>NC_060207.1:93715500-94425000 GCF_021130785.1 Homalodisca vitripennis
GGGGTGCGGCTACCCTAATACAAATTAATAGTTTTTGTATTACAAAAAAAAAGCCATTTGTGTTCTTGTGTGCCTAGATAAATGAGATTGATTTAAAATGCATTCAAAGAATTAAATTTGTTAACACTACCATCACTATACAGTACTGATGGATCCGCGGTTCACAAGCACACACTCGATCATGTGTGAACATCCGACAGATACCGCATGTATCGGCTTTGGCAACAGGTTTGCCTCTTAATGTCAGTGCTTGGTATTTTTGGAGGCTTCCTGACTGCCTAAAGTGCATCCAAAACAAATTGGAATTCAAGCTGAAATTGAGGTAGCACATGGTGCTTTTACTCAGTGGACTCTCCATCTCTATGTATTACATTAAAATGATTCTTTTAATTGGATTCCTCTGTTTAGGTTGATTTCTTTTATCATTGACTAAATCTACAACCCTTGTTGTTTTTAACTTTTGACTTTGTTATAACAATTCTAAGATATTGACACGGTCATACAACTTGTAGTTATCATACAAAAATAAATATATTTGTATTTGTGTGAAATTTAACAAACCACAGATGCCATTACAGCAGAATCCAATCATTGTACATTTGTCTAAATTTAAGATGCTTCTGCCAATTAAGTTCCACACTGACAGAAATATACATTATCTGTTTTCTTTGTGGTAAAAACATAAATGCAGTTAAATTCACCCTCAGATTTGTGAAATTTTTGGACAAATCATTTCTGAAGGGGTAACCATCAGTGATCCACTGACAATGTGTTGCAGAAAGTGAACACAAAGTGAAAATTACCAGTTACTTGATGATTTCTGCATTATCAGAGTAGTCCCCTCAATTTTCAGGAAGTTTTACTATAGAATATATAAAACTATAAAAATATTATGCTCATGATAAATTTCAAAAGTTTTGACTGCTGCACACACAAAATGCAGAGCCTTGACTTTTCTTACATATTAACCCATTGGAGACTGAGATTTTAACGCTATTGTGACAACCCCAGGACTGAGTTTTTTTTTGTTTAAAAAACGTTTAAATAGTTTTTTTCAGTTATGGTGGTATAACTTACCTGTAAAAAGTTTTTGTTGTGGAATTCATGTGTGGTATATATTTACAAATAATTACAAATACATTTTTACTTTTTTTAGTATTTATTTACTGTATGAAAAATTTCAAAACAGTTCTCCAAATGTAAAGGAAACTTTACATTTTTTACATTGGTAAATTGTTTCTGATCGCCTTCCGTGATCATAACACACCTTTACATCTTTTGGATGGTCTAGCTTTGTTTGTTGGAGGAATTTTTTCAATGAAATGTCCCCATTGTTTACATTGTAGCCTCATTGGTTGGTCTAGTGAAGGCCTCCCTCCTGTAGGCCTATCAGGAAGCTGAACTGTTGATAGTAACTGGTCAACAATGTTTAGCCTAAATTCTGAAAGATGAATTTTCTTTTTAGTGACCAAGTTGTGTACAATACTAGATTACATAATGCAATATCAAAAAGGTAAAAAAATATTTTTTTGTACCCTTTGGCACTCCTACGCATTACTGGAAAGGAGGAAAGTTTTTGGTCCTGCTTGTCTACCCCACACATATACTTGTTGTAATCTACAACAACATTTGGTTTGAGGCTTACTACTGGATTTTGTTTTCTACTTTCTCGCTGAGAAGTTACTTCTTGGAAATCTGGTCTCTCGTGGTATGTTGAAAGCATTGTCACATCCTTCCTATCTTTCCATTTCAGACACAACATGTTATTACTTGAGCGAAATGTTATTTCTCCTTTCTTCAGTTTTTCTTTTTTTATTTCCTTGGGAACATTTTTTCTATTGGCTCTCAATGTACCAATGCAATAAGTATCTCTGTTTAGGAGCTCCAAAAAAAGGTTTGGCGATGAATACCAATTGTCCATAAACATAAGTCGACCTTCACCTTGTCTTCTGTCATTGTCAAAACAACTTGTTCACTAACTAGCATTGTAGTGTCATTGGTAATTTCCTTCCCAGTGTATATCTTGAAATTGTAGCAGTACCCTGTTACAGAATCACATACCTTATAAATCTTAATTCCAAACCTAGCCCTTTTTGAAGGGTTGAATTGGATGTAGGCTAACCTTCCTCGGAAGGACATCAAACTTTCGTCAATACAACAAAACTTTCCAGGTTTGAATACCCTTTTGAATGATGACAAAAGTAATTCAACAACTGGTCGGATTTTCCTTAGTTTGTCAGTTTGCAGAAGTGAGGATGAAAAGTGTAAGTATCTAGAAATAGATTTGAATCTGTCGCGTGACATAACCTCACTATAGGATAGGACAATGAATTATTTGTCTGCGAGACCAATAGTCAGTTACTTTTTGTTTTGGGTTTTGTGACATCAAAAACAACAAGGCTAAAGTAAGCCTTCATTTCATCCTTGGTTTACATCAGTCCAATTATATTATTAGGCCTAACATCACCTCCACCAAGAATTTTCTCCCTAGCATACTTGTTAGTTTCACTTACAACTTTATCCCAGAACTCATTGGTTAGAAATTGATTCAATACATCTAGCTCTGTACAATCAGCATTCAATTGCCTGGAAAACAATTGGATTTATACCTGAATTTCCAGTAAAGTTGATTTGCCTTACTGTGTTTGTGTCATTTGTCCAGGTCCAAGTTTGGAGGTTAGGCCTATTGTCATTGTCGTCATCGTCATCACTACTATCACTTCGCCCGTCATTGTCACTGATTTTCATCATTATCGTCATTGATATTCACAGTTTCGCCATCTAAATCACCACTATCACTATCACTTTCATTCAGTACATTATCCACATACGCAGATAACTCCGACGAACGGAGAAACACTTCATCGCGAGACGCCATGTTGCTCGACTGATCGCTGTTCTATTGCAAAACAGTTACGGTATTTCAGGTTTATGTTCGGTTTTTGCATTCAGTTTCTTGTATTCGGATGTTTAGATACCGAATAATACGATTCAACTATCGATCGCTTGTTGGTGAACGGAATAACCATACAAATAACCGAGAATTATATCGATTGAACAAATCCCAAAATTCATGACGGACACTGTCCCGTCATCCGTCTTTACGCGCTGTATACATGATGACGGGCAATATACGTCATCTCGTCGCCAATGGGTTAATCATGCTAAGGGTGATCATTTAAGTCAAATCATCACTGGTGATGAAACATGGGTGGCAACATCTAACATTGCTCAAGAAGTTTAAACAGACAATTCCAGCCCAGAAAACCATGTGTATTGAGTTTTAGAACAGGAAGGTTGATTTTTTTTCCACTGAGGAACACAATAAATTTATAAATATACTCTGAAACCTTAAAAAATGTACCTTACAATTCACGAAAAAATACAAAGCTTATTGAGTAAGGGATCTTTTGATGCTTAACAATGCACATCCACATGCAGCTAATCAAACTCAAGAACTCAACACATCATTTCGCTATGAATAATTTAATCGTCCTTCATAGAGTCCTTCTCTAGCACCCAGTGACTACCATATGTATCTGCAACTGAAGTTTTGGAGGTCAGCATAATGATGACAACAATAGTGTCAAGACTGTATTGCAGTGGCTGTTAAATTAGATACCAAAATTGTATGACAACAGTATACAAAACCTTCTATTTTGATATGATATGTGCCTTAATATTGGTGGCAATTATGTAGAACAGTAGATAAAAGTCTGTGCTTCCACATAAACATAAAACTGTTAAAAACCGATTACTTGGTTTTTTAATATATCAAAACAATAGTCACTTAAGAAACACCTCGAACCATGAGTAGAAAGCAGTTAGGGATTAAACTACTCTGAGACCATCTCAAAATAAAGACGTTTGGAATATTTTAAATTACATATACAATTATTATACAACAAATATTGATGATATTCCAATTTTGCAACAGTACATAAATCCAAAGTAATAACTATGAAATTTGTGATTCTGTATTTTATGTTTACTAGTAGCCTAATTAATAAAAAAAAAATCAAAAGATATTAAGTTTGGCCTTTGATATAAATACGCTTTTTCAATGGAACATCATTCTATTGATGATAGGTTTTATATATAAAACAATGTTTGGATGATGAATCTTGTCAAATTTTAAAATTTTTAAGTGTTAATAATTAAGATTATTTTAAGTCTAAGTTTACTGATACAGTTCTTTTATATTACAAACCTGAAAGTACACAAATCACATCACTATATCAAAATCAACTCCTGCTAGTTCGCTGTGGTTTAACTTGTAGCTAGAATTAGATACATATCTGAATGTTAAAGATTTCTTATAGGATTTGAAGTTTTCATTTAAAACAAGTTAAGTAGTTTTATCTCTACTTAATTAAGTTATCATAAACAATCTTCTGATAGCAAATTAATATATTTTTTTTTTTTTTTTCTTGTACAATCCAGTATATTCAGTACATACTGTACAACCCGATCATTAAATATTGATATTTAAATGAAACCAAAATTAAAACCTAAACTTAAGTAAAATAATTACTAGTACAACTACAAGGAAAACCTCAATTCATTTAATATCGTAACAATTGTACTTTAAATAAAAACAGTACAGTATTTTTTTTAAACTTTACATCTCAATCCGTATGTTTAGATTAAAAATTTAACGAGCTATGAGCTAAGAACTCAATCTATTTAAAATATATACATAAATCAATCAATTAGCTCTTACTCTATAAAAATGAGTAAGGTTTAAATCATCACAGACAGTAGGTATCGCGCAAGGCTGCCTCTCACAGTAGCTGTACCTTCAGTTGGGCTGCGTATTCCGTCCCAACCAGACCACGGCAAATCAATGTAAACTCTCTGATTATCTCTTGGAGTTTCCGTTTATTTGCTCTCTCCCTGTAATACAATATAAGTATGAATATAATTCAATTACAATATACAAATTTAGAGCTAAAAAAAACTACTTGCGTAAACTAAACACCCTTGACAATGTTTACCAAATTTAAGATGCGGCCAAAACAGAAAAACCACATAAAACTTTAATCCTTGCTCAAAAATTTCAGTATTTAAAATCAAGTTTTGTTTTATCGATATAATAAACTGTTAACCCCTGAACTGCCATGCGCATGTTAAAACTGTTGTTTGGTTATGCAGTTGACTCTAGTAGTGTTTCTTTGTACTAAGTTAAACCCTCAGTAATGCTGTTTTATTGCTATTACATTATAGTGACAAATTTAGGAAATATTTCTAAACCTGTTTCTCAAAATACAATGTTGTTGTTTACTGTGTGTTGCACCTTTGTGTTTTAGTGTTTTACATTTTGATTTGTATTTCAGTATGGCAAGAACTAGTTGCAATAACTTGGAGTAGTTCGCAAACTATTGGAAAGAAACATTGAAACTTGGCTCAAACCCCAGAATAAAAGAGGACGTCCATCACCTGGAGAAAAGTCCCTAAGACTGTCTCAAACGCATTTGCCTTCCCTTGCACCGCCAATAGAAAAGAAAGCAGCACCTTGTTGATAGTGCTATGTTTGCAAAAATACAACCAGGCGAGAATCAAAGAGGCAGGAAATGTGCCTAAATGTGCGCTAACTGTGGAATAGCTTTGTGCGCGGCGCCTTGCTTCGCCGACTACCACTCGCTCAAAAACTACTAAGAAGAGTGAAGTTGCTGTAATTAGTGTAAAATAATACATTTAGTGTGTAGAAACTTCCATTTCAACTTAAAAATATTATAAGATTACAAAGGTAAGAGAAATAAATAGGTTTATTACTCCCTCCTTCTCCTACTACCAAACTAGAGTAACCAAGCATTCATGTATTACCTATTTCTAGTATACTTTCACGTGTTCATTGTTAGTAAATACCTCAAACAATACATGATATTGTTTTTAATAAAAATAGTAAAATAAACTCAGCAGAGTGCCATTGCACTACAGCTAAAAACTCGAAAGTTAAGGGGTAATAAGTCCCCAAAAAGTCAGATTCTAACAAGAAAGATTTGATGGGATAGGCTTTATTACGGTGAAGGTACTCTCTCTTCTATCAGATATGGTTGAGCACAAATAAAAAATGCCCTCTTATTTAAATGGATCCGCTCAAATTAAAATTTCTGTTTTTCTTAGAGGTTGACAAAGTGCTTGATGAGCAAGAAATATTTCATTTACGCTCAACTTAATGTGTGTCTCTATGTCATGAATAAGAGAAATAAACTTTTGATTTGATAAACTCTTCCAAACCTATCAAAACTACTCTTTCATCCATTGAGGTAGTAGTTATATGAGCCTCTGCACACCTGGTAGCAGAAATTAATTTTGGTGAAAATGTAAGAGTTTAGATATAACATAATAACTTTCTTTTGGTTTAAGGTAAAGCAACTAAATTCAAAACATTGCTTGAAATAAATGTTCTTCTACATTTTCATATAAAATTTATATGAACAAAACATTCTATATCTATATATGAAATATTTTTGAGAAAAAAACTACTCAAAATAAAAAAACAAGTGCTTTTTAAGTAAACAATTTTTATGTATGTAATTAGTATTTTTTTAAATAGGCAATATGCTTTTTGAACAGAAAAATATTTAAATGCATATTTAAAATTCTTACTTAGAACAAAAACACTCTAAATGTACACCACATTGTTTCTTAAACTGTTCTATGCAAAAGCCAGTCGCTATTTTGTTCTATGGCAAAATTCATAGTTTACAACAATGAATTTAATAAAAGTCATCAAACTCTTTTCATTGTAAATACATGGTAATATTTTATTTACAATATTTCCATGGTTCACTGTCTTTTCTTTATTAAATTACTTAAGTATAAAAGCCTTGAAACAATTATATACAAGACCAAACAAAGATGCAGTGGCACTTGACATTGTTCACACATATATTATTAACACTTAATTATACTCATAATCACTCTACAAAACCTAGCCAACTTTACAATTACATGTTTTCATGACCCATCATTATATGTAATGCAAATAATACAGATAATAACATTGTGCAACTGAGCCGCCAGCTTACAAGCAAAACAGATAATACAAATCAGTAAATATAACGTTAGTCACACTTATGAAAATAAAATAATTTAGTTATTTGTTGCATTTAAAAATTTAGCAAAGAACATCCCAAAGATACTTAGTGGAAATATAATGAACTAAGTGAACAGTTCAATGTGAAATGTAATCAGCTTGTACGTCTAAAGCATATGGGTTAATGAAAGGATGATTGAGTCACCCTTTCATAATTTTTAATCTACTTAAAATAAATAAATTTACATTTGAAGAAATAAAAATAACCCAATGCTTAAAGTTTGTTTATCAAAATAAAATATAGACTAAGAAAAAAAATGATAAAAACTTTTACCTCCTACTATTTAAAAAAATTGATTTAACAATCACTGAATCACACAATTAAATAACTATAACGAAAACTTTAACTGGAGGGCTGAATACATGTTATGATTCCTTATTCAAATAGCACTCAATAATTGTATTGTTTTTTAATCTATAAGCAATGTATTTGAGTCTCAAAAGATGTAAGGATTGTAAATTAGTAGTGATGTGCGTCTACTGCAGGCAATGTGTTTTTCTGTTACTGTTTTCCTAACTTACTTGAGAACCATCTTGACGAAATGCTGCTTGTTATCGGGAGTGGCTTTGGGTGATGGGAAGCCATCAACAGACATCATTTGGTAAAGCCAACGGCTGAGACTGTCACAGTACTTCTTGTTCAGGATAAGCACCAGGTCTGCCAACGGATCTATACAACCTCGCGGAGACTCTCCACCTGTCAGTCCACAATGAAATATTAGACACTATTGCAACTAGGGAGCCTTCAATTCATTATCTGCCACTGTTAAATATAAAAATTACAGATAATCGATTTTAATTTATCTTCCATGTACAGTAGAGAAGAATGTATTGATATTTTCAATTATAAAACTATTGAAACAGTAAAATATTTGCCAATAGCTTTTTTAGAGCATTGAAACCATTTGTTATGAATGTGACTCCTGTAGTCTAGTTATGAATTTAAGATTGACCAATCCTCAAAAAGGATTTTCCATTAACAAAATGTTACTGAGGAAGCCCAGTAACCTACAGTATAATACAGATTCTGAACAGCATAGTTAACAAATTTTCTCTGACATATCTTACCTATGGACCGCAATATCCTATGGACCATTTGTTCTCCTGTTGCCTGCACAGCAGCCAGCAGACTGGGTTGCTCACGGCTTTGTCCAATAACATTGGTCAGGAACATTGCTGCCGCCTTCACTGTCGGCAGTTCTGGCAGGCCCAATACTGTTATGGCTGTAACAAACACACATCTGTCAAATTACACAAGTTCCACACAATCTCAATTTTGTATTACTGATAATTTTTTTTTAAACTTTTAAATCTTATACATGTAAAATATTATAAAAACAATAACAAAGTAGTGTCACTTGATACTTTTAGGTTAATAAATCATGAAGTACTCCACAAAACTCAACATACCTAACAGGTTTATTTAAGGATGTTTGGTATTTTGTATTTATACACACATCACGGGTCTGCAACATATATTTACGGACGGCAGCTGATCGGCAGTACGCAATGATATATTTTTATCATTTGTCAAAATCTCTTTTTGCCCTCTTGATAATAAAAATCTAACTTATAAATAAAAACGTGTTAAAAGATTACACATGTTGGCTACGGCAGAGGCCATAGTGCACATGCTGTTGTGTTAAAACTACTTAAGATCACTCAGCATACAGCCCAGAGATGCTATTTACCATTCCCACGCTGTAGACGGATATATCAGAATGGAAGACTTTGGCCAAAACGCCAAATACAGTTATATCCAATATTATAGATTATGTCTCTTAGAGAGTTTAGTTCACAAAATGCTTTCTGGTGCAACTCTCTGTGCCTATCACGGTTGCCAAGGAAGTATTTATAAATGACCTTCACTCTGCAGCAGGGGGAGGGAAGCGCCCTTTGTCTAACTCCGACCACCTGCTTGCCAGTTCCCCCCGCGTTTCCTACAGAGCTATAACCAAACACACCTATGGCGTGTATTATTGTTTTCTCAGTTGTCATTATATGCACGTCTACTATGTATCACATACTACATTCTTCATCGTGTAGTAGTGTTCCGATTAGTTTGAAATATTTATCTTGTTTTATAGTAAAATGTAATTACACATTTCAGTTAATTACATTTCACAATGAAATTGAAATTTATTTGAAATGAACAGTTTTGTAAATAATTCTTTTTTATTTTTATCTATAATACGCTAATTTTAAGTCAAATACCCTGTTTTATACTTTCATAATTTAGTTATATAAAACATTAGCTTTAAACTTAAATAGATAACATTTTTTAAATCGTCTTGCCGTTATAGGAAAGTTAATAGATTTATTAGTAGCTTACGAAGGGTTAAGATGCACATAATTGACTTAGTGCACACTCAGAGGATTTAGATAGCTAGGAAAGTTTTATAAAATTGACTTTTAAGAAATGTTCACCAAAATCAGAGAGTAAAGAAGATACATTTAAAATTTAGCAATTATTAAAAAAGTCATGTTTCATGTTTAAAATATATTAACAGTAAAATTAATCACCATAAAACAGTAAATATGTCATTTTATTTAGAGAACCCTAAACCTGCCGAAATCCACCATGTCATAATAATAAAATTAGCTGACCGGTATTACACAAATTACTGATCACTAAAACATGTTTTTGCCCTACTTTGTGTTAAAAAACTGTGAATTAATTATTAGAGTTATTATGTCAAATTATCATATGTTTCTAAATTTAATAATATTTTGTTTGCAGTTCTGTATTTATATACACATCACGGGTCTGCAACATATATTTACGGATGGCAGCTGATCAGCAGTACGCAAATTACGGATCACTAAAACATGTTTTAATCGTACTTTGTGTTTAACAAACTGTAAACACTCAACACTTACTCTGATGTTTGACTAATGTTCCTTGCACATCCCAAGTGTATCTAGATGTGTTCAAACTGATTGGGAATATTACTTTACAAATACAAATTTTCTATGATAACAATTACCAAATGTGAGCAGTTCAGTCATATCAATATCCTCAGAGGATACAAGCAGGATAGGATTTTTCTTGACTAGACTGGAACTGAGCTGCATAAATGCTTCCGCAATATCTGTGTGTTCCGAAATGGGCAGCTCCAGAGTGTACCGCACTATCGCTGTCAGCAGGGACTGTACCAGTGGTCGATGCTGTCCATTTTCTCGTCCAAATAAAAGGCACAACTGTCAACAAATTTATTATTGGTTCAACATAAAAAATATATAGTTTTTAGAGTTATAAATTAATAATTAACATAACGTTTAAATCTGCATATCATTACCAATAAATAAGCTAACTACCTGCAATTGAGTTTTATCCCTGCTTAAGTTGTTTTTGAATTAATTTTTAGTTTGTTTTGTTAAAGTTATCATAAACTGCAAAATTATAACAAAATTATAACTTTTTTTATAAAGTAAACACAAATGATTAAATATAACTACAGGTGCCAATTTTCTTTCCTTATGATTCCATGCACCAAACTCCTCCATCTCCCATTTCAGTGTGAGCAGAATTATATTAGCGCATTCACACATCTTTTTTCTGTGAACTTTCAAAATGGCTGCACTTATAAAGGACCCCTCTAGTCATTTGATACTCAAACAATGTTCAGCCTATTGAAATTTACAGTTAATAAAATATTTTTATGAAGACAATGAAAAAAAAAACTTAAGGATTGATGAATAAAATGGGAGAATTTACAGAAAATTTAAGTTGAAAGATGAAAATAACATTCAAACAACGCTGACGTGTCACAGAGTGATTTTCACCTTTTCTTGACACTAGAAGAATTATTAGATGGAAACAACTTGAAAACAATGAGGTGCTCAAAAATGCAGTGGAAACTAGTTCTACATTAGAATTAGTGCCTTGACAATCATGGTGACTACATTGAAAAATAGATTTAAGTACTATAAATTTGTACATACAGTTTTGTATTGATATCTCTTGTCTTTATTTAAGTCAAAATGTTTTTTACTTTATGGACAACTCCATTATTATTGTTTATGTAAGTACTACAGTACCTTCTATATGAGTCTAACTGATTCCTGTCACTATTTTAAGTTTTATTGAAATTTACAAATAAATAAGAGAAATAACAAATACCTGTCTGATAACTTCCAGTGGAGAGGGGTGGGGGTGTAGTCTATAGCTGGTAGCCAGCAACTCTGTCACATAAGGCACCAGAGGGCTGCAGCACTCCAAGAGTGTACTGATAGCCTGTTTCAGTGTGCAGCTCACAGCCTGCATCATGAACATTCAATCATTTTTTTAGTGTAATGAACAAAAAATCAAATTGACCATTTATTAGTTGTTATAAACTGTTCTACAGTAATTACTGAACAAATTACTCTATAACCTTTGAAGTTTGTTTAGCCACACAGCCCGATTTATACCGTTGTGTAAAGTGCAGCTGCATGAAGGAACTACCAGGACACTTTGAAGATCATGAGTTATATATTTCATAACATTATTCAACAAGACTTTATCATTTTTAAGATAAAATCACAAGATTTTTTATTATTTTTTTAATTATCTAAATTTATATTAAGACAATTTAAAATATATTTGTGAGTGAAAATACTGCAGTAAAACCTGAAAATAGAATTTAAGTGACAACATTAATTAATTGAACATATTTTAAAATAATATCACAATAATCGTCACAATAAGATTTCAGCTTGCATTCATAAAAAAGACTTAATATACTGAGTTAATAAACTTAATGAAATTTTCAAGAACAAAATATATTGAGCTGTGATTAATTCTATAGTCTAAAGAGCTACCTATACCGAGATTGAACACACATATTTTTAATAACCGGACCATGGTACAATTTTTCATGACTTTCGTTTTCAAAGACTGATTGTGGCCGATCTAGAGGTTGTAGCAAAACTGTGTTGTAGCATTTTAGATGGAAATAAAATGATTTACACAAAAACGTTCCAGTAACTATCACTTGGTTAAGCCACAAAACACTGGAAAAATAAAATACTTTGTAAGATTTTGATAATTACATCTTGTGTGCTTTTATTTAAAACCTATTAGTGGGTTACCCCCAGCGAGCCGAAGGTTACCCCCATCTTATGATATTACAATGCGTTTTAGTTCTAACTGTTGACCAACCTGTATGATACAAGCATCGTTCTGCCATTTGCTAACGATGCCAGAGAGAGTGGGTAAGACACGTTCCAGCACAAGGTAAACAGGCTGTTCAGTTGGTACGGGAGGTGTTTGCGTGCTCCGCTCTGCCGTTGCCTGTGTGTCCAGTGAGTTACACATCATGCTGAGCATCTTCAGACGCAATAGTAAGCCAGTCTTCACCTCTCCACTCACCTACGATGTAGAAATAGTGAATACTAATAAGCAAAATGTTCTTTAGTGGCTCTATTTCTCCTACAAGACATTACAGAAGGTTTTGGAACCATTTTTGGTTATTATAAAATTCAGACAACTATGGTTTATCCAATGGAGTGTGAGATCATTGTTGACTTTTCATTACTTCTGGCATTCTGGTGATTTATTTTTGCAATAAACTTGTGACAGTTAAATATAAATCACAGAAATATTTAAGGATATCTACTTATTGTAACCCATAAACTCTTCTTTTAAAACAATACATAGTCTTTGATTATAAGTTAAGGATACAACTTCTCTATAGTTTTTGCCATTAATTTGAATAGTGGTTACAAATTCCATGAGAAAATTAGCTACAACTCTGTAAACAAAAAAATTATATTTTTTATTTCAATAAAAAACCAATAAATTATTTTCATTTTAATAAGAAAATAACTGATTATTAGTGTAATTGAATTAAAACAAATCAGATTACTTAATTTATTGCTCAGATTGCAAAAGAAAGTATCTGCATTATTTCAGATACGCCTATTCACAATATTTTTAAACATACTTTTTATACAGTATATGTATCCATAAAGAACTAATAAACATTGTTCCTAAACTATCAGGAATTGGGTTGTGCCAGTTTCATACACAGGGTCTTCTGAAAGCTCTACCTCTCCCACTTTGATTTTTCAATGGTTGAGAAACCATTGGATTTTTCAATTTTAAAATCTCTTTGGGAAAGATATACATTACACTTTTGATGGATTTAAAAATTAAACCAAAATATTATACTTAGGTCAAAATATTTCAAGAATGCAATTGTGTAAGCAATGGTTTCCACATGGTGTGAACCGGAAAACTTTGATGTCAGTCATCATACTGACCACTTAAGACAAAGAACTAAGATTACTAACCTCTATGTCAAGGAACTGTACAAGAAAACTAACCTTTTTTGCTTATTATCCGTAAATTGGAAGGAGCTTTTTTAAAAAGATTAGAGACAGTGGAATGTTATCGAATTGTGTGATATTGAAACACTATAAAAATGCGATACATGTAGAGAAGTGTAGAGGATTGGGATTAATAGATAAAATCACTCAGAATATTGAAGATAAGATTCATGAATTTACTAGAGGAAAAAAACACATTGGGAAATCAGTAAAACTCAGGCAGAATAGGAATACTAATCTGGAAGAGGGCTAACCTGATATAAGAAATATATATTATATATATATTAACCTAACTGATGAAGAACTTGATGGGCCTACAACTTCTTTACTACAGAAAGGTCTACACCTTGTTTGCCTTTGCTTGAAAGAGAATTCAAACAGAAGAAATAATTTGCTTGGTAGAAACTTTTTATACCAGTAGCAGCGGAAGAGATCAGGCAGAATTTTACTACTGTGCTCAGGCATCAAAACCATAAAGTCGAATCTACTGTTATCTCTCATCTCCTTGGTGCAGCATGTATGACAGATGCCAAGACTGACCAGTATCTGGAAGTAATCTCCAATAGAAACTGTACCTTTCTGTGATTTACAAAAATTCTGAAGGTCAAAATTTAAAATTAATTTAAGCTTGTCTAACCAATAAAAGCAAAACCATCACAAGCTATACATTCATGAGAATTCTAGCCTTAGGCACACATATAAACACACTGAAAAGATTACAATTCTAATCGTTCATACCACATTTGGAACAGTATTTTATAATAAAAGGTTGTTTCATTGGTAATAGAACTACTGGTGGCTTTATGCTTTTACAAATTATACTTATTCCAACAATACTGATTGTATATTAACAAGTAAATGAAGAACAGTTGAAGACTTACAGGCTGAGCCAGCAGTATTTGCAGTTCGTCCACACAGGGCAGCATGAGTGTGTCCAGGTATTGTATGATAGTTTGGAGTGGCAGAATAGACAGCACTCTGCCCACCGAGTACATGAGACGCACGTTCTCATTCTGCTTCAACTTGCCACCCTTCAGCACCTCCTGCCCCAACACAAGCTAATTATTATTCTACTTCGTTTTGTAACATACAAAAGCATATTCTGTAAACAATGCTGAAAATGGAGTGATTTATACGTAGAAGGTAATGTGGGAATCTAGTTAATTAGAGCCATGATTGAGTAGCCATTTCTGTCTAAAGGCAAATTCTTTCACAAATATCAACTGATTCTAAATTAATGTAACTTGCAACATTTTTTCACAATCAAAATATTATTATTTTTGTCTTTAGATAGTCTGGTTCCCAAAATTTCAGATCAGGTTCTTCACACACACCAATATTGGCTAGGGTCATCTTAAAACATTTTAATGCAAATGTCTGACATTTAGAGTATGATACGATTAACAATCTTATATTCAATTTAAATTTACTTTTAACTCATGAACGTGAAACAAAAAGAATGAGACTAGGCCTAAAGTTTCTTACTCAGTACCTTCAAGAAGGTGACACAGTTTTTAACCATATAGGTGTTAACAACATATAATATAGCTAGAAATGTAAAATAGTTTAACATATTGACTGAAGAGGACGCACTTTAATCTCCTTTGGGCTAAGTTCACTTATTGGATATTTATTTGGAGACTATTATTTTCATCACCATCATTTCTAAACTTCTCAGAGTTTCTTAGTCTTCTTTAGGAGGTGTTGTTTCCCTAAACATGATGTTTCTGGATTATCTTAACTATCTTAGTTATTTTCACAAAGGCACTCAGTAATAAACTACAAATTTTAATTGTTTATTTTGGACTAAATAACTTTTTGTTTATAACATTTCAAATGAAAGCATCATGATGAGATTTCCTTATAAAAATAAATATTTATGTGGAATTTAAAATACTGTACATATGCACTTTTCTGGCCTTCCTGACCTTGTGTATATAACATTTCGTTTTAGCCAACATGGCACTGTAAAACCATTGATTCATTTAACTGTATTAAAATAGCATTAAATTGATCATTACTTATTCATATTGTTCTTACAACTTAGAAAATAATGTATTGTGTGACTTATATATGAAAACCAGAAATACTGACCATGGCAGCAGTCAGTAAATGGTGTGAGTAGGGTTCCATGGCAAGTTGACACTCCCTGGTTATATCCTTAAGGCTCATCGTGGCTGCTGGAGCTGTCTCTGGATTCTCCAGACCAAACATCAGCAGAGGTACTACGTGTTGCAGTGTCTCGCGATGACAGTTCATCCAATCTGCGTATGCTCCTATGCACAACAGAAGGTAGTTCTAAATTATGTCTTGGTGGTAATCACAATAAGTAAGAGGATCATTCAATAAGTATTAAACACATTACTACTGCTCAAAAACAGTTGTATTTATCCATATAAAAATTTTAGGATATAAACTTGGCAATCTTGTGATAACATCTGATCAGCTGTTCAATTAAATATTGTAAACATAGCCTAAAATTTACTCAGATAACAATGGCGAGTCCGTTTGAGAATTGCACCATGGAAGAGCAACGTGCTCTGATCTTTAGTCATGGAAGGTGAATAAGGTAATATCGTAGAAAAAGACACAAAAGAATTTAAAACTGTACGGAGGCAATTGTTTGAATTGATCGAACATTTACAAATGGGTAGAACAGTTTCAAAGTGGCTGGATGTACAAAAGTTTCTGACGAGTAACGCAGTGGACGACCAGTCGAAGTTGGGATATCTCTTTTAAATCTCGGATTAAAATGTTAATTCCGGACAATAGGCGTATCACTGTGGAACAGTATAAAAGTAAACGTGAGTTTTCGAAGTGAGTTTTTGAAAAGAATTATAACGTGTGATGAAACATGGATCAACCAATATGAACCAGAGTCAAAGTGACAGGGCCTTGAGTGGAAGCATACAACTTCTCCCAGTCATCTGCCGGAAAAATCATGTTTACAGTATTCTGGGATTTTCAGGGCCCAATTTATGTTGATTTTCTTAAAGGCAAAAGAACAATAACAGCCAGTACTACAGTAGCATGCTGAAAAAGATGATAAGATCTGCCATTTAAATGAAATGCTGCAGGCTCTTGACTAAAGGCGTGATTTTGCGTTATAACAACACCCGTCCATATATGGCACAATCCTCCCTACAGCCCTGACCTAGTCTCATCAGACTTCTATCTGTTTGG
The DNA here is from genome assembly GCF_021130785.1 of Homalodisca vitripennis. Taxonomy (NCBI): domain Eukaryota; kingdom Metazoa; phylum Arthropoda; class Insecta; order Hemiptera; family Cicadellidae; genus Homalodisca; species Homalodisca vitripennis. The sequence continues at coordinate 93,732,098 of NC_060207.1, forward strand.
ACCCTTCAAAGAGGGTCTACGAGGGAAACATTTTCAATCCAATGAAGGAGTCAAAAATCAGGTACGAAAGTGGCTTTGAAATGAACACAGAATGTTATGCCAAGGGCATTTTCAGACTGGCAGAAAGATGGGACAAGTTTATAAGTGTTGCTAAGACCTATATTGAAAAGTAATCAAAGTTTTGTATTGCTTGAATAAACCGTTTTTGACCAGTAGTAATTTGTCTCGTTGCTTATTGAATGCCCCTTGTATATGATAACATTTATGTACTATCTTAGTATCTAAACTATATTCAGTAAGACATGAAGTGGAGATGATTATGCATTATTATACAAAAATTCTATCCTTTAATTAATTGAAATGTCCTCTTTAAATTTAAATATGTAACACAATGTGGCTTTTGATTGATATGTGAAAATTAATCAAACCTGATAACCCAAGACACCCATCGGATTTATGGGAACAAAAGGTCCTATCAGAAATCGATTCCTATTGCCTAATAGTATAAATTTATTTTTGGACACTATTTTACAATGTAACATTTCTTGATGGAATTGTTAATACAGAATATTAACTGTTGACAGCACTAGAGCTCTTTCTTCTAAAGTAAAAATATAAAAATGTTGCTGGCAACTACCTACGACATCCAGTGTCGTGATGGCCACCTTGATATTGAGTTTGCTGAAGGGAATAGACTGCAGGGTGCTAAAGAACTGAGGAAGATAGATACTCTCGGAAGTATTGACAGATTCAGCCACTGCCAGGAACCCGTGCAGACAAGCCTCCAGAGGCTGCCAGGGACTCTCGGTGGCCAGGCAACTCTTGATCCTCTCCAGCAGCAGATTTAACAGGGGCTCCCTCAGCACATTGTAACAGTACATCTGCAGCAAGTCATGCATATTTTTGCAGGTTACTTTTTATCACCTATATTATCTAATCTATACGGTACTTGGGCTATGAATTTGATTTCAAAGTCAAAATTTCTGACAAAATAGCCTGACTCTTTTTTTTATAATTATTATTAGTTAGATTTTTATATAACATTGTGAACACAAAAAAATAAGCATAAGCTAAAGAACATTGTGCTTATAAAAATGTTTCCAAAGAGCATTTGACTAATGAACTTGAAAACAGAACAGTGGCTAATATAAGGTGTTTTATAATTATTGCAATACTCTGGGATATGGTTCTACCACTTAACCTTCGATTATGTAACAGTCTATGAGTAGATACAAGGACTGTCTGGAAAGTATCCGACATTTTGATATTATCAAAGAACTAAATTACTGATCGCAACCAAACTTTAGTGTCCTTCAAATACTCTCCATCGAACACAATGCACTTTTTTCAAACAAAACTCGAACCTCTCACTTTGAGAACCAAGTTAGAAAGTCTCCCTTTGAGGCCGCTATTAGTTCCGACATCGCATTCAGTTTTACCTCTTTAACTATTTTAAATCTGGTTCCTTTGAGCAGTGATTTCAATTTAGAGTACAGCCAGAAATCACGTGGTGGCATATCAGGACTGTACAGAGAGAGTGGCTCTTGCCTGATGTGGTGCTTGGCCAAAACTTTTCGCCAAAATTGGTAAAAAATCCAGGCTCCTCTGACCCAAAATTCCAATCATTGAATCACATACAAATTCCTGAGTTGTCTCAAAACTTTAAAGTAGTAGGTTTTGGTGATAATAAGGCCCTCTGGAGCATATTCGTGATGCACAACACCTTTTTGGGAGAAAAAATCACTGTCATTATGGATTCGATTTTGCTCTGAACTTATCGAGCTCTTTTTGGATGCAGGGTTTCAAGTTTGATTCCGACTAATGATTGAAATGAAAAATGTCTTTATTAAAGAGGCGGAGTTAGAGCTGTAAAGCCCTCTCTACCATTCAACCTTATATCATATACAGTAAATTTACAATAATTCAACACAGAAACATGTAAACTGTTAACATACTTATTCTTCATAATAAAATGTAAACAAAATTGCTTAATTCACATAAAATTACTTAAAAATATAATTCTTAACGAAAGATAAAGAAGAGAAGCATAAGATCATTAGGCTTTTGTTTCAGGATTGTAGCTTTAAACAGATGTTTCATCACCAGTGATCTTTTTTTGTTGTTCAAAGTCGGTGGTCATTGTTTAATACAAGTCTTAAAACACCCCTCCTTTTGATCCTCGGTGGACAATTTTGGGACGAATTTCATAACCACATGTTTCAATACTCAAATCCTAGGACAAAACTTTTGCAACGATAGTTTTTGGTATCTCCAAATGTTCCTTCAACTTGTGCAATGATTGTCTGCTTTGCTCGCTAACTGTACACGTTTGATGTTTTCAGGAGTTCACATTGATTAAGGCCAACCAGAAAGTGGATCACTTCCCAAAGAATCACAGCCATTTTTAAAATGGTTGGACCACAAATTCACGGAAGTCAGGGACATGGCTTCTCCCTGAAAGGCTTGCTGGATCTCTTATCAATATATGGAAATGTTTTTTCATGTTTAAAACAAAATTTTATGCAAACATAATGATTATCTACATGTTATGTCATTTTTTTATTGAAAAGGAAACTGATGAAGGCTTGAGAAATACTGACTGACAGCCAACTTATTAAAGGTTGATTTAAAGGTTGACTTATATGAACGAATTTATACTCGGTGCAAGCAGAAGGATACAGAAATAGTGCAAGCTGAATCTGGTAACAGTAGCTGCTGTAGATAAGGAATAATCGTCAAATAGCAGATACTTTCCGGACAGCCATCATATATTAGCTGCTGTAGATAATGAGTAATGTCAAATAGCAGATACTTTCCAGACAGCCATCATATATTAGCTGCTGTAGATAATGAGTAATGTCAAATAGCAGATACTTTCCGGATAGCCTTCATATATTAGCTGCTGTAGATAATGAGTAATGTCAAATAGCAGATAATTTCCGGACAGCCTTCATATATTATAATCCAATGCTCAAATCTGTTGCCATTTCAAACCGTCTAGTTGCACACTATCTAGCAGCAAACAATACAAACAATAATTAATTATAAATTATTACTTTTAAGTTAACTCAACCATAGTAGTAAAACAATAATAAGAAATACCAAACACGTTAAATGTAATTCATCACAATGAGCTACATTACTGGAAGATTCAAATGGATCTATCATGATAGAACTAACTATAACTGCTGAATAGAATTACCTTTATCACTCAAAATGTTTACCTTATAAGGATGTAAGGAGAATACTCCTGTAAAGTTAAAGGTAATCAGCTAATCAATTATTGTAATAATGGCAGACTAGTGTTGTTTAGTATCGTAATATAATATTAAAACATAAGGACCAAAACTTTTACCAAGAGTACACTGCCAAAATTTCTATATGAGGATTTTATAATGATTGCCTATATGCCTCATTTTCAAGAGAAAATACATAACATTTATTACTTTTGATTGAGTTACTAGATTATAAAATTTAAATGTATGTGATTGAAGTAGTTTAAAATATAAGGAATCTACTAGATGATGATTAGAACCCAGTAATGCAGAGATAAAGTTGTCTCCTAATTTAACTTATTAGAGTAAACAAGTTTTAAAAAAGCAAAAAAATTAATAAAGAAACAATATAATAAGTTAACAAAAAGCATTGTTCAATATCTTGTTTTACTTACATTTAAAGCCTTGTCATAAAAAAGCATGCATTACATTATTTTTTCCATGACAAAAAGTTCTAGTTTAACCCAAGAACTGGCAACTAAATTATCTCTATTGGCAGGCCACTTCTCTAGGTTTTGCAAGGGTATTTTATAAAAAAAATATAAGAAATTGTTTGATTCTGAATTATTTTATATATTTTTTTTATTAACACCTGCATTTATTACTATGCTTATGTAAAATTCTTGTTTTTTTTTATTTGAAACTTTTATATATTTTTTTCTTGTTTAGGAGGGTGGGACCATACCTTTAGAAATGGTATATTTGTACTAAATCGAAATTTCAAAATATAAAAATTATTTCTACATTTCTCTAGTTTTGGAAAATATATAGTTTGATGTACTTATTTAATAAATTGTATTTTTATATTGATAAACTTTGAGAATTTACATTACCCTGGTAACATACTATATTACAACAATAATTAATTGTTCATGTTATTCCTTACATGAAACAGTATTGTATCAGATCAAGAGTTGCAATAACATAATATAATTTATCAATAACAAGTAAAAGTACAAAAATATGAAGTATAACTCATCATATTTATGAATCCTGAAAGCATAATTTTTTACATGTCAAACTATATCTTCAAAGTTAGAAGCAATGTTCAAATTTTCTTCTCATTTGAAACAAAATAAAATTTTATTTATCCACTAAACACATTCTGTATTGTGAACACATATTCCTAATTGTTATAAAATTGTATTTACAAAAATGTAAAATTATAAACCTAGTTTCAGTTGAGGCACTGAGATCTTATACTACACCTAAGCAAATTTACCACCGCTGTCATGGTCTACTTGTTTACTTTCTAACAACTCTCTTATATCACTAGATTGATCTAATTAGCTCTTATTCATTTCAAATCCAGATAATATTGGTAAAAACATATAAAATAAATAAAACTTGCTAAAAAACAAAATTGACGCTCCTAACCTAGACCTACATAGATTATGAAACTTGGGTTATTTGGAAACAAAACACTAATTATTTGTTTCACTACATCACTTCCGTGGAAGAGAGTTACTTTTCAAAACATGTTTATACCACTTAACTAAATAATAACTTAAAATAATATTACTTACTTGCAACAATAAATATAAACAAACAAACTAACCATTATGTAAACAACAGCAAAGAAATGACAAGAATGAAAATTAAATACAATATTCTTCTTCTCTCCGACTTGTATCAAAGATCGAAAAGTACCAAACTTCATACTAATCGATAAAATTATTTATCCGCTATCAAATGCTACGCAGTGATGTTTGACTGCCACTACAGCAACCGTCACCAGTTATTAAGAGTGATAGACCGTCGCTGCAGCAATCGTCACCAGTTCCTGGGTTAAAAACTAATATAGTATACTTTGACTGTAAATTTAAATACAACCAGATACAGAAATTGGCACTTTTGAATGAGTCTCTAAAGAATAAAATTATAAGTTAAAATGTTCTTCAGTATTATAATAAGCTGACATGTTAGTTACATACTTTCAATATTTCTGTAATCAGTTTTTAATAAGAATGAATCAGCCCATTAACATAAAATCCACAGTAAAGAATACTCCTTCAAGCTTAATCTCAATCTTCTATTTTAGTTACCACAGAAATACCACGGGTCTGAATATATTACACGGGTGCTTGCCACAGATATATCTGAATATATCAAATGCTGTCTGCTGAAGCTATCTAAAAGTAGTAAATTCATGTTCTGCAAAAAGGTAAGCACTGGTACAAAACAGAATTTACTACAGTTGTTCACTAAATATAACCAATATTAATTAAATAAATTATTGCATCATAAATACTTTGCATGTCTTTTATTTGATATGTTATATAAGAACACAATCATGCTACCAAAACAACAAAACTAGACATTTAATTCGCTGTACTGACACTATTATATAAAATAATAATCAGTGGTTATGAAGTAAATAAATATGGGGAATGCAGTGAAAGGCTGTGGATTGTAGTTGCACACTCTGGAATGCCACAATGTAACATGATGTAAGAAGAGGAAACTAATCAAGATTGACACTAATATACTATTGGAGTGACTTTGGATTAACTTGCATCACAGTCCAAATCAAACGGATGGTTAAATTATTGTCTGCTTTCATAACTGTTCAATACAATAATTGTTTTTTGATTTTCCTGAATCTACAATAAAATTTTAAGCTTATTCCCAATTTTTCTTAAACATTTAACTCCCCAGCTTATTATAATACTACTTGTTGACAAAAGTCGAAAGTCACCATGGTGTCGGCGATATCCTGCCGGTAGCACCTGAAGGCCTCCTTGTCCTCGACGGACACAGACATGCCATCAGCGGGAAACTCAGCCTTGTGTATGAGCACCAGAGCTAGGCTTGTGTAAATGGGGAGGATGATGGGTAATAGGGCTTGGTGTTTGTCTGTATCACAGGCCATCAGTTCATCCTGAAAGCAAAATTACACATCACAATCAAATCACTAACGATGCCTAAATTCAGCATTCAGAAAAATGTGAGAGATTGCACCCATAGCAGTTTGTCCCACATTTCAGAATTGGGTAATATTTTGTGAATAACAATATAGCAACTTGTGATTTTGTTTAATCTCTTCTCATATATTTCTTTAGGTGACCTTCACATTTGCAAATCTGTTGTTTACTTTGTTCATAAAATAGTAAAAGCTTTAGTTCCCTGCACCAAGTATAGTAACACTCCCTAATAAAAATTTAAAATTATGTGTACTTGTGTACTTTTTTACATGCAAAAATGTGTTTTAGCAATCAGTAATTTACAACAGGAGCCCACGAACATCATTGGCTTCTGCAGAATCCTCAAGTCTAAGTGTTAAATACAAGTAAGAGAGGTGCAAAGCCTTTTTAACCCTTTGAGTGCCACAGCATATTTTCCCAAGTCATACGCATAAATTGCCGGAGCATTTCCTTCTGTTTTGCAAGCGTGTGGGGAAAAAAACTATATTCAAAAACCTATTCAACCGATTTGAATAATTTTTTTTTAGTTTGTGTGTTATAAAACAAGGTATTTTTTTCCATACAATATAATAATTTTATTTTTATTCACACAAAAAGAATATAAGTTATAACAAAAAACTAAAAAATGAAAAAAAAAATAAATTTTGAGTTTGAACTAAAATTTTATATATACAATTTTTTTTTTTTAATTTTTTTAGCTATACCATATGAAAGAGCATGAAAATTTAAACAAAAATCATGCATAATATGATGTGTTACAGTAATATTTAACCAGATACTGCAATATATACAAAATACAACAAAAAGCAATTTTTGTTCGTTTGTCAAAAGTTTAGAAACAGTATTATAACTACCCTATTTCACTCAATGAAGTAAGACAACTGTAAAATACTAATTATATAAAAAGTATATACAAATATACACAGGCCTACAATATAACCTTACTTCACCTAAAATCAATAGTTTGATTGGAACTTGCGTTTTACTTCATCACCAATCCAACAATAAAATATACATCACTAAACAAATAAACACGAAAAAAGAAGTTTATAAATGCATTGTAAGTTTTACTGAACACAATTGCAGAATAGTAATAACAACAGTTTTCAGCATAAACACACGAAACTAACACAATGTAAACACCCAACGAACCAAACTGTGTTTAATGGCAACAAGTAGCACCTGACCAACTATTGCGTCATCTGTTTGTTTCTGATGGTAAATAACTACAAGGAGGCGGTGAACAATAAAAATCAATCACAATCGATTGTTCGAAACTTGTAGATTACCGTGAAAGAAGTTATTTGTCAAAACAAAACTGAATTATATGTGATATTAATTAAATAAAAATCGTCTACTGGGTAGATGCCGGCAATTTATGCACATTTCACAACATCTACTATGTAGACGCTGCGGCACTCAAAGGGTTAAAACAAACAACAAAATTGTATCATATTTTTATTAGGAATGGGTTGATACCAAAAAATTCTTTTCCAATTTAAATACTAAAATTTGGTCTCAAATCTGGACGCTCAAGCATAGATGCTACAGGAATATTGACATTGAACCACATCTAGTTTTTATAGTACACTAATTTGCATTTTGCCAGTCAGCCGATTATTAACACAAGGGAACCCAGCAGATTCTATTGTCGAAATTCTTTGATCAACTCTCAAATCCTAATCTTAGTTGAAGATTGGACAGTGTAAATTGTTAGAAGTTTGTAGTAACTAATTAAAAATATATTTACAAAGTTGCTATGCTTATAGATTTTTGTTTATGTTTATTTGCTAACAAGCTTTGCTTTCACTGCACCTTTAGCAGATAATTGCTTACTTAAAAAGATTGCAAACTATCTTTTTTTAGTTATTTTATAATCTTTCACTTTAGATGCACATACCCAATTTGTTTTAGATTGATTTACAAATAACATAGTAAAATCTACAGGTCTGTTATCTAATGAAGAATACAATCAGCTGACTAGATGAAGAAAAAACACCAAATTTATGATCCCAAAAATAGTTAATGACAAGTAAAACTGAAGCTATCCAATGTGCCTAACTGTACATTAGTTTTACTAATGTATTGTAACAGATCAGTATTAAACAGTTCAAATTTCAAACGAGTTCGCGGCAAATTGGAGGACAGATATAGTCAAATAAATTCTCATGTCTTGTCGTTGATTATGATGCCAAATCATATGGAAACGTTAAAATAAATTAATAGAGAAAAGATAAATTAACTTTATATTGCAGTAAATTCAAATAATTGAATTGTAACAGTTACAAAAGAAATTCCACAATTTATAAACAGCATTAATGAGATATTAAAATGTAAATAGTTTGGGTCTGAGATTAAAAGTAAAGGAATCTACTTCCTTTGTTCCCAGCTCTGGCCCTGCATCGTTCTCTTTCCTTCACTGGCTTTCTAAGCATAAACATCTGCCATTATTATACAAGCATGCATAGATAGTCAAATTAGTTTCAAAATTATTTCTTCATAGTGGTATTAAAGTGAACATTTGATGGACAGTACAATGGACAAATCTGCCAAGTTTTACTAACTGTAAATCTGAATTCTACCACTTACCTACGTTCATGTAGGTATGAGCTGAACCATGTTTTAGCTGTTCCCATTATGCCCAGTGCTTCCAATTTGGAAGTATAAGATCATGTCCAAGAGAGTCAAAAGTTTTGCTAAAATCTAATGTGTTTGTGGTTTATGAGTTTGTCAGTATCGTATCTTCATCTTAACCATGAAGTATAACAGAATAATATGGGTTTCTAAATACAAATAGTGAAATCAATCATTTAATAAGTGTCACTGAATCAAGTTTGTTTTCTTCAGGAGGTTAGAGCAAATACTGTCTCTCTCATGATGAACAATTATGATCAAATAGTGCAAAAAAGTAGATTTAGACCTAGATTGTGAAGTTTTCATAGATAAAGGTGACATCCAGGTAGTTCGGTTTGGAGATCCAATTGCTTTATGTACGAGATGTGTAAGAACAAGTATTAGAGTTTAGTCTCCTACACTGGCTTGGATGAAACTCAAAGAGAAAGCTAAACTTTAGATCTTCAACCGAGTATGCTGTAACACAGTGAGAGCTGAAATCTGTTGCCTATCTGTGACGAAACAATGTTGAAACTGCTTCACTTGGTAGAGTATCTACACCTTTGTTCGATCAGGCTATCACAGAGGAGCTGGGAGCATAACACTGGCGGTACCCACTGTGTCTTAGCAGCCATGACAGTACACACGTATATACACACTTACACTTTGTTTGTAAGTCTACACTTTTGTAAAAATGACAACTGCTTTATATAATTGTCGGATTATATGTGTTATACTGTAGTATGCGCTTTTATAACAGTGAGTGTATATAATTGTCAGAGAAAAGTCAACACTTTACTCATACGTTTTACTTAAAAATTAGATTTATTTTATAAATATTGCCTTGAAATTACAATGAATGGAAATATTTACAGTGCTTTGTTCATAATAAAAAATGTAAGATTTTTAATGCCATGGAAAAACAATCACACAGGTACATTCATTTGAGGTTATTTTGAAGTGTACTATATGGATTAAATTAAAATTTGTGTGTGGTCTTTGGTGAATGTTACATACATTATTCTCAGTCTATGTGTAAGGATACGTACTATCAAGTCTATCACGGTGTTTGCCCATTAGCAAACATGTTAAAAGGTAATAAGGATTATTTTAGCTTGTGTATTTGTTCTGTATTTATAGAACTCAATATGATTTTTTTAAAGCAAAAAGAGTGTTGGATATGTATGTAAAGTTGATCTACAGATGTGAGTTCTAATGCTGGAATAGCTGGAATCATCATAAAGTTGGTCTGGTAATTTGTTTCACAAACATGACTTAAGTGTCCAACATGTGATACCACTACAAAAATAAATGATGAAGAAATCACTAAGCACCTGCAGAATGTACCAGAAACCGAAGCCAAGATGACTGTAAGACTCATGTGTGGGATAGTGGCCAGGAGCGTTGCTACAGGCCAGGATAATGTTGACAAGCTGCAGACAACTGTGACAGGCGTCAGTTAGCAGAGAGTGCAGGATCAGGCGGGGATGTGATTCTCCCAGACTCACAAACAGCCCATACACATTAGATTGGAGATCCTGCAATAGGAAGAGAACTATAATTTTAAGAATATTAGAAAACAAAAAAAGTGTTTAACATTAGTGCAGTGTTCTTGTAAGTTGTCACTACTTGGAGACTGTTTGGGGGTTGTTTTAGTATTTAGTTAATTAGAATTTGTCTGACTAATGAGCCTTACATAAGATGTCTGAAGCCATTTTGAACATTTTTAATATTTGGTATTTTCAGAGCTCTTCCCTCTGTTTTCATCTGAACAAGTCAGTTGTTTTAAGTTACGTGCTCCATGACATTCTGAACTATTTAGAAATTATTCTTTATTTCACCTGAAAGGCTTTAGAAGTACACTGTAATAAAGTATATTAATGTACTACTGGCCCAATAATTCTATTTATGGATATTATTCTGTGTGTTTCGTCTGCAGGTAAAAATATATCAGAATTGTGTGTTTGTCTTCTGTTAGTTTTTCTGGGACTTAGATAATAAGTTAATGCATTGAGTTTTTTATTCATAATACTACACTATAGTGTAATCAAATTTATTCACTTGTTTCACAAAACAATTGAGAAAAAACATTTTAGTTGTTGAGGTTAAGGCACATTTTATTCACCAAATTACGTACTACAAGTTTGACAGAAATACCAAAATACAACCACAGCAAAATTTGAAGAGTGACTACTATTTATGTGATACTTGTGATATGTTGGAAATTATAACACTAGGGAATGATATGAATGTGACAACAAAACAATCAAAGCTTGCAATAAAAATTCTTGGGATTTAAATCATATGTAAAGTTTCTACCTGCTTGTCGGGGTGCTGAAGTATGAGATCGTTGACAGGTAGTATCCTGGCTGCGAAGTTTAACACGGCCAAGGGGTACTTGTGAGAGGAGGGGTGGGTGACCATGTGACTCAACGCCTCCACAATCCACTCCACCAGTCTAAACATTCAACACCTCAATCTGTTTAAAAATTAAGTGAATAATTTGTTTTCTATTTAGAAGTTGAAACAATGAGATGTAGTTGTTCTTGGCTTTTCTTGTGTCTTCAACATCTTTATTTACAATGGTTGACATTTATAATGTATTTTTATGAATCACAGAAAATCAGGCCAAACGTTTATATAAAGTAAAATAACAATTTTCCCTATAGAACAGTTTTATATGTATAATTTAAAAAGCAAAAAATTAGAAAAAAATATTTTAAATCTATCTTATTTACAAATAATTTCATGTTCTAATATAATTAATTTTGCCTCATCTGCTTAGAATATCTCCTATAAGAAAAGATTTTGTTTGATTCAAATGTATCCTTTTTCTTTGCTATGAAAAAAATATATAAATAACGGTGCAGCAATGATTTTCTCCATAACATAATTATTATTAAACTGCTGCTACTTGCAAAGGAGTTCATACTATATTATCTGTGCTTTATATTTCTTTTATTGTTTATATAAATGTTTAGAAGTAACAGGAATACATTTTAAAATTACATACCTTGATAAATTTTTGTGATAATCTTCTTTATATACAATATTTTGCAAATTTAAAAATGTTTATAACATAAAATGTATAAAAATTAAAAAAAAATTCAAATAAAAATATAAATTTACAAGACAACAGCTAGCTGAAACAAAATATAATAAAATAATGTTTATAATATATTAAACAAATTACGAGTTACTCAATACTTGTTTACTCAATTATTGTGTTATCATTCAAAAGCATTCTACAAAAAAATTAACACTTTGCAACATGCCACTAATGAGTTTCATCATTTTCCTGTAATACTAAGACATCTACAATACTATATATTTTTCTTTGAGTTCAAAGCTAATTTTTGTTATAAATATGCTATAAGAGATAAACACACAAAAATATAAAACAGGGCATTTTAGTAAAACCTAACACATTTATTGATAAAAATCTAAAAATAGCTATTTACAATACTGTTAATTTGATATAAATTCAAGTTCAAGGCACAATCTAATAAAACTTTAAAATTACATAAACTACTAATAACTAGTAAATTACATAAACTACTAACTGTAGGTTAAGAGCATTTTCTTATCTAAGATTTCGTAGATAACGTCTGTCATATTATCTTATCATCTGGGCAGACAAAAGATATATTTGGTTATAGCTCCGTAGGACATAAGGTCGACAAGCAGATGGATTGAGCTAGACAAAGGGAAAAAGAGTCGTCCTGCCACGGAATATAGATTGTCAGCAATACCTTATAGTCAACCTTGATAAACATGAAGTGTGAGCCTGCCAAGTGTTAAAAGTGTTCCAAAGGCTTTTTGTGAAGTCAAAATCTCTTTAAGAGACACAATTAATGATTTAGGATATAATTGTGATTGACGTTTCTGTTAAGGTCTATAATTAGAATATCTACAGCATAGAAAGGGTTAAAATGAGGAGTCCATGATGGTATAAATGGACCACCTGAAACTGTCACAGAGCAATTTCTTGATTGGAAGCCAATGGGTTAAAATTAAAAAAAAAAAAAAAACTCTCCTAGAGTTTTACCAGTACTTGTGCACAATTTTAATGAAACATTTAAAATATTGACCGTCCAGTAAATTATACTACTGAAATTTATGAAAATAATAAAAAACTAGACAGATTAATAATATAATATAATATAATAATACAAAACATGCAAATTGCTTTGTTTTTACAACCACAAATAAGTATTTGCTGTTACGCATAGAAAACATGTTTAGTACTTCTTTAATACTATTAAACTCACTGTGTATTTGAATGTGAAGCGGCAGCCACAGTTTGAACCAGGTAGGAGATAAGTGAATCACACTCTATGATAGGGATACCCAGCTGTAACCAAGCTGACACACATCTCACCGCCTGATTCACCAGCTGCCAGTCCCTTGTCTGCTCTGCTAGCACTGACTCCACCAGTCTTACCACTGTGACAGACATAAAAACAAGAAGAGTTACACTCAATGATAGAGATACCCAGCTGTAACCAAGCTGACACACATCTTACCACCTGATTCACCAGGTGCCAGTCCCTTGTCTGCTCTGCTAGCACTGACTCCACCAGTCTTACCACTGTGACATACATAAAAACAAGAAGAGTTACACTCAATGATAGAGATACCCAGCTGTAACCAAGCTGACACACATCTCACCGCCTGATTCACCAGTTGCCAGTCCCTTGTCTGCTCTGCTAGCACTGACTCCACCAGTCTTACCACTGTGACAGACATAAAAACAAGATGAGTGAATCACACTCAATGATCCCTATCATTGATCCCTATCCCTATACCCAGCTGTAACCAAGCTGACACACATCTTACCGCCTGATTCACCAGCTGCCAGTCCCTTGTCTGCTCTGCTAGCACTGACTCCACCAGTCTTACCACAGCGACAGACATAAAAACAAGACGAGTGAGTTACACAATCATAAGATGAGTAGATTCCATTTGATGATAGGCAAAGTAATCTCTAACAAAATTCATGAACTAGTCATATTCTTTTTTCCACTATTAAGGGAGTTTAAACTTTTTAACTCAGGCATTATCAAGTCCTCTCTGAAGCTGGTTTTACCATACCCATGTATTTCTTTTTACATTTATTTTTAATTCTCATAAACATAAAAAAGTAGAATGGGAGTTACGTCTGGTGAATACAGAGTTTAGGAACGAAAGGCCATTCTCAAGAGGGTTTTTAGTGAAAAACTTAACTCATTTGCAATTGTTCAGTCAAAATCCACTGACACAAGCTTCATATCGCACCCGTAGTTAGACATAAACTAACGAGTCTTACCACTGTGACAGACATAAAAAACAAGAAGAGTTACACTCAATGATCCCTATCATTGATCCCTATCCCTATACCCAGCTGTAACCAAGCTGACACACATCTTACCGCCTGATTCACCAGCTGCCAGTCCCTTGTCTGCTCTGCTAGCACTGACTCCACCAGTCTTACCACAGCGACAGACATAAAAACAAGACGAGTGAGTTACACAATCATAAGATGAGTAGATTCCATTTGATGATAGGCAAAGTAATCTCTAACAAAATTCATGAACTAGTCATATTCTTTTTTCCACTATTAAGGGAGTTTGAAACTTTTTAACTCAGGCATTATCAAGTCCTCTCTGAAGCTGGTTTTACCATACCCATGTATTTCTTTTTACATTTATTTTTAATTCTCATAAACATAAAAAAGTAGAATGGGAGTTACGTCTGGTGAATACAGAGTTTAGGAACGAAAGGCCATTCTCAAGAGGGTTTTTAGTGAAAAACTTAACTCATTTGCAATTGTTCAGTCAAAATCCACTGACACAAGCTTCATATCGCACCCGTAGTTAGACATAAACTAACGATCATCGTTAATTAGTTTGCAGATTTTTCCCCTTTTATATTGTTACAAAAAGTTAAAAGGATGTCCAGAACGAGCATGGTCTTCAACACTTATCGCACCATATTTAAATGATCCAAACTACTAAACAATCATTCATTTAATTCATTCCTTTATTTAAAGTTGGTTTCCCACTCCCAATCCCAGTATCCCACTCTCACATGTGCTGGAGTGTAATATGATAGTGCTCTTGACTTCTCATGTTCGTGACTTGAGCTTGTGACTTGCATTCTGTGCAGTGACAATGCCTAGGATAATTTTCTTGGACTCCAAGCAAATTTCAGGCGTGTTTAACCCCTTTTCTTCCTCTTCTTTTCTCCTTTCTTTTTCCATGTGCTAATTTTATTTGAACCTGACAGAGAGGATACATTTCAGTCCTCAAAACATAGTGTTATACAGTTTGTAATATATAACAATGGTAAATTTCCAAAATTCTACTATCCTTTCAATTATTATTTATTAATAAACTAATATTTTATAACATGAATACTAACCTTGTGGAATACTTCTTTCCAACTCAAGCCTTACATTCACTTTCTGGTTTTGAGCCATGTGCATACTCTGAAACTGTAACAGAAATCAATAAGCAATATATGCATGATTCCTTATACAAACAATTATTACTCATGTTGTTCCTTTTCTCTAGTCTACCTTTAGATTTATTGAAGTTACAGTGTATTTCTCTAAAATATACCTAACTTTTAGGAACGGCAGAGGGTATTCATCTATACATAAATATTCAAAAAGGAATGTGTAGATAACCCATCGTCTCCTATTCTGGTACTTTGTATTTTTTCCGTAACTTGACTAACATAAGTTTTGTGCATTTGCAGAATATTATGCAATATCTGAAAAGTAAATAAGGAGACTGAACTTTTCACCAGAGAGTTCGTCTCTTTATCATTAATTGATGCTTATTGAAGCATTAGTTACGTATCTTAGTTAAGTGCACATCAAATTTAAAAAAAATATGATGTGAGAAAAATTAATGTTTAATTATAAAACCTCTCTAAAATGAGCTCTTTTAAACCCTTTCAGGTCGCAAATTTTTTATCCTTGATTTCAGCCAGGTCGCGACTGTTTTTTTTAGTGATTTTAGCATGCATACATTTCTAGTTGTTTAAACACAACTGTAGATGTTTTAATTTGCCAAACAAAAATATATTCTTTTTGTTAGGACTGTTAAAATTATTAAAATAAAAATGAAATACAGTTTTTTTATCAAACTGGTAATTTTTTTATTGTTAAAAAAATATATATCTAAAATTCAAATATGTATACAAAATTTTACATAACTTGATATTAGTTTATCATTACCTTCTAAAAATTAAAACACATAACCTATTTATAACTTTTTATGAATGTTTTATGATAGTTTCTTACCTTTTATGAAGATCTTTTGAAGGTTGAAATTACATAACGCATTGTTTAATAAAAAAACTATTTATAACACTAAATATGTCACTTTATCGAATTCATTTGGAACACAACCAAAAAATTTTTTTGGGTACTAAATAATTTACACTATGGAAAAACAATTAGATTACATATTTACAATAAAAGGCTATAAAGTTTCTAAAACTGTGAAAATCAAATTTTCTATAATTATTTATATGTTTTGAGAGTGTGATACTTCTCAAAACACTCTGTAGGACACAAACTTGGTTTCTGGGTGCAGGTAGCGCAATAAAACATTGTCTCTTTCCTCTTAATTTTTCTGTTGCTGCACACTTTACAGTCTTTTTTCTTATTTTCAAAGCTTCTTAGGAAAGTGCTGTTTACCATCAAGACGTTCAGGGTTGTCGGTGGTGGACTTGCGCTTGCGAGTTGCTGAGCTCCGAACGTTTCAATACAAGCTCAGTTACTAACAACTCCCTAAACTTTCGGTGTTCAATTTGTTTGGAAGATTTATTCAACTGTTCCATATTATATAGAAGGTAACTGTTAACAACTGAGACCTCTAGAAGCCAGAAAAATAATTTTCTCCACCACTTTACAGTTTTTCTCATAAATTTGTATGATGAAAGGTAGTGGTCAATGAGATCAACACCTCCCATGAATTTATTATATTCACAAATAACTGTTGGCTTCTCAATGTCTGTTGTAGCACCATTTTTTCCTTTCCTTTTGACAATTGTTTTATCATTGTTATATAAAGTACTAAGCATAAGGACATCACGTTTATCACGCCAAGCGGAAAGTAAAAACATCTTTATTGTGTCGAAATGCTTTTGTTTTGTTGTTGTTGCAATTTTAAATTTTTTTTCTTTATACCATTCAGGTAACCCTTTTCTGTTTTGGTTAATTGTGCCAGTCAGATGTAATATTTAGATTTTTTAATTCTAAAGCCAATTCTAAGCCAGTGTAATACCGATCTGTAAACAAATGAAAGCCACAACCAGGATGGTTTTTCACTCAACTTTGTAGCAAGGTGTGTACCACAATTCTGGCAGTAAATGGTAAATCAGGTCGAATGAGAGATTCTGTGGTTGTTTTCCCAAAATAAGGTTCAAAGTTATACACATAAACCAGATCTAGAATCGCTCAAAACAAAAACACTTTGAGCCCCCATTTGTTAGGCCTTGAGCGCATTATATGTTTTAAAATTTACTCGACCTTTTGAAGGCAACAGTACTTTCGTCAATACTATTTTCAAAAAGTGGTACAAAATATTCCATAAATTTTGTTTGTAAATAATTTACAACAGATTTGATTTTGTCACTTCTTGACCTAACATTTGGATTGGTCACTGGAGCAGGTAAGTGTAAACACCAAAATATTTGGAAAAATCTCGTGCGAGAAAAAACAGAATGGAAAAATGATTGCTCAAAAAGCCAATTGTTTGAGAAGTAGTCTTTTAGTGAAGGTTTTGGAGAGAGAGAGCCATAGCCAGAAATTACACCAATAAAAGCTTTTAGTTCTTCCAAAGTAACATCAATCCATGAGTGCCAGATTGACCTAGGCTTTAGAGGTTGGGCTAAATGAATTTTTTCTGATGCAAATCGGTTGGTCTCTTTGACTATATTTGACAGTAGCTCTGATGTAAAAAACAATTGAAAAAAACTGTAAAACACTTACAGGTTTGTTTGTAGATGGTGGTTTGTAGCCCCCACTTGCATTTGTGTATGAATATTGAACAAAGTCTGGCCCGTTGTAAGCACACCAATCAGTAGAGGGCCTATTAGATTGAGAAGGTCCTTGTCCTAAATTGCCTTCATCACTGTCATCACTATCTTCATCAGATAAATTTTCTAACGTTGGTAAAATCCACTTCTTCATCACTGTCACTACTGAATCCTGATAGTTCTTCATCTAGGCCTAGTTCATCTGCAATTGCAGTGTCACTAGAGCACTTGTAGAAGGCCTTGGGTTATCCATTTTATTATAATCACTGGATAAATGTCATAAAATATAACTGTTCATTGAAAAACTAAAGATAATATTGTTTAGTCTGTAACTAAATAAAAAACTAATTTTCAGCTGAGGCTAGTAGCTCAAAACTTACAACTATACACTTGTCTTCAAACTCCTTATTGCACACGAATAATTTATTTACATAAAAAGACACATTCCTGAACACATTATTACTTATACTACTTCTAACAACACCTACTCATTTATAAAACAAATATCTAAAACATTTACGTTAACCTCAACAACACTCACGATCGAAACTCAGTGAGAAGTAAACACTGGCTAGCATTCGCATAGAAACAGACGCACGTGGCCGTGAGTCACGCCGGAAACAGCTGTCAACAGAAAAGAAAACCTCTAGAAGTTCGAAAAATCGGCCACTAGAGCGCAACAGTTCACGGGCTTGCATAATGGCGCCGGTACCGCGCCATACGCGCGATGTTGAAATATTTTATTGGCGCCCGTACTGCGCCATACGACCGGAAAGGGTTAAATGACCCATCAAATGTTAAAAAAGATTAAAACATTCACTGCGGATGACAAAATTACTGGCGACAGAAAATGCGGGAATTTTTTTGTTTTTTACTTACCCAAAACGGAGTCAGGATACCCGAAAGGGTTGTCCAAGGTATCTCGGAAGCTTCGTTGGCCGGAACAGGTGACGTCATGTCCATGCCGAGTCTGCTCGTCATCCGCACCGGGTGCCGGTCCCGTGTTGTATGTGCGAGCAGCACACTAGGTTTCGGCACAAACACTCGCGAATTACACGGATATAGTACACGAATGACACGTAGATAGTACATCAATTACACGGATATATTACATATTAGTTTGAAAAATACACAACATCAAAAACAGTTAACACTCCCCCCTCCCCGAGTAAAAATTAGAAAAAAACTATATACATCCCCACCCACCGCCAAAGACTAAAAACTACTTATTTGTCCTTGTGATACTAATCAAAGCAACTGAGTTCACACAGACCTGGTTCGTCAGGGCACACTGCACAATAAGTACACTGTTTCCTTACACTTGCCTTCTTGGTAGCAAACACGGCACCTCTGGGTAACTGACTTGCTGTTTCCTTTGCGCTTCGTTAGTTTGGAGAAACGATGCATGCTGTTACGCGTCGGTGTGTGATGAGCAGTGGGGCTTCCTTTGGAGGGAGCAGGTCTTCAAGAACACGAACTCAGAAGTCATACAGTGACAGTCTATCTGAGTTGTACAGGTAAAAAGAATTTACTACAACAACCTGGAGAAGTGCATAAAAATGTTCAGGGTCTTGCGCTCACAGGGGTAATAAGATACCATTTGGTCCAAGCGGTCAGTCCCCTTCATGTCAGAGTTGTAGTACATGATTGGTTTTGGCAGCGTTCGTTTTTGGTTTCTCCTGTTGGTGGTTTGGACCATCTCGTTGTCATATTGTGTGGAGATGTAGGTCACCGTCCACTTATCCCTCCATTTTCCAATCATGACACTTTGGGCATAGTTCGCTATTGTTTCACCTTTGCCTTTGCCTTCACTGCTGGAGGTGTATAGTCTGTTGATGCGTAGGGTGCCGGTAGTGTAGGTTGAGTGACGTAGAAGTTTGGATGATAAGACAAAACTATTATAAAAATTATCCATGAACAGGGAATGGCCTTTCCCCAGGAAGTCACTCATCAGCTTCATGACAACTTTGACGGTATGACCTTTGCCACTACAAGAATCATGGCTCCCCGTGTAAACATGGAAGTGCAGGTTTAGTCCCTCAGGTTCATTTAGGGAATAAATTTTGATTCCATATTTGTGGCGCTTGCCCTTTACGTACTGGCGGAAGACCAGTCTACCAAGCCACAGTACCATCTCTTCGTCGATTGTCAGTTCACGGTCGGGATAATAGATTTCTCGCATCTTATTGTTAAAATAATCAACAATATTTTGAATTTTAAAAGACCGGTCGTTAGCAAGTTCGGGGTAATCAGGGGTATCAATTCTTGAATAATGCAGACATCTCAAAATGCCAAGAAATCGATCTCGAGACATGTACTCCACGTAAACCAGCCATGTCGCTGACCGTGCTGGCCCACTGGGGGTGGGGGACACCGCCTTCACCGTCCCTAGAACTGTTTGAACTCAACTCATTGTCTTAATCAGATGAAAAGTCTTCCTCCATTATGAGTACATACACTTACACAGTCAACAGACACTATAAATCACTCACACAATATCGCAAAGCATACACAAGAAACGAAAATGGCGAACCGGCGACGAATGGCACCAACTGACTCACCGAAACAGGCACACCTCGCTATGAATGTTACAGCCTCCCCAGGCAACTGCTCAGTTCACACTGAGGCAATATGAAAGCAGCTGTCATATGCCGAGCTCCCTCGTCCACCGCCCGGCGTGCCACTTTCGCATGACGAGCATGCTCATCACCCGCAGTGAATGTGTTAAGAAACCAGGGAGTATTTCCTTGCATAAAAAAGCCTTCATATATTAATATACATTATATTTATATTATATCACATAACGAACTTTTACTGCTCAGGAAATTATTTTATTTGACTGGCACCGTATTTATTTCACACTCAAAAAATAATTTGCTTGATTAATAATGTCAATATTTACAGATAGACTATATTCATATAGTATCATGTATCATAACCTGAAACTAAAATATTCTGACAATGTTTTACACGTCACGAGTTGGCTGAAGGTTCTTACAATTTTTAGGAACACCAAAGCCAACTACAAAGTTTTAATGACAAGAACTTGCAAACTTTGAAATGTCATAATTACCTCTTCTGGTATGACAGTGAGTACTTCCAGTAAGATCCACAAAGCCTTGTCAGGAGGAATGGATGGCATATTGGCTGGCTGGAAGGTTGACAGAAGCTCGGGAATAGCTCCAGGCCAATGTTTGGGTGTTGTATTGAGAATGAAGGCCGATAACTGAAGCGTATCACATTCATATCAATATTTCATATTTTTACAGGGAATTGAAAATTTAATAAATTATGTATTATGAGGTAAGTTGTGTATGAGGTAAGTAAAACATATATTTGTGTTTTCGTTGAATTTTGTAGCATTGTGTTCATGTATGGCACTACCCTGACTGACTCTATTTTGTCCTGACGATGATTTTATTTTATAATGGATCACCAGCAAAGAAAAAAAGCAAGTAAATAATGACACATCACAAAATCATGGGCATAGTATTTTGCGACACACATTGTACCTACTTGGTAAACTTTCTACTGCAGGATGAAACAATTGATTCAATGTTTAAAACCATTAGTCACTCAATATTCTTGCTCCTAACCTCCTTATACAAATCAAATTAAATATGCAAAAGATGCAAGGGTTTAGCAAAACTCTCACAAAAAACTGAATTTTATTGCTACTTGGTTGACTGAGCTATTGTTATTTTTAGCTAATTAAACAGGCTATAATATACTATAATTTATAAGCACCTGAGTTATATAATTTTTTTTCCTAAATAATTTAAAAAAAATTTAATTTTGTTGTAAATTTTGTAAGCAAGAACTGTTTCTTAGTATACAACACAGTTATAATCCATGATATTTGGTGTAGTTTTATAGGAAATTTAATTTTTTACGTAGAAAATTTTATTTAATTCATTTATCTCAATTTTTTTAATTTTACGTAAATTTTTGTAAAATGTAACATGTATTCTCCTTAAACAAATCCTAGCAAACAAGCAAAAAGCACAAGGTTATACAGTGAATACCTTAATTCAAATTGTTTTTCTGGGGTTAATACATATTTATATGTATAGTACATATTCTTTTAATAAATAAACTTTATTATTTGAACCCATACTAATGTTTAAACAAATATTTAATAACGTGTATTGTCATCACAGAAACCCTCTCATGATCAGCATTTTGATACCGCGTCGGCCATCACGAGACAGTACTGTAATAAGTGGTTAATAGATTAATGTAAGAAACACATTATGCACTACAGAACAACCCCATGGAATATTCACCAGTGGCTTTATTTTGGACCATAACCATGTTCGCCATCACACTGTGGATGTGAAACAAGGCAATCGACAAGTGTAAAGAATTGTAATGAACATGTATTCAAGAACTAACAGTCCTTAATAGTAAAAATGGTATGGTCAGAACAGAATTTGATATATAAATGTAAGAATGAATAATTGTTGTAAAGATTAACAATGTTATATAGGACTAAACATACTAGATTCAGTCATTAGTCAAGTTAATTACATTTAAAATATTGTACTATAGAACTAAAAATTGGTTTGCTAAAATATGGTCATAAGTTATAATTGAAACTATCCACCAATCAATTTAATACTCATATATGTAGACCAAATCTCAACCACCTAATTTAATTATACATATACAAAAAACAATTATTTTTATGCAGTGCAAACTAAAAGAAAAATTATAGATCACAAAATTACCAACTAACTAATTTTACGTTTGTAAAAGATCTATTTATAATTAATAGCCTTATAGGTATCAATTAATTACTTAAACTTATTATCCATCTAGATTTAAAGTAGAGCATAAGGCTGTTACACATTACTGATAGTATACTAAAATGTGAAAAACTCACCGCAATACACAGACGGTTGAGTACAATTTTTGGACCAGAGGCATAGTTAATGATTGCTTGAAGAAGACGTTTTTTCAAATCATCATATTGCTCCACTGGGACTTCAGACCAACTCTTCATCACTTTCATATGTAAAGTTGTGGCAGCAAAAAACTGAACTTCAGATGGCTGGAACAAAGGTAAACATTCTTAAAAAATGTTTAATGATTATTAAAATGCATTAAATGCATTTAGCAAAGCTGAAAACTGTTGTCCTATTTTTTAATCCCAACATAGAGTTTTCAAATGTTTAGTCATCTAATCCTCAGTTCCCCAACTGGAATGATAAAAGTAAAAAAAATAATAAAAGTTTAAAGATGTTAAAAAATAACTGAACCTGGTGATGTCACATAAATAGACAACAGAGGCAAACAAAACATTCTTTAATTCTATAATCTTTAATTAAAATTGCTTCAAAAATATTACATATTGGAACTGAGTCAAAGAAAACATAAAATTTTGCTCATTACGCTTAAGACTAAATATCCCTTTGAGGTCTTGAATTTAAAGATTTGTAAATTGCATAAAATGGAGCTTGGAATAAGACATTGTCTATTCCCATCCAACTGTGTCAAACCCAGAAACTCATGGCCATCAAAAGGGACACAATCCACAATCCTCACTTGGACAAAATACAAAATAACGATTTTTGTGTCAGAGATACACAAGGAACACAAGAGGCAAGCAGCAAACTCTAGTAGTTACTGTTATTTCCATAAGAGTAATGTTGCACATTTAAAAACTAATGGGGCGAATTCCTTTGGCCAGAGAGCAAGCCTCTTAGAAGGGTGTGATGTAACAGGAACATTTTATGAATTAATGTGCGTGAGTTCATGCATTTGTTTTAGTAGTTTTTTGAATCAGAAATCAATAATAAAACTGCTTCTAGGCAGCATCTTACATGAACCAAAATCTCAATAAAATGTCATGAGATTCCATTCAATAGTGACTACAGTAATTTGTTAGTATTAGCTGTAGTCCCGATCAATGCCGACCCTCCTTTGCTTCGGGATCCTTATACTTAGCAATCCTGAGTCATAGGTAAAGTTTTTTTTTTCACAATCATTCATAAGCTGCAATCATTGTTTATTCTATGAGGACTATGAGGATTTCTTCCTGAAACATGTTGCGTTTTACCTGGAGCATATGACAAAACACTATGGCTACAAACAAAAAGAAAACAAAAACAGTGCACACCCAACCCAAATCCCACAACATAATTTTTTAGACCAGCAACCCCAATCCAAAGAAAGACAAAAAATACAACTCTAGAATGCAGTATGGACCCACTAAAACTCAATTATCTAGAAACCCAAACACCTGACAGAAAATCACTACTGAAAATTGCACACCAAAACATCAACTGGCTATCCAACAAAATCGACAGACTGGCACACTTCCTTCAAGACGAAAACCCGGACTTCATCATAATAACGGAACATGGCCTGTCTAATGTAAATCTTCTAAATACATACATTGAAGGCTATACTTTTATCGGAGGATTCTCCAGGAAACATCATGTCAAGGGTGGAGTGGCTGGCTATGCAAAAAATAATTTGGAAAAGTATGTGTTACTCATAAGCACAAGTGGAGAGGAAACAGAATTGACCTGTGAAACTGCTCTCTTTGAACTGAAGCTGAGCAGGCAAACACTTCAAGTGCTGGGAGTCTACAGACCACCAAGCGGAAACCTAGAACAAGCTATAGACATCCTCTCAGATCAACTTGACAGAGCACTTGGTGCTGGTAAACAAATAATAATAATGGGTGACATCAACGTGGACAATTTAGTTGACAGCACTGAGAAAACAAAAATAGAGGAATTCCTAATACCCTTCAACACTACAAGAATGAACCCGCCGCCCACACGAGTCACCAGAGACACAGCAAAATCAATAGACTGGATATGTACAAACATTGACCCTCAACAAATACAGACATCAGTTATAGTATCAGGACTATCAGACCACACAGCACAACTAGCCACAGTAATCACCAAAAAACCCGCCAGAAACAACATTAAAGAAAAAAAAGAATTTTCAACAAAAAAGCAATAGACCTACTCAAAATACAACTACAGGTACAAAACTGGGAAAGTGTGATTCTAACTCATGATGCAGATGAAGCCTACAACAAATTCCATAACATAATTCAGTCCATACTAAACTATGCATGCCCACTGAAAACGTCAAGAGCCAGACAACCAGAGAAAACTCAGTGCTGGGATCAAGAATGTACTAAACTTAAGGATGAGTACATAAAAGCCCTGGAAATGGAGCAGACTACAGGACTAGCAGAAGACAAAGTTAGAACAGCTGCAAAGAAAAAGGAATATGACCAACATCTAAAAATGCTAAGGAAAGAAAATGCTACAGACCACATCAACAGAGCAGAAAATAAATCAAAAGCACTGTGGCGTACAATAAACTGTGAAAAAAAGTTAAATGCAGTCCAGACAAAACCACTTCACTTACAAATTAATAATAAAATAGTAGACGATCCAATAGAAGTTTCAAACTATCTGAATGACTTTTTCTCAACAATAGCTGAAAGGACACTTCAAAATAGTAATATCACAAGAATTAATATGTTACCAGACTCATCAATAACAAATCATATCTTCCAGCTCAGACCAGTCACGCAAGACGAAGTCCAAACAGCCATTGACTCCCTAAAACCGAAAAACTCAGCCGGAGTTGATGAAATATCAGCCAAAGTGATAAAATCTTGTAAATATGAAATGTTATTACCCTTGACAGACGTAATAGTCATTCTCACAAGGAGTTTTCCCAGACTAACTGAAAATTGCAAAAGTTTACCCAAAATACAAAACTGGACCAACCACTGAAAGAAATAGCTACAGGCCAATCTCCCTGATTTCAACATTCTCGAAAATCATTGAAAAGGTAGTACTTAACAAACTCCTACTCTACCTTGAACAACACAACCTCCTCAATAAACAGCAACATGGATTCCTGAAAGGCAGATCTACCACCACAGCCATAATTCAGTTAACAGAACATATTTTAGATCAACTAGAAGAAGGTTGCACTGCTACTAGCCTGTTTCTCGACTTTAGTAAGGCTTTCGACTGCCTGAACTATCATCTCCTAATCTTCAAGCTAAGGAACCTGGGTGTGAGAGGGAGAGCAGAACAATGGTTTGCCAGTTACCTTAGTAAAAGAAAACAACTTGTGGAAATAAATTATATAAAAAAACAACACAAAATACAAGGCCCATTCCAGAACTGCTTATATACAAAGGGGTGTACCGCAAGGATCGGTACTGGGACCAGTCTATTTCTGCTTCTCACAAATGACATGCCAGGATGGAAAACAAACTTACAATTCCAGAGAACCAAACAATACTGCTCCACCAACGACCTAGTTTTAAATGAAAGCAAAACAGTGCAGATGACCTTCACCACCAGATGCAATAACACAACCATATCACTACCTGGACTACTTACACAAAACAGCACAAAATACTTAGGCATCATAATTGACTCAAAGCTCTCCTGGAAACCTCACGTAGACCAACTCTGCAAGAAGCTGTGCTCAGGCCTCTATGTCATCCACAGAATCAAGCAAGTATGCAGCTCGGACTCAGCCAGAGTTGCCTACTTTGTCCTTTTCGAGTCCCACCCAAGGTACGGCATTGCAACATGGGGAGAAGCATCAAAAAACAACCTAGAAAGGGTGCTTCTAAAGCAGAAAAGAGCGATTAGATGCCTAGCAGATCGCTTAACTATCGGGACAGTTGCAGAGAACCTTTTAAAGAGCTGAAAATTCTAACAGCAGTTTCACTTTACATCAGGGAAACAATTATGCACACCATCTCAACAACGCAGCCGCTGAGACATAGAGATTTTCACCAGTATAACACCAGACATGTAGAAAACTTCTCACTTCCCCAACACCACCTGAGTCTGTCGGAACAAAAATCCATCTACAAAGGTGCCCTCTTTTTCAATAACATGCCAGAGCACGTAAGGAGGGAACATCCAAAGCGCCTCAAGAAACAGCTGACAGCATGGCTTCTGAATCGACCGTTCTACTCGGAGGGAGAATTCCTGAATACCTCATTCAACGTATAAATTGATACTGAACCTTATCTAATATTGACGCATGGCTGTTCTCTATGAATATGTCAAATAAAGAGTTGTCTATTATTCACGGAATTTAGTTCAGCAGTTTTAAAATTTTATGAGATTTCAGAAATGTTTTTATCATTTCCGTTTATTAAACTATCAGGATTGGAACAAAGTCATGGTGGAAAATCTTTTCATATTGAAACAGTTGAGTTAGCATTAATGACCATGTGTGAATTCTAAAGATATTTGGGTCAATTATAATTTTTCATGAGATTTTTAAAACTGTAAAATTACAGCAAATTTGGTGGAGCCTTGAATTTTTCAAACTTCATCCTCACCAATAACCCATCTGATAAAGAAATTCAACATTTCAAGCTTTAACTATCTACATTTGGAATACCTTGTGAGAGGAAAAGTTTGAATGATTTTTTAAAGTTTCTCCTTAGTTAGACGCACACCCTAGACACAAAGCCCCGTCACCTCTATATGTTTATGCAAATACATAGATTTTTTCAAATACGAGGGTAATTCGGAAAGTAAGGTCCGATTCGTGTTAACCAGACAAACAGTAAGCGAGCAGGGAAATGCGCATGCGCCCTGACTCCCGGTATGCATTGCGCGCAGAACGACGCCATTTGCAGTGAAATCGTTGTAGTCTGCTGTTGTCTGTGCCTTTTTAAAATGTTTAAAACTATTGAACGTCCCGCCGACTATGAAATACGGTCTGTGATACGGTTTTTGACAGCAAGGAACGTTTCAGCAGCGGATATTCATCGACAGATAAGTGAAGTGTACTGTCCAAATGCAATGAGTGACAGCAAAGTGCGGAAGTGGGTGAGAGGTTTTAAAGATGGACGGGAAAATGTCCATGACGAACCACGATCTGGTCGGCCGTCAGTGATCACCGAAGATTTGGTGAAAGCCGTCAATGAAAAAATTCGTGAAGATCGGCGATTCACTGTTTCTTCATCAGCAATAGAATTTCCAAACGTGAACACGTTGTTTAAAATTGATTCTGAAATTTTGGGTTTTCGCAAATTGTGCTCATGTTGGGTTCCCAGGCTGCTTACTGAGGAACACAAAAAAAGAAGAATGGGTATTGTTCTTGAATTTTTGATCCAATATCATCAGAAAGGGGATAACCTTTTAGACCACATTGTGATGGGTGACGAGACATGGGTTTCCCACATAACCCCAGAAACGAAACGCCAGTCAATGGAGTGGCGTCACTCGACGTCACCGGTTAAAGTGGTTAACAAGACTGGTTATCGTCGCAGGCGGCCGACTTCTATGACACCGGCATTCAAAAACTTGTAGGTCGTTATGACAAGTGTTTACACAAAAGTGGAAATTATGTAGAAAAATAGTGATTGATGTCAGGAATCAAATAAAACAAGTTTTTTGAAAAAATATGGTGTGGTTTTTTTTAAATAAAAAAAACGGACCTTACTTTCAGAATTACCCTCGTATAATCAATGGGAGCAAATGTATATCCATTTAATACGTAACATATCTAAAATATTAAATTAAAGTCACAAGTTTCAAATTAATAGAAATATAAACAATTACATAATGTCCTAAATAATTTTAGAAAACCATAACCATTAATCAAATAAAACATTAAGACAGGTGACATGAAAAATGTCATTTAAATAATAAAAGAAAACATATCACAACAAACCTCTTGACACCAATAAAGACACAGTAAATGATCTTTTACTGTTAATTGGCATAGTTTTCTAAAAATAACTATTTTTTTTAATAAAACAAGTTACTTATAGAAGAAATTGTGTTTAGAATATGAAAATATGTCTACAGTTGATGCGGATGATTTTAGTTATTGTTCAAATTAATTACTATTGGTTGAATAATCAATGGATATAATTAAATTTCGTTTGATAACTTCTATATAAAAAATGGGGATCGCTTATCATCACTATCCTCAATGCATTTTGTGAAGCCAATTTTTCGCCTTGCCTGATAGATAAAGAATGATGGTTATTCATCTTAATTTATAGTTAAACCAATAATAGTCCTAAGGACAGAATTTGCAGCACAACTAATAAATTACATTCTTAGATTTACATTCATTGTTATTTAATATGTTTTATTGGTAATTATCATATTAACGGCCGGAGCGGAAAAATACGAGTTTTGCGTTATTAACTTATTGGAATCGTCCTATAGAACAAAAAAAAGTATAAGGTTTGATGGGGTGGAAATGAGAAATAACGAAGTTCTAGAACATAAAAAATTAAACAACTATTCACGCGCGGAGTAATATTTCCATGTTCTACATCCACGTCGAGCGTCACGTGACCTTTTGTGACCATGATTCAACCTCGTGCTGACATCATCGGTTGCGCCGCCATCTTTGCATTTAACGTAAATGAAAAATGATACTGAAATGAGCAGTATTTTTATCCAAATGAACAATGTTTTTCTTAATTTCAAGCTACAAATTAATTACTTGTTATCGAAATGAGACGAGTGCCTCCCTTCGGTGCTGCCCCGCACTGATGTCAATGAAAGAAAAACATCCCTCGAGAGAGTACCTATCAGTAAAATATCAAATTCTAGAGGGGCTGATCAGAAATATAAATTGAAATGTAATGCAAAGGCAATTATGTAAAGTGAAAAAAACTTAATAAATCATTAAAAACCCTAACATAAATATATAGATGGATATTAACCCTTTTACTGCCGACGTCCGATATGTCGGACGTCTGTTTTTTTTATCGTTACTGGCTACTGTTATGTTTAAATGCCAAAATATTCGGTATTTTGGTTGTTTAGGAGCAAAGGATAATGAAAGAAGCCATTTGAAGAATTTTGGATTTCTATTTTCGTCGTCTTTGACTAGAATTGACGAACTACCTAGACAGCTGTCAAAACCAGTTGATCGGGTTATGTTACTGAAATCTTCGTTCATTGTTGTTGTTTACAATGTTATCGAAAGTTTTTTGAAGTGTTACTTTTGTTGATCAAGGATAAAATGAGTAAAAGAGTTACATCTAACTGTCCTGTGAGTGAGGGAACAATAATTAAGTGCAAGACGAACTGAGTGACGATTTCCTTCAGAATTTGTCAGATTCAGATGCCGAGAACGAATATGATATTATTGTTAGGGCTATTGATGACAATCAAAGTGATGTGGATGACACTGATGACGATCCTGACTGTATCTTACCATCAGATAATGAGGAGTTATTAGATAGTGAGGGGGATGTGGCACAGATTTAAGTTTACCTTCAATATCCACTGGTAGGCCTACCAGTTTTGGGAAAATCCTCATAGTGCAGCTATGTTTCAAGGTAGCACCTTCAAATTTGGTATAAGTTCTAAGCAATTGCTCTAGTTTATAATGATATCATGCTCATAATTTTAGCATAATTTTAAAAATAAATTATCAGATGCCAAACACAATTTTTATTTTTTTATTTATTTTTTATTTACATCATTTTTAAAATTAAATAATGCGTTTGTTTCAAATTAAAATGTCTTTTTATTATTTAAAAAACAGCATTTAAATACGAGTAAATAAAATAAAAATTCATGCAAATCTAATGAAAAATAAAAAAGATACAGCATTTTTTGTAAATGAATGCACAACAGCGATTTTCCTCCTTGGCAATTTTGACTGGTACAATAAAAAAATGGCCGGCAGTAAAAGGGTTAACAGAGAACACTTACCATTAGTGTGTTGGCGGATATAGCTGAGCAGCAGCAGGAAAAAAGTGAATTTTTAAAAATTGCAACATTTAAAACTTTTTTTTACTAACATACATTTTCTAATTTTCCTATCGCAATGAAACAACAAAGTCTCCCGGTTTAAAAACAACACACGACCGCACGACGAACAAATACACTCATTATCAAAAATTCCATGTTCAATTAAAAAGGAAATTATTTCGTTTCGGTTAAAACGTAAACTCTTTACGTGCCCTACTAAACACTCCGACACACACAATTCACTAGGGTTGGTTGAACTAGTGGATGGTTGATTCATAATTGTAACGCACTCACTCAATCCAACCTACTGAACACGATATCTTATCAGGCTGCTATCGGTCCCAGCCGCAAATAATATTCAAGTAAACAGATTATCCAGACACAAAACACAAACTGAACATTGAAACATTAGAAACTTTTAACTACTTATGAATATACCCCCTAAAATCATGTTATTTGTCATTTGCACCCCCTAATACTATATATATTTTTTGTTCAGGAGGGTGAGCAGAATACGTTGATAACGTCAAATTCGTGATTTGCCGCCCCAGCCCTTTATCTTATAGCTACCACGTACGTATAAAAAAGATTACTTGTAAATAATTGCTGGAATAAATATTATTCATTTATTCAAGTTTACATATATAGGGTTATCTGAATTAAATTTTTCAGGACTAAGAATATGCATAATAGCCTAAATCATACAGTTCATATTCAAAGAGATAGCAGTCTTATTGAAATTTAGTAATTTTTCTTGCAGCATTCTACTTACCTTAAAAGGTTGTAGAAGTTCCCACACAAAAGACCATGCATTTGGTGATAATTGTGCTGATGTTAACCACTGATGTGCCTGAGCTTGCATTGCAGCATCTGTGTGATAAAATTGAGAGACTGCCCGCTCTAAGTTTTCAGATGTAAATTCCATAGTAGGTTTTGTTAAATACTATTTTCAAAATGTTCCTGATATAGTGATATAACTCAGCAATTATTGTTTTCGTGATTTGAATAGGTTATGTTTCAACAGTGAAGGTAAATAAGCTCGATAAAACAATTTTAGTATTTTTGATTATAGTACAACAAAAGTAATACAAACTTCACATTCGTAACATCTGTATGTGAAATTTTTTATTATTTAAATAAATCACGATTATATGACAATTTCTTAAAATATACTACATACTACATCTGTCACTTCTCCTCTCTACCTTCTCTCTTGTTCTATTATAAATTATAATCCGTTGTCCTTTCCGTTCTAGACTTGCTATGCTCGTTTTTGTTATGTTGCTTTGCTTAGCTGTTCTGTTTTTTTTCTGTTTTCATTTTTTTTATCTAAATGCCTTACGGCTGACTTTGCATTACACCATGAAGTCAATTTTCACTTAAAAGAATGTTTTGCACTGGTTTCATCTGCGATTGCCTTCGATCATTATTTCACTATTATGCTATATGTTTCTTTTTATGGTTGTCAGAAATCGATTTATTTCCTTATATAATCTTTAATCAAAACTAGATACAATTTTTTTGAGTTTTTCTGAGGTATTGTCATCAGGTATTCTTCTAATTTGTTGGAAACATGAGTTTCTTGCATATTCAAATTGTGGACATTTGATTAGAAGATGATCCGCTGTCTCATTTACTCCTGCAGTGCAATTTAAGCACAGAGGAGTGAAATAAAGTTTCATTAGATGAAGAGTTTTGTTAACTGTTACATGTCCTATTCTTAGTCTGATTATATTTACTATTTCCCTTCTGCTAAGTCTCATATCTTGGTACCATGGTAGTAGAGGACTGATAGGTTGTACACTCCTATACCACCTGGCCTTTGTTGTATATAGCAACTAATTGTTTTTTTTTTTCTTCAAGTATCTTCCTCTTTTGGAAAGATTTGAGGTCAGTTAATGGAAGGGCGATGTCTTGAACAGATATTTCATTCACCACAGCCTCTTTTGCGAGCTTGTCAACCATTTTATTATACGCTGTGGCTATATGGCCGGCTACCGTCTGAAGATTAGACAGACGGGCGATTAGTGGTGACGTCAACCGTGACGTAACGAAAGGGCAGCCATAACTGTCACCTTTACGCCACTGCCTTAGAAATATAAAAAACACAATTTGTAGACTATTTTATTAATTGCGTATTAGCGTATTATGCATTGGTAATGTATTGAACGGTAATGTAATAAAAGTGTACGCTTAAATAAATTAAAAAGAAGAAATATACAACTAAAAATTAACCATGTACCAGAATCTACACTTCGTAGTTTATTAAGATATAGTTTTGTTTCTCTCAATTTTACTGGAATGTTTCAATTAATAGTCATTAAGAGAAATAATTTTGTCATATTAAATATGTATGTCATTTAATAGCATAAAATAACTGGAACATTTGTTTTATTTACTAATAACACTCAAATGGTTATGATTTCATTGTATATTGTATGTAAGTGGTAAGAGGGAAATTAGTCTCTCGTCTTGAGATATTTGAAAATCAATTCTTCCATTTACCGATTAAAAATAGTTTTATTATTAATCACTTATGTATTATCGGACCTTTTTTTTCCTTTGGGATATTGGGGTGGATTCCTAGATCCTCACACGTCAACCTGAGCTTATTGTGTGCCCCTTTGATGTTAGAGGGGTAAGCCTATCTTCGTGCCCTTAATTAGGCTAAGAAGCTTTTCCCCGATACTAGCATCTGGTTCGTCGCCTGGTTGTTTATCACCGAAAAGAGCCCTTCTCCTTGCTCCCAGTCTCTCACAGTCCAGTATTATGTGTTTTGCAGTCTCTTCAGACTTATTGCAGAGTCTACACTCCGAGTCCTCATTTCGTAAACCTAGAGTGTTTAGGTGTTTCCTGAAGTGGCCGTGTCCAGTGATCAAGGCAATCACTTGCTTAACCCGATCCCTCCCCAGCCCCATCAGCCATCTGGTGAATCCGGAGCTAGAATCGGCAAGCAGTCTTTTGCCGAGTGCTTGTCCTTGGTGACTCTGCCACCGCAAGCGGTGTGTCTTCCTGGACCATTTGTTTATACTTTGATAAGCGGCTGACTTGCTTATACCACAACTCGGTTCTGGACCGGTGTATGGCATGCTTGCTCCGCTTTTGGCAAGCCTGTCGGCGCATTCGTTGCCACCTATGCTTGTGTGGCCCGGTACCCAACCAAGACGCACACAGTTGCGTGATCCAAGCTTGCAGAGAGTGTTAAAGCACTCCCACACAAGCTTGGATGAAACACATTATTGCTTTTGTTTGTTTTCAGTTTTCTTATGACCTTCCACGCAAATTTGCTATTTTTTTTCTCACCTACGTTTGCACATAATGTATGCCATTCATTCTTTTTTGCCCTTTCGATTGTGTCTTTAGCTTTTAACCGAGCTTCTTGATATTTTTGGTAACTAACAGGGTTCATATCCATCTTGAATTTCTTAAAACTAAGCCTTAGTTGAGCAATTGCATGAGAACATTCAGCAGTCCACCATGATTTCGGTGTGTAAAGCCTTTTTGGTTACTTAAACTAGGACTGTTCCATTCGGGTATTGATTTATCTGCTGCATTGTTCATAATTTTTTCCAACATTTCTATTTGGATGTTTAAGGACTCGTCGACAATATTTTTCATATTTTCTTCCACTAATTTTGAAAATTTTTGCTAACTTGCTTTCTGAAAGTTCCTTCTTGGTGTTTCTACCTTGGATGGTGAATTTTTAACAGAATTTAGAGTCATTACTATTGGAAAGTAGTTGCTCCCCATCGCATCAGATAGGACTTCCCAGTTATCAAGGTGTGTGTAAAGTTCAGGGGTTAAGAATGTTAGGTCTATGGTTGAATGATTATGAAATAAGCTCGGAATGGTAGTGAAGGAATGGTCGTTAGCCAGTATAAAATTTGAGTTACTGAAATTCCTAAAGATGTTATTACCTCTTTTGTCAGGTTTTTTGCAGTTCCAGAACTGATGGTGAGCATTAAAATCTCCAAAAATTATTGTATTACCTTGATCTAAGCTAAAAATATACTCTTGCCAGAAGGAGCAATGTATTGGTTTATTGGTACAATATACGTTGTATATATTTAATGATCTAAAAGAGTTTGTTATAGTTATGCCTAGGATTTGGATATTGTTCTTATTATGTTCTTTGATTATTTTGGCGGTCAGAGAGTTATGAATAACGAAAGCTACACCTCCATAACCATCTTCTCGTAATATTCTGAAATTGTTATCTCTGATCGTATCATGTGAAAAAAGCCATGTTTCTCGTAGGATTGCATTATGAATCTTGTTTTTTTGTCATAATATTGAATAAGTGCTGCCCATTTTTGTTTGATAAACCTTAAATTCCATTGAATCAAATTTAATTGATCATTTTCTTTTCTGTTCATTGCAGAAGTTTTGTGGATTAGGACCAAAAAACACTGTCTTTGGGGTCTATTTGTTTGTTTCCTGATTTATTTGATGTGTTTTTATTATATGTCTGGATTATATTTCCAGGTTTTTGAGACTCTAATAAATCTTTAAGAAGTTGTGCCAGTAAGTCATCTACCTTTTGTTTATTAATGACCCCTTCGCCTTGTATTTTGGTTCTCAATTCTTTAATTTTGTCATTTAATAATTTTTTTAATGTCCGCTATTCGCAGGCGTTGAGCGTTCGATTTTCGGATTTTTGTTTGAAGGTTGGTAATATATATTGTCGATACTTGAACTGGAGGTCCTACTATAGGATTTTTCAGACAAGTTTTCCTTTGGTTTGACGAATCTTGGTTTGGTATTGATAGGTTTGTCAAGTGTTGTATTGCTGGGTTCTATTATATCACTGAGTCCTAGAAATCTATTACTTGAGAGCAGAAGGGAATGATCACTGCCGGTAATTGATGGAGGTTGACTGTAGAATGCAGTCTGCTTTGTTATAGTTCCATATGATTTCCTCTGGATGCTGTATGGAGTATGTTTTCGGTTATTTGTTGGGAAGTGTTTACTTGCCGTCAACAAATCTTCTCTATGGATAGACATCCTTTGCATAATGTTTTTTTTTGTCTCTCATACTCTTTGCACGACTTACTGTTGCTACTGTGGTTACCATGGCAGTTGACACATGTTTTTGACTGTGTACATTCACCATTGTGAAATCTCAGTCCGCAGTATCTGCATATCTTTTCAAATTTGCAAGGGGACTTAGCTACATGGCCATATTGAAAACAGTAATAGCATTGCTTGATAGGCAACATGTACCGTTCAATTGGTATTCGCACCTAATTTAGATACACAAAATCTGGAAGCTGGTCTGATTCAAATGTTAAAGTCATGAAATGTGTGTCTGTTACTTGTCGGTTTACATACTTTGTAATTCTTTTAGCATGAACTATGGGATAGGGGGACTTACTCTCACTCATCACTTCTTGTTCAGTAATTTCAGGTTCGATATACGCAACCCCAGTGATTTCCACCTTACTGGCTGGTATAAAAGCATTAAAATTCTTTGAATGAACACAATTTACTAACTCACTTGCCGAAAAAGCATCTTCACAAATCACAGTTAGATTTATACAGTCTACATTTTTAAATATTTTGGCTATTTTTAAAAATGGGTTGATTATTTTCCCGTCCCTACTTTGTATGATTACTTCATACGGTCCTTTGTTTGATTCGTTGTATAAGCTCAACCGTCTAATGTTAGGTCTTTTTGCCACATGATTTGTGTCCAAACTGGAGGCATTGGGTCTAGGATTTTGTTCTGTTGGATTAATATAATTATCACCTTCACTGAACTTTCTTTTCTGTTGGCCTACATTAGTAGTGTTATGGTATGATTGTACTGTAACATTTTCTGCAAAATCATGATTGACGTTTGTATTTTCTATTTCTAGACCTATAATCGAAGCAACCGCCAGTTGAGTTTCCATTTCCAATTTCTGTGATTCAATATCTCCTGGAGGGGAGTTTGCTGAACCTGACATTTTGTCAGGACCAACCTACCGTAATAAATAAAATGTGTGTAAATGTGACGTATAATTTCACAAAATTTCAAAGGATAGAAATTTGATGCCTATTAAATGTCTAACTTTGCCAATAGTGGCACAGACACAACACACACCTCAGTTAAACCATACTTTTTTGAGGCTAATCAAATGAAAATGATATTTAGGCAAGTTTTGAACCACAGGCATAAAATCTAAAATCTCAAGATTTTATCTACAAACACAGAATTCGACGTATTTAACTCAAATGATGATGTTCTTGAATATCACTCAATTATTCAATCTTAGCAACGCAACACAACAACGATGTTGACACCATGCAGGTTGTACCTCTGTACGATTTTCTTCTGTTTTCATGTAAGAAAAGGTTTAGAAAACTTTATAAGGCCCAAAGAGGCCTGACAAGTGGTAGCTTCTATTTAAATATTGTTGGATGTTATAGAATATATGTAACTTTCAACACAACATGCAACTTTATGAAAAGGGCTGACTTATGGTTTAAATATATAAATTGTGAATATGAAAATATATCAAAATGTATATAAAAATATCTTATGAGTGTAAATAAATATTAGTCTAAGATGACTGATTTTAAAGGATCAATGGTATGGAAAAAACAGAACATTTTATGTTGTTCCTATATTATATTTGCTTATCGTTTGTTGAAAGGTATTAATTTCTAAATACGTTTCAAAGTAATATGATTAAATAGCACTTATTATATTTCAATTAAATTTCTTTAAAGTTATTTTAAGGCAATTATAACTACAAAATTCATAATGAGGCAATAGGAAATTTAATATTTTATTGTTTTTTTTCTACCTCTTGTGTGCAATTAAAGTGGGTTAAAGCAAATCTTAAAAACATAAAATCTTATTGGTTGATGCAAGACATATTAATCCACATAATATAAACCATGTCTGATCTTTTCATCTTAACACTTAGTACTCCTCATGGTCTTTTTCGCTTGTCCTCAATCCAGTGGCAAGGATGCTATCTAAAGTGACCTACAGCGCAGGTAAGTGCCATTTTCCTTCTTAGCTCCGAAATATGGTGGTAGGTTCTGTTCGTCAGCTCCCGTGACCTGCTTTGCAATCAGTGCGTTAGAGAGTAACTTCTTCGAATCGCACAGTCTTCGTGTTGTAATTTTTATTTTGTATCCTTGTGTTTATTTCAATATAGGGTATAGTGAACAAACAAATAACTATGTTTTTCACCTGAAGACAAAGTTTTTTTTATTCCTAAAGCCCTCGCAGAAAATAAAATTTGTATTTTAAAAAGTGAACGTTTATTATTAGTTGCATTAAATTTAAAACTTTTCCAATTGCTCTGAAAATATTTAACCAAATACCTATATCTAATTACTTTCTTTCCAGTTATATCGTCGGGTATAAGATGGGTGAAGATCTCTCCTTAAAGTACTAGTCTCTTATCTAGATCACGCCTGTCGTCTATGAAGACGCTATATTTCAAGTGTTTTACAATATTTAAATTAGAGAGTATTATATTTTGAAGTTTGTTCATACGATGGAAGATAAATGTGGCAAGTGTGGGATAACACTACAAGCCTCCGAAGATTTTACACGAGGTTTACTGTAAAACTAGTTACTCTGCTGCGTGTACTCGTCTCGGTTCAGTACAGTTTCACAAAGGCTAAGAGGAGTAATTAGAAATGCGATTTGTGCAAGTACGAAACTGAATTAGTGTGAGAATATAGACAAATCCTATGACTTACAGGAACTCGTAAAAAATCAGGAGAACGTTCAAACTGTAATAATAGTATTTTTGGTATAAAACAAATTGAATGCAAAGTTTATTTAATTATGAAAAATAATGAACGTAGTAATGGAGATTTGGTACTATAATATTATCCGTAGGCAACTAGGCAACATTAGAAAGAGCAGACTTACTATGAACATTACATGTCACTATAACGATCGGCTCTTGTTTCCTGCCTCCCAAAAAGAAGCGATATTGGCGAGAAAGAGGCCACTCTATCCCTATCTACTATTTGTTATTTGGATATATAAGTATGTAAATTCACTAGTACATATTATAAATATAAAAGTTTAGCCTCACGCGATCTGAGCTTAAATATAGGTACTATCTCACCAAATATAGGTTTTCTTTCCTCGCCAGTAGTGCGGATTAACGGCACTAAAGCCCGCACTAATGGCCAGGGGTATTTCCGGGTGGTACATTTCAAATCAAACCTCATATCACCAGGTAGATCGTTTAATATTTTGGGACAAAGAAAGAAAAACATTCCTCAAGATAGTACCCAAACTCAAGCTCAGGCTACGTGATCGCTCATTATGGTTGTCTTTAACTTTTGTACTACTAGTAACATATTTATGACAACCTAATATATACCTTCGTATATAGCCTAATAATAGATTGTAGTTAATTTTTTGGAGGCAGAAAACAAGACCAATAGTCATAATGAAATGTAATTTTCATATTAAGTTAAACAAAGTCTGCTCCTTTTAATAATTTAAATGTGTAAGTCCCCAGTAAGAAAAACTATTCCGAAAATAGTTGCCCTTGGATAATACTCAAGATTTTACTGGCTCTTATCAAAATTATATACTATGAATATAACAACATTTCTAGCTGACTGAAAGAATAGTTACTCTCAAAGTGAGTGGAGAGGAAATACAAAGGGTTACATTTAGAGGTATACTGCAACGCAATGTAATCAGCCCATTACTATTCTCTTTATATCTTACCGTTCATGATTGAAGAAACATGGTTTCTTAAGTATGCAGATGATATTTTAATACAAATGCTTCTGACGGAGTAAACAGAGGGTAATAAAAAACTACAGCAAAATTTAGGAAATGTAAGTAGGTATTGGTTATGTCTCGGAGCCTTGAAACCTACATCTATATTGCCTACAGGCTGCAATATTACCTCTAATCTTGTAGAGACGACAATTAGCTAAAATTGTCACAGACTCTAACTAACCGCATTATGAAAACGTGCTTGAAATAAACATGTAACAGTTAACTGGTAGAATTAAAAGGCACCACTGATTGTACAAAGTTTCAATAATATCTAAGAATACACGAAAGTACTCTATAGGGATAACGAAGAACTCTCATTACAAATTAACATGTCTTATTTTTATATACCAGACAGACATTAAAGAATTTACAGCTTTAAATTGTTAGTAAAAAGAATTTTAAAGAAAGTATTCTGAGGCAAATGTCAATCCAAACAATAAATATAGAAATAAAGAACACATTGCACAGATGGGTCAAAGATTGGATCATGAGTTTGTATATACAATGGACATAATAGCACAAAAATGGATATAAAATTATATAAATCGACACTAATTTCTACTGCAGGATTAAATGCAATAAATGAAGCTCTAAAATACGCGGATCAGTCAGAAGACAGAAATGCTGCTCTAACAATATTCTTTGATTCTTAACTAGCTCTGCTGTACAACTTGGAAAAGGAAAAATAAAGAACAGCTTCATGTTTCAATACTTCATAAATTAACTATCAGTAAACAAACCATTAAGTTACAGTGGGTGCCCGGACACATGGGTATCAAAGTAAATTAAGTTGATGATAAAACTGCTAAACAAGGTATTGATGATATGAATTTTCAGGCAGTCTATAAATGATTACAAAAGCTTTGCATTTAGAGAAATAACGAAAAAAGTGTTTGTTAAAGCAAGTTCTAGTAAAGGCCAGTGGTGCGAACAAGTGCAACAGAATTTAACCAAGATGCCATGGATAGGAATAAGTACTTTAAATAGATACTTTATAATTATAACGCACAGGTTGAGAATTGAGTACTTTTGCAACGCACAACGGTTACATCGGATGGCGTTATTAAATAGTTATAATTGTACAAAATGTAGGAGTAGTGTTGAGTAATTAATTGATTATAAATTAAATCAATGTATTTGTTATATTAAGGAGCATAAAAACATGTCTGAAACTTGATGAACGAACATTTTGTAACTCCACTACATTTACCAACCCTTCTACATACAGATCATTATCATCTCTGGAAACATATCTAAAATTTCTAACAGATTTCCAGATTATTACAGATGTTATTGATATATTATACTTCTCCTTTACAAGTGTACGTATACGTAATATGTACGAGACTAACAGTCTCCTAGCCTACTAACGAAGCAAAAGCTTATGCTGAATCCAGGATGACTAATTTGCTAATAGTTTAATTAAAGATAATAACAAACTTGTTTCATTTTTGTATACTTCAGATATTCACATGATAATGTTTCAATACAGCACATTTTTGTATTAGTAAAATAATATGTTATTCTCGAATTCCACACATAATTCCCGACATTGTATTCACGTATTCTTTTCTATAACACTCTAAACACTCCTGCGATAACTGATAGTTTCTCAAATCTACTCTAATCTCCTGATCCATTTTAGGTGTAAGGTTAAAGAACAGTGCTTTTGGACCCTGAAGTCGTAAAGTGAAACAGTTTTTATAACATTCATATTTTTCTCCAATATTCCATAATAATTTATTGAATTCCTCCGACGATTTCAGTAACAATTCAACTATCCTAGGCCAGTGTAGACGAATCCTTAGGCTGAAGACAATAGCAATTAATGATATAATGCATAGTGGGGTTCTGTGCAGTTTAAGAATGTAAGTAAGCTTATCTGTGATATGTATTATGTTAGTGTCCATGGTTAACAACTTCAATTGATAAGAAAAATTGCTAATGACTCTTATTTTATACTCTGCGGGTAGGTGAGTACTTTTGATTTGAATGAATTATATTTTCTACGCCATGGTTGGGTTTGTCATGCTTCCACAACCACGAAAATATGTCCAAAAATGTATACTTAT
This sequence comes from Homalodisca vitripennis, assembly GCF_021130785.1. Taxonomy (NCBI): domain Eukaryota; kingdom Metazoa; phylum Arthropoda; class Insecta; order Hemiptera; family Cicadellidae; genus Homalodisca; species Homalodisca vitripennis. The sequence continues at coordinate 93,773,519 of NC_060207.1, forward strand.
AGTCATTGTAGTTTAATTCAGTCAAGGTACTTCTAGTGCTATAGTTGAGTTTGTCTTGTTTCCTCGACACACACACACACACACACACACACACACACACACACACACACACACACACACACACACACCTTATGTATACATACACAGGTCTGAGAAGACTACTCCGGTAATAAATCGTCTACTTTAGCCATTATAATATACATCTGGCCTAGGATATTCTAGGCGACACAGTGCAATGTGTTTTGTTGGTAAGAAAATATATACATAGCCTATACATGTCCGAGAAGTCTACTTCTTACAAAAACATCTAAGTTGGGTTGTAGAAAATTCTAAATATGTAGCAAAATATAGATAATAACATTTTCTTTAATTCCTGCATTACACTACTGATCCAGCTGACCTACTTAATACTTACTCAAAAAATTTGTTAAAAGTATATTTTACTAAAACTTGCACTTTTATAATATCTGGATAACTTCTGTGGTCAGAAGTGATTACATAAAATATTGAAATAAGAAGTGATGTTATTTCTATATGTTTATGCTTACTCTATGCTTTCAATGCTATAAATAGCAATACATTTCAAATGGTACTTAAATTAACTAAACATATGATTGTGTTGTAATTATATAGTGTTTATATAGAACAGTTGGTGATATTAACTTCGACTTTGCAATCTACATTACAGTACTGATCAAACACTTTACAATAATTTAATGTTTTCTAAAATTTAAATATTGTTGCGAGAGTAGCAACACATACACGTTTATTTTCCCTCGGAAAATAATTTAATTACGTGTTTGATTTTATTTATGTTGTATATATTTGTATTTTAATTTGTTAAAGCGTATTTAATTAATCATGTAAAGTCAATTCGTTAGTTTAGTTTCAATTTTAAACATTCCTTGGTTTTATATTTTCTGTTTCTTTTTTTAGGTTAAGGACTTGTTCGTTTATCTTTCTTCCATTATGGAACAGAACGCTCATGAACATGATCATAATTACATTTCCACATGTAGAAATGTTATTGGAATTATGTAACGAAAGTATCGCAACTGACCCAAAAGTCTCAGTCGTGAAATGGGGTAAAGTATTCTAGGGGTCGGGAGAAGGTAGTTAGAATGGTGAAACCAAAGGCTCAGATTGAGAGTGGACTCTCTGTGGACTAAGTGGACTCAATACGAACGCTCAGTATCATCACAGCCCAGGCTCCAAGTATGGTATGAGGAGGAGTATGGACAATGGGAATTTGGAAACAAAAGCGTTGGGAAAGAGTCTCGCAAAAAGAAGTAAGGTTCCGCTCGAATTTCACTAGCGGGGACCAGAGAAAGAGACGTTCGCATCGCTCTAGCGCAGGGCAAAACGCTCCGCTTGGATTTCTCTAGCAGGGACAGAGAAAGAGGCGCTTAGATTTCTCTAGCGCAGAACGAAAGGTTCCGCTTGGATTTCTCTAGCGGGCGAGGGGATAGAGGCACTCGGATTTCTCTAGCGCAGCACAAAAGGTTCCGCTTGGATTGGTCTAGCGGGGAAGGACGAAGAGGCATTTAGATTTCTCTAGCGCAGGACAAAAGGTTTTGCTTGGATTTCTCTAGCAGGGACAGAGAAAGAGGCGCTTGGATTTCTCTAGCGCGGAACGAAATTTTCCGCTTGGATTGCTCTAGCGGGCGAGGGGATAGAGGCACTCGGATTTCTCTAGCGCAGGACGAAACGTTCCGCTTGGATTGGTCTAGCGGGGAAGGACGAAGAGGTACTTAGATTTCTCTAGCGCAGGACGAAAGGTTCCGCTTTGGATTTCTCTAGCAGGGACAGAGAAAGAGGCACTTGGATTTCTCTAGCGCAGAATAAAAGGTTTCGCTTGGATTGCTCTAGCTGGCGAGGGGATAGAGGCGCTCTTATTTCGTTAGCGCAGGACGAAACGTTCCGCTCGGAATGCTCTAGCGGGCTGGGGGATAGAGGCGCTCGGATTTCTCTAGAGCAGGACGAAAGGTTCCGTTTGGATTGCTCTAGCGGGGAAAGACGGAAGGCGCTTGGATTGCCCTAGCGCAGGGTGATTTTCTTACCTCAGAGTCGCGAAGCGTGGTCGGTCTCTGAGGAACGGAGAGCTTTCTGTGGTGGTCTACCAGAAACGAATGAGCTGTACCTGTGGTGAACTCCCAGGAACGAATGAGAGCTGTGCATATGATGGTCTCCCTTATATAGCAGCCGGGTTGGCGCATGCGCAGAACCCCCAATATTGTCAATCTGCTCCTAGCTGCGGTGCCGGAAGCATCTCTCCGTAGGGCTATATGGTTTGCTTGTTCCAACTTGTTTGAAATGGCGGCGCTGCTGTTTCTGAAGACTCGACCGTATTCTTTATTGCAGGGATGGGGTCTTTAAGGGTCCATAGGCATAGGGAAAAGTGTGCCGACTTGTGCAAAGCGACCCTGCAGGACGTGTGGGATATAGAAATTAGGTTGGCGTGTTTAGGAGAGAGTTAGGTTTATGGGGAAAGAAGCGGAAGGCGGTAGGACAACGGAAGTTTCATCGGTGGTGCAGGGTCGGGTCAAGTGACTGAGGGGCCGGACTGAACGGAGGAAAATAGGATAGGGCTTATTGTAATGTTGGAAAGTGAAGGAGAAAGGAATTGTAAGAGGAAGTGTGTACAGGACGACGCCGACCACCTGAAGGCGACGTCCAAAGCGGATTAGTAGGACACGAGGGCAGGAAATGTGTAATAGCAAGCGGAAACATGGATAACCGCTAGGGTGCGGGCAAATGTCAGGGTAAAAGAAGTACGTGGAACTAGGACACGACGCAGGGGTAATTAGGACGACGCAAGTTGTTTACGGATAAGAGGGAGTAGAGGAGATGTATTATGTGAAGCGGAAATAGGGATTTACTTTCGGAAAGAAAATGAAGGGTGTAGAGCTAGGCGTAGGACCGTGGGAGGGGACGCTAAGATAAGATAGGTTTGTAATAAGCCTTCAACAGTACCTCCTTCTTGCGTTTTGTGCTCTGATGAGCATCCGGCTAACTATAAAGGTTCTCCTGTGCATAGAGAAATACAAAACAAACAATTGCCTCCACTAAGAAAGGAGACTTTTGAAACCAACCAGGATCATTTTAGACGAAACAACCAAACTAATGTTAAAGAAAACCAGTCCTCTCAAATAGTTTGGTTACTGAAGGGGTAACCTTCGCTCAAGCTGAAAGTTTGTCCAACATAATTAAAAAATCTGTTGAACGATTTGAAAATATTTTATCTAAACAAGCAGAACAGTTTAGTACGTCACTTAATCTGCTGACTACTATTGTTTCTCATTTAAAATGAATATTCTTCTCAAAATAGCTTTATGGATTGCCAACGGTTTGACTCAGCATAGTCAAGAAGTCGTTATTCATCACCCAACATAACTTACGAGTAGAAGTCTTACTTATTTCAGAAACTCATTTCAAAGACAGAAGTTACTTTAAAATTCCTAACTACACATTATACTATATCAATCATCCTGACAACACGGCCAATGGGAGTAGTGCTCTTAAAATACACAATTAAACATTATGAACTACCCAGCTTTAGAGAGAATCACTTTCAAGCTTCCAGCATCGTTCTTAAAGATTAGTTAGGCCCTATTACATTTTCAGCAATTTATTGTCCCCCCAGACATGTTATAACTAAACAACAATTTGAAACGTTTTTCACTACATTGGGAAATAAATTTATAGCAGGAGGTGATTACAACGCGAAACGGCAAGGATAGGGTTCACGTATAACCTCTTCTAGAGGACGACAACACTATTAAAGGTTCTAAATGATAATCATCACAATCATCTTTCTACGAGTGAACCTACATACTGGCCAGCTAATATGCGAAAAATTTCAGATTTGTTATTACAAAAGGTGTTAATCAAAACTAGGCATATATCAAATCCTGCCTTGATCTATCTTCTGATCATTCGCCAATTATACTTAATTTAAACACAGAAGTATTAAAAAAAGTCAAGTCAAATGTTACATACAAAATTTACTAACTGGGTTCTATTTGTGTAACGCCATAGTGAGACTATAACACATAGGATGTAAAAGAGCCCAGCTAATTGTCATCCCAAAACCAGGGAAGCTCCTCACCCAGCTGACCTCATACAGACCAGTAAGCCTCTTACCTATTATTTCAAAACTGTTTGAAAAGCTTCTTCTGAGAAGACTACAATCAGTAATCGATGAAGATACTGTAGTACCTGCTCATCGATTTGGTTTAAGGCAAAACATGGCACAATAATACAAGTCCATAGAATAGTTGAAATGATACGGGAGTCCTTAGAAAATAAAAGTTATTGTCGGCTACTAGATGTCAGTCAAGCGTTTTATAAGTTTGGCATACTGGTCTATTATACAAAATTAAGAAGTTTTTGCTTTACTAGATTTTTGTAATACTAAAATCGTATCCTTCAAACTGATCTATTCAAATAAAATATCAAGATGTTCTTATCAGCTACATTCAATAGAATCAGGAGTTCCTCAAGGAAGTGTACTTGGTTCATTTTTAAACGTACTGTATACCGCTGATCTTTCAGAAGATGAACATACTCAAACTTTCGCAGATGATACTGCAATTTTGTCAGTCCGTAAATATTGTGTTCGAGCATTTCATTAATACAACAGTACTTAGATGTAATTACTAATTGGTTTAAGACATGGAGAATTAAAATTAATTAAAATAAATCAGATCACATAACATTTACATTAAATCAAAATTCTTGTTCTCCAGTCACATTGAATGACGTTAATTTTCCCCAAGTAACTGAAGTAAATTATCTGGGCATACCCTTAGACAGAAGTATACATGGAAATCCCACATTTGGACAAAGAGACAACAGCTAAATTTTAAAACAAATAAAATTAATTGGCTACTAGGATCTAAATCAAAACTTAGTTTGAAGAACAAGATACTATTATTTATAACTATCCTAAAACATGTATGGACATATGAGGTGCAGTTATGGGGCACAGCAAGCAACTAAATTCTGGAGATACTTCAACGGTAATAATCAAAATTGTTAAGAAATATTGCAAAAGCGCCATGTTATTTATCTACTGTAATAAAAACGTAACATCAAGATTTAACTCCCAAAAGTCAAAGAAGAAATTACCAAATTCAGTCGCATTTATCTTTCAAGATTAGAAGATCATCCAAACCTCCTTGCGGTAAATGTACTTGATAATTCTAAAACTGTGTACGTCTCCACCGAACTGTTATCCTGGATCTTCCTTTCAGGTTCTTGAATTAATTATGTTAGTGTTAACATTGGTTAGTATCTAACTCAATTTTATTTGTAATGTTGTTTCTGTATATAATATTTACTCATACTTGTTCTCTAATTGAACAGATTGTAAATAAATAAAATGTTGTTAAAATAATTTAATATAAACAAATGTTCCTGTCTATTTGATGGCATTCAGCTGAAAGTGTTAAAAGCTGTTAAGCGTCAATTCAATTTGTATTACGTGTCATAGCGCAGTCTGCCGAATTCAACGTAAAACGTTCCAAAATTAACAACAGTTTATAAACAAAAAAATTAATAAAAAAACATTTAAACTGGACCAAATCGTAAGTTTAAAACCATTGTAGTATTCACATAAAGACACACAAAATTGGTTCAGCCGTTTAGGAAGAGTTCAGTGACATACACACGCACAAAAGAAACACGTATAAAGATGCGCGCGCGCGCGTGTGTGTGTGTGTGTGTGTGTTTGTTTCTTTGTTTGGTTCGTGCGTGTGTGAAAGAAATAATATTTTTATAAACCACAGAATTTGTAACGTAATTTCAATATTTTTGGTACCCTTTATTTTACTTCTCTATCATAAGAATTTCGTACTATAGCTATCATGTATGCTGAATTTGAATTGGATTTTACATTTTGAAATTAATCCTCTAATTTGTAAAAGGCACAGCTTCACAACGCAGCGTTTTTTTGTACCTGTGTCTATTTGAGCTAAATTATTCCATTTAATACTTGGAAAACAGCTGTAAAAATACAGGATTGTCACGATAAGTTGTTACTTTAATCTGTTGTGTAATGTGTAGCATATTGAAGGATTAGTTTATTTACACTTTTCCATTTTTTTTAGCTTATTTAATTTTAATTTAAACATATTAAAGTCTTTAAACGTTTAAAGGTAAGTTAAACATTAACAGCTTGAAGTACGTAAGAATTGTGGTAATTATATAATATAATTAAAACATGAGCACAGTAGAGTATTCATTGTTGTTAGATTTAAATGGCGGACGTTCAAACATTTAACACCCGCGTTTCACACTATGTACTATTGCAGAGATAAAATTTCAAAGAACATAACGTTACTTTTTAAACCCAACATGTAACAAGTTATACACCAAATTCAGTTTTTTTAGCCTCACAAACGATAGTGACTCTTATTCTATCTGAACAATAAACATATCTACAATCGGTTTAAGTCTCACCGGAAGATTAAAGATGATGCTCAAAATGACCTCCGTTGTTCAAAATGCACGCGTTCAGGCGTCTTCTCATCGAGTTTCGGACCGGTTCAAAAACTGCTGGTGTCTGCTTAATGTTTTCTATTCCATTAGAAGTGTTTAATCGGAGTTCTTAATGGTAGCCTATCTATTGTATCTAAGTTCGTGGACACCTAAAAAGAGTTTCACAAATCAATGGATAGGCCGAGGTGGACCGGTTTCATGGCCAGCAAGATCACCGGACTTAAATCCTTTGGACTTTTACCTTTGGGGACATTTAATAACATTAGTTTACTCATCCCCAATAGATACCATTGAATAACTCCAATTAAACATTTCTAATGGAATAGAAACCGTTAAGCAGACACCTGGAGTTTTTGAACGGGTCCGAAACTCGATGAGAAGACGCCTGAACGCGTGCATTTTGAACAACGGAGGTCATTTTGAGCACCATCTTTAATCTTCCGGTGAGACAGCGATTGTAGATGTGTTTATTTTATTTAATAATAAAATTTTGAACTAAAAATATGTTTGTTTTTCACCAGCTGTTACCAATCAGATACTCATTATTATAAGACAGCAAAAGTGTGCTGTGTAGTGTAATACGTGAGGAGTTAATTTCATAACGTTTTTACACATTTAGTTAACTTTGCTTATTATGGTTGTTTTCAGAATTAAATTCTCTACCCCCCCCCCCCCCCCACCCCCCCCCCCCCCCACCCCCCCCCCCCCCCACCCCCCCCCCCCCCCACCCCCCCCCCCCCCCACCCCCCCCCCCCCCCACCCATTCTTGACTTTTATAGTTATACGTTGTTTAATTTAAATGTTCACTATTATAAAATGTATTTAAATTATTACTAAGCTATAAAATATAGTGGTATGTATCCAATATTAAATAAGAAAAGTTTTTAGATTACAAACCATTCATGTCGTTTGAAAAAAAATAAAATGAATAAATCAGTTATTTTAGAATATTTTTTTAACGTTCGCATAACTAATCAGGGTTTCCAACTTCCTACAATTTTAAGGAAACAATTTTCATGGAATGTGCCAAAGTAATCACTCACCAAAAGAAGTTGTCTTTCTCGAGTACTACTACAAGAGGATTCCCTGGACCAGACGCATGAGATCAGAGGTAGACAAGACCAGAGACAGTTCAAGGGGGGCTCCAGAATTCTATACTGATGGATAGTCCATTCTTGGTTTGAAGTTTGTTTTTAACAATGGAAGGATTGTGAAGGAAACAGGATTTTTCCGGACATTTACCATTGTTCAGTGACACAAAAAAATCAGTAACACTACGTTTTGAGATCAGCAATCTGATCTCTTCTTCATGTAAATAACTATCCTAACACATAATTAAAATCTAGGTTAAAATAAACAAATCATACCAAAGCGTTGTGGAACGTGTAAGTCAGGAATCACAACCACCATTTTGAGTGTCAACTTCACTAACTCTAAAACATGCAATTAATAAAAACAAAACAAACAAACAAGGGATGACAAATTAGATAGACAAATAAAGGAGAATGGTGTGCTTGAAAGGGTGAGACGGGATAATGAGCAGAGAAGTGAATGTGTGCAGGAGACACACAGGAGTAATGTGAGGTAGATTGTGTCAAGTGAGTGGCTGTGACCATACCGGTACAAGAGATGCTGCCCCAATGGTCGGTCAGCCGAGCAATACAGGCACAGAGTGGATTGACCTTGATAAATTTAGAATTGGTATTTGAAGGACAACAGCTGATCTGTCTCTCACTGCTCATCGATTAAACTTAATATGCTTAGTTAAATATAAATATTAGTACATGTAATTAAAACTAAACCATTCATATTATATAGAATACCAAGTTTTTGTATGTCTAGGTATTACATGACACAGGCGTCCACCACCTTCGTCTGTTACACATCCTAGGACGCCTTGCCCTCATATTGTTCTTACCTGTCTGGTTGTTCTACGATTTTCGGAACGTTATTAATGAATCAATATTTGTGAGTATTTTACTTTAGAAATCTGAAATTCTTTATTCATAATCATCAAGATTAGAATACATGTAAAATGTTTTAGGATTATTAAGCCTTCTACTGCCATTCTGAGGATGTACGTTGATTTGGACCGCCCGTTTATTATCATTTGTTATAATATGTAAACAATCAAGTATCAACGTGATTCATATACTATTGGAAAGGTAAAGATTTGCCGAACACACTACTGATTTTTTATTTTTCGATGACAATGGAGTAATTTTAGAATGACGATGCCGTTTTATATATATATATATATATATATATATATATATATATATATATATAAAACCCAAAAACATTATTAGAATAACTGCTTTATGAAGTAATTGTCCCCTTTTTTATATCGTATTATAAGTTATAATTTTAATTTTACTAACCATTAAAAATAAAAAAACATAGGGTTTCTCACAATACTGCTCTTTAGCTTATTTCAATAAAATTATTTACAGTTAATAAAAATTTATAAACAAAATTAAGTGTTTTTGGTCAAGAAAACCTCGTGTCTTATACTACTTTTTATTTTTTTCTACAGCTAATTTATTTACTAAAAACATACAAAACTATACATTTTCAGAAACTGAACTAAATTTGTAACCTTTAGGCTAGCTTGGAATTTTAAATTAATATACTGAACTATATTTTCATGGCATATCACTCTCCCTTTTTTACACGCAAATAACAAACAAAAATTCCCTACTCACGTAAAACATTCAAATGAAAATATTTAACATAGTTACTTATCATTGTATTAGTATTATACTGTTCTTTGCGAACAAAATGATTATTGTGAAATCTGTAGTTGTATTGTAACTTGTAATTTTGCACTTGTTGAAGGTGTCAAAAGACAAATACAGGATCATTGCGCTGCTGCTGACAGATGGCGTGCTCAGCTGGCTACAGAATATCCTTGCATTCAGTGTGATGTCCTTGGTAACCTCTCTAACCTACGCAGTGGCCAGTGCGTCCAAGCGTATTTTCGTCATCGGAGCATCACTGTTGGTGCTGGGCAACCCAGTGACAGGCACTAATGTGTTTGGCATGGGCCTCGCCATACTCGGAGTCCTGTGCTACAACAAAGTTAGTGAGAGGGCACTATGTAATGTAGTTGCTGTACCCAGTAGAATTTAATTGTGCTAACAAGTCTTCTTATCTGTACGCTAAAGAAATATTATCTTGTAGTAATATAAGCACTATTTTCGTCAGAATCAACTACCTCCCAAAATTGTGTATAGTAAATTTAAAAATATTATTATTTATGTATTTATTTAAACAAGAGTTTAGCTTTTAATACAGATCATTATTTCAAAATAAATGTACTGCTATAAAACTAAAATGGTACCTACTGTTATCTTTTTTTTTATTAATAGAACATTTTATAAAACACAGAACCAGATGCATATAAAAAATAATTCTATAGACTTATTTTGTTTCTTTAAAGAAATTTCAAACAAAAAGTTTTGTTCAAACCAATGTTTTTTTTAGTTTATCACAAGGGAATATTATAAGCCTGTTAATTTAATATCTTATTGTTCAATAAAATAATTGTATAAACGTGGACTGTTGGGAAATTAAATTTTAATCATTCTTTAATCTTTTCCTAAAACTTTTTGCCTTCTTTTTATCTGAGGTTATGTAAAAAAAAATTGAATTAATAGATTTGAGCCGAGATCCTAGATTATTACAATTTATTATATATTTTTTAGTGCCAACTTGTATCCACTTCATCACTAATAGCTGAAAGTGACTAATAAAATGTAGTTAAAAATTATTCCCAGGAACCTGTCCCCTGCAAGCCATATTAGATTCTTTATATCACAATATTGTACCTTAGGGATTAAACTAATACCACATGAATCTATCAACCAGTCAAACCCAGCCAATATGGGCTGCTATGTATGCAGAGTTACTAATCCCAAATAACTGTTGGCCAATAATAAAAATCAACAAGTTTAAAAGAACTACTATATCTTGGATTTTTAAGAGCTCGAACATAACCTGGAAAACACGTCTCCAAAGTAAGACGTACAGCCACGAAGTTTTTAATTAAATCTTCAACTCATAAACAGTGGACATTGTCACCTGTAGGAAATGGAAAATATCATATTATGAAAGGTGGGATTGGTGTAGGTTAGCCAGTAGACTATAAACAGACTGTAACAACGTAGCTGTGCTTGCAGAAATAGACTTTACGAGTATACCAGGAGTTCCACGTCCACCGGGGCTAGCCAAAGAACTTCCCTGCCAGAGTAAGGGCTGTCAGTAATATGACGGCGTCAGGTTGTCAAAAGCGCAACCCAGCAAAGTATATTGTTTGTTAGGAATTGTGAACATGTAGCAAAAAAGTGCCTGCCATTACAAGGATTTTAACTGCCAGATCCTGGGTTAAAACACCATTTCATAGCTTAAGGATACTGCACTTGTGAGGATTTCCTTAATGCCAATAGTTTGAAAACTAGAACAATTACACAGTGAAATATTTAAGAAGATATCTGTATATTAGAATAAGCTTTATTTTGTAAAAAATTTTACTAGCCTGGTTTACTGAAGCTAAGCATAACCAAAGATAAAATATATTTAATGAATTACAATACAAATTAGATTGAACACCTACTTGAGGGATGTTAAGATAAAAATCCTGTACACACTGCTTTGTTTATTGTCTCATTCTTCAAAAACTGTGCTACATTGTATAGGAAGAGTGTAGGAAGAGTTTGATTAGATAAAGTTTAAATATCTTGTACAGTTTTCCTTCTCAATTGGTTGTAAAAAAGCACTTGCTCTTGTAATATTCAAGTAATATCTTTTTACCTATTTACAAGTTAGGTCACTGAAAAAACCATATATTTTTAATGAATACGTTAATACGCAACTTCAAAGAAAATTATTTATTAAGATCCTACAATTAAAAGGAAGCAATCAGGGTAATATTTAATTTAATGCATGAAGAAACTGTGATACCCTTGTTTTCTGAGCTAAACATATTTACAATCAATATATATTTGATACAGTGATGTATGCAGAATTTAACGGGAATCTCTACAAATCATGAGTACATTTCCAGGATTAGTTAGTTTTTGAGAACCATAACTTAGAATTATACATAAAAACAACCTATTTAGGGTTTTAATGTTTTGCTTTTCTCATCTCTGATAGTAAGGACATTAAAGAAAGACATATTTTCAAGTGAAATCTTAAACAATACTTGATTAAACATCCTTTTTATTTATTTGTAACATCTTTTAAGGGATAGCGCAATATTCATTAGCAAACATTAGCTAATTTTCTATAATAATATATTATATCATAATATTATATGTAATATATGTAAATAATAATAATATTATTTAAATTTCTAACTTCAAATATTGTAGTAATATTATTATGTTATTTTATAAGATTATTATTATTATATAGTTGTAATTTTAGGTTTCATTCCTTTTTAATTAATTACTATTTTCTTAGCCATAAAATTTAGAATAAATTTGTTTTCATTGCATTGCTTTAAGCCAGTACAATGACTATATTCAATCTTTCTATTCTGTACATGAATACAGTACTGAATAAAAATGTATGAATTTGAGTGAATTTACTAGACTACATAAAATGCACTAAATCTGTTCTAGGCAAAATATGACGCGAGACAGGAGGAAAAACAGAAAACACTCCTCCCGTTCTCTAGTAAAAGTTGGGAACCGAATGGAGTGCCCTACTCTTCACTGCCATCATATGAACCGTACACCGTACAAGACAACTCCCACAGCAGTCTCAACAACAACGGCAAAAGTGTCCATTTTGTATGAACCAGTATTTTAGGCTTACTACTGTATTTTTGTTTACCTGTACATAGTGATGCTTTGGTTATAGGTGTACAAACAATTTTTACATTAGAAGTTTTAAGCTTTACATACAAGAAACTGTTTCTTGGGAGTTACAAAACTATTACCTGAAGATAAAAATAAATAGGTAGTAAAAAATCATTTGCACACCTATTTCATAAATTATTATTTAAAATGTACATTTTTTGTTTAATGACAGGTGAAATAGATAGATTTCAATAAAATATTAATACCATAGTCCAACTCAAGCACTGATGTATGTAATACCAAATCAATAACATTTACCTAAATTTCCTCATATAGTTAAAGCAAATAAAGGGAAATCTACTTTAAAAGGAATGGTATCTACTAAACTAACAATAAAATATTGAGTATAGAGATCTGATATTTGGTTGGTTAATTGAGCATTGTAATGGGGAATGTTGTATTGACATATTCCTGGAGTCAGCTATACAAATGTTTTAGCTATCTCAGCATATTGCAACATTCATAATTAATTCTAGACTCGTTCAGGAAAACATAGTATTATTATTTTATCTGTAATGTTATTAAACAGAGTTGGGAAGATATACATTGATAACCAAGTGGTTCATTTGAAACAAAATAATACAGTATTCAACCTCTGTCTGTTCAAATATACTGTTTTGTTATACAATTTTCTCCATGTTTTCATAAAATCTTTAGTTAATGATTTAGTATATAGAAATTTAATATCATTTGATCTTAAAATAAGTTATCCATTAGAAGCTTGCACAACAAATCAAGAATTAGATTGGTAAATAACAGTATTGCCTGTGTATGATCATGAAATTAATTTTACCTTCCAATAAAACAACTGATTAAAATATTTTATCATTTGATCTTAAAATAAGTTATCCATTAGAAGCTTGCACAACAAATCAAGAATTAGATTGGTAAATAACAGTATTGCCTGTGTATGATCATGAAATTAATTTTACCTTCCAATAAAACAACTGATTAAAATATTTTATCATTTGATCTTAAAATAAGTTATCCATTAGAAGCTTGCACAACAAATCAAGAATTAGATTGGTAAATAACAGTATTGCCTGTGTATGATCATGAAATTAATTTTACCTTCCAATAAAACAACTGATTAAAATATTTTAACCTTCCATCTGTACTTCTGTCGGCAAACCATTTCTAGGCTTAATTTAACAGTATTTTTCTAAATTAAGAGTTGTACATTGACAAAATACATTGTTTATTTAAATAATATAGAATATTTATATAAATATATGTATATAAATATTGCATATATGTCTTCACACATTTCCAGACAACATTGGAAAAGAGCTGTTAATCTGGAAATGTACTCATTTTGGGGAAAATCATAAAAACTATTGGTTGGAGCAATTTTATGCAGTTGCACATAAAATTGCATTCATTGGTTGTATTATGTACAACAATACAAGATGTACAAATAAAAATGTAATAAGGTTCTGAAACTGAAAAACTAAGATTATAAGTAAATAAATGTTATCAACAAGTTAAATACAAAGTAAAGCATCGTTGTCTGTCAGTAGGTTTTTATAATAAATTTATCTATATTTACTGTAAAAAGACATTTTGAGTTGTTAATAATGTGTTTATTTATAAAATTAGTAACAGATATACTTGTATCAGGTTTATAAGTAATGAAACATCCCAAGACTCATTTTCAGATAGATTTAAACAAAGAGCGCCCACAAGAAAAATGTTTTAGGCAACGTTTTTTGTTGCGACACACTATATTATGATCTCAAAATTAACCTCAAAAGAAGTAAAATAATATATATCCAACATTAACATTTATTTAATTTTAATCTTTATAAATTATTATTATATACACTAAATATTTTCTATAGTTAAATGTTTGTTTTATTTGCATTGTGTGTAAGAATTCTTAAGGTTTTTAAATCATATTTTATGTAAAATGGTGTTCATTCTTAGAATTTAGTTTTAGTTATTATTTTTAAAATCTAATTATCTTAGAATTTTTCTCTAAACTTTCATAATTATTTTTTCTTTACTAATAAGTGAACAGCAAAGTTTGACAAATAAATATATAATACCTTTATTCTGGAGCGGTTTTCAAAAATGATGATCCTTAAAAAATACTCACATCACTAAAGTTAATACTAAACAGGAGCTTAATGTTAACAAAATTAACATGAACAACAACAAAACCAGACAGGAAAATTACAAGTTCTGTGTAGGTAATATTTCTTTAAATAAAGATTTAGCTTTCTTTTTTCAAATTGAGGCAAGTACTATTTGTATAAGAATACAGCTTGAAGTCCGAACTTTCAATGATTGGCTTTATTTATGTGACTCACTGTTTTCCTTTCAATTTTGCTCAAGAGCCGGCTGTAGTGAAACGACCATGTGTTTTACCCTATAACAACAATTTTAAACTTCAAACACTTTCTCACATTTTTTTTGACAAACTGTAGATGTTTTGTTATAAATATATGATTAATGTGTATTTAAGTGTTTTTAGTTTTTCTTGTAGTATGTATACTTTTGAAATATTTAAACAATAAAGTACAAACAAGTTTTTAATTTTCCTTTTTGCTGTTAATAAAAATATTGAAAAAATGACAGCTGTATAGTACAGCCAGTTCTTAAGGAGTGACTTTGCCTCAAAGCTGAGATGGAACACATCATATGGGGGTTATTATTGATCCCAGAAGCTCAATGAATTGATATAACCCATAACAGTCTACTATAACTATATGGTATCAGTAGTGCAGCATAATGTTATCTCACAGAGAGTAGTCATCTCACCTGATTGTTTGAGTTGGTGCGGGTTAAACTGGAATTCTAGGTTCTCCTCATATTCATTCAAGGTTTCTTGGTCCTTTATAAAGAATTAAACAGAGAAACAAAAGAAATCTCTTTTCAAAGTTTAGTACCAAAGTAGACATTTGCTACTAGAAAAGTTGAGAATTTAAACTTTTACCTCATTACTAATCATGCAAGTGTTTGCAAGTACATTCTTAGTATAAGGTTTTATAGGCATTGTATTACAGAAAAGTGTTTCATACCATGTGTCCGTCCCCCTAAACTTTCTGGCATTGAGTTACACATGAGTCACTTATCTATCTCAGCTGGAGTTAGACATGTGGTTGTAAAATGTTTGATCTATTTAAAATTAATGTTTAATCAAGACGTTTAGATAATTGCTTTTGAAAATTAATAATTCATGTTGCTATAGTTTATTATGTATCTTCCCTTAGGAAAATAATAATTACTGCACATCTAGTTAGATCATCTTATATTGTTAAAGACATAAGTATAGACATTCAAACCATCAATAAAAAATGTGTAGGCAATCTGAAAAATAGCTTCCATTTTTCTCAAGTTATTTTATTATTTACATATAAAATTTTAAATCTCATGTGATTGTATTATAGCAAAGCAATAAAAATACGCTTTCGCACACACAAATAGAATTTAGGAATTTTATTTCCTGCTTGATTAGGTTTTTTAGTTGACTTCAATTTAATAAATGGTTTTAATAGCATATGTCTGTAATATTCAAAAGTGTGCGATTTAATGTTAACTACACAAAAAAATTTATAGTTTTTGGATTGTTGTAAGAATATTCCCATTCATTTTGATTACTTAATACATTTAATAATAGCTATCAAAGTAGTCAAACATTGATTAGTAGACTTGAACATGAAAACAAAAGAATCAGAAAATTATATTTCTTTAACGTTCTTCCCTTAATTAATTCTCTTGTTTTTCCCTTAGATTCTATTATTGCTTGGAGAGTTTTAAGTTGATAATCTTACTAGTTCTGTCTTAATCTACAATATTTATATATCAATGAACTTGTCATATAATCTAAGAATAATTAATAATCATTTCTACAATATTCATAAAGTTATTAAATTGTTTTATTGGTAAATTATATAAGTTGAGGTAATTTAAAACTAAAATTTTATATTTGATAAAATTAAAACTTTTGTTAGTTCTTTTATTAATTGTGTTTTTTATTGGTTTTATTCCTTTATTTATATTATTCTTAATTTAAAAATTGTAAAAGTTATATGATAACTTAACTCACTAAGATACTTGTTATTTAATCCTCTGCAGACCTGGTGGTATCAATTAAATTTAGTAAGATATAAGAGTTTGTTTATACCCATGTACTGTAATTGTTTGTGGTAATGTAATACAATTTAAGCAACTGTGTAGTAAAAAATTGTGCAAAATTTTAATGAACTATTTTTATGTTTCTAATCATTCATAATATATTTGAGCTGACATATATTTGTTTTTTCACACAAAAATTAACAATATATATTTTCAAAGCATTATTTTTCTAATTCACAACAAGAACAAAAATTATCATTGACAAACGTATTACTGCACACGGGTGAAGTAATTACATGGTTCATTATTGTATCATAATGATATGTTAGCCTTGAAGTAATTTTTTTAGATATAAATACAATCTTTAAAAAGTTGTCACATCACTATCACGTGAATTATATTCAAAATCGTTGTTTATCAACTTTAGGATCACAGAAGTTCTCACATCTTTTTTTATATGTTTCATGATAGTAATAATACTTCCACTTGCTTTAATACATTAAAATACAAATACAACACCACAGAATATTATGTTAGTTAATTAATACTTGAGGAATGTTGGAATAAAATACTGTGTAAGCCTTAGTGGAGTTAACCAAAATTTACTTGGAGTTGCCCATGAAAGTTTTCACCATAAATTTAAAAAAAGTTAGACAGAATTGTTAAATTCTTTTGTGGGTACACATGCCCGTGGAAGATTTCTTGCATCTATGTAAGAATATGAGTAATATTTTGTGCTACTTATCAAATTACCTGTTCTTACCTTTTATGCATTTCAGTTTAAGTTCGATAATAATAACTCGGGGGTACCAGATAATCTGAAATTGCCACTTGCAGTCACTGTAATATTCTCTCCCACAATTTAAATGTTGGCTTATCCTACTGTATAATAAGCTTTTTAATACATTTAAAAAAGTTTTACTTTATTATCACCACTAATAAACTATAATAATTATTGTTTCTGAATATTATTTGCTCAGTTTAGTTTATAAGTTGTAATTACTATGATGTACTTAAATTGTTAGTGTTAAAATTACTGATGGTTTTGTAATTTTAATTAATTTGTAAAAACATCTATTAAACATGTTTTAACCCTTTAGAGTCCACCCAAAAATTAGATGTACTAGCCAAAAAAGACTGGTCTCATTTCAGGCATTTTGCGTAGTTTTGTCTTTATGATTGCAGCTCTGTAATGCTTGTACTTGTAGCTAGAATTGTGATTTTGTTGTTGATTTATTCTTTACGACATCTTACTTTATTTTTATATATACAAAATGTTGATAGTAAAAAAACTTTGACTAGAAAATAAATTTAATATTTATAAAAAGTAATATTTCTAACTGACTATGAGGAAATATTTTAAAATCTGTACTCAACTTCTTCTGTTTGTTATCAGTTATACTATTTGGATATAGTAGTTGCATTTTTTTTCTCCAAATTTGGGACATAAATTATTTCCAAATTTCAGTCCAATATAGGAACTTTAACACAATTTATAAGTATGTTTAAAATATGTACTTTGGCAGCAAAATCACAGTCTTTTGAAAAATTGTAAAAACTACAAACTTTACCAAAATTATTTTTTTAAATAATTAAAAATTAAATTTTTTCTTTATTTCTGGTTATTATACTTCAAAATGTTTTTATATAAAGCAGTTCTTAAATTGTTTGCTACAGAATAATTATGCTTATGTAAAAGATAATACTGACGTAAGTTGCAGATCACTCTAATTTTGTTTATTAAAATAAGTAAAACACACGATTAATTATATCAGCACTAGAATATAAACAAAGAAGCAATGTAACAAGACATAAACAACCATCAACTGGAACATAACTAGGAGTGGAACAAGTCATGCCCAGATGATTAGTGAAGTTATTTACATCTCTTTCGTAACTAGGTATAAATTAATTGAAAATACTGTTTTTTAATCAATAACACATACTATATATTTGAAATTTTATTGATATTTAAATGCCTATTTTCTAATAGATTGAATGTTGGTCTCCAAAGGGTTAATGGTGTGGACAATAGTTCATATTAAATATAATATGAACAAGTTACAAGTATAATAGTATAAGAAATAAATAACAATATAAGAAATCATATGACAGTTAAAACAATTACTTTTGTGTTTAATAGGCTTATTGTCTGCTACTTAAATATTGATAACAATTTTAGGTAATTTCATACTTTTATGCGATGAAATTTATTTTATTCATCTTTTATACAGTTACTAGTTTTGATTTTAAAACTTTACAGAACAGTGAAGTTTTACTACAACAGTGAACTTTATTACAAGTGAAGTTGTCATAATCATAGTTTTTTTTTTATTTGTACATGAGTACAGAGGCGAAATTAGGTTCACATGGCCCTTTCTTACACATAACCTAAAAAACCAACTACTAAACAAATACATAATTCCAGTAAAAAATTAATCAACTTAAATGTTTTTATTTTAATATTAAAATAAAAAACTATAACAAATATTACTTAGTAGTTCAATATTTTAAGTGCATTGTGTTGTTGAGAAGCTGTGTTCAAAAATGTGAGGGAGTCTGGAATTACAAATTAAACTTTTAATAAAAAATTTAGTTCAAAAGTTAAATAACTAAAGTTTATTCAAATAAACTATTAAAATGAAAAATGAAAATAAATATTTTACATGTAACTTAAATTTGTTATGTTTTTATGCCGTTTATAAAATAAAAAATTACTATTTTGAATATTTTGAAATTTAAGAACAAAATATTTATGAAGTGTTGTATAATACTTAATACTTTTTGCTTTGTGTAAAAAGCCATAAAGTCGTACTGAATCACAAAAATTCTGCATTTTAACAAGTTTTATAAGAGATAAAATGTGATACTTATTAATTTGTATAAATCAATTATAAAAGTGTTTCTATAAAAATATTTATATCCTAATCACCACAACATTTAACATAATTTTGGAAATTTGCACTTTTTTCGTAGAACAGTGCATGATCATGAAAGCTCAGAACAGTTGTGAAGCCATGAAGAGAGAGCTAAGAAGGAGGTTACTGCACCATCCTTTCTTTACAATTGATGAATTCTTAAATTGGAAATCAATGGAACCTTGACAATGCCTAAATTATACGACTGTTTTGACACAATTGTAATTCTCAAGGAATGTACACAAAGTGTATTGTCTTATTCATTGTGCTAACGTTAAGAAATTTGGAAGAAAATAATTAGTCAAAAAAAAGCTGTGATATAAAAAAATAATTACAGTGATATAAGTTTGAGACCATAGGAAACTACAATATACTTAAATAACTTGTGTTATTACCCTACATTACTTGGTATGGAGCATTTTTATGTTAAAATTTAACTGTTGAATGTTGTACAAAAGTGATTTATTTGTTCTAAGTTTATATTGTACTATTATTTATTTTTCCTGTATGTTTTAATTTTTTTATGGGATTTAATTGTTATTTTGAAAGTCTTTCGATTTATGTAAGATGATGTAAATAATGTATCATATTCTTATTGATAACAATTGGTATTTTTATCATTGTTTGTTATTATTTTCCCCTAAATGTCCTGTTTAGTTTGTAAGGCTGCTACACCTATTTAATTTATCTTTTTATTTAAAAATTGTATATTTTTACACATGTTATAAGCAGGTGTTTTGATTTATTTACAGCAAACTGCATAGAAATAACCAAAACTAAATAATTGTAGTGTAGCCAGTTTGTTGAATCTTTATTTATATATTTATTCAACACAATTGAAAAAATTGTTTTAACAAGATTGATGAGACACCTCTCTTCTAACAATCTCTTATCTGAACACCAACACGGCTTCCTACCTGGAAGATCCACCACTACAGCCATCATAAGTTTTGTTGAAGGTGTAATAGACCAGTTGGAAGAAGGAAACTTGACCACAGCTTTGTTCTTAGATTTTTCTAAAGCATTTGACAGTCTGGGACATAACTTACTCATTAAAAAGCTTAAAACATTGGGAATTCACAATACAGAAGAAAGCTGGTTTTCAAGCTACTTGAAAAATAGAACTCAATTGGTTGAGATCAAATATACAGTGAACAACACAACTTACCATGCAAGATCTGATCAACCTCCTATCAGTAGAGGGGTTCCTCAAGGATCCGTCCTTGGACCAGTACTCTATATACTGTTCACTAATGACTTACCCAATCATCTCAGTGAGTATGCCTCTTCTACAATGTATGCAGACGATACTGCTTTGATGTTGGCAGAAAAGCAACCTGATAATTTAGACTGTAAGGCCTTCATTGCTTTAAATGTAGCCAAACAATACTGTCATGTTAACAACTTGGCACTAAACGAAGGAAAAACAAAGCAAGTACTGTTTAGTAGAGCACAAAATGAAAATGTTGGACTCCCAATGTTAGAGGTGGAGGAAGAAACTAAGTACTTCGGAATTATTGTAGACAGTGCTCTATCTTGGACACCTCGTGTTGATTTGGTCTGCAACAAATTGAGTACTGCCCTGTATGTGCTCAAAAGAGTTAGAGCTGTCACAGACCTCGCAACAGCTAAAGTTGCTTATTTCTCACTATTTGAATCCCACATAAGATATGGACTGCAAGTTTGGGGTGGATCAACTGCAGGAAATCTGAATAGAGTCCTAATAATGCAGAAAAAGGCTGTGAGAGTGCTAGCAAGCTTGGAACCAAGAGACACTTGTAGAGTGCCTTTAAAGACCTTGGTATCCAAACTGTTACTGCCTTGTTTATCTTTCAGTCCATCATTCACATTCTCACAAGCAATGCTGAACGATTCATTGACATCCATACCCACAACACCAGAAACGCAGTAAACTTCAACCTTCAATCTCACAGACTTGCAATGTTTGCCAAAAAACCTTCCTATGCAGGAGCAAAATTTTTCAATCTACTGCCAAGACATCTCAAAGAAGAGAAGAGACTATTGCCATTCAGGTCACGTCTCACCACCTGGCTGACCGACAAGACATTCTACTCTGTTGAAGAATTTTCAAATTGGAGAGATTTGTCAACCTAATTTATAATTACTTTTATGTATTGACACATATTCTGTACTCTACGTTCACGAATAAAGTTTGCTTTGACTTTGACTTGACATGAGAAAACAGTGGGAATAACAAAGATATGAAATAGATTGTTAAAACAGAGTGACTAGTACAACACTACTAGCAGTCAATTTCAAAGTATATAAAATGTATAGCTCTGATAAAATGTTTTATGACCAATGTGTGATTAAACATTTTCAATTAAACTAATACTATTGACAACTCCCTGCATCACTTACACCTTAGATCGTTGAATAACACAAGATAACTAATTTTACTTGCTGAGAATTAAATAGTATAACAGAATTAATTTATTTCATAAAACCTTTACACTAACATTGAGAGCATAATTTCAATTTTATTGACTAAAGTTGCAATATTTGATGTCTCAAGGTTATTGCTTTTATGAAAACCTTAAAATCATTCTTTTTTGCAATTTTAAATCTTTTTATATTCTCTCAGAAACCTAGAGCACTGCAGTCCTACCTTCCCAGTAATATAAATAAAACATGTCAAATTATATAGTTTATTAGAAATTGTTAAAAATATTAAAAACAATGGAGTGCAAGGGCTGCTATTTACGTTTCTGGCCTTGGTAACACCAAGGATTATTGCTAGGCACCAGCTGAACTTTCCAGTGCAAATTTCACATTGTTAAACATAACCTCAACCAAAACATTTTGTTATTTCATTGTTGTTAGTGTTATTGACACTAGGTTCAAAAATTGATTTAAGGTGAAAATGGAATTAAATCGAACATTTTCATGCAATAATTTTTCAAAACTTTTGACGTGCCCTAATGTGACAAGAGTGCACAGATGAATTCCTTATATGGTAATGAAGCGCCTTCCTACAGCACCGTAAAAAAATGGTATAACAAATTCAATCATGGCCGACGATCACTTCAGGACGAACCTCGTGAAGGTTGTCCAACATCGGTTGTGAAAGAAAACATCGATGCTGTGCATGAGCTGATAAAGCATAATCATTATGTGACATATTGTGAGATTAAGGCATCTTTAGGCATTAGTATGACAGGCATCAATAAGATTTTACATAAATATTTGCATGTGAAAAATTTGCATAAACATTTTTTCATGTTGGATACCGCATATCCAACATGAACGCTCAAACAAGGCTCTGACAAACACTCAAAATAAGGCCTGATTAATTAAGGTTGATTAGTGCAAGAAAATGTTAAAGAAATTCACTCAAGTTGCGTCAAAAGCAGTTTATAATATCTGCACAGGTGACGAATCATGGATATACTCATATGATCTTGAAACAAAACAGCAATCCACCTTATGGGTCTTTCAAGATGAGCCAAATCCAATCAAAGTTGTTCGTAGAAGAAGCACGTCAAAGCAAAGGATTGCCTGTTTCTTCGGCATTACCAGTCATGTGATGACTGTGCCATTACAGCAACGTAGGACAGTCAATTTGGAATAGTACACCACTACTTGTATGCCAGAAGTCTGAGAAACTTCGGGAAAAGTTAAGGAAAAGACTCATCATAACAATGCGAGCTGCCACAGATTGGCTGAAAAACAATGGGATTTCCAGCGGTCGTCCAACCAATACCGCTCTGACGTGCGTGGTTGATTCCGTCGGCTGGCTGACTGGCGACAATATTAAGCTGCGTTTACACTGGTAAGTTAAGTTGCGAGAGAATTTGCACAAGTAATGTGGAGAGAATTTGCACAAGTAATGTGGACAAGATAAACAATTTTACTCGCGTGAACTGTCGCAAGTACTTGCTACCGATTTTTACAGTCGGACACAAAATGTTTGTCTCCCCAAACGTGTAGGTGGAGTAATAAATACACTATGAGGTTCATGGTCTTGCAATTTTTTGCACGTGTAGACGCAGTGCAGTCGAGGTTTGGATGTGACCGTGATATCAAAACATAACATCACTTTCTTTATTTTAACCTGATGACCAATCGGAACGTGTGTGAGGTAGTGTGCAAGTGTGAGCAATCATTCATAGACCATCCGAGGTCTCCGTCACGATATGAGCGGTGGGCGGTGAGCGCTGAATGGAGCGACGACTTAAGTTTAACGTTTGTGTTGTACGTATGGGGAACATTCACGACAGACGCGAGCGGCAGGGCAGTACCACACGATGCCGCTTATCTGCCACCAATTCTAGACAATAAATGTGTCTCCTGCCGCTCAGTCCTCAGCTCATTCTATCATTGCTGAGCAACATGTGTGACGCAAACACGCCTTTCTTGGCGTTATTTGTTATAGCTTACCTACTTCTTCACCAAAAGATATCATATCTAACTGAAATTCTTTGTCAAACCATTAAACATATATCACGCAACAAACCGAAGTAGTATAGTCCCACTTTGACGACTGAATAATACTTAAATACCGGTACATAAACCCCGTTTCTATCGCGGTCGCTACTGCTCTGCCGCTCGTTTAGTACACAATCCGGGACGGTCAGCCGATTTTAAATTGTCCAATGCATTGTTCCGTGTTTTTTGGGAGTGGCACAGGAGAAGAACTAACCAAAATAAACCCCACTACACTAGTGGAGGCAACCCTCAGATGAAGCTCGCGCACTTATGTTGATCTCCATTCACAATTTAACGATCCATATACGATGTTTCGAGATTAATAAATTCTTGATTCAAAAAGCTGTCAAATTGTATCTTGATTTTATAAGTTCTTGGAGACTGATTTTTTTTTTTTAAATACTACTGTTGACCAAATTTCATTGGTGTTTATTTTTAAATTCTCCTGCATACATTTTGTCTGTTTAGGTTGGAACAAGTCGACATACTTACCAATTTACAATAAATTCTGTGCCTATATCTCAGCGCACAGAATCATATAATTTACTAAAGCTAGAATTTGATGATAAGCTCTCCTGTCAATTATCAACTATTTCTGCTAGCAAAATATATTTGTTCTGAATTTCTTTTAACTTAGTGGAGACTAAACTTGACTTGTGACTAATGCCTATATCAAGAGCAATAAAAATATCTTTTTGAGCTTTTTTTTTTTATTTTTTTATTTTTTTTTTTTAGCTTATAGACAAAGAAAGGTAGAATTTGCAAATGGCTATCACCTCGAAATGTAAAATTGAAGATTCATTATTATTTTAGACGTTAAATTTACACAACACTGATGGAAAGAATTATTTCTCCAAGTAAAGAATCAATGATGATATACAAAAAGTTATGTGGAGATAAGTATTTGGTTTAAACAGTACCTGATTTAGAGGTTATGATGCTCTAGACAAAATGTTCTTAAAGCACACACTCCTAAGAATATATGAGCATTGTGTGTTTGTTTATACATGTATATATACCATAAACTGGCTAATGCTTCTATCAAATAGTGTTATACTTTTTAACATAAATTCTTTTAAAACTGTTTGAAATGAACTAGCACTTTAATTTTTTAACATTCATCTGTAGATTCCACTTCCTGAGTGAACGTTCTAAAACTTAGAGTATGTTAATTCTGCCTTCAAACTAAAATACTGTTTAAACCTTAATATATTTCAATAAAACAAAACATTAACAATACTCTGCCAACTACTAATCTCCACAAAACTTACTTTACATTAAAACAATCTCTCACTGGCTTCCTAAGAGCCACTTGTAGAGATGACCACTTTGATTTTAAGCCCATACGAACAATGTTAAACCTCATTTACGCTTGTGGCCTTATTTTTAGTCATAAAATTGTGGGAGATGTTTCAATTTTAAAATTTAACACACATTCCAATGCTTTTTCAGTCCTTTCAATATATTTATTGATTATTCATTCACACTTTTGTACTTTGTAATTTAAATATTTAAAAAGCATCAAATTTACAAGCAAATCTAAAAACCGTTTGGATAATAATAAGATCTTCAAAATGAGACGTCCCCCATAACAATAAATTATAATAAAAAGCCTTCTTGCTAAAGAATTCAGCAGGTTACAGTAAAGCAGTACCAATGTTTGGCAAAGAGAGACAGTTGGTGTGACACTGCACCACAACATGTAAATTTGATGGCACTTTTTAGAACTTCGAAAAGTTGCATATTGTTGTATATCCCCTATATTTTGAAATTGGCATCCCTTTGGTTGACATTGATTTTGGAAAAATATAGTTGTCATTTTTAAAACATTGGAAGAAATCTTGAGCAGCCGAGATCTTTTTCTGAGGTGAAAGTGAACAAGTTAGCAAAAACACATATGAGGGGCATAGAATCAAAACTCACTAACACCAAAAATAACCATTTTGGGAAATCGCAAACAAATTTTGGTTGCTTACTCATGGTTTGGAATAACAGTAGTGATTTCTTAATTTGAAAATAGTCATAGAAACTCTTTGTTACAACATATATTAGCAAAACTTACACTGTGTTCTTGTAAATTAGTAAACAAATTTGGAGTTGGAGAGTTTTTAACACTCACACCTGGAGTTACAGAGTTTCAACCTGTATTTGAAATTACTGAGTTTTGATCCTCATTATTATTTTTTATAATCAAGTATTATTTTTTTTTAACTCAATAAGTAATATTTAGTTGTAGTTTAGTTTAATGCTTAGCACTTAATTTAAAAATTTGTTTTATTAATTAGTATTAGTCTTTATTGGATAAGATTACTGTCAAAACAAAGGTAGATTTCATTAATCTAGGTATTAAAGGTATTGTAAATAGGTACAAATTGAGATACAAACTTTTTTATAATTACTTTGAAATAAATGTAAGATACAAATTAAATTATATAACATTTTAGAGACTAAACAATCAAAATAGAATTCTCGTCAGCTAACTCAAACAACAGATTTTCTTCTGTTATATGTGGGTACTGTAGCTCCATTCAAAACTCTACCAAAAAGTGTAGATCTTCAACATTATTCCAATTTTCTCTAAAATGTTTAACTAAGCTATAACTTGCACAGTCACATAGGTAAGGGTTCTCCATAATGTTATTTCTGGGTAACCCTTGAAAACTTTTGTTTTAGGTAGAATTTTAACATAAACCCTCTTACATTTGGAAATTTTTAGAATTGATTTGGTGCCATTGCCATTGATTGGTAAGCTTGAATGTACTATTAACACAATGCTAAAAACCAAGGACATTGTAGTCTTTACCGACAATATTTACGGTCGCAACTTCTGAGATTATTTCGTAAACTTCCTCAGGATATTGTATTATTTCTTATTATCTGGCGTAACTGAAGAAATTAACAACTTCACATTCCAATAAAAAGCAATTAACATTCCAAGCACATTAAATTGTGTAGCACACAATCAAAACAGCATAAAAACATAACAAAAACCAACTAAGCCAGCTGTTGATATCAATGATACTCAGCCATCATTGGCTGAAAAAGTTAAGGATCTAAACTCTCTAAACACCATGGAACTAATAAGATTTGATTCTGAATAGTAATTTAAAATGTATTTTTTTATGTTCTAGTGAGTTTAGTCATGAAATAAGTTTAGATATAGATGTAAGACTAAATGAAGAATAATATACAAAAACAATTTGAAATTGGAATATTTTAGAGTTAGTGAGTTTTGATTCTACACCTCTCATATATTGATGTAGTTTGACCCTGAAAGCGTTAATGTCGATCATGTAACTGCGAAAGTGCGATAGACACTGAACATGTAATTTGTAATTTACTGATAAAAGCATTATTAATAGTCACAAATCTGTAAATTATACATCAATTGAAAGACTAGAGTTGTTTTTAATGTTTAGTGATCTTTTATCTTCTTAAATCCCATTTCTAGTTGTCAATCTGTGTGGATTTTTCCAGATGTGATTTTGTTGTTACATTCGTGCAGTGGAGATTGTTTATTTGTAAACAAATAAATTTGTTCTTTAATATGAAAGTTTTTTTTTATTTAAAATATGCAAAGTTTTATCATACACTGTTGATTATAGTATTTCAGAATGCGTGATTCTTCTAAATCAGCTAACTTTATAAAAAGATTAAGATAACACTAATTTGGATGAAAATATTTGATTGTGCTTATTTCATTGTTTTGCTTAACAACTGAAAATGGGTAAAAATTTACCACTTTGTGGTTTTTCTCTGTAAACATAAAATGTATTACCATTTTATTTTCTGAACCCCATAACGCTATAGGGTAAACATGACCATATGGGCCACTGATTGTAACACTTTAGCAAGTGAAGATAGAAACTCCAGTTCAACTGAATCCCCCATCCCCCTATTTTGTGGCAAAAAAATTCAATCAAACTATTTTTAATCCTCCAAAATATCTGTAAGAAATTTTTAAATATAAAGGTGGGTGTATGGTACCTCATTTTAAAGGTCTCTTAACACAGATCATGAAAAAAGTTTTCAATTTATCTTGCTGTAAATGTACATGCTGTTAAAAAATCTAAAAAACAGCTTTAACAGGTTTTTTTTTGTATTTAACCCTTTGAGTGCCGGAGCATCGCTGTCAGCGATCCCGCATTATATGCAAGAAATGCCAGAATCGCTGTTAGCGACTTCTGCAGTAACGCTTATATTAATTTTATATAGTATTTATCTAAATTGGCACAATTACTATACATACGCATTCCAAAGGCTTCAACGTAACTTTTAATGTAGGTTTTGTTGCATTTTGGTTAGATTCTGATTTTAACGGCGGTTGTAAAGTGAGCGCGTCAGTCGCGTTTAGAATCGGCCGCTACGCGGACGAGCCGTCACGTGTTTTGATTGTGTTTGCGCTGCTGTTTATTTCACAAATGATATTGAAAGTTTTTAAGTGTAAATGGGTTTGTAGTGTTAGTATCTTCAAATTATTTCGTTTTGGTATGTTGTTCTAGTCTGTGTGTAAGTAGAACAATGACGGCCGCGAGTTATGGCGATCGTAAGCATCTAATACTTTACTAAATACGTTTGTACAGTTTTTATGTTTGTTCAGTGATATTTATAAACAATGAGTCGTAAAAACATTGCTGACAATGAAGACCTAGTATTGGAGGCATTAGATTTAAGCATTATCAGTGTAGACAATACACAGAGTGTTAGGGTTAGAAACTTTCTAGTTTTGTATGAAATAAATTTTCATATTTATTTTCCAAACTTTATTTATAAGTATAAAAAAATGATTATATGTCTTTTTGTAAAGAATTAAATGGAGTATAAGATACAATAACTAAAAGTGAAAAAAATAAAATATTTCAATAACACTACATTGTGTCAAAATAAAAAACAACATTTTTTGCTCATAAAGCTTTTGATAACGTTTTTTTTATTGGTATAAAAACGTTAAATTATTATCAAATGTATTATATTTATAAAGAAAATATATTTATCTACAAAACAAACAATAACCCAGGACATTATACTAATAAACAATTTTTTTATGAATTTTTAACCAGACCCTTGCAAAATCAGGCATTTTGGCTCGGCATTTCATGCATACCATATAGCAAAACGCCGCGGCACTCAAAGGGTTAAACTTTGGCTTAATCTCAAGCAGTTTTGGTTCTATAGGCCAAAATAAAGATTGGAGATGTTGGAATAAAAAATTATTGTAAATGACCTGGGAGTTTTGAAACACTTGCATATAAAGACTATGGCTAGAATAAGAAAACTGATAAAACTAATGCCTGTCCAAAAGTAGGTAATGATCAGTACTTCCTATAAGATTCTGCTACAACTATATACAAGGAAAACTCACAGCCCCTAAACATTATGCAACGGGTGCCTCATTTTAACATGACCTATATACCTCTGTAACCATACTCATTACACTTAACATATTATAATTTTTTCTGTCTAATACCCTATTACAAAGGGAAGATTTTCATCGTACCAAATTTTGTGTTTATTAATAAGAAGTATAAAATTTTGTAATTGCCATACTCGCCAAGAAGTCAAGTGCTCCAAAATCACAGTCTTCGTATTTCAAACTTAAAATGGTTACTATGGTGACATGGAAAACAAATCCTGCATTAAGATGAAAATAACTTATTTACTTAGCTTATTTTTAATGTAATAAAATAACAGAAAGGAAATTTTTACTATTATATTATTATTTTACAAATACAGTAAGAAATGAATAGTCCACATTCATACAACACTTTTGAAGTCTGTTTTCAATATGAACACACTACTTTTTAGCAAATGATATCTTCATGGCATGAGTTGGTGTAATCTTGAAACCATTGAGTGCAACTTTAGCTGCTCCTGACTGGAGTTCATTCTCAAACTCAACAAACGCGATGTCATGTCTGTTAGGTACCAGCCTAACTTCCTTGAAGCCAGGAAATCTGAAATAATTCCAGAAATGAGTATTCATACATGAAACATATTTATAACAATCAAAAATGAAACCAATAACTTTTTACATTAATAATATATTTGTTGTTAATTAAAATACAGCGACTTGTTTACATCAGTATTTATGGAGATTGTTATAAATCCATTATTGGATTTTTGAAATTTGAAGATAAAATATTTCTTGGGTGAATACATAAATTTACTTTTATGGCACAAGGAAAGGATGTCGACATATGTGGGTTAAATGAAGGTTTAGTTCTCACAGCATTTTCAACACTTTCATTAATTTGAAGACAGTGCAACAACCATAAGGATTTGAAAAGCCAGTACACATACGGTCAACACACTCACCAAAACACTTTTGATCGGTTAAAAAGATCAACTGTAAGGTTCATGTCTTCGCTGTTGTTTGTTAATAATCTTTAGTGTTTTTTAATAACTTGACAATTTTATAAAAACTGAATAACCTAGTTCAGCATCTGATGATGCCCCACTGTGATAACAACTGTTACTCACTTTGTCAAACAACTCAGGACAGGCACACTTAACTGTGCATTATACAGTGGATTATGATGTTATGATGTGGATTATGATGTTATGATGTGGATTATGATTATAACTGTGCATTATGATGGATTCTACGTCAGCAGGACAAGGTTGATGGCTGGGGCTGGTAAATTTACAAATTAAAGGCTAATATCTTTCCCATCACTCAAAACCATCTTAAAATGTACTTGATGAACTAAACATTTTTGTGCTATACATAGCATAAGCATACTGATACATGTATAACTTACTGATTAAACAGCATGGACAGCATCATTTCACTAGTTTCATCTGGTAGATTTGTGAGGAAGAGAATTTGGTTTGGAGGTTGTTCAGGCACTGAAGCGGCTGCTACCCCTGTAAAAATGAGTAGAAGTCTTACATAATTTATTATAGCTCAGAGATATACTTCTTTCAAAGTAAAGATTTTAATTAAATTGAAGCAGTCCAATATTGTAACCTGCTATTTCTGAGGTACTAGAGGAGTTTTTAAATCATAGTGTTATCTAAGTCTACATATAAATTTTAAAATCCTTTTGTTTTTATTTAAATTGTTTATACAGCTTATTAATATATTGTTCTATCAACAGCTAGTTATTATTTCTAGTAGATCAATGATCTATTTATTAACAATGACATGATTTACATAGAGAATGGATCACATTATTAAACATGTACGTATTAATTTAGAGACAACCCAAAACACCGGAATTATTTTTAAAAGCACATTTATTATTTTAGAAAACAACCTCATTTTCATCAAGAATCTCCATTAGTCTCGACAATTTTGTTCAATCAGTGATTCCATTGTTCTAAAATTGTTATATTCATCTTCAGTTATGAGTGGCCAACAATTCATCCCTAATTTTTTAACATCATCAATGTTGTCAAATAAATACTTTTTTCTATAAGTGAAAATAAGGAAAAAATAACATGTAGCTTGATCAGATGAGTAAAGTGTGTGAGGCTAATATTGATTGGTTATGTATGATCTTCAAGAGAAAATCTGAATCAATTTCAAGCTGTTCTTTCAAAATACAAAATGTTTCAACTAAATTTGCCAATTAAAACAAAAGGCACAAATTTGGCTGCAACCGTGTTCATTCTCTTTCACAGAACTATTTCGCCTTTCATGACATAATCCCAAAATTTAAAAAAAGATATGCCAAAAATTGGTTCCAACTTAATTTTTATTTTTTTAAATATAACAAAGGACTGTGAAAAATAATATCATGAGGTTTTTAATGCTTCCAAAAATATTAGAATATACATATACATATATATATACTATTCTTCACTTTATGCCTGAAAACAAAGAAATATTATGAAAATCTATTGGATAATCATACAATAGCTTTTTTCCCACAATACTTGCAAATTTGCTAAATAGAGCACTTTATGCATATGATTGTTGGAAATGAGCTCCAAAGGGTTAATAATATCAGTTTTTGGATTGAATATATCAAGCACTTGCTGATACTGAACTTAACCTTCTTCCAAAATAAAAATCATCTATGAATTGTTATAAGAACTTTGCTAAAGAAGTTAATATCGAAACATTGCATAATTGCAATCATATTTTTAAAGAGAAACAAACATATCATACTCACCAGTTTGCAGGGGCGGGGGCTGTTGCACGGGTGTGGGAGCTGACTGTTGCTGGTACACCCGAGCTTGCTCTTTAGCTGCCTTCCTTTTAACTTTCTTAGCCTCGGCAGGATCATCATGAGGCACTGTCTTCTTGGGTTTCTTGGGTCGTTCTGCATAAGTTCCCTTCATCTTCGCTATTATGTCTGAATCTGTTTTAGCATACTGTATTCTCTGTAAAAACCCGATTTGGTGTGTTTGAATTCATTGTACATAATTGTCCAATTAATTTGTTAAATATAAAAACTTTGGAAACATTAATAAAAAAATGAGTGAAATATAATGAGCAATCTTTAATGAACATTTGGAAAAAATTGCATAGTAAAAAAAGAAAGGAAAAAAATTTACCATCATGTTTTCATCAATCAACAATTTAACAATTTGTACTCTGAGCCCGAGTATAGGTCGGGCCGCGTCGGCAGCCCCCGCTACCGGCGCCCGAGTATAGCTCGGGTCGTGTTATTTAATTGCATTATTTAGCTCAGTCAACTTATTTTTTGATTCAAACATTTTGATTATGTTCATTGGTTGTCTAAGTTCGTATTTGTTGGTTCTGAGATCCCTGGGTCACGTTTTAGTAATGAAATACGTATATTTATCGTCGTACTACAAGCCAGTCTAGACAGCTGATCGTAGGCGCCGCGGCTGATCGTCGGTACTGTCAGTTTGCTTTTTAGTGTTTTACGTTGTGAGTCTTAGTGATGTCTTACTAAGTTTTCTACAAATCTTGCCGACAAATACTGAAGCAAATGTTATTATAATGTATTATAAATGTGAATTTCACTGTTTGTAGATAATCAGAACTTTAGTTTCTTACTGAATGAAGTAAAGGCAATGTGAGGTTATCCGTGTGTTTTGTTTTGTATTTACACTCGCTTTGTTCTTTCTTCTCGACTTTCCGTTGATTTTCTTTTATATTCTTTACTTATTATTTTCGAGTTTAAAGAATATGGGTGATGAAATCAAAAGTGATGCAATTCGCGATCTTTTGTTTGACTCCGAGTCGGAAAGTGACGATGATTTTGATACACACCTGGGGCCAAATATTGATTTTATGAACGATCTAAACGAAAATTTGCGAGATCCTGTATTTGATTCAGACCATCGTGCTTTAAAAATTACCACACTTAGGCGAACTACCTGAACTAACAAGTTATGTAGCAAAAACTTTTTTTGTATTTTTTACATAACATTCAATAGTATGTAATAATTTTATTTTGAAAATAAACCTTATATTTGTATACATTTAAAAAAAGTATGTATCTCTATCTTTAAAAAGATATATAGTATGAGTTCATAACATAATTACTGTAATAACACAGAATTTTTAAAAGCATCATAAAACCCCCAGGGAGCCACGCTGAAACATTTATTAAGGGCCCAGGGTACAAAGTGTTAAACTTGCAACATAACATAAAACTACAGAACAGAAAAAGAACAAAATGGTACATATAATAGAAGTTTTGTATAGTATTAACACATTCACGACAGCTGAAATTATCATACAGGGTTTGTCCGGAAAGTAATAGGACTGAGTCGATTTAAACAAATGTATTGAGCCAATCTTTACATCGTTACAATTCCTTAAAAATTTTCAAAATAGGCTCCTTCTGCGTCGATGCAGCGCTGCCAGCGTGATTTCCAAGCATTGAAGGCATCACAGAAGGCATTCTCCGGAATAGCCTTGAGAGCTGCGGTGCTTGGATCCTCTCTGTTGTCTCAAAATGCTTGCCTTTCATCGGCCTTTTCAGGTGAGGAAACAAAAAAAAGTCCGGGGGGCCACATCTGAGCTGTAGGGCGGCTGCTGAAGCGTTAGGATGCCGGCCTTGGTCAGGTAGCTGTTCACAAGAAAGGCGATGTGAGCCGGGACGTTGTCGTGGTGCAACTTCCAGTTGGCTGCGATGTCTTGTTGGACCCGATTGACGCTTCATTTGAGTCACAATGTCATGAACCACAGATTTCGGTCAATTTAACATCTGGGCAAGTAAACGAATACTTAGTCGACGGTTTGAGTTCAAAACTTTGCGCACACGAGTCACATTGTCGGTGTTCGTCGAAGTCGAAGGTCTTCCAGCACGGTCTTTATCAGCGACCTCTTCCCGGCCCTCCAAAAAGGCCTGGTGCCACCGAAACACACCACTTCTTGCTAAAGCAACATCTGGGTAAGCCTGCTTAATCATATCAAATGTCTGTCACAGAGTTTCACACTGAGTTTAATCGCGTACCTCTGCTCTAACGAACTGCTCGCACCACTTACAGTAACACGTCATGTGAAAATGCCTACCCTGACTCTCCAGGTGCTCGGAGACAACTGACCAGCTGCTTATTCGTTAGCTAGGAACGCCCTTTACCGAATCCAGTCGATGTGCGCACGCTCTGAAGTACAATCGCGGCGAAAGAAAATCAGTCCTATTACTTTTCGGACAAACCCTGTACTTTTTAAAATGACAAAGGAATTTTGACATAAAATTAAAAATGCTTGTACATAAAAAATAAACATGTTCTGCATTGAAGTGAATAATGTCCATGAACATATTTTCAATGTCTAAAATACAACAAGATAAAATTCAGAGAGTATTAAAAAACAATTGTTGTGTGGTAGGTCACTGCATCTGTAAATGAAAGCCTGTTACCCGGTCCACGCAGGCCCGGATTATCTAGGCCAACCTAGGCAATAGCAGAGTAGAATGACACAGTTTAATTATTTATTATTAATAAGTTAATTAATACACAAATTAATCCTACCTTGACGCGGTACAGTTCTTTGATCTCCTTCAAGAGTTGTATAATTTTTCTGTAGCTCAACATAGATGGACAGTATTAGATAAGTACAAAGACACTATCTGCTACGTATGACGCTGTGAGAGCTTTACAAGAAGAATAGTCTGCGGTCATCAGAGCTCTTGAAGAATTAGAGAGCGACTCAGATCAAAAAAACCGTACCCAAGCGGAAACAAGAGGTCTGATTGATGAGGTTAGAAACAGCTGTAATAGCACAGTTATGGGGAACTATTTTTCTTAGGCTTCATACAGTTAACTAAATATGTTCAAAATGAAGATGTTGATGTAGCAGTCGTAGAAGTTTTCAAGTCACTTATACATTTCTTTGGAGAACTCAGAGAGCAATTTGTTATGTATGAAAGAAAAGCACTAGAAGTTTACAAAACCAAAACGTATGAAGTGCAAAACAACCAGGAAACTTCAAGCTGACGAGTCCCAAGCCAGTGAAGTTTGCATTTCAGGACGTGACAACTTTAGAGTGAATATATTTTTACACATAATTGATAACTATGTGGCTTCGCCTGGTAAAATAAGACATTCTTTACTTTTTTTTTTTTTTATAACTTAACTGAAGATATTAAAATGCAGACGATTATCTACGAGAAGTTTACAGACAAGTTTGGAGCAATTATAAAATTGTGGGCTTTAATGACACAACTAGAGATTGAAATAAAATACTTGATGTTTTTCATAATGATTGAGACTTTGTTTAAGAAAAATCTTTTTCATCTGAAATCGCATTTCAAAGAAAATGAAAATCCACTGTCTCTCTGCAAACGGCTTAATGAAAGTGGCCAACAAGAAATTTATCCTAATGAGGAAAAAGGATAGAAATCTTGCTGAGGATGTTACTCTCTACCCAGTGACGGACGCATCAGCTGAGAGGTATGAAACAATTTAATATTTAAATTAAGTTTAGTTCACATAAAATCATGATGGTAACGACTTTATTGTCCATTGAACCTAATGCAGTGTAATAATCAATGGTATCCTAAATTAACTTAACCAGTTTGGGTTGTGTCGTTACTTACAAGCTGACATTATGTTTTCTATTACTAGTCTTATCTTAAAGATATTTTTGAACTTTATTTTTATTAACTACCTCTGCTTACAATAATAACAATTAATTATGTTGATTTTGTTTCTTCAAAAAAATCGGTTTTCAATCATTTTTAATAAACTTTTTTTCCTTTAAGGTCATTTTCCTGTTTGAAGAGGGTAAAAAGTTATCACAGGTCAACGATACCACAGGCGAGACCTAATTCTTTTGCACTCTTGTGTATTGAAGCCGATGTAAAACAAAAATGTTGACTTGAACCAAATTATTAACTTATTTGCATGGGCCAAAGCATGGAAGAAAAAGATGTGAAAGTGGTTGAGTTTGTACTAGTTTTTTATTATTAAAGTGAATTACTACCTAACGTATTATGTACTGTGATTAATTTGTTATTGTTACTATAACCTTAGTTATTCGCGTACTTTTTTACAATTTCAGTGCCGGTAGTAGTGTACTATTGTAACACTCCCTGGGCTGTCTCAAGACTGAATTTTGGTACTGTAAGATTTATAAACTAATATCTAAGATGACTTACTAATTATTTGTTTCTCTAAATGCAAAAAAATCATCAACATTGTGCGTTTTGAAGATCAAAGGAGAAGATAAGGTTTTATTTTTAGTGTGGGTCTGAGTGATGGGGAGAGGTGCGGTAGAAGTTGGCTTAAAGGGGACGTTATTTAAAAAGTGTGGCCTACAGTGCAAAATGGTGTTAACCCGGGCCTAGGTCCACGCCGTCAAAAACTTGTTACTAGACTTTGACTAGTGAGGGGTATACAGGTTCACCTATGAGTTGCATTATTCTAACATTGCTGAACGTTCTAACACAAAATAACTACTAACAAAACTAATCAATAAATATTTTTATAAAACCACTAGTTATTAGTTTAGTCTTCATCTTTCATTGATTTTTACCTTTCAGTAAACTATAGCTTCTTAAAGGACTAAGAAAACACTCAACTTACCATTGGTTTATCATAAAAGGGGAATCCTTGCATAGACCTCAATGCATTTGTAGAACTCGCAATTTCTTTGAATATAACAAATGCCTGACCTCTCATCTTCATTGTTTTCAAAGCGATGATGTCAAGTATTTGACCAAATTGAGAAAATATTGCATACAGTGATTTCTTAAGTTCTGAAATGAAAGAAAAACGATTAAAATACATAGGACCATACACACATTTTGTAATATCCACAGTTATGTAGTTATGAATATTTTTGATAGGTTAAAAACCACTGAAAATATTAATTTCAAGAAAGTTAGATAGTTTAAACAAAGAAGTTTACATCAGCAAGCTTGAACTATTTAATGTCCTCTTAAGAGGAAATTATTATTTTTATTAATGGTTATAAGAATCCGAATTTTTTTTTTACTTTTTTAATCTAGCTGTAAAAATACTCAAAACATACAAAAACTAATACATAATAATTTACTGCAGTAGTCTTACTAATATTAAATCAAACTCTGTTAGATTACTAATTTATTGGATTAACCAAAATTATTATCAATGTAGGCCTACTGTACAAAAAGGTAAATCAATTTGGTTAACAGTAGGATTATAATACCTCTAAGGACGAAGTAATATTTTGATTAATTTAAATAGTACAAAGAATTTTCACATGTGTATTATAAACTTAAATTATATTTTTTGTTCAATCAATCAATAAATACTTTATTCAAGTAAAAATGCACACTGTACATTGAATAGGGTCAAAATAACATTAATTAGTTTAACATAATTTATGCTTAGTAATTAACAGTTTACAATTAATTGTTCAAAGTATTATAGACTACTACTATTTTACCAATAAAGTTTATTTATCCAAACATATATATATATATAAACATACATACACGCACACGCACACGCACGCGTTTGTCGTATTGTCTAACATAAAGAACGGTTTGGAAAATATATAAGCTATAAACTGTCAGAATTCCAAGCTCTTCAAAGTATTTTTTAACTGTTTCTGTATTTTTCAAATGTAATATAATTCTAAGTGCCTTTTTTTGTTGAACTAAAATTCTGTCTAAATTTTTTTTTGTCGTTGCTCCATAAATATTTAATCCATAAGCCAAATGTGAATGTATTAATGAAAAATAGATCATTTTTAGAAAGTCAATGCTACAAACCTTAGCCATTTGACGCAATGCGTAAAGTCCAGATGACATTTTTTTAAGTATCTTATCAATATGTTGGTCCCAACTAAGATTATTATCTATTAGTAATCCAAGAAAATTTGTGCTATTCACTTGAAGCAGTTCTTCATTATAAACAGTGATATGAGGGTTTAACTTTGATCTCGCCTGTTTTGTGGAAAACGAAATAAAATTAGACTTTCCTGAATTTAAAAGTAAATTTTTTCTTGCTAAAAATTGTTGTATCCTTGAAAGACCAACGAATGAGGATATTTCAATACTTTCTTTTAATTTGCCTGAGACAGTGATGCTGACGTCGTCAGCATACATACAGACAGAGCCACCCCCAGGCACCAATCCAGGCAACCCCCTGACGTAACAAAGAAAGAGGAGAGGACCCAGAATCGATCCCTGGGGTACTCCATATTGCATTGTTTGCAATTTTGAGCGATATGTTTTAATATATTTGTATTTGCATAAAGGATCATCAGCTACATGTTGTATTTCAACACATTGTTGCCTGTTTTTAAGATACGAATCAAACCAATTAAATTCTTTATTTTTTATTTGCTAAGACATTTTAATAGTGTGTCATGTGAAACGCTATTGAAAGCTCTTGTTAGATCTAAAAATATGCCAATTACTTTATCATGCTTATCCACTGACTCAATTATATTTTCAATAAAATTTATACTTGCTGTTATTGTTGATCTACCAACCCTAAAACCATATTGTTGTTCATCCAATAATTGATTCCTTTCTAAATAATTTAACAGCTGAATAAAAACTACTTTTTCGTAAATTTTTGAAAATACAGGGAGCAATGATACCGGCCTATATGATGCAGGATCACATAGATTTCCTTTTTTAAAAATTGGAATTACCTTAGCGATTTTTAGCTTTTGAGGAAATATACCAGAAATCAATGAGGAGTTAATAAGGTGAGTGAGTGGTTTTGAGATTAAATAAAAGGCCTTTTTTATTATTGTTATTGGGACCTCGTCAATTCCTGCAGATGACTTGTTTTCAATGGCCATTACAATTTTTTCCAATTTAAGCTCATCAATTGGTTCAAATCTAAAAGTTAAACCATTAGGAATATTAGGAATGGTTTCATAGTTAGTTATTGATGATGAATGATTTGAAAGGATAGTAGAGTTACAGAAATTTGCCATCGTTATATGTCACAAAAAAGTATAACACTTTCGAGTTTTAAAATCTCTCAGGTGTAAAAAAACCTGAATAATGTTACCTCCGTCTTTGCAATGTGAATTACACTACTGATTAAGCACTGTATTTATAATATTTTCTAAAATTTAGATTTGAACAAATTTTCTGCCGCTTTGATGAACTTCAGTTCAAAGTGTCAACACCTGTTAAGTGTTCGTTCACTTTGAATTACGTGTTGTAAATATTTAAATTATTTTTCTGAATTTTTAAATATTTTGAAAACTTTTTTAACTTTTCTCTCCTTAT
Source organism: Homalodisca vitripennis (assembly GCF_021130785.1). Taxonomy (NCBI): domain Eukaryota; kingdom Metazoa; phylum Arthropoda; class Insecta; order Hemiptera; family Cicadellidae; genus Homalodisca; species Homalodisca vitripennis. Next base: position 93,812,945 of record NC_060207.1, read on the forward strand.
AAACCTTCTTCAGACTTCAACGAACATAAAAAAAAGAATTAGCCGTATTGGTTCAGGAGTTCCCGAGATTAGTGCTTAGCAACACTTTTAGTGATTAATTTTTATATAGAAAATATATTATTTTTCATGTCCAATTATATATATACAGGGGTGCTGAAAAGTCCCGGGACGGTCGAATAACTTTTGAACTAATTACAATATAAGAACCAAAATTTACATCAAGCTTTTGCTCGTATAAAACTATTATTTTATGTATTTCACCATGATATCCTGCTTATGGGGGACGTCCCGCTAGGGGTTGGTAAAAATTCTTAAATAGAAGCATAGGTCGAGTCGTACATCAAATTAAAGCTCTTTTTAATTGAAACATTTTATAAAATTCTGTATTTTATAATCTTTGAGTGTCCGCCATTTTATAATGCGTCAACTGTTTTACATCAGATTTTCGCCAAAATGTTTCAATTAAAAAGAGCTTTAATTTGATGTACGACTCGACCTATGCTTCTATTTAAGAGTTTTCATCAACCCCTAGCGGGACGTCCCCCATAAGCAGGATATCATGGTGAAATACATAAAATAATAGTTTTATATGAGCAAAAGCTTGATGTAAATTTTGGTTCTTATATTGTAATTAGTTCAAAAGTTATTAGACCGTCCCGGGACTTTTCAGCACCCCTGTATACATATATAATAAGCTGTAAAAAATATATATATATATCCTATATTTGTTTTTACTTTAAAATTATTTAGCTTTATTCTCTAATTCTTAACAAGAAAAATTATATATAACACTTTATATAAATACTAAATAAAGATTTTATTAAATTTTAAAAGAGGTCCTGTAAAATATACAAAAATCAACAAAAAACTTTAGAATTTCTGATAAGACGCTTCCAGGGTTAAAAGGCTGAAGACCAATCATCAATTTAATATTTTTAAAAATTACCTCAACTGAAAACTAATTGTACCAGCTTAATATCTACAAACTATTTTTACCTTCTTTCTTGATCTTCTCATTCAGATTGTTTATATATATTGTGTGACTCGGCCTAATATCCATGTTAATTCTGCAGTAGTCTAATTAATATACACACCTGTAAAATACAATAAAATATTAACTCAATAACTTAATAAATTACTTCTAATAAATTATAACGACTAGAAGTGCAAACTGCTGATTTGTACACAATGTAGACTAGCTTAAAAATAACTTTCAAACTATTTGTCAGCTAGTCTTTTCACAAACCTAGCCTAACATGATGTCTCTTACAACTGCTAAACAAACTCAGGGTAAGATATTTAATGTTACTTACAATCCCTTGAATTGTTCTACTGTGTATAAGAATGTAGTAGTTTTGTTGTTTGTGTTAAAATTGGATTTTACTGCTTTTCGTGATAAAAAATTCGAATTGACTGACTATAGAAGTCTAAAACTCAAAACCAGTATTATTTGATAGAGGATTAGAGGATTTCATGGACAGAAACTCACAGATTTCTTTTTATCCCACATCAGAGTTATTAATCTCTAAACTCACTTTTTTTACATTTCAATTTTTAGTGTTTTATAGAATAGAAAGTATGATTGTCTAAAGTTTAACTTTTCCTGTACAAAATTTAGACTATAAAGTATAAGTGTTGATGACATAATTTAATGTTTACAAATATTTCCTTCTGAAGGAAATAAAAGGATAAACTTCAATAAGTGGCCTACATTCGTCATTCAGCTGTTTTATATAAATTTATTATTATTTTTATCTCAGAATTAGAAGATTTTTTTGTATTACTTAACATATATTATTATATAATATTGAAGTTGAAAAATATATCAAATCGTTTGATAATAACAATCAAGTAACAAATGTAAGCTAAATAATAAAATCTCCCAAAAAACGTCCTAAAAATGTCTAGTTTCACATTATGTGTAGAATTTTTTAACTTTAGTTAACCCATTCGCTCTGAAATACAAGTATACTCGTAGTCCAATCGCAGAACCTGAAATACAATTTAACTCGTACTGTACTTAAGTTTTCAATTTTTTTTGTTTGTAATTTGTTTTTGAGGATTGTGAAGGAAACAGGATTATTCCCGACATTTGCCATCGTTCAGTGATACAACAAATCATACCAGTATTGTGAAACACATACGTCAGGAATTACAACCACCATGTTGTGTGTAAACTTCACTAATTATAAAACATGCACTCATTTTGAGAGACAGAAAACTAAAACCGATCTTCATAATGAGATGTAATGTTCACAGTAAGTCAAATAAAGTCTGTTCTTTCTAATAATTTTAGATAGGCCTAACTAATATTTTTTGTTTTTTTTTAGATACCAGAAGAAAAAATCTGACAATAATAGAACCTCTGGATAATACCAAAAGTACCAACATTTATTGTTCACGAATTAAAACATACATTTTTTCAAACACAATTTTGTTATTAGTTTGTATGTGAGAACGAACGACATATGCAAACATTTTGTGAATAAAAAATAGTGCATTAACAACTTAATTCATTATTTGATAATTTAGAATAAAATTACACTCAAAATACTCATTTAGTTGTAAGGCTAATAGTATTTAAAGTGTACTTTTTGATATTTTTAAAAACATGGCTAAGTCACATTACCCTACACCTAATTCAGTGAAAGGTTCGTAAAGTTTTGGTAGCCTTAGATATGCACAGGTGAAACGTACATTTAATCCTTTTAACCCCGACGTCCGTACTATACAGACGTCGTAAAAATGGCGTCAACTCCCGACGTCCGTATAGTGCGGACGTGCACTTTTTATTACTTTACTGGCCACCTATTTCACCAAATGCTTTGAAATTTCACAGACTTGTACACAAAGATATTTTGCATCGAAATATATTAGTTTGTAATGGTTTGACTTCGTATTTTGTCAGTCTGTGACTGAGCAATTGTAGTTCGTCTCGACTGACTGCTCACGCTTGTTGCAGACAGCTGTATATCACGTGGTTGTGAATATTCCGTTTTCTTCACAGTTTTAGGTTAAAGCAGTGTAAAGTACGGCAGTTAAAGTTTAGTTTATTATTTGTTTGATTTCAAAATGAGTAAAAGACATCGTTCAAAGTCTCCCGTAAGTGAAAATACACTAATTAGTAACCTAGTTGCCAGAAAGGAATTCACCCCAATTGTTTTGGTGACAACAAGTGCTAAAACATTTTGCAGTGATGTAAATATTGTTTTAAAACTTTTTTTAAATTTAGATTATGAACAGTTTTAGTTATTTTGTCAGAAATAACTTTGGTTTTATGTTTATTTTAAGTACTGTGAATTTCAAAGGTCTTGTTACATTGCCTTGCCCAGAAATGGCAAAAAGAAAAATGTACACGACTTTACAAAAATTGATGTTACTCCACTTGTAAATAAGGTAGGCCTATAATTTTTGTTTCCTTTTATTAAGGATTAAATATATCATAAAGTAAATGGGTATTTTTGTATCAAATATTTTTTTATCTATATGGTTTCCATGATCAAACTTGAAATTTTTTCTTTTTTATTTATTTGTTATGTATGTATAATGTATGTAAAAAAAATTACTTTAAAAATAATAATTTTATTTGTATATTTCTGTACGCTACATGTATAAAGAAGTAAAACAAAAAAAGAATTACCTAAATATCTTAAAAAATTACTGAGTTATGAATTTTTTACAAAACCCTTACATTTTGTCTGAAAATGGCTTGGGATTTCTGGCACATCACTTGATTTAATGGCCGGGGTTAAAAGGGTTAAATTTTAATAATTTTTGAAAAAGAATTTCAACCTAGGTCTATTCATACAAATAATATATATATATATATATATATATATATATATATATATATAATGATAATAATTATTATATATATATACCACGGATCAAGTTCCTACGCCTGAACCTACCTAGCCATACCTAAACCTAATCTACCTGTAGGCCTACCCATTACCTAAGCTAGGCAACTTAACCCTCAGTTATTTCTATATTTTTAAGGCTTTAACCACTTTAATTTTGACCCCATTACTGTAGCATTTAATTCATGTTAAGGTTATTTTCATCATCAATAAATAATAAGAATTGAAATTTGTAGGCTTAAACTATGCTAGATCTATAAAATTTTAAACATTTACGTTTATATTTTAATTCTCGTTCACTATCAACAATAATAAACCTTAGGCTTAAATACATGAAAATGGTTAGGCGGTGTGTTACACTAGTATTACACTAAACCAAATATAATATCATCAGAATTGTAAATGTAGCCACTTGCAATATTTGTTGTTTTTCAGTTTACTTTATACCAATCAAAACACACAATAACCTCTATAATTTAGATGCCGGTAGATATTTAAATTCTCTCGGCTTGAAAGAACTTAAAAACTTTTGTGAAGCATTCATACCTCCAAGAAAATTGTATTTACTATAATATTTAATTATTTGAAGTTAATTGAGAAAAGTTTAAATCTCATAATGTACCAAATTAAACTTACGTACACCTCTTCACAATTTTCTCGTTCGTTATAACCAAACTAACCCTATACCTAAATATCGTAACACCTCACTACACAGTACACAATGAACATAAAGCAGACAAACACAAACAACCGAGGATTGAGCAACTTAAAAGAGAAGTAACCCACTGCCACAGTCCACAGATTACAGAAATAAGCGGGGGCTATGGCAGGCATACCGGCAAATGGATGTAGACGAGAAACAAAGAGGAAGAAATATTAAACCTAACTCAAAGATTAAGCTTTGACATCAAAGGTCTTAGATAAAAATTATGACTGTTCAAGTAAAACCAATGAATTTGGGGGGAAACAAGAATTAGGATTACGTGTATCCGTGTCATATATACTATCTTATAATGCAGTAACTTCAAAATTAATTTAAATACCGTATGCAAAATATTTTTTATTGACAGTGTACAGTCACTAATTTCTCTCACTCGTTAAAATTCAAGGTTTAAAAACAATTGTCACTTGGAATTGAATTGGTTTTCAATTTTCCTTTTTGTTTGTTTGACAATATGTCTACTTTAAATTATCTAAAAGTGAGATGAAAAAGACGTCGGGCTATATATTGTATAACGCTATGAAAGTTTTATGTTAATAATTAAACATTTAAATAATACTTGATTCACGAAGTGTACTTGGTCCATTTTATACTTATTATATACCGCTGACCTCACAGAAAATGAACATACTCACATTGCAACTTTCGCAGATGATCCTGCAATCTCATTACTCACAACAGTGCTTAGATGCAATTACTAATTGGTTAAAGACAGGGAGAATCAAAATTAACGAAAATAAATCAGTTTACATTAAATCAAAATTCTTGTCCTCCAATTACATTGAATGACGTTCATTTACCCCAAGTAACTGAGGTAAATTATCTGGGCATGCGCTTATACAGAAGACTTACACGGAAATCCCACATTTGAACAAAGAGACAATAGCTAAATTTCAAAACAAATAAAATGAATTGGCTACTCGGATCTAAATTAAAACTCAGTTTGAAGAACAAGATACTATTATATAAAACTATCCTAAAACCTGTATGGACATATGGTGTGCAGTTATGGGGCATAGCAAGCAACTCAGATACTTCAACGGTATCAATAAAAATTGTTGAGAAAATTGTAAAAGCGCCATGGGATTTAAACATCCCAACAGTCAAAGAAGAAATTACCAAATTCGGTCACATTAATCTTTCAAGATTAGAAGATCATCCAAACCACCTTGCGGCAAATCTACTTGATAATTCTAAAAATGTATACAGACTTCACGAACTGCTATCCTGGATCTACCGTTTAGGTTCTTGAATTAATTATGTTAGTGTTAACAATGGTAAACATCTAACTCAATTTAAATTTTGTTTCTTTGTATAATATTTACTTATTGTTCTTTTCTATCTGAACAGATTATAAATCAATAAAATGTTGATAAAAAATATTATTTCATTGTTGAACGACGTAAAACATATGTTTTAGCTTACGTTCTTATAACCTTTCGACCATGCCGTGTTAGCAGTCACCACTCACTATATAATATACTTAGTTGATTTTAGTGTACATGATTGTTTTAGGTTAATCAATCAATTGCTACAACAATATTCTGAACTATTTTTGCCTTTTCCATGTTACTGGTAATATAAACTAATATTAGGAAGAGAGTTGCAACACTCGATAGCGACTCCTTTTAACTTATCTGACTCAGCGACTATCTCATGTAAGATATGTGAAAGAACTTCTGATTTTATATAAAGTGACAGGCGGTGATCTCATTCAAAAACCTACATTGTATTTGGCGATTTCAAAGAATCCTGTGTGTGAATCCTTTGAAGAATCGTCATACGAGATAAGATATACCAAACAAATTTGAAATTTTATAGTCCCAGATGTTATCCTGTTTGAATTTGTAAATTGGCAAAACGTATTACCCATGGTATGTTTGAAACATCTCTATTGAGTTGTTAATAATAAAAATTTGGCCATGCTATAATAGGTTTATTATCTCTATTCTTGGTAAATGATACCGTGGTTATACTTTAGTCTTAGTATCAGGCAGGCACCAGTGTTGTCATCTGTTTGCAGAAAATATTGGTGTTTTAGAGGATCCCACCTGTTCAAATAATGTTTATGCCACAGACCAAGTAACATAAGATTGGACCACAGCCACTACTTGTTCCATAGATCATTAACACTTTGACTACACACCACCGTAGTGGTTAATGATAGATTACACTCACATTACTTGTGTAACCTTCAGTAATGAACGTGTGTTTGAAGTGTGTCCTAGAGAAATTTTTGATAATACGAGTAGATATCTGTCAACAGAGCTTGTAAAATCCTGTAATAAAAAAAACAAAACAAAAGCTGAGGAACTATTTTTTTCGAAGAGCTTGATGCAGTTTTATCTCAAATACCAGATGGGAAAGGAATATATTGTATTTTTCCAGAGTTTACCAAGAGTGTAGGTTTTGAAAATGGGGTCCAGCCGTCGTAAATCAACTTTTTTAACAGCATTTGTGTTTAACAGTATGAGTAAAAAATAAGTCAAAGGCTCTTAGCAAATACTTTAAAATACCAGAACTAACTGTAGTTTCATAGCAAAAACCATCAAATTAAGTAGATACCACCAAAGACCAATAATACGTTTGTAATTTTAGTATTATTGGTAGTTTGATACCATTCACATAGTTGTATGTTACATACAGATTATTTCGAAGTGAAATGGGCCTAGGTTGCACAGACGACAATTGTTGCTGTGCATATGAGCGGTCCGGCCCACTCATCCGATCAGCGCAGTTAGTCAGATATGTCTGTTCCTCAGGAGAAATGCATGTTAGCGTGACTAGAAAACATAAATCTTAGTCGTTACAATGGACACCGCAATTTCTTTGTTTTCAAAAACTGTAAAAATCCTGTTATTCACAGTCAAACACGTGAAGCAATATACTACGTCTATAATTATTCGGCGATGCAGTATTCCAAAATGTCAGGAAAGCAGCTCAGATGCAAAGTGGTGGATGCTTGTGGAAAATCAAGTACCGTGTACAGAGCTTTAAAAAAGTGTAAAACTTCGCTTGTAGAAACAAAGACATTCATTACTCCTCATATTATAAAGTCCAAATAAAAAAGCAAAGAGTAATTTTTATGATTTTAATAAATGTTTACTGAGAAGAGTAATAAACGTAAAAAGTGCAAGCTTAACTATCTTCCATCTTTTGTTCCAAAAGTGACAGCAAGAACTAGAATGGCATCATTGTTACAGAATATTGTAAAAAACTATGTTTGTTATATAATTTACTCTAATATGATTTATTATTTACTTGTAATGTGTTGTAAAAAACACAATGTTTTCGCGTGAATTTTTAAACGGAGCGTACGTACTTTTAAGCTGAATTTTACACTTAATAACGCAAGTATGTAAGTATTCTATCACATACAAATACCTTTTCAAAATTCTAAGAAAAATTGAATTTCTGAACATACTTTGTCATAAACTATATTCATGCCTAGCTGCAGGAGAAAAAAATTACCATTAAGTACAACAGTGGTGTCCAAAATATTGTTAAAACTGATAAGGCCTCAAAACTACTGTAGTTACGTCAAACAGTTATCCATGTTTAAGGTTTGTTACCAGAATGTTAATGGGATTAGGTCTAAGATTACCGAACTTATTCCTAATTCATATATTAGTGGCATTGACATAATTATGTTCATTGGAACAAAATTAATTCTGGATATTACTGATGCCGAGTTGAGTTTTCATTAGTACAGAATCTGGCATTATGACAGATCCTATAAGACTACTGTTAAGAAAAGCGGAGGTGGTGTAATGATACCAACAAATAAAAAAAAACGTGTCCTCAATCAATTTTATCCTTAGATGATGATAAGATATGTCAACCACTCTAGATATGCAACAGTGGAGTAATGTCTCTAATGTGTATGGCTCTCAACTGGACCTGGTTTTCACTGATCTGTCACTCGACCCTCTAGTATGTGAGTATACACACAACCCCGCTTTGGAGGTTGACCTAATTCTTCCTGCACAGAATTCGACATTTTAGCTTAGGTTCGTCCCAAACTATTCCAAGTGCAACATTATAAAATTAAGATCGGAGCTGCCTTCTCACAACTTGGACATAGCCCAGCAATCATTTACCTGAGCCTTCAATCAATACATCTATGGCTTGGAAACCTTGTGATGAACAGCAACCCTCTAAAAAATTTGGAATCTCTACTTTCCCTCGCTAGTTCACCAGTAATTTGAAAGCAATAATTATTGATAAATTAATATTGCACAAGACTTACAAGAGAACTGGATTCGACAGTGACTACACAGCGTTTGCTAGAGCTATAGCCGTTTGCAAGACTCTTGCCACAGGATGTTGCAACTCTTACATCTCTCATGCTGACCAGACTATTTCCACTAACCTTAATATCTTCCGGAGCCTTGCTAACAACCGGAGAAGAACCGATGTCACCACATCAAGGTTGGTACTTGGAGACGTTGAAGCCTCTATCTCACACGAGATCTGTATCTTGTTAGCCGGTTTGTACTCTGAGCCAAACATTCCATTTAAAGACACCATTATTTTATTATCACTTACACAACGCAATTCGGAGGAGGTAAAACGTAAGATAGATGCTTTAGACATTCACAAAGGTTGTGGTCCTGATGGTATTCCTCACGTTGTTTTGCGGCACTGTAGCGACCTGATTAGAGGGACATTAGCACGTCTCTTTAATAAAAGCTTGCAGGAAGGAATTTTTCCATCAATATTAAAATACAGCTATGTCGTGCCAATTTTCAAAGATGGTATTGCAGGCAATTATCGCCCAATCACAATCCAGTCCCCAGATGTAAACATCTTTGAATCGATAATTTTTGACAGATTGAAGCCATTCATTAAATCGATTCTCATTCCCGTGCAACGTGGCTTTAGAACTATGCAATCTATCACATCCAATCTAGTCTTATTCCAAGTGTTTATAGTGCCTGCTCTTTGTAATAGCCTTCAGATGGATGTCATGTATCATGACTGTGGCAAAGCCTTTGACAAAAATAACGATCTTATTCTTATTTATAAGCTAAAATCATATGGAATGAAGGATACTTTGTTGCCTTGGATGAAAAGTTATCTCTATGTAAGGCTGTCCTCAGTTAGATTCACCAACAACTGCTCTGATCCATTTGAAGACGTGTCAGGGATTCCGCAAGACTTCATCCTAGGACAATTTTGTTGAACTTTTTTTAATGAACGATGTTAATGAGGCTATTAAAAGTAACTTCTTGCTTTTCGCCGACGACATTACGCTGTTCGATAAGTTGGGTACAAACGATGAGAACTATGCCCTCCTACGCTCTCTGGATAACATCGGCAACTGGTGCACTAATAACATAATGCAACTTAAAGTGTTAAAACCTTTGGTGATTTCGGTAGCGAATCACTCCTCCAGAATAATTATACCATTCAAGACACAGTCTTACAGTGCTGCGAGATAGTGAAGGCTCTTGACGTTCTTCTAAACCGTACACGCATATCTGATCATCACATTGAGGCCATCTGCAGAGGAGCGAGCAAGTTGTTGGGCTTAGTCATTAGTTATAGTTGCTTTTTCTTTAATATGTTCTTATTGTTATTGTTCATTTATTGTCATATTTTTTCATAGTTTACTCGTGTTATAGGCCTTTTCTACTTTATAGTTTGTTTGCTCTACTAACTCTTTTTTATTAGAGTTAGGTATGAGATCTATCAATTGCAAATCTGCTTGGACACTGTTATAATAGTTTATGATCTGTTACTTATATGTAATTCCACATGTCTTATATATTTACTGTACCATATCTTTATGCTATCATATATTAATTGGCATTGCTGTACATATTGGAAATAAAAATCAAAGAAAATAAAGGTACATCAAAACATACACGATAGCAGTATATCCCAGTTATTGCTAAAATAAAATAATTAATTTTCATCTTGGGAGTTACTTCTTATTAAATGGATTTACAATAGTATGACTTTACTAAACGAAAGAAGTAGTTTCTTTGAAAAATTAATGTATTCAAAATAACTTAACATGTATTCCTTTTATTGAAAAAAACTTGATGCTGGGTTTCTGATTGTAGACATTATTTTCAAACATTTTATTCCGCCTAAAACGACATAACTGTCATTTTAAGAGTGGCTTCTGAGCTTTGGTTAGACTGAGTGGAGGTTAAGTGTTATGTTTGTTGTGGATGTATTTTGTTGTAATAGTGATAAGAGATTTAAAATTAGTATACACCTGTGCTCTTTTTAAGGATTAATTTATATCTGTAAGTAATAGACCTTTATCAATTTTGAATTTAACGAAAACCTTTTAGAAGGTTCTGAAAATCTATGGTAGGCTGTAGGCTATTGTTAGTTCTTTATAGAATATAGATATGGATCCTAGTTGTTTATATCCCTATTCCTTAATTTGTAATTGTTTAAGCATGTATAGTGAATCTTTAAATTTATTCATCCTCATTTTTTCCATTATAAAGCTAAATGTATGAATGGACTCAATGATTTAGGTTATAATGTAGGCTGTGATGTAGTAGTCTATGTACAAAATATATAACAATTCACATTAGCAATAAATATAGGGTAATATACATAAATACAACACAATTTAATACAATTGTTGCCATAACTCCCCAATATTTTCATACTTGGCCCAATTACTGGTTAAGTGTTATTTACAGTATATCCTAGTTGTATTTAGCTGTAACTTAGCCAATGTATTTAAAATGTAGCCTATTGGACAAAATATATATTTTATGAGGAAAAACATATTTTATCTCACAAGAAGTGTTAATGTAATGAAAGCAAACAATTCTACGATTTTTAAAACTGAAATAACTTAAATGTAAATACACTGAGTACAATGTATCCAAGTTTAACATGTTAATTGTGATAGATGCACTAGTGTGTGTGCACTATAATGTAGCTTGAAATCTGTTGTTTTGTAATTTTACATGTTGACTGTGGTGGACATATTAGTGTATCTTGCCACTGTAGGTATAGGCTAGTCAAGATCATGCAGTATAGAGCCGCAATAAAAGTGTTGTAATATTGATAGTCATTTATTGTAGTACAGTACAGTACAGTAGTAATGGAGCTGGTTGTAGTAAAATGACCTTGAGCTAGTTCCCATGAGAACAATGTTAAACCTCATGTAGTTTTATGGCAGGTTTTCCTTTTTTCACCAGAAGTGCGTTATCTGACTTGGAAAAATCGGACAAACTGGGACATGATCTGATATTGGGATAGTCCAACACCAATTGGAAATGCCCCTAGCCATCAGTGTGGACTTAACCTCGCACAGCTCTTGTGGAAAAAGAAAAACAATCCTTGACATAGTACCTAAATTCAAGCTCAGATCATGTGAGCTATTGTTAACTTTTTTATTTATAATATGTACCTATAATGTTTACCTATTTATGTAGACTAGTAATAGATAGTAGATAGGGACAGAGTAGCCTTCATCTTTCCAATATCGCTTACTTTTGGGAAGCAGAGAACAAAAACCGATCGTCATAATGACATGTAATTTTCTCAGTTAAATATAAGTAAGTCTGTTCTTTCTAATAATGTATTTTTTTTAGATCCTGATATATTAAAAAGGGTACGGTCCAATAAGCGGACCCGGTTTTTTATATCAAAGAATATAATCATCGATACCTAATATTCGCATATCGAATCATAGACTATCAATCGATATAAAAGTAATAACAATCATATGTTTAAATTAAAATGTGAATTTAATGATAACAAATAATAAATGAACATAACCAAAATCAGGGAAACTCATAACTTTAACTAAATGAAACAGAACGAAAACGTTTTTACTAAAGTTGTGTCCACCATTACCTTCTTTTTTTGCATCTGAAGACGACCATGTTAGCTCCTCTGACAGTTACATTTGTTACCTTTCCACAAATATCACATAATGGATTCTTAGGTACTAACCCAACATCCTGAAGCCATAAAAAACATATTTTATCGTCTTTGAAAGCAATTTCGTGAAGCTTCCTAAGATTGACGGCCATTTTAATACACAATGTTACGTGAAATTTAAAATATTACCTTGTATTATTTGAAAGTGTTTACAGCTGTTCATATAGATTATTTAAGTTGTTAAAAATAATTCATCAGTATCGATTGATTATATCGATGGTTATGATTAAGTAATATCGTTTGCCAATTTCGATATAAAAAACCGGGTCCGCTTATTGGACCGTACCCATTAAAAATTCAGGTAGGGTATGATAAGCGGATCCGGTTTTTTATATTGAAGAATATAATCATCAATACCTAATATTCACATCTCGAATCCTAGATTATCAATTGATATAGAAGTATCTAAGTCCTAAATAACAATCATATCTCTTAAATTAAAATATGAATATATAGGAAAACTCATAAATAATTAAGAAATGACATAAATAATGAATGAACCAGAACCAGAACGATCAAACATGACAATTTATAAATAATTATGAGCCAAAATTCATATAGTTTATGTCATAGTTATTGAATTGTTTATAATTATACACACGTAATTATACATTATTACGTGTATGAATAATAATAATAATTGTTTTATACACGTAATCGTATATATAATAATAATAATAATATGATTGTAAACGTGTATTATTTGAAAGTGTTTACTGCTGTTGATGTAGATGAAGTTAATTGTTTAAAATAATTAATCAGCATCAATTGGTTATATCGATGGTTATGATTAAGTAATATCGTTTGCCAATTGTGATACATAAAAGACCAGGTCTGCTTATCGTACCCTACCCAAAAATTCTTCAGAAAATAGTGGTCTCCAGATAATAAAGTACTGATAAGATTGTGGGATTATTTACATTTATGAAGAAAAATATAATGATTGATCAAAATTACAGGTTCAAAAATGGCAGATAGCGATGTAGCCAACCACAAGACTGAAGTTCAATTAAAGAAGAAAAGGAGCAAATCAACGAAGAAATCTTTGATAGCAGAAAATGAAAAAAGACAAAAATGTCTTGAAATCTTATTGAAGTCTAACTCTTTACCACAATGTGTTGTGAATATTCTCAAAGAAGAGGTGTGTATGAATTTTTGTTTTTATAATTGTTTTTATCTTAATCTTCATTAATTTAATTTTTATCACATACCTTTTACAAGATATTTATGAGTTATCTAATGTTAGTAATGGTTACCTTAATAATAGTAATAATATTTGCTATTAGTGATTACTATTGAGTACTTGTACTGAAATGTTAACACTATTTTGGTATTTTACTATTAGGAACTTATGTGTTAGGAACTACATGCGAGTCCAAAATTAAGAATTGAAGAGGTTGTGTTAATTTTTCTTTATAGGAAGTCAGGATTTCTGACAGTACAGTAATGGTTTATTTAATTGAGTACATCTAACATTTTAAAGGAAAATGGTTCAAACTTGCTAGTAATTTTTTATTTTCCTTTGTAAGTGGAAAAACACTAATCTCTGGCCATATGTGAACCACTGTGTTATCCCTAGGGTATGCTGGAGGTACTATTAAAAACTGATAATTTAATGTAGTAGTTGTAGTTAATATTAAACTTTTTATAGCCAGCCATATTTTACTGTACTGTTATGCAAAAACTGCTAAGGTACTAAAAACATAAGCTTATGTTTTAAGACTTCCTTAATTCTCACCTTATACAATTTTGGGTGTATATTTTTTAATTTATTTGAAAGTAAATAGTCTTTACATATATAAATTATATATTAAATTACAAAATTATAGTATTAAAATTTTTGGCAATATAAAAAAAATTAAATCTTTTTAAAATTCAATACACTATACTGAAATCTATGAAAAAGCATTATTTAGTAAAATGGCCAAGTTGCCTATTATATTCTACTCTTATTTGTCATCTATATGAGACCAGATAGTATAAGTCTACCTTGTTTATTACGTAAGATAGAGTAGTTGTATCTTTCAAAACATTGTCAAATACCAGGTGTAATGCACCTGTAAAAATGTCCACTTTTGTTACTTGTAATAAGTTCAAGTTGTAGGAAACATATAGCCTATAATGTGTTAAGTACTAGTCATCTTGACAGGATATTATCACTCAGTCAAATATTGAGAAGTGTACTATTATAGATATTTTTAGTAAGGTATTTTAAAACTTAACAGGATACTTATTAAGAATTCTAAATTTAAAACTAAACCATTCATTAAAAGGAATAAATAAAACTTGTAATAATACAATTTAAACACAGCTCAACAGTGAATGGAAACAAAAATCAAAAGAGTACTTATTTTGATTCAGCAAACCTCTTAAATTCAATACAATGAATTTTGAAGGTTATGTTACAATTAACAGCCAGTAAATTACAAGTAAAAAAATCCTAATGTCCGCTCTATACGGTTGTTGGAGGGAGGTTTAGGAAAAAAGGCAGATGTGTGTAGTGTATGAAGTTGGCATTGAAAGGATAAGTGCTTCCCAATATGATAAAAACTGTATCATTTATTATAAATTTTTATGATTTCTCAACAAATGTAGAGAATGTAAAGAAATATTTTTTATTAATTTATATATATATATATATATATATATATATATAGTGTGACAGGTCAAATTACGACATTTGAATATTCGCGGGGAATTGGCAGACTGTGACGTCAGTGAATCGGCAGACTGTGACGTCAGTGAATCACATGTTGTCGGAATTGAGATTTATTTAATTAATAACGGAGAAATATATTAAACCTTATACGGGAAAAAATTTAATTAATTAAAATGAGTTATACATAATCAAAATTCGTGTTTTACAAAAGTACTAAATAAAATTACGCAGAAAAGCCAATTGTGGGATAAAATGACTTGCGTATTGATGACGTCAGAAAGCACATGTTGCTAAAAATTTAAATAAAAAAGCTTTAGAAAAATAATAAAAGAAAATAAAAAGACTTAAATTGATCAATCATAGTGAACGTGATAAATTTCGACAATTATAAGAAAAGAATCAAATTATATTCAATCGTGAAGACACTGATTTGAACGGGAGAGGGGATGAACATTGTGTGAACCGGTATGCGTAGTTTTATAGGGAGAATCCTTCTTCTCTGTCTGGACTTGAAGCAGTAAGGACGTCTACTCGTATAGATCCTCCTAGTACAGTAGTGATGAAATTTGAAACTGTACAATAGTGCGTTGAAGTTGTAATTAGGGATGGGATGTTGTGTTAGTGAACAAAAATCAAAGCAAAGTGAGTAGAATTAGACAGTATAATATAAAATAAATTGACGTCAAAGTCATTTGCTTTGTCTTTCATCTACAAAGAAATGTGGTAAGTAAGATAATAAGCTTTAAATTAAAAAAATATTACTTTCAAAACTTTTTGATTCAAAGTGATTGATAAGAACAGTGAATATTTTGTGAACTTTATTATGATATAAACAATCATATTGATCAGAACTTTCAATAGAGTAATATTAAGTTTGAACCATTATTCAACCTACTTAAAAAACCTGAGATAATATACGAGGGGGTAGCCTACCCAAAAAAAACCGGAATTGTATTGCTGGCAGCCGGCAGCGTGTAGTACACATTCCTGCCGCTAGGCGTGTGTCGTGCAACCCATTGCGAGCTCAGTGACCCCAGTTCCGTTGTCCTAGTGCATTCTGTTCGTTCGTAGTGACTGTTTTCGCTAACCCTGTTTTGTTCTTGTTTCGTTTTTTGTCATGGCAAGTTTAAGTGAACAACGTGCAGCTGTGAAATTTTGTTTTTTACTTGGTAAAAATGCTGCAGAAACTATTTTAATGTTGAATACAGCTTACAAAGATGATGCTATGGGGAAAACTCAGGTCTACGAGTGGTTCGCTCGATTTAAAAATGGCGACATGTCGATTGAAGACAAACCTCGTTCTGGACGTCCATCAACCTCTCGAATGGACGAAAATGTTGAGAAAATTCGTGAACTTGTGCTCACCGACCGTCGATGGACAATTGAAGAACTATCAGAGAGTAATGGGTTAACTTGGAGCTCGGTTCAGCGAAAAGTTCGCCAGAAAAGACCCGATTTGTGGCAGACTGGAGACTGATTCTTCCACCACGACAACGCACCGGCACACACAGCCATCTCAGTTAGGCAATTTTTAGCCAAAAACGGCATGATTCCGCTGCCCCACGCACCTTACTCGCCTGACCTCGCTCCATACGACTTTTTTTTATTTCCACACATGAAAAGAGGCTTGAAAGGTCAACGATTTGACAGCGTTGAAGAGGTTAAGAAAAAAACGAAGCTCGAGCTTGCAGCCATTTCTAAAGATGACTACAAAAAATGTTTTGATCAATGGAAATACCGTTGGAACAAGTGTATTAGTTGTAATGGAGATTATTTTGAAGGAGATAAGGTCATATTGTAAAAAATTTGATAATATATAATTTTTATAAAATAATTCCGGTTTTTTTTTGGGTACCCCCTCGTAGACCCAGTGCTAGTGATATATATAACGTGTAGCCTACTTTCATTAATACAAACTACACTTTCAACAACACCACAGACATTGAAGTTTGATCGTTATTTAAATATCAACTTGGAATAATATGAGTTAGCCAACACGAAGCAAGTCGCATAACCAATGAGGGGCAGCACACTTTGAATACCGATTGTGAGAAAATTGGGACAACAAACGGGGGTCTGGAACGTAGCAAAATCGCACAGCCAACTTGGGACCTGGAACGTAGCAGAATTTCACACAAACGTGGGGACCGTAGCAATAGTGTGACAATATATGTCATGAACTGTGAGTCATATACGAGGGGTATTAGAAAAATAAGGTTTCCATGATTTTTTAAAATAGACAGCTCTATATTTATACTTAGTGTTATACATCACTTTAAAACTTAAAAGTTAAGCTATTTTTCCACATAATCACCGTTTCTGTCCAAACTCTTTGTAGATGATGCTCCAACTTTTCTATCCCCATGTTGTAGAATTCTGCCGCCAATCCTTTGAGGAATCGAGTATCCTCTTCCTTGACTTCATCATCGGTACTGAAGCGTTGGCCACCCAAGTGTTCCTTTAATTTTGGGAATAAGTGATAATCACTTGGGGCTAGGTCTGGGCTGTAGGGGGGATGGGGCACAATAGTCCAGCCAAAATTTGTCAGCACACATGACACGCTGCTGTTTTGGTTTTCTGTGAGCATTTGTGGTACCCACCGCGCACACACTTTGTGATAGCAATATTGTCTCAACTTTTTCAACAACTCATCTGAAACCGAAGGCCGTCCACTTTGGTTTTCATCGTGAATTTCCATGCGTCCTTCACTGAATTCTCTACACCATTTTTGAACGTGTTGAACAGATATGCAGTTTTCCCCATAAACTTCGATTAACTGATGATGAATTTCAATAGGTGAAATCTGTTTTGCGTTTAAAAAAAGTATCACAGCACGAATTTCGCATCTAGTGGTAACAATGTTAGGAAGCTCCATCTTCGAAGGCAGCTAGGCCGGCACTGTTGGACGTAGCGAGGCGCGAGTGGTATGGATAGAGAGAGGGACAGCTTCTCCCAACATATCGCATTCTGTCTCGGTGGCATAGGTAACCTTATTTTTCTAATACCTCTCTTATCTCAATTGTGTTTGTCATTTGTAAAACAATCCTCTTTCTTGTGTAATATTAGACCAGATTTCGGGTTTCACCATTTTTTTTATCACATGACTCTCTAAAATTTAAAACCAACATGCGGTTGCAGTGCAAAAGTTGAGACAGTGTCTAATTTTCATTAAAAAAAACAATGATTTCTTGTTACACTCCATTTTTTCAAACAAATAATGATGATTTTCAGCTGAAAGAGAGAGGCCAGATGTACAAGATGAGTATGGATGACATGGAGCAGTTCTGGCAGGAGCTACATGGGTATGTACGAGAGCTTGTGCGCCAACTGCTGGATGATGAGGGGAATGTAGGGGAGCAGATCTGTGCGGTGGTCAATCTGCTGCAGCACACGGCTCTGTTGCACTGTGTTGGCGAGAGTGAAACTTTTACACAAATGGCTATGGTACTCAACCTGGCTATGACTCATGAGACGTGTCAGCTGCAGGTAATGTAGTGTTGAAGGAGGGTTAATTTGGAGATAGGCCTTTTATTGTCACATACGTAGAGATAGATGTAGTCATGCTTCAAAAAAAGGGGTTTATTCATAAAAAATGTAATAATTAGTGATACATAAAATAAAGTAGTTTATTTTGGTTAAAAAAATAGATAAAATTGAGGATTTTGTCATGATGTAGTTGACTAGTGGACAAATTTTGGCTCTGTGAGTTTGAGCCCAGCCATTGAACTATTTATTAGCAGAGTAAAGATTATGGAAGTAGTGTAAAGATATTAGTCCCTCGATAAATTTATATGTTTAACTCTGACATGAGAAGTGTCTTTTTATTTTATAGAGGTATTTTTATTCTATTTCTTACTCATTGACACGAAACAAACATTTCATTATTTTCTGTATGATTAAAAGATATGAAGAATCATATTTTAGTCAACAAGACTGTGTGTGGTAGTGATTTCTTTTATAGCCTTATTATTAGAAAATTACATGTTTAGTTTACAATTGGATAAAAGTTAAAGAATGAAATCTTCTGCCACTAAAATTGAAATGAAATTCATTAAGACTTATTATTAAAACAAAGTAATTATTTCATTCTTAGATGAAAACAAATCCAGTACACAGAACTAAAGTCGAGTTGCATATAGAAAATGTATTTTGTGTTAACTCTGTAAATAACAACCTAAAGCTAATGTTGCATTATTGATAAATAATCAAAACAGTAAATTGCAGCATTACTATCTCATAGTGCTTTTCTTATTCCTTGAACTGTAATTTAACTTTTCTCTCCATACAAATATGGAGGAAAAATGTTATTGTCCAATATATTGAGTTTCGGATGTACTGTATATATATCTCTTTATGGATCCTTGATAAGAAAAATGTTGTTTTAGAAAAAGTATCTGTTTGTGTACAAGTAAATATGTGCATGTATACGTACAATTTAGGTTGTAGGAAAAAGTATGTTTGGACTGTTTGCATACAATTTTAAATGTGGGTACTCTAAAATTTATATAATTTTTATATATGGTGACTTATTTATAATTATGTGTTGCAAGTTGTCTAGAATGTTAAATATTCCCTTTTACAATTAACAAATTTAAACATAAATAACCACATAGCAGTATACATCAGTATATCATCAATCACCTCTTATAAGTAATCTTAAGAAACAGTCTTTCATCATTCATAATACTCCAGAATATTGAAATTATTAAGTCTAGAAAAAAATGTGGAGTGTGGACTCCACACTATAAGATGTATGGTGGTTGTTTCAATTTGAAACAAAACAGCTGTTGTAGTATAAAACTAATTAAATTAGATTTTTAACAGCTATTCGGGTTATGTTATGCAGTGTATAACAACCAGGGCATCAATATTTTTAGTACCTTGCTTCATTTATGCCAGCAGCACTTTTGAGCTCTGAATTAATTGATTTAGTTTTGTCATATTTATACAAAATGAATATTCTTATTCAATAATATATGTGTATGGACTCTACATAAAAATCAATAAGTAATGATAAACCAAATAATAATTTTTTTTATTACAGGTAAAAAATGAAATATGTAAACTGAGTGAATATTGTTGCATAAAAGAACTTCGAGTTCCAGGTGAATTCTACCTGAATACCTTCAATTTTCTTTTTGACTACACTCTGAGTGAGAAGGAGACAGAGGCTGTTGATGTGGTAAGATTCATTGGAGATCTATTTTCAACAGTCACTATTTATGTTTGTGTTTAATCAGTGTGCTTTTACTGTGATATTCAATATGTGTGAAAAAGTTATGCTATTCTAATTAAAACAATGTTGTGTATTTGTTGAAAATGAATATGTTATTTAAATTATTTTTCATTAGAATTCAGATTTAATTAATTCATTTTAATTTTCATAGTTATTTGTGAGACTCGTCTTGATGTAATGTACATAGATTAATAAGCAATTGGTTGAAATTTTCATAAATTACTTACACTTTTGAACAATATCTCTCTAAGTAAACTTAATCAGTTGAACATCATTGTTTTATATGCCATACCACAATAGAATAGTGTCTTATGTCAGATTGCTCATGTTATTATTTTGCACTTTGATATTCCAAATACTTTAAAATTACCATAACTGTTTATTTTTCTGGAAATATTTGTCTTATAAGATAAGCTAAATAATTATAAAATAAATGTAATACTATTAAATGTTTAGGAAAATGAGTATACATTTTAAAAAGTGTAGCAAGGTCTTAATGAAATATATTTGTACTTGATTTGTGAAGAAAATACCAAGAAAACTGATAATTTATTTCTTTATCTTGAAGGCAAGTTACATGTATTAATCATTTTGTTGTCTAATTCGGTAATCATATTAAGTTTTTGAAAATTACTTGATCTTTAATATTATAATTGTCATTTATGTCAGTGCTAAATATTATCATTACAACAGAAACTGGCTGTCAAGCGGATGTGGGAGATGCATGTGGCATTGGCACGACTCAACTTACGTACACAGACCTGTGAGGCAGTGGTCAACAAGTTAGCGCGCATCGTAGTTAGTCCAAACTATTTGGCTTGCAAGGAGGGCAGACAGTTTATCGCCTTTACATTCACGCTGGACATCAAACTGATAAAGGTGATTGTAGATAATGTCAGAAACTGTAACAAAATCAGATACATGCCATATTCTATTTTATCAAACATTGTTTGTTGAAAATATTGAGTATCATCGATTGATTATAGGAAAAGTGCTTAGACAATACCTAACTATATTTTATAGTAATATACACCACTATCAATGTGTATAAATTGAAATATAATACATTAGTACATTTGCAAAGGGGTATAGAAAAAGCTTTGCATTATTGTACAACAGTTAATTGTTAATTTTAATGTAATTCACTTTATTAACTTTTGATACTTTGCTCTACTCTTGCAAGATTCTGAAGGAATTTAAATTTTATTTCCAATTGAATACTCATACTTTAGTGCAATAGAAAGATATGACATACAATATCAACATTAAATGTAAGAAAATTAATCAATAGAATTCTCAGTTAAACAGATCATATGTGTTAAAATAATCTTTTATCTTTACAGAAATTTCACCAAGCTGTGAAAGACTTTTTGCCGAGCTGCAAGAGAAACCAGGCAGTTGCATATGGTGAAGTGTATCACAGTGCATGGTTGAATGGCTCTGCAGAAGTTAGACAGGTAAGTCACGTACTGTTTTATATTTTACTTTTTTCTACAACTACATGACCAAACCTACCTCATACTCATACAAAGAGCTCTCCAGTGTACTTTCAGTGACAACAGTCTGCTCAACATCCAAAGCTTGATAGCTTTCTTAATTACTGTTAGCTGTCTCTATACAAACTTGAATATAATTATTTAAGGCCTATTCTTACTATGAAAGTTGCAAGGTATAATTTAATACTATATTTGTTGCTATAATTTTCCAGTAATAATAAAACTGAAGCTTTTGTTAAAATATTTAAAAATTTGTATTATAAATAAAAGCTACCTATAATAAACTAGTAACTAATTTCGCTCTAGTCTTTCTGGTATTTTTCTAAGTAAAAGTACAATACACTATAATGAAATGTTACAAACCCTTATACAACTTTAACTCTATATTAAAACAATACAGAGATATTTTCCAAAATTCTATCTTAATCTAAGAAAAAAATCCATAAAGACAAATTTTTAAGGCAATAGAGGTGCAAAAAGGTTGTAAATACACCAAAACAGGTGGACGAACTTTTCACTTTTTTTAGTATTGAAGGATAAATATTGTTTATAATTTAAATTTGAAACATTAAATGACTTTGTTTCAATCCTTATTGTTCAAAATTTCATAAAAATATGGTGTTGTGTTATGCTTATTAACTAAAAAAACCCTCAAATTGGGTATTTAAATGACCATCGAGTAAATACCCAATTTATATTTATCTTCCCACTGGGTATTTATCTGGTCCACATCATTACTTATAAATTACATCATTTAGACCTACTTGTGTTGCTATTGGTGGTACTTTCATAAAGTAACTATTTAACTCATTCTGAAGGGAGTGGTAGGCTATAATTGGTCGGATAATAGGATTTCGGACATTTATCATTGTTATATGTTTCAAAATGTATAAACAACGCTTCGAAGATTGAAATCTGTTCTCTTCATCAGGTGAAAGATAATTAGTACTTATTCATCTATCGAATAATAATGTTAAGACATTAAACGAGAATCATTGATTTTTTACTCTGGTTGTTTTATGGTTACTACTTTGAAATATGTTGTTAAATATTGTATTTGATATAATATTGTTTTGCTTAGTTTATAACAATAAACCTAACACACAAAGTAATTTACAGTTGTAGATCCCAGCTGTAAATAAAAAAAGTACATTTAGAAATTGCTAGCTGTCATAAGATTGTCAATATTTATTTTAAACCTGATTTCATAGGCACTAGGGTCTCAGTGTATCCAGAATCTGATGACGCACATGTTCGTGTTTCCAAGAAAGAAGCAGGAACTTACTCATCTCGGACATAATGTGTTTGCCATCTTGTCGTATCTGCACCACAACCGTACGCTATCTCACTTCAGTAAGACACTCTCTGAGCTGTACATGCCGCTATTGTGGCGTCATTTGCGGGTCAGTACATGCCAGCTCACATTTCTCAATTTATGTAATTGTTCAAAATTATTCAGTTTATTCACAAATTGTTGTAATATAAGATTTGGATAAGTGTCATATACAGTACATATAAAAATAAAACATATCTGTAATTGAATTACAAAGAGCTGTGTCAGTAGTAGTCTATATGTTTGTCCATCTGTGTCAAGACTGTTTTAAGTACTAGAGTGACTGTTCCATTCTCTTGTAGTGTTGTTATGGTAATTTTGGTTTGTCTTTCGTAGTGTTTTGGAAAATCTTTTAATTACAGGTAAAAGTGTTGTAATTACAATGACTAATGCCATCAGACATGATGTCAGACAGCATGCAACATATAAGTTGTAAGGGAAATTTTTTTACAGAAGTGAACGTTTTGGACCTGTGTATACATATTTTCTTGATCAGCAAAACAAGACAAACTCAACTATGCCACCAGAATACCTTAGACCGGAGTAAATTACAATGGAATAATTATACATCTTTTTGACCGAAGTAGGCTTCTTAGACCTTCGTATGTATATATTTTCTTGATCGTAACATAAACACAAAGTCAATTATGGAACTGGAGATACATTAGAGCGGAAGTAAGTTACAAGAGCTGAAAGTGTACGCTTTTTGATCAAATAGGCTTTTCAGACTTATATTTTTTTTTAGTAAAACAACAAAGCAAGCTCAACCAAAGTGTCGGGAATATAATTTATTAGAACCAAAAGTACTCAAGCATCTGCAAAGTCTAAAATAACAAAACTGATTGATGAAATAATATGTACCTAAATTATGCCTACTTCCATTTCAAGATACATAGAACACATCATTTATTAAATTATAAGCGTGATAACTGAAAAGCTAAGGACTTTAAATTTAGAATTTCTTCATACTGGCCTAAAATAGTTAAACTCAACAGTAAATATATAAGTAATTGCTCCTTTATGAGTTCACTATTACAAGTAATTTCAAATTTATTATATTTAGTATTTTTAATATAATTATTTTGAACATATCTTTATTTCCTTTTAAGAATTTAAAAATGCTTTATGTTCCAAGATAGCTATGAGTTCACTTCAAGACATAATATAGATCTGCATCACATTAAAATTTATGTGATAACATTTGTGTAACATGTCTTGTGGTAATTTAAATATATCAATTAGTCATTTGGTTTTATTGGTTAGTGGAAGCAAGAATAGCAGCTGAGGAAAAGATTCGAGTTAATGTATAAAAAAAACTTTACATTATCTTCTCGCATGTTTTCAGTAGGAGACATTTCAATTAATTCAATATTAATTGAATATGTTCTTCTCACTCCTCATCATTTACAATTTGTCTTAAATACATATAAGAATTTTAATATCATTAGTTGGTAATAAATATTAGGATTTTAAATAAAAGTGATTTTGATGTCGTAAAATAAAGTATAAATGAATTAAATATTTCTTGTTTTTGTACTGTAGAGTGGTAACAACATTGAGCGGTGTAATGCAGCAGAGGTGTTCCTGGATGCATATCCTCTTGAGACTCCAGGCTCCGGGAAGGTGGAAGAGAGTAACTTTATGAACAAACAGCACAGTGAAATGTTTGATCTGCTTACGGACAACTGTCATGTCGTTCGCATCATAGCAATCAAGGTAAGATAATAAGCATTATAAGTTTGAGTGCTCTCATCACTATAAAAAATCTATTAAAAAAAATAGATCTATTTAAAATCTATTTATGGTGATTTCCATAGTTCTGGATTTACCACTGATGCTTTGTTTAAAATTTGTTGTTGACAATGGATGATTTGAAAGAATAACAGAATTATGGACATTTACAATAATTACATGCTACAAAATATACATAACACTATTCAAGAATTTAAAGCCATCCTTTTCTTCAGATGTCAAACAATTTTAAGTTATAAAGTTAAATATACAATAAAAATAAACTCACTATCATGAAACTTAACAACATAAAAAGTTGTACTTCAAACAAAGTATATACCTTTGCTTGTAAGTGTAATGAGGTTCCCCAGATTATGAGGCTGTATCCAATATGAGACTCTACTAATGCATAGTAGGTAACTTTTGCCGCTTCCAGAGTGCCAACCCATTTGATACGTTTAACGACGTAGATACCTGTACTGACCTTTCTGCAAATGTTGTTTACGTGATCTGTCCAGGTGAGACCGCTGTCTAGAGTTACACCTAAAAACTTAGTTTGATTAAGCACTAATATATTGGGGGTGCTTGCGGGAGGAATTTTGTTCTTGCTAAAGTGCACTTGTGTAGTTTTGTCAGGATTTATCGCTAAGTAATTTAATTTGCTGTAGGCAATGGCTTTTTGTAGAGAATAAACATAGTTATTATACAATTCTTCAGCTGAGCCATTTCTTAAAAGGAGAGTTGTATCATCTGCGTACATTATGCAGCTGGTACTGTTGTTTTCAATTAGGGCTGGGAGATCGTTTAGTCAGCAGAATGAACAGGATGGGTCCTAGTTATAACATAACATAATAAACAATTCCTAGGATGATTAGCAATGCTGGGAAACTGTGTAGATGAAAAAAATCATTAGTAGGTGTGTCTTTGCAGGACATCTGACCTCAGTGGACAAAGAAAATCACTATAACATTTAATTAAGTTGACACAGAAATTGCGACAGCCAGCAGTGCTAGTAAGTGAGAACATTTAAATAAGTGTTAGTCATCCCGGGGCACCACACATTAGGGAGGGGTGAGATTATCTGATCCTTCAATCTACACAGCATCTGAATCTCTTTTGTTT
The DNA here is from genome assembly GCF_021130785.1 of Homalodisca vitripennis. Lineage (NCBI taxonomy): Eukaryota > Metazoa > Arthropoda > Insecta > Hemiptera > Cicadellidae > Homalodisca > Homalodisca vitripennis. Next base: position 93,839,029 of record NC_060207.1, read on the forward strand.
ATTTTATTCTACATATTGAAGTTCATATGGCTGCATGAGAAAACACCATATGTCAGCCCCAATCTCTGTCCTCTCAGATAACAAAATCCCATGTCAATTGATCATGTGTTACGAGACGTTATTGGCCTTGACATACTTCTGAGACAGAGCCTATTGTAATGACTGTTATTGAACTTCACTTACCTGAGTTCAATAACACAGAGGTGACTCTCCTCTCCTGAAACTTCTAGGATAGCTGAAAGGAAACATTTATGGACCTAAGAATGCTACATTGGACTTCTGAGTAGTGCTATAATCTGACAAAAGATGATTGACTTATCACGAAGACTGCTTACTATAATGATTAGTACTTACTTCCAGACACCATTTCTGTATAATGTTTCTCTGTTTGAAAAAACCTGTCTTCATGAATCCGAAACTGTCAACCACCTACCAACTGAATTGACAGCTTCTGGACAAGGATGTTTAATACAAATTTAACGAATTTCTATTACAAAGACCAACTTTTTCACTGAAGCATATCATACATAAACGTTTAAATTTATAATTCCAAATAATATTTTGCTTGACACTTTTTGTTTCACGCTAATACAGCAATTGATATTTTGTGAACAAAATAAAAAGAAACTGAAAACTATCGATTGAAGGTAAGTTAAAAACATATCTCTTCAAAAGAGATTATTCATTTATTTGTTTGAACAAAATTTAATAATAATCTATTTAAAATTATAAGACGTTCTAAAAAATTCACCTATGTAAAATATCAATATAAAAATTTAACAACTAACTGTATTATTCTAAAATATCCAATCCAATCATATATTTTTCTTATATCTCAACTAATATTTCAAAGTTTATATTATTCTCAATCAAATGTAAAGTAAGTTTCAGAATCTGAAGATAATAAACAGTATTTACTGGTATCCTTTAGATACCAAGTAAAATACCAAGTTAGATACCAAATAAATAATGTTACTTACAACAAGAATAAAACAAGTGAATCGAGTAACAATATTTATAAAAATTTAACAAACATTTTAACCTTTGAAGAAACTTTAGAAGAATGTAGATTGTGAAGGAAATAGGATTTTTCTGGACATTTTCCATCAATCAGTGTTACAAAAAGTCACTGACCAATGGCAAATGTCTAAAAAAATCCAGTTTCCTTCACAATCCTTTATCGTCAAAAACAAATTTCACACAAAGAATGTAGATTGCTAGACCCCAGAAAACAATATAATAACAGATATACAATACTACATAAGAAAGAAGTCTAATAAGTAAACATTACTCAACCTCATCTGTTAAATCTGTTAACTGAGACCCGACAATTCACACTGCACAAGGAAAAATACAAACTCACAGACTGCACTTCATTTGGAAAAGACTCATTTATTTACTTTGTCAGTATGATTTCTTCACATCCAATATTGTAACTCCAGTAAATTTACATGCATTACTGAAAACTCCTGATGATGCTAAATTATAAAAATTGTTACAAAGTTGTTAAAAGTTCATTTAATATGGTTTTTAAAACGTTTTGGATAAGTTTGACTCATGTTGTACTTGGCTTTGATAACTTGTATTCACACACATCTTTGCATTAATCGGTATTTGCTAAAAGACATTGAGTGTACAAGATAATTAATAGGACTTAAAAACATTATAATTCACAAATACATTTCTACTTTTTCCTAATTAAAGTGAATACTTTGATTCTAAACTTTGGTGTCCCATAGGTTTTACAAAGATAACACATATCGTATATTTAAATTTAATACAGTAATATTTCAAATTTGGTTTACACAAATATGAAATATTTGAACTATTTTTAGTTTATATTTTAAATTAAGAATTTTCAAATAATCTTTTGCAGGGTATCTGCGATAAATTGTGTTCAGCCTGGAGGACGTTTCCTCCGGAGACTATTCAGGTTTTGATGCGTAACCTGATAGATCTAGCCAGTGATGGATCAGATGCGGGGGTGCGCCGTGCACTCTATGATGGCCTAGCTGTACTCCTGCTGAATCCAGAGTCAGCCGCATATCTAGCCCGGATCTTGCCCGGACTCCGGGACTGTATACACGATGAGAATGAAAAAGTGCGGAAATCTTTTGTCCGGCTGCTGTGTGGTGTCAAAAACATGCCTGACCCACCCATCAAGTACTGGAAGATAGTTACTGTGAACCATCTTGCTGCTCGGTTGGAGGTAAACATCAGATTCAAAGTTGTTATCTGTATTGAGATAATTATCTATATCTTTAGTTTTTCCATGAGACAAGACTTCAAACCATGGATGATTATGGGTAAGAGATATACATTGAGGAATTATTGAAGTTCGGTAATATATAAGATTGTTTAGTCACTAGAAAAATAAAAGCACAATAACTAGAAAAATTATGTTAAAGAAATACAAATATACAATCATAATTGATTTTTATTGTAACGTTTTAAATGAATGACATGAATTTTGAAAAAGCCAGAAAATCTAAAAACAGGTCATACAACATTATTCTAACATCCTATGTGTGTGTGTGTGTATGTTTATATAAATAGAAAGCAGTACTCTGGATACTCATACACTAAATGCGTTGTTATATAAAATGTTTGTTGAAACATATTTGTCCTGAAATTAAGAACTATTGTTATGTACATAACATAAACTAGTATGTAAATATTTAATATGAAGTTTTATTAAAAATACATGTTGTTTATTTGATTGACAAAAGGAAAAATATAAATATTTTAATATTACTTACCTTTATTTAAACAGATTTTTGTATATGTTTATATGTATAACACAATCCGGCCTGTCTCATTTGTACAGATAACTTTAAAAGAGGAATAAAAGTTTTAAAAAATAAAATGAAAAGTAGCTTTAATTCTTAGGCGACTGTTTTTTAATTTAGTGATTGATATTCATTTTAGAACTAAAATACTAAAAATTTGGATTAAGAGTCTGATTTTCTTAACCCATTGCGGATCAACGACGTGAGGGTGACGCGGAGCGAGCCGTGGACCAAAAGCACAATGACGTGACCCTCACGCGGATGACATGGTACGGATGACTCATTTGTTTTGAACGCTTATCGCTGTTATAAGCCTCGGAGATATTTATACTCAGTTTTCCTGGACTGGCTTCCTATCTTATCTCTGGTACTCGTCCACAAACACTCCCCTCGTTATCGGTCAATAACGTTATTATTTGCGACAAATTGTTTGTCTGAGGCGTACAGTCGTGGCGTTCGATTTTCCTTTGCCTCGTGTGCGTGTACGTAAATACAATGGGTGACGATTTACGATCATCTGAATTAGATAGACTATTATTAGAAAGTGGAAGTGATGAAAGCGATATCGATAGTGTTATTGAGGATGGAGACGGTTCTATCACGCGTATTTGTCCACGTTTTCATAATTACGCGGATACTAATGTTGACAGTGACGAGCGGGCTAGTGACCATGATTCAGATGTTCAGGCTATTTCAGACATTGTTCCTGGGACACCACCGGATGTGGAAACTCTATTTCAACATCATTTCAATATAAATAAAAACGCTCAAAGTAGTGCTTCCGAGGATATTTATGAATATACTTGAATATACTTCTAGTATAATATACTTGTCTAATATGATCTGTATAATGTTTATATAACATAAATAACAACATAAACAAACAAAACATGTATAATTAGCGAGCGCGCTAAGCAGGCAGGTAGGCGTGCAAACACTGCGGGTGCTGAGTTGTAATACGGCTTAATTCGTACTCTAAGGCCCGCGCGCGCGCCGTTTTCACGATCCGCAATGGGTTAAGGACTGCTTTTTACTGTATATGAAACAGTTGACATCTTGAGGCTTAATAAATGTGTTATTGCATCATTTTTCTTTTAGTATAATAAAATTGTACCAAACTGGTCTTGGATGGCAGACTGGTCTGATGCAGTTTCTTATGAACAGTTTAGTTTTTGATACTGCTCTAAATAAAAATGACCAATTATTAAAATCAAATTATTATTTATGCTTGGTATTTATTAATGTTGTAATTGTTGTCTGTAAACTGAGGTTTAAATAAATTATACTTTTCAGTTAGAAAACTTGGAAGTTGGCTCTGAGTTGTCAAAGCTCCTCATGAGTAACATCTACACAGCGGATCAGAGTGTTGACAAGTTTCTCTTTCGACTTCTGAACTTTATCAAAATCAGTCCTCGGGCAGCTCGCAAACTCTTCCAATTCTCTATTAAGGTAATTTTCTAAAGTTTTTACCAATATTGGTCTTTGGACTTGGCTAACACGTTTCCATGTCCTAAAAATCATGAGTTTTGAGCACAGATCATGAAATAAAATAAAACCAATTTTTTACTAAGAAGTCATAAAAATAAGTGAGTATCACATAATATCTTTCGAGGATGATAATTATCAAGAATGATGATAATTAATATTTGGTTTGAATAATCAGATTGTAGCATATTTGGCTATCATTATTATTACAAATTATTATGTTTGAAGAAAAACTTTGTTTAAGGCTAAACATTCTGGAAAATGTTACAACATTTGTCTAATAGATGGTAGCAACTGTGGCCAAATTTATTTTTCTCTTTTTCTTTTAATTTTCAACAGATTTTAATTTTAAAAACTGATTTGTCAACTAGATTTTGATGTATAGAAGTAGAAAAAATATTTTATTTATAATGACAATTTTAATGTACAGAACTTCTATTTAAATTTTAAAATGAAAGTTTGCATGTAGTCATTTTGTGGGCAATACTTTTTGTGAATTAAAAATGTGCCGCCACGTTGCGCAACAACTGAAACAAATAGCAATCTTTACTGGTATGCATTAAGCATCTATGTCGACCACCGCAATCAATAGCATCTCTACAAAATCTGCACAAGATCGCAATCTAAGAGCCAAAAATAAATCCGAGACCTTCCATTTACATAACAAAATATTGTACAGGAAGATTGAACGGTCAACAGTAAAGAACTACAATAAGTTGTGTTTGTAAGTTCTATTTTTAATATTTAGTCTGGGGAATTGACATGTACTTGTTTTACAAGAGTATATATAGTACAAGAATGAGAAAACACGTAAGAGCAAACATGATTTTAAATGACCTGAGAATTTTAAAACACCTTTTATTTTGCTCTACTATGTATAATAACTGAGGTATAACCATTACTTTTCCAAACCTTGATTGGTTGCCATCTTGAAATCTCAAAAGGTATTGTGAATAAAATATTAAGAACCTAAAAAATAAGAGAACAAAAGTTATTTATAATTAGTTCATATTATTTTGAGTTTAATTTTGCACAAATATGAATGATACACCAATTGGGTGCACACCATGCTTTTGTAAAGCCTGTGGTGTGTCTGATGGGGTACACGTTGCTATGCATTTCCTTATTGTGTTTTTACTGTTTTCCTGTCGTGGGGGTCTGTTAAATATGATCCTGCGCTTAAATTAAAATCCAATGTGATTGTAATAGGATACTATTGTGTACCCCGTTGGGCGTATGATTGATTGCTTAATTTTGAAGGTAAATTAATTTTTTAGGTGCACCTGGTGGTACACAAAGAAAAATTGAAAAAAAAACATATTAAATAAATTTGTTTGTGCAAAATTGGAAAGCCTACATACATTTCTTGTAAGACTTACACATTTAATGTAAAAAAATTAAGTTTTTTACCATTATTGAACAATTCTATGGCAAATACAAATGTCTGGAAATAAACTGTCATCGGCAGTTTATTTCCGGACTTTTAAGACAATCACAGTTCAAACTAACTATCTGGTAATAGTTATATCTAATCTTTATGCATTGAATGTAGACCTAAACTCAGAAGTATTTTTACAATTTTCTTAATTTATTCTAATACTTTTGTGTGTAGTAAAGTTGTAAGGTGTGGGACTTATGTAGGTTTTGAGAAGTTTGCAATAACATTGCAATACAATTGATAACTTTTTACTGAATGAATTGGTTTCTATTTGTTGTATCTTCAAATTGTCCATTGTCAATAATGAACTTTAAGCACAGTACACATCTGTCAGCTGTCTATTTATGGAATTATAAGCATCTGCTTTTGCTTAATAGATGTTAAAGAATCCTTCAATAAACTTCGTTTCAGAAAAGGCACTCATCACTATTCTACACAGAAAATCATCTTTACTTACTTTCAGTAAGACTGAACAGAGTAGTCATATTTTTATGAAACTTGCCAGAAAACAAATGGTATGTGCCTTTGAAAAAGTTTGAAATTGTAATTTAAAAAATGGCTAAATGAAAATATCTTTTATTTTGTAGATGAACAGACATTGTCTGTGACATCAGTACGTTAATTATTTAGATTAGATATGTTCATTTATTTATGTTACTTGTTAATTAAACTTTTGTTTTGTTATTTTTATAGAACCATTGTTGTTGTTGATTTTGTTGCATTATTGTTATTTGTTTTTCTTATTAATCGCTATAATAAATTTTTGCACTTTAACGCCATTTTACGTATTCAAATCTAGGTATTATTAATTTTAATATTATAATTAAATTATGTTTAAAATGTAGTTGTAAAATGGTCCCTAAACATAAAAAATATTTGACACATTTTGTGTAGGCCTACCAAATGCAATTGCTATAGACATGTTTTGGGAAAACCCTGCCAGTTGTGTGTACATGGTCCTTCCTACTGATTCGAAACATATTCACTGCTGGCCTATATTGAGTGATTTTGAATACACTAAAGTGTCAGCTGCAGTCAATGTGTGTCAGTTTGATCTGCTTTGTTTTTCACAAATCCCAGAAAATTTTAACACTCTGTTTAGTTTATTGTTAGTCTTCAACTATTTATTCACAGAAAGCTTACGCCACATTAAAGTCATTCAATAATGATAAATAAAAATTAATTTCTCAAGCTCAACTCATTATGATGACTTATTTACATTCAAACACCTAAACCAATATTTAAAACTTTTATTTTTGTGAGGCCTTTTGATAGCAAGGCCTATAACAATCTATTATTGTTGTTAATAATAGATTGTTATTCTGTAAATACGTTAACAAGTAGCCAATACAAGCTCCATCTTCAACATTTCATTATGAGGAGTTAAAATTAAATTTTCCTGAACTTTTAATATGAGTAAAATCTACCATATGAAATGGTACAATTCTTAAAACCAGTAACTAAAGCTGCCGTTTTTACAACAGGTGCTGGATTATAAGAATGCATTGCGAGTGATGATAACAATATTGCTCAACCTGCGAGCGCATGTGAAGAAAAAAGAGGCAGAAAACCATTGTCCTGAACAGCATCAAGAGGAAAACGAGGTTAGACAGTCTGTGCCTAAAAGGAAAAAGAGAAGATCAGCAGAAGTACTTCAATCTATCAGTGAAAATGATCAGGGTACATTTTTGTTACTTCTAACTTACTATACAATAAAATAATTCCTTATAATAAATTCCTCAAGTATATTGTGGTCTTGGGGTTTAACTTATGTTTGATAGATGTAGTTTTTATTATTACTTTTTCAATATATAATTTTATTGCTATGTATATTTATATTTATACAACATTTATAAACATACTAGCAGTTACCCCTGGCTTCACACTATTTTAAAATCAAAGGTAAGATAAGATAAGATTTTTATTGATCATAACACATTACATGCAATGGATCACGCCAGAATGCTTATGCTAACAGCAAAATAATATCAAAACAATGTAAATTATAGTCATTAATAGAAGATGCAATAATGTACATGCAAAAGTATATTAGAATAATACAGTATGTTAGTGAGAGAAAAGTGTACTATTTTAGCAGAACAATATACTAAAAAAACCACCCCATTGATGTCAGATGAATAAAACTGTAACAAGTCATTAAATGGCCTTTCTACCAGACACTTATAAATAAATACTATACTACACTTATTTAAACTTTCTTACTAAGAAGGACATGGCTTTCTTTGTGAAAGCATATATTATGTAATATAATAGAGCCCTATTTTATTTTTCAAAATAAGATGACATACTATGTCAGATACATATTATTTAAGTGTCCCTGAATAAGAGATTCGAAAGTCAAATAACATTTTGACTGGTTACTTCAGGTTTTGCAAGTATAGGAGAATGCACTTCTGATTAAAATCAATTATATTTCCGACCATAGTTGAGTTTGCCTATCCTTATGCCCTGATTAAAAAAAAACCAATTTTGCTCCTTGTAATTTACTTCTGGTAAAAGATATATCCATTATCAAAAGTTGAGTTTGCCTTCCCCAATAAAAGGTACTTTGGTATTATCCTGAGGCCACTATTTGTGGGACAGTTTTTCCTGCTAGGGACCTATAAAAACTCTATTATTCACCAAATGAAATGTATGAGTGCGCATGGACAAAATGTAAATTTTTTAAAGTTTCTAGGTCACATAAGTAACCTATTCTCGACATTGCATAAATTCCAGAACTGATGAGTTAAAAGTTTGTGTATATACTCATTCAAATTTATATGTTTGTCTATTATTAATCCTAAAAATGTTATATTGGTTGTCTTGTCAATTTGGTTTTGAGTCATAGATTATTATTGGATCCTTCAAAATTCTACTTTCAGGGGTAAATTGGATTTTTTTGTATTCTGGAGTAAATTATTAGCTTTTAAATAATCATCAATATTTTCTAATTCGACAGAAGTGTGAATATTTGCCTCTTCTAAAGATTTTTATTATCTTACTATATTTGCGTCATTAGCATTTCATTTAAACCTTACTATCCAATTTATGTGTATTGAAACCATCTAATCCTCTTTGAAAGTGACTAGTAGTACTGTTGGGTTGTAGATGGCAGTGAGAATAAAGAGAATGACAGAAGCAAGGAGAATCAGCGGAACAGTAGCAGCTGTAGTTCAGCAACTGAAGATAAGGAGGAGAAAGATGAATACAGCCAGCCCGGGGTAGCCCATGCTCTGGTAGACATTGTCAGTCTACTGTGGTCCATCCACTCCAAGAGCCTGGCAGACCCCAGCCATGAAGAAGACCATAACAACCTGATGGACATGGCTTGTGCTGGAATCCCTCTCTTCCTCAAATACTATAGGGTAGGCAGTAGTGTTACCACTCTGCTGGTTTAAGCCACCAATTATTAACTTTTGATTCATTTCTTGATCATGTCCTCATTCATATAGAAAATTGGCTAGCATTCATATTTGACTTCAGATTAGGTATCAATAATATGTCCTTTTTTTAGTTTACTAAACCAATTCACAATTTTTTAAAGTCTAGTGATGTTGCTCCTCGAGTTGTTTTAAGGCTCCATGTATTCATTAAAGTTTGTCTTATCATTCATCATAATAGAACCTGCAAGCATGAATTACAAAATATGTGCACATTTTAGCTAATATTTTTATATTTCATGTTCAAGTTAATGACGTGAAAAATATCCTTATTTCAGTAGTGGATTTAGGGCATTCAAACTCTCTATACCATTTAACCTCATATTATATACCAATGCAAATAAAGTAAATGATTAAAATATTAAACCTAATACTTATAATAAATACTAACAAAACTGCTAAACTTATGTTAAATTAAAAGATAAAATAACTTTAAAGTGTGATTCTGTACATTGAAATAAATAAAATTTTTAACAAAATTACTTTGAAAAAATTTACCATTCCCAAGAATAGGGTTTTGTAGGGGAATAAAAGATTTGAAATCACAGTGAAATCACATCTTGTGTGACACCTTATTTTGAGTCTTTGTAAAAGGAGAAGAATGATGAAGGTTATAACGTCTATAAAAATAAATTTTATTACTTCTAAATGTTCATTGTAACGTTAATTTTACCTTTTTTAAATGGTACTTATTTTGTTAAGATTGGCAAGAATTTTGATGTTCTGGTATTATTTTTGGTTTTGTCTCAAGACCTTTAATTTAAGGCATCATTCTATGGGTCATCCAATTTAAAATTTTTGAATTACCAAATACCACTTAATTTGGAAAAAATGGATAATAAGTATAAAATTTATTCAAAATGTTCTTTGGAAATGTTATTAATATTCCATAGTGGAACTTGTGGGACCCAGTTTCAGGAGATTTTATGGGGTTTCTCTTAACCATCTGAATTCTGTGGTGAAGCCAATGTGACTTGTGTTCATCTGTTGTACAGGGTACTTCTACGTACTATGCTGTGGTTCACCTGGCTAGTTTCGTGCCACCTGACAGGCTGAAGTCTGTTTCCACGGTGTGTAGTGCCTGTGTTTCCCACCTGAAGCAAGTGTCCGAGGTTACTCCTCCTGCTGAGCTGGAGGTTGTAGTCCACGCCCTTTGCTCCTGGGGTAGATTTGCAGATATTCAAGATTTGGTGATCGACTGGCTTGATCAGGCCTTCAGATGCGAGGGCCTCAACCAGTCTCAAGTTCCAGTGAGTTGATTTAAATACAAATTTAATTAATTAATTAATTTTTAAAAGGAACTGTTCAAACCCCTTTATGAGATGAATGGAGGTTACAAGGTGCTCTTTAGGTATTTAGATACAATTATACCTGTGATGTCAATAGAATTTAATGCTTGAATTTCATGTTTGTGCAATTACAAGGAAATAAAGATCTCATACTACGATTGCTATCTTAGTTTATAGGCCTACACAGGTGTTGTCTTCACTGTTATCTAAGTTTACCGGTTGAAACCGTATCTAAACATTGCTAACATTTAAACCTTCAGTTATTTTAACCTAACTGTGGAGAGCCATATTCAGTCAACATAACATGTTGAATCGAAAATGGTACACCTAATACTACTTATCTACTTATACTAGTGGGTTGAGAGGAGCATAGCTGTATCATGATTTGCTGAAGCTTAACTAACTAGCAATCAATATGACCAATTAGTGATCTATATTAGGTGGTAGTAGAAGTTTAGTAGTAATGTTGATGGACATATAAAGTATATAAATAGTTTCAACTGTGTAATGCATTGCTATTAAATTTATCATTCCCAAAAATATAACCCGGAATCCAGGAAAGCTGGATGCTATTGCTAGTATTACGTTAGTAAAATATAGCTTATACATAAGAATAGTGCTACATATATCATGTTCCTGCATTGAAAGGTTAATAATTTTAAAAATATACTTATATACTGACCATGTATGTATGTGTCTATATTTGGACTTCTAATATAGTTTCATTTACTCCGTAACTTATTTGTTTTACTTGTCCAGAAAGAAGAGATGAAGCAACGAAGGGTGCGGTTTGTGGCCAAAGGAGGCAAGCCGATGGTGGCCCTGCAGTTGCTGGATACAGTGTTCGGTCACCCTCTCAACTCCACCCGAGTTTTGAATAAGTCCTACAACATGATCCATGACCTTTACATCTACTTAGAACGAATAAAGGTATTCCCAGAAAACATTACTATTGATTTTGAAGAAATGTTAACTGTACATTTTGGATAGTCAGTAAGTTTAAAATTTTAAGAAAACACACTATATGTAGGATTCCAGAATTCCAGAATCATTCAATTTATTGGAAGATTGAGGTAACAACAATTCTGTTTTTCTTATTTATTTACTCGATTTCAATACAATTTCTTCTTGTCTGTAATTACGAGTAGATTCTTGGTTTTTGGCTGCACAAGATAATGGTTTGAGCTGATGGCTGGAGATGTTTTAATAGGAAAATTTACAATAATCAGGCCTTGTTTGAAGTGTTTGTTATTGTTGGACAATGTTTTAGTGAATAACAAACCACCAACACACACATACCACATGTGGGTACATATTGATATATATATATATATATATATATCCTGTTAATATGTCTCTTTGAGATTTGAGTACTAAAGCGTATGATATTTATATATATTTTAGTAACTAATTAGCCAATGCTCGAATCAAGTTAGTTGTGGTGTAATATAATAAGAACATTGAAAAAATTGGAAATCAACTGTAACATAGTGTGGAGCTAATAAATTACGTGTGTATGTAAAAATTACGAAAAATTGAATCACAAAGACACAAATGAAATCTATGTGAACTATCATGCGGAATGAAACATGGTGAAAAAGTATCCGAAACTCAAATTACATGATTATTATTGATTCTCTTTGCGATTCTGTTCTTCCCTTTTCAATTCTGGGCTATTCTACAATGGACTGGTCGGAACAAATACCTAAAATCTGGTTTGTTATTTATGAACCTAGAAAAAACAAAAAGTATTCTGGAGTACTTATAACATTTAATAAACAATTTGTAATTAACAATATTTTTGTATCTCAAACGGTTTTCGATATATTGATTACATGAAAATCTCATAAGAATTTTTCAAAACCAAGAATTGGCGATAAGAATGCTGAATCAAGTTCAAAGTTGGTAGAAAAATTGGTCTTATAAGTAACTCGACTAAGTTTGTTGGCAGCTTGGTACATCATTTTGATCCATCATGGTGGCTATTCAAACTTAAAAAAAATCACAACTGTTATTTATGAAGGTAGAGAAGAAATAAAAATGTTCAGAAATGCTTATAATATTTCCTAAACTTTTTTGCACACAGTGTTTTGGTATCTTTTACCATCTGTTATAAAAGTTTATCGTGATTATAATCACATGTTGTTTTGTTTTGATTTTGTAATTTACTCAGAATGCATTTAACCACAAATATGTTAAACCGACATTACAAGTGTCCTATATTTACATTAAGTATATAAAAGTATCTTAAACAGTGTTTGAAATATCGGGTTCATAGATGTAAATCTCATAAGAATACATTAATGGTATTTCAGTTGTCACAAAATCTACCTTCTTCCTCCGACTGAGTGAAAAGGAATATTTTTTATATTGATTTACCTTTTGGTATGAAATGGAAAAACCATTATAGCCTTATTTATAAAAATTATAATTCGCTTTGTCAAACTATTTAGGTTGAAGTAGAGAATCATCTTTTGGGAGGCTGGCCGTTCTTACTCAGTGACAACTTTCTACTCAAGTGCATGTACTGTTACGCCATACTGATAGTGATAAATTCCTAATCTGTTGTTAACGTGTAGAGGTTGTATTGGAGCGTCGTCTTTTGGGAAGATTGCCGTTAGACTCACCAATGCTCAGTGACAACTTTCTGCTCAAGTGCATGTACCGTTACGCCATACTGACAGTGATAAATTCCTAATCTGTTGTTAACGTGTACAGGTTGTAGTGGAGCGTCGTCTTTTGGGAAGATTGCCGTTAGACTCACCAATGCTCAGTGACAACTTTCTGCTCAAGTGCATGCACCGTTACGCCATACTGACAGTGATAAATTCCTAATCTGTTGTTAACGTGTACAGGTTGTAGTGGAGCGTCATATTTTTGGGAGGCTTGCCGTTAGACTCACCAATGCTCAGTGACAACTTTCTGCTCAAGTGCATGTACCGTTACGTCATACTGATAGTGATAAATTCCTAATCTGTTGTTAACGTGTACAGGTTGTAGTGGAGCTTCGTCTTTTGGGAAGATTGCCGTTAGACTCATCAATGCTCAGTGACAACTTTCTGCTCAAGTGCATGTACCGTTATGCCATACTGACAGTGATAAATTCCTAATCTGTTGTTAACGTGTACAGGTTGTAGTGGAGCGTCGTCTTTTGGGAAGATTGCCGTTAGACTCACCAATGCTCAGTGACAACTTTCTGCTCAAGTGCATGCACCGTTACGCCATACTGACAGTGATAAATTCCTAATCTGTTGTTAACGTGTACAGGTTGTAGTGGAGCGTCGTCTTTTGGGAGGCTTGCCGTTAGACTCACCAATGCTCAGTGACAACTTTCTGCTCAAGTGCATGTACCGTTACGCCATACTGACAGTGATAAATTCCTAATCTGTTGTTAACGTGTACAGGTTGTAGTGGAGCGTCGTCTTTTGGGAAGATTGCCGTTAGACTCACCAATGCTCAGTGACAACTTTCTGCTCAAGTGCATGTACCGTTACGCCATACTGATAGTGATAAATTCCTAATCTGTTGTTAACGTGTACAGGTTGTAGTGGAGCGTCGTCTTTTGGGAGGCTTGCCGTTAGACTCACCAATGCTCAGTGACAACTTTCTGCTCAAGTGCATGTACCGTTACGCCATACTGATAGTGATAAATTCCTAATCTGTTGTTAACGTGTACAGGTTGTAGTGGAGCGTCGTCTTTTGGGAAGATTGTCGTTAGACTCACCAATGCTCAGTGACAACTTTCTGCTCAAGTGCATGTACCGTTACGCCATACTGATAGTGATAAATTCCTAATCTGTTGTTAACGTGTACAGGTTGTAGTGGAGCGTCGTCTTTTGGGAAGATTGTCGTTAGACTCACCAATGCTCAGTGACAATTTTCTGCTCAAGTGCATGTACCGTTACGCCATACTGATAGTGATAAATTCCTAATCTGTTGTTAACGTGTACAGGTTGTAGTGGAGCGTCGTCTTTTGGGAAGATTGCCGTTAGACTCACCAATGCTCAGTGACAACTTTCTGCTCAAGTGCATGTACCGTTACGCCATACTGATAGTGATAAATTCCTAATCTGTTGTTAACGTGTACAGGTTGTAGTGGAGCGTCGTCTTTTGGGAGGCTTGCCGTTAGACTCACCAATGCTCAGTGACAACTTTCTGCTCAAGTGCATGTACCGTTACGCCATACTGATATTGATCTTACACAGACCTGAACCACAGACTGCTGCTAATGACGAGAGTGTTGTGGATGCGTTTGACGCTTCGGTCATGTTCTACCAGTTTCTTGTTTGGACTATCAGGTAACAAGGGTTATCTCGATGATGTTTATCTCTTTCCTATGATATCACCCAATTTAACAATTGATTTTGAGTTCAAATCCAGAGTTTAGTTTTAATTGATTTATTTCTTGCCATTGGAGTGTGTTGATTTCATTATTCTAACTTTGATATTTGTTATATATTTCTATAACTGTTTGATATTTAAGTCAAGTAAAGCAATTAAGTGTTATTACAACTAATAATGTACTTAAATTAAAGGTGTCGTAGTATAAATCACTAAGTTTGTTGCATGTTATATTGCGAAGAAAGAGAGTTTATTGTCTTGTTATTTTCTTAATAGTATAAATCATTCTGCTAACTCATTCCAATTTTGATATTCCATTTCAACTCAGCCAATAAAGACTACATGGCTATTTAATTTATGCTGCATGTAAAGAACTTATGTTGTGCCATGTACATTAAGTATCTAAATTATTTCAGTTTGATATTTAAACCTTATCTTCACCAAGTCACTAGAAGAAATTCCAATTTATATTTTTTCCAAAATTTTAAGGAAGTCTTTATCAAAATTAAATATTATTTTGTTATACTATTTATTGGTGCCTATATATGAGTTTATTCACAATTCACAAAGTTTTGTCTGGTCTGATATTTAATTTGGTAATAAATGGTAACTGCTTTAAGTTTACCCCAAGGTCTTTGACCTGAACTAACTGAGTAAATGCAGTGTGTTATAAACAAGCCTAACAATTCAAACAGCTATAGCTAGGTTACAAGTAAAATCAATAGTCTTGAAGCTAAGAGTAACAATCCGTCATAGTGTCAGCAATTGGAATTTGTTTATACCTTCTAACTCGTTTATATAAGTTTAGATCAAATGAGGACACTAAAGTTACAAAATACAGTAAATAATTTACTAGTGTTAAGGAACCAATGATAGTTTGTGATTTAGTGACATTATCTTTCTCTATATACGACAAACCTTTAATCCATTGCGGGCAGTGAAGAAACTTCAGCCCTTGACACCTTGCGGGTGAAGTTACTTCAAGTGGTAGATGTTGCCAGCCTACGGCATGTACAGATTTTAAACACAGCAGTTTTATTGTACTAATTACGATTCTAAAACATATTTTTATACATTGTTTTTACATTTCTTGTATAAATAAATATGAAACAAAAATATTTTACTTACATTTATTTGAAGCTAAGAAATGAACAAATAACGCGATCTACCACCTACCATTTACAAATAAAACTAATGTAATCGAAAGTTCATTCTACCAGATATTGATTTATTATAATCCTGTTAAAACGAAAAAACGCCAAACATTTCCACTGGCTGAGAGGAAAATATAAAACGTGAATTTTTTAAATTACTTTTATATTTTTGTATGTGTTATCAGACTCACCAGCGTCAAGTCCAAAGTGGTGGTCGGTAGCTAAAAAAACCAGTTTTGGTTCGATAATAGGAGGCTAAAAACAATGAATGGAGCACAGCTATTGTCTGACCTTCATTCAACACTTTAGTGCATTCTATCACCGGTTTTACAAGCTGCAATTCACAACAAAAACAAAAATTAAATCTTAAATTACAAGATTTTTTTCATACATGTTTTGCGCAAATTTAATTGGGTGAAATTTCCCAGATTATGGTAATGCACATGGGAAGGGTTAAATCTAAATACTTATCAACTTTTTGGACTCTGTGTTCAGCTTA
The DNA here is from genome assembly GCF_021130785.1 of Homalodisca vitripennis. Classification (NCBI taxonomy): domain Eukaryota; kingdom Metazoa; phylum Arthropoda; class Insecta; order Hemiptera; family Cicadellidae; genus Homalodisca; species Homalodisca vitripennis. Next base: position 93,855,467 of record NC_060207.1, read on the forward strand.
GGTAGCTACACTCTCAGCTTGCCGGGCCACACGTATTGGCTGGCTGGGTGGGTTGAGAGTCTCTACTGGGTGATTGCATAACCATGCATGTCAATTTGATTCATATTTAAATGGCACTATTTGACCTTTGACCTCACAAATGAGCGGGATTTAAATGTAATTCTCTAACAGATATAAACATAACTTACTTAACAACTCACATTATTGTGACAGTAACATGCTAGTGTTTAGTGGAAAGTCAAGCAGATGCTATTTATAATTTACATGATTTGCTAATACGTAGAGTCAACAGCACAGTGAAAAGAAATTAAATTGCTTAGTTAAAAACAAAAGCTCAAATACATTAATTTATTTTCCATGTGTCATGAATAAAATAAGGGTGAAATCTCTAATTAGTGTTATAAAACCTATTTAAAAAAATTATATTCAGAAACCTCAGAGTGACCCTAGAAGATTTTTTGTGACGCTGTATATCATGGTAAAAAAACTAGGATAATTTGTTTGGGACGCCTGGTCACCATAGTCACAAACTTTTGCTCATTGTACAGGGTATTAGCGACTAAAATTGATGTTTGTAAATTTATGCTATAGTTAAATGTTCCAGCTGAATATTTACATGTGCTGTAGATGACTAATTTTAATCTTTTCCTTTATTATCCTATTTGTTACAACAGTTGTAATTAACTTTTTTGAATAGTATATGCTTGATTTTTAGGAGACATAACACGGTAAATACACCATAACTGATTTTTCTGTTTAGTAAATTTTCTTGTAAAAAATACGTGATTCTATTCAATATTGAGGTATTTTTAAAATAAAAATATTAGTGACAGACTGACTTTACGTGTGAAAATTAGGAATCTGTAATAACACCAAATTCAGGAGCTTTGCTGGCAACAAAGTTGAATCTGATTATAACAACATTTGACTGTCCAAAGATCTGGTAATTTTCTTATTCAAGTCTTATATTATTAGTATTTAAGTCTATTTACATAGTTCAATATTGTTACATATTTACAAGTTCTGGTTTTGCAAATACAATTTTGTATCTAATAAGTGTTCAATTTATTTTGATATTTGTTAAATAGGGTTATCAAACCTTTGATGCCACAAGAAATTGAAGCAGAGGCAGATATCAGTGTTCTGTTGATAAAGGATATCTTGCGTGCTGCTGCCAACCTTGTAGACCTGATGTACGCCAATGAGGAAACAGTCATGAAAATAGCAGAACTGATACAGGGCCTACTTTCATCAGGTTGGTACTGCTACATCTGTCTTCCTTATAGTGTGTCAGGTCTCATTCTCACTGTAAAAGATAATGAGCCAGACTAATAACTGATTTGTAATGCAAAGTCATACATATCATGACAACATTCTTTAAAAAAATTGCCATTATAGTTTTGTATTACTGATTGTACTACTGGTACTGAAAGTAACTGTGCTGCATTTAACATTAAGAGTGCTCATTGTGGAGGAACTTATGTGATTTGGAGTATAACTGGATGGACAGAGTAATATAAATATTAAGCGGTATATAATATTAATCTAGTAATCTTAAAAATGAAGATGGAAACTTTTCTCTAGTGACTTTATCATTGATCTGTGTGTTTCAGTAGTTAATTTGAGTAACTTTTTATATCTTAGCTCGATCAAATATCAATACAGTTGAAACATAAGATAATTTGAAGCTGAAGGGAGCAATAAAATTATTTTTTTATTATTTGTTCACTGTAGGATATGAACACAAATAAATAAAGATATTTTGAATTGAAATTATACAATTTTACTGTACAATGTTTTAAAAAACAAATAAAAATATATTTACTGTAACATTTTATAAGTAGTAAAGCAAGTAATTAACCCTAGAACTGGCAATTGCCGCATATGCGGCTCATTTGGTGTTCCTGAATTGACATCGCCGCATATGCGGCCCATTTGCACTGTTTTGTTTTCACGACTCTTGAATGTATAATTATTAACCAATCACGTTTTGTATCATACCAATGTAAAGATGAAGAATCAATCTACATATTGATACCGGTTTTGTTGGTCTTTGCTTTTATGTTGCATTCTCTTTGTACATTGCAAAATGCTATTCCGCCCCGCACTAGTCTGTCGGTATACAGCTGACGACAACTGTAGCGCTTGTTACACAACGTTCGTTTCATCAAAGTCGATCAGTCGTTGCCGCATACTTTGTACAGGCTATGTTTGTTTTGTTTTCATACTATATTTGAAGTGTTATCCAAAACTTTTTGTTCAATTGAACTCGAACAATGTGTGAAAACTTTCGTGACCGATCGAGCGATTTGCGGGAACTGGTACAAGAACCCGTGTCCAGTGATGAAGAGGATAACTCTAATTTTGATGTAGGTTCAGGTAACATTAGCGACAGTTTTACTGAATTTTCATCAGGAAGTGAGGATGATTATGTGCCTAACAGTGATGATATGCGTGATTGGCGCGAAGAACACAACACTCATTCTGAGGTAGATGATGTGGGCCTACCTCATATTGGCTTTTCTGATGCTGATAGGCCTAGTTCCCCTCCTAGGCTTCAGGATGAACCAGGGCCTAGTTGTAGTATATCTAATGTACCGAGAACCCCCATGTGGTTGTCTATTTATCCCCCTGAGCCGGAACAACAGGCAATATTTCTTGTGAGGGAATCAAGCACTGGGCCTCAAAATTGTCCTGCACGAAATAGTAAGCCCATAGACTATTTTTTCTTGTTCTTCACTCAAACCATTTGGAGAATGATAGCAAGAGAAACCAATTTGTATGTTGATGAGAAATGTAGGAAGGCCAGAAATGAAGGGAGGGTTAAAAGATGGAGCAGACTGAACCATTGGGTTGATGTTACCGTGAGTGAGGTAAAGAAATACATTGCTGTTATGATAAACATGGGCCTAGCTTTCCAAAACAACATTGAACATTATTGGGATACACATCCAAATCATGTTATGCCTTTTTTCCAATAAACGATGTCTTTGAGACGTTTTCAAAGCATTAATGCCATGCTCCATCTGAACTCAAACCGAAATCCAGGAAGAGGACAGCCGGGTCATGATCCTTAAGGTAAGACCATATATTGACGCACTCAACCATACTTTCAAGCAATATTTTGTAGCTTCCCAACAGATATGCATCGATGAGAGCCTTATAGGAATGAAGAATAGAGTTGTGCAATAGAGAGTACATGCCCAATAAAAGGCACTGTAGATTCGGCCTAAAGAAGTTCGAAGTATGTGACAGTAATACAAGTTACGTACTTCATTCCGAATTGTATTCTGGCAAAGACTTTTTATCAGACGGCACAGATCCATTTGCCCAAAAAGTTGTTCTCCATCTTTTGTCGAAATTGAATCTATTGGATAGGGTTTACAATTTATTCACTGATAATTGGTATACAAAAGTGGCACTAGCACAGAAACTTTTGGAAAGGAATACATACCTTACTGGCACTATTAGGAAAAATTCAAAAGAACTTTCTAAATCTTTGCTTAGCAGAAAGTTACAGCCCAAAGAAATAGTTTATTTTAGAAAAGACAATGTATTGTTGGTAGGCTTTAGGGAAAAAAAGTCCACCAAACCAGTCTATTGTCTCTCTACTGCAGTTCACGCCAAAAATAGGATAGTGAGAAGCAAGCGGGGCACAGAAGTTATAAAACCACTTTTGATTGCGGAGTACAATGCCTACATGGGAGGTGTAGACGTAAAAGACAAGTGCATCTACCATGCCACTTGTTCAAGACCAACCCGAAGATACTGGAAAAACATTTTTAGTAACTTCCTTGACATGGCACTCCATAACTCTTATATTCTGTATAAGGCCAATACAGATAAGTCTCTTTCAAAAAGGGATTTCTTGTGCAGTATAGTTGATGAACTATGTCTTCAACCTGGTCCAGCTCCAAGCCAGCCTCCAGTACCAGGAGCAGGGGGTGATGTACTCGAGCCTCCTCATGGCCTCGTCTTGCTTGCAAATACAAACAACCGTTTATGTTTGCAGTTTGCTCAGAAAAACAAAATCTAAAAAAGAAGACAAGTTACTGGTGTCTAGCATGTAATTGTGGAATACACCAGAACTGCTACCATTTTTTGGAACATTTCTACAGGCCTTCAAATTGTGGCAGGAAAAAGAGGCGGGTGTCTTCCAACGTGGATTCCGAGTAGAGCTGCAGACTTCTTTTGTACATATTGTATATACTTGTAAATACATGTAAGTAAAAATAACTGTTTTATATTTTATTAATAAACTGTTTAGTTATATTCTGAATGGATTTACACATGATATATTGTTTTAGGGTCTTCCATGCAGGTGCTGGAAATTATCAGTTTGTATTAATTGAGAATAGAATAAAATACGGGTACGGATTTTTATATAAACTAGTATAAGTATAATTTTTATGCATTTAGATGCAACAAACTATATATTTCCGAAATCAGCATAAAATTTGGAGCAAAATGTATATATCAGATTTCTTACTTAATACACGGGAATTTTGCTAGGCAACGGAATATTTTGGTAAAAAAAGTTAAAATTTTTTTTTAAAGTAAAACAAAATTGTTTGTGGTTTTTTTCTAATTTCATTAGGCATATTTAGATTCTGTAACTTTTCCTGAAAAAAATCATGTATAATATGTTACATTTGGAGTAAGTTAATTGGTATAAATACTTGTCTAAAAAACCCATTACATATTGATCTAAAATACTGTGGCATTTCAGGAACAACCATTGCCAGTTCTAGGGTTAAGTAATTTTAAAGCAACTGACTCTTACATTGCAAGAAGCCTAAAATAAATATTCACATTATGGATGTACCGGTAAACAGATGATTGTAGGATCCATAAACAGTTTCAATACAGTTAAAAAACACTATTTACCAAGAAATATGTACACAATTTTATTTGAAATGTATTTACACTTTTTCTATTTACAAATGTGCTATTTACAATTTCACTCCTGTGAGATCGTAAATTGTCAGTCATTGTAACTACTATACACAATAGCTAAGCACGTAACAACTAAAACTACTAATATTTACAACCACAAAATAAAATAATGAAGAAGAATCCAGCATACAATAATACGATTACACTAAAGCATAAAGAATTAACAACGAAAGATGTCATGTGACAATTACGAAATAAAAATGCATAGACCTCCAAAATAATAACGATATTCATATTAATTATCTACAAATATACTAGGGAATAAAAAAACAAAACTTTAATCATTTGACACCGTATTTATTTAAGAAAATGACGAATATCAAGGAGACCATATATTGCCGCCTGGGCCGGAAAAGGTTAATTAGTATTATAACAGAGTAAATATAATTAACTATGAAAAATATCTTGATGTCATCAAGAATTGGTGGATTCTAAAATTGAAAACCAAATTCAAATTCTGTAGCTACATTAATGATGTAGACTAAGTGACAATTTCATTGTGCCTGAATAGAGTGTGGTCTGTGGTTCGTGGAGTCCAGCATGATTGTGGTGAAGCACTTGAAAGACTACACAGAGGCAAAGTATGGAGCTGAGGATAAGGCACAGCTGATGAAGAAGGTGGTGCCTTCTTTGCTCAGTCAGGCCCTCAGGCTTCTCTCAGTCAAGAAGTATACTAGGGACCAGATGGCAGACTACATCAAGGTTAGTCAGTCAGATACGATGTTACTTATATAAATTGTATTTAGGGGTGGAAATGTGACATCAGCTGATTGTGATTCCTGACATTCACTTGTTAAGTTTTTTGGAATATTTTTTGTGACACCCTTAATATATTTCATGAACTACATCATGGTTACATCACATTGTGGATTGTGACTCGCTTTGGTTATATTTGGCAGTTATGAAAGACATTTACTTTACAATGAAATACAATAATAAAAAAATTCCTAATACACTAGTTAGAAAACAAGGCGCTTAAGATAAACTTTCAGAATTGTTTATTTCCTCGAACATTTTAGTGTTTGAGTATTTACATCAGTGTGATGAATAACATTATTCTGTAGTATGTTATAAAATGTGTATATTTAAATTATACAAGGACTACAAGCAATCATTTGATGTGTTGTCAGAATATATACGAAGTGAAGACTGCCATATATGAGGTGTTAGTTTGCCTGAAGAGGATATATGGCCCACACTCCACACTGCTGCAGACCGTGCTTAAACTCTTCACGGACGCTTTGGTCGCTATCATTGTCCACGATATCAAACATGTAAGTTTACTCGTATTATTTTCTGTTGAATGAATTCAAGTTACTTATAAAATGGTAGAATGGGAAAAACATGTAGTAAGAACCGATTGTACGTATTTTTTATGCAAGATGTCGGTTAAGCCCGGTTCAAGTTCCGTTATACTTAGTCGGCCATCTATTGCTTTGCTAGTACATAATCAACCTTCCATTTGTGTTGATTGTTTGGTTATGATGTAACATTATTGTACCATTTATAATCTCATTGAGTATGGAGACCATAGCATTATGTTTTATAAATGCGAGACACTCTTTTCGCTAAGATTTATAAAAAAGTGCACGAGGAAGATATAATAATGGAAACAATGCTGAGAGTATTTTGAAACATTCTTAACCCTGTATTAGTGTTCTCAATGTGAAATATTGTTTATAGAACACAGTCTTGGAAACTGAGCTAAATAATCACTGGAGAACACATGCAAAAGATAATTCTTGCATATCTAGAAACAAACCAAAAGCAATTACAAAATAAAATACCACACCATCCTTGTAGCAGCTTTATTTTGTTGTTATTTTTTGTGAAAAGTAAAAATTTGAATTACAAAGTGTCAAAGCAATTATATTGCTTTTTAATATAAAAAATATATTTTTTATTTATAAAATATATTTGTTTTAAATTTGAATTATGTTTGATTTATTGTAAACATAATCTTTTAATTAACGATGACATTCTAAAACTCTAGTTTCAGTTCAATAATTTAAATATACACTGTTCAGTTTTTTAAATATTAAAAACAAAATGAATGTAAGATATCAAAATAATAACACTCAGGATAACAGTACAGAATGCAAGCAAAATCTGTCAATTTAAAAAAATATTATTTTTACCAATTTTAGTTGGAAAGGTGGTTCTAAAGTGAGCTATATAAAGGATAATGCAAATTGACAACCTGTAAAATAGCATGCTATTTTCACATTACAAAGAATCAGATATATTAAGTGATTCAAACAAATTTAAAACTTAAGTGCAACATTAAGAACAAGAATGATGTAATTTTTGTTTCTTGATATTTCATAGCCTTGATGGAACCAGATACGATTCAATAGTAATTACTGGACCATCCACCTTATAGTTTTGATTTAACACTCAACAGAAAACATACATACATGTTTAGTTTTGATGAAAACATACAGATTTGTGTGGTAGACAATTGGAGATTGATTATTTGTTAAAGAAACTGTTACAAAATATTTAAATGGAAATATGGCAAAGCCTTGATAACACTATTTAAAACGTGATACAGACTTAACAAGAGTCTAGATATTAATTAAGATTACGTAGAAAAGTAAAATACCAATAGCGTTTACCTCACAGGGTCCAATATTTGTTGACTGAAGATGGTTCTATCTACAATGAGACTAAATTAATTATTTCTAGTTTTGAGTTTTGTTAGCATTTATTTCAAACATGGTTAAACTGGAAAACCGTAATTATAGTTTTCACCTCTTTGTTTATTTGAGGTTACAAAATTGTGTCAAACTGTTTGTTTCAGCTGCAACTATTGGACACAGTGGACAAAGTGCAGGAATTGCCGTTTGTGTGTGGGTTTTTAATATCTATCGTAGTAAGACCCAACCTTGTCTCCCTGTGGCTGGGGACTGTGCCTTCTTCCATCTCTCAGCTGTACACAACGGTGAGTTCTGTTCCAAGGAAGTTAAAAATATATTATTTTCTGTTTATGAAATTCATTACGGGTGTTCTCCAATGCTGCTTATGGAATTAAAAGTTTTTACTTACTTCTGAAAGAACTCATAATTAGTAATATACTATTTTAGTAGGAGTTATAATATGAACACATTTTGATCATTTTGAAACCTGTGCAATCATTTTTGTTTCTTATGCAAAGTTAAAATTGGAATAAAAATAAAAATTTCTTAATACTTTATTTTTTGGTTGTACCAAACAAAGTGTGTTTCAGCAAAAATGTCTCATACCATAATTTCCAGGACATTTGTTTGCTTTACGGCCAATAACAATGCTGTGCTGGTAGTTGTTAGATCTCTTAATTTTTTCCAAATTAGATAAATGTATTTTTAGAATGTAACACCACAGAGTGTTAAAGGACTCTTCCTTATTAGATATACTTGTTATGTCAAAGCATTGAACATCAGAGATTTAAAGGAGGTATATGGGGGCAAAGAAACATTACTGTAGCGTTTCTCACATATACAGCTGTTGAAGTAACTTCATTTGGAATGCAACTTTTAAAGGATTAGATTCAGTATTACAGTTCCTTAACTTTAATTTTAAAGTAGGCTAAAGGGAAAGAAATCTTGTAATTTGGGAATAGGTTTTGAGTGGGCACCTTGCCTATGTTTGTGTATTAAAGGAAGTATTAGAGTGAGAAACATAATTTTGTAGTTCGAACAATGAATATCCAATAATAAGATTTGTCATAGTTTCTTTGTTTTGTTTGTTTAAAGTGCTGAAATTAAATAAATACTTGATGAATGTTAAATGTGTGAATGAATCAAGTCTTATTTTTTAATCTGGAATTGGTCTATTTTAATTAATATTGACAAATTGTGAATTCTCAAATCTTTGTAATTTCTGCTTGTTTCTGGAATTGATTGCTTCAAAACTAGGTTAATTTTAGTATGATTTGACATTTTGTACATGATTTAAAAAAAAATTCTGTTATATATTGATAATGTCTTTAAAATTTCAAACGATTTTCAAACTGTTATTCCAGATGAGTATCGATCTTGTAATTCGATCTTGTGACATAATTTTATTATATTTAAAGAGACACATTGGAGAAATAACTGCCAATTTATACATTAATCACTTTCTCAAAAAAACCCACTACACAACAGTTTTTATACAGTAGTTAAATTTTATAGACAAGTACAGAATAATTTTAAATTAATAATACTAAAATCACTAAATTTTATACTTAAAATGTGTTTTAAAATATTTTGTTTATATGAAGTACACAATTATTTCTTTACAAGTAAGTTAGAAAGTTAATATACACTTATAACTTTCTAATCTTGTACATTTATATTCTTTGGTTTTCTTTAAATCGATAGATGTTTAACCTCTGAGAAATCTACTAAAATGGGTAGAAATCATACAGCATGATAGGGTTGTATATATTTTATATCTTATAAAAATATGTTGTGTGATTCAAAATTAGCACAGTAATCTAAGTTTTTAGGCTTACATGGACAGTGTCATAACACATAATGTCTAAGTTTTCTGGTTCATACCGTGCCGAAACATTACTTACGCAATTACATATTTGAAATATTTTGGCCTCACTGTGGAGAGCCATCTTTCATCAAAATATGTTAAACTGCAAACTGATATATGTTGAGTGGTTTTGGCTCAACGTATGTTGACTGAAGGTAGCTCTCCACCGTGAAGTTGAATTATTTCAAGAATGTAACTGTGCAAGCAAGTTTCTATATTATGTGATCCGTAAAAATTAGACGTTAATAAGCACAGTATCCTACATCTGGCTAATACTACAATTAAATCAGTATCCTGACCTACGTGATGTATGAGTCCTACGAAATGAACTTTTAATATTATTTACATTAGCACAGTTACACCCTGAACTAATGGATATGTAGTACAAAATAATTTTCTCCTTCTTGTTACCGTGCTTATTGAATTGTGCAGTAACAGAATACATTTTCAGAATCACACTGGCACATAAAATAAATACGTTGTATTATTAGCTACAAAAAGTGCACGCATGTCTTTGTTTGTTTGAATATGAACTGTTCTTACAGGATGGTAACCTGTTGGTGGCGGTGGTGTCTTTACTTCACACACTTGCACATTCTCCGGAATTGTCATTACCTAAGCAGGAGCTTGGGGCTGCAGTGAGGGAGGCATACTCTACAGTGACAGGTTACTCACGAGAGTCCACACAGTCCGTCCCTGACCACTCAGATTCTTCTCTCTCCGTTGACAGTGTGTGAGTAGCTGATATGATCAATTTATAATCTTTAGTGTAGTTTCATTAAATAGCTGAAACATAGGCTGAGTGTAAAGCATTTTATAATAATTTTGACATGCATTTCAACTATTTGAACGTTTTCACATGTTAATCTTAAAATCAAAAGAGAAAGAAGTATGTTTTGTTGGAAGTAATATTTTGTGCATTAAAACATTTTAGCAAGTCATTTCTTATATACTATATTATATTTTGCTTTAACTTGAAATGAAATATAACATTATATTTTGTATTTTTTTTATTGATTTTGAGTTAGTTGTATACTTGACATGTTGAACACAAACAAATTTAATTTATTTTTATTTGCAGGTAAGCAACAAATTTTTATGGTGAAATTAAATAAAATTCAATTAGGCCTAGTTCTATGAATGTGCACAATGTGCAATTCGTTTAGTTCAGCTTATAGAAATTCAATTATATTAAGAATTGTATCACATGTTATTCTGATGTTTTGTGCAAACCAATCAGGCCAGATACAGCAGATAAGGCAAAATTAACATACACTGCCCTAATTTATCTAGGGTACACAGTTAACCAACAATAATTTTATCATAAAAGTTTTACTACCATTCTTGCCTGTTATGAGATTTTTTGTGTATATAGATTATCTTGATTGGAAATATCTCAACCAAAATAGGTTACACTGCATTGAAACAAACAACAAAGAAAATATTAAAATATTGTATTATAGGGTGCACTCATGTAATTTAAACAAGTTTACAAATTCTCCACTAGACTGTAGCACATGACAGTGAAAACAATTGGTACTGCTACATGCTTGGGAACGTTGTTGAATTACTTCTCCAACAGCGTTTTCCGTCCCAGTAAATTAAATGGATTAAGTGCTAAAAACCTTATAGACCATAGTTAATTAAATGTATTCATTCTAAAAATTAATTATTTTAATTTGTTTTGTATTCAAACACTTTATATTTTTTTTATCCTCTGTTTTTGAAAAACCTAATTCTTGTTCAACAATATAAAATATAGTAATATTGTAAAGTAACTTGACCTATACATGTAATACAAATACTTTCTTAAATACTGTTCTCAAGTATATATTGTTAAGGTGGTCTATTGTGTGCAGGGATGTGAAGAAGGTTGCGACACCCGTGCTGACGGAGTTATCTGTGTATCTCAACTGTTCACTGCGGTGACACAACCATCTCTGTCGTGTTCGACTGTGTCTCTTAGATCTCACCAGTGCTCAGAACATTTCTTAGCCCAGCTTTAATACTGTTTTTAAAGTCTATTTTCTGTATATAAAATCTTTTTATACATTTTTAATAACTGCATAATATGCTAAGTTATTTTGTAAGAAGAGTTTTATGTATTTTTGTATGAATCAATAGTTGTATATTGTTAGTATTCTTAGGTTTTAATAATATTTTTATACAAAATTAAATATAAAACAATTTGTATATTTAATGTTTTGAGTATCCCCATAGGCTAGAACAAACCTCTCCCCTATTTGATGTTAATATTTCTGTTTGATAAATTTGCCTAAAGTCACAGAATATTCATAAAGTTTTCATTCAAAAACATTTTTCTACACATGACCTACGGTCAAACAAGTTTTGGTTTCCAAAAGAGGCTCAATTATTAAATATTACATCATGTACTAGTTGTGGAATCGATTTTTGTTGGGAAAATCATTTTTATGTTAAATTCATAACCTTTTTGAGATATCTACGAGGGCCATCCGGAAAGTAGTACCCGTTTGTGAAATAAAGACACAGAAGTAAATATTGACAAATATTAACATTTTTATTGAAAAGAGCATACCTTAAACTACTTCTCCACATAATCTCCAACCAAATTTAAGCATTTGTCATAACGTGTGACGAGTTTTTGTATTCCAGCGTCATATTCCTCCGCCACCAGCCGATTGAAATACGTAGTCACGCCTTCTTTAAGTTCTTCATCGCTGTCAAATCTTTTTCCCGCCAAAAACTCTTTAAGTTTTGTAAAGAGATGAAAATCTGAAGGGGCCAAGTCCGGGCTATACGATGGATGGTCGAAAATTTCCCAATTGAATTGCTGCAGAAGTTGTTGTGTTATCCCCGCTGCATGAGGCCTTGGTTTTGTGCTCATCTGTAAGCATGCGAGGGACCCACCTTGCACAAATTTTTGAATAATGCAATTCATTCAGCTACTCTAAATATGCCTCCGCAAAATGTAAAAAGAAAATAATTTATAGTATCTAAAATAAACTAAATGGTTTGAATTCATCACTGTTATCATCTATAGTGAAAATTAGAAACTACTATCGTAACTATTTGCAGCACATTAAGACAGATGGTATTTTGTTCATGCAAACAAAATGCTGGAATAAGTATTTTATAATTAGTACTATTTTATAATAAGAATAGGCCTGTGTTTAATTTATATATTTTGTTTACACATGATAAATTTTATCTAAACCTGTCCGCTATATTTTGTGTGATTGAGTATCAAATCATCCAAATATAATAATATCAAGCCAAATCTATTGTAAATTATTCTTTTAAAATGTTCCTTGGACTTAGAACTCTCCCCTCTTCCCTTTCTACCAGAAGTAAATTACAATTATCGGGAAGGAGATGCTTTTTTACAGAAGTAATCTTCTCCAGCCTATGTATGTATATATTTTCTTGATTGGAGCAACAAAGCAAAGTAAAATATAGTATCAGGAGTATCTTAGACCAAAAGTTTATTAGAAAGGCCGGAAGTAGGTGCTTTTTGATAGACGTTGGTTTTTTGGCATCATATGTATAAATATTCTTGATTGATACAAGGTAAACTCAACTGTGGCACTGTAAATACATTGAGCAGGAAGTGAATTGAAATAGCTGGAATAGATAAGTTTTGATCAAAAGTAGTTTCAGAGACCTACACGTTTATACATTTTCTTAATTGGGACAAGGTAAACTCAACCATGGCATTAGAAATATCTCAGACCAGAAGTAGATTGAAAGGTCCAGAAGAAGTCGGGTTTATTACCGAAGTAGTTATCTGAGACCTACATATGTTTCTTGCTTAGGACAACAATGCAAACTCAACTGGTGAGTCCAAAATATAATTTATTCGAACCAGAAATACTCCAGAATGATCAAAAACTAAAAACTGATATAAAATTGTTGCAATTTTACTTGACCTCTGATCCTCTAAATTACTTATTCTTAAATAATATGTTTCTGAATATGCCTATTTCCCCTTGAAGAATATCAGGGCTCTATCGTATTACATCATAGAAGGCTACAGATTTCAGTTTTAAAAATTGTGTGCGAAGCCGTCGGTAACTGTTAGTATTATAATGTATAAGTTTTGAAAAAAAAGATACCTTAAAAATTGCAATTTAATGTTAATTTTGTGATTTTAAGTTAATTTAAAAATAAAAATCTGTCTCCGGCAAAAAATTATTTATGTCTTTTGATTCATTGTTTTAAATGTTGCAATAGTGTTTCTTATGAAATACTGCTAATTATTAACACTATTATTAGTTACTGCTAATTTTGTGTTTATTTCTTAATAAAATGCACCTTTTCTGTTAAAAAATCTTAATTTTTACATTTTTGTCAGGAAATAAATGGCTAAAATAGTTTTATGCCTTAAGATATTACAGTAGACGTAAGACCTGGCTGTACGGGTGGCCATCAAGAGTTTAGCCCTATAAGAACATTGAACAGAGTGAAGGAAAGTGAAGTTTAACCAACCCATTTGGTATCGATCATGAAACAACCATAGTGCTATTGACACTGAAAGTGTCAATTTGTGTTTTACCGGTAAAAGCATTATTACCAGTCAAAGACCTTTAATTTATACATAAATTAAAAGTCTGTGAGTTGTTTTAATGTTTAGTGGCCTTTGATTTTCATTTATCCTGTTTCTAGTTAACAATCTTGTGGTTTTTCCCACATGTGACTTTGATGTTAACCTCTGTGCAGCAGAGATTGTTTATTATAAATAAATTATTTTGTTCTTTGTTTAGAAGATTTTTATTCAAATTGAGCAAAGCTTATTCATACACTTTTTATTATAATACATAAAAATGGGTGATCATTATACATCAAGTGATATTCTAATGGAATCTGACATTACTGTCTTTGTGAGTATGAAGTAGAAGTGTATCTTGTTTTATTTTATGTTTTTGTTAATTTTGAAGTAATATACTGACTTATGTACTGTTCTATATTAGCTAACTCCTTAAAAATGAAAATAAAAAAATTAATTTGTTTGAGAGTCAATTTTATTTTGTTATTGTATTGTGTTGTTTAGCAATTGAAAATAGGTGAAAATTTGATACATCCAATCACTTTAAAAAATTTAGAAATTGGTTATTAATTAATTAATTTTTTTGTAGTGCATATAATTTACAAATTTTGTTATAGCCTATATTGGGAAAATGTTATGTAGGAATTATGTTTTTGTTTAGCAACAAAATTCACCTTTTGTGTACGGTTTTGTAGGTTTTACAATATATTTAATCTTTCTTCAAGAGAACCTGGATACTATTGTATATTTTCTGAAACTAAATAAAATGAAAATTAAATTGGCTGTCTCAGATCCTAAACTTTTTTTCTGTTGTATGCATATATGTATATTTATTTATTAAAGGTTTATGCATAATGTTTTTATGTTATATCTATCCCCGAATTCCCCTCAGAAAATAATGTATTACACATATAGATTTATAGTAAAATGTATTTTTTAGAGAATATTTTAATTACGGATACAAAACTTTAAAAAATGGCCTGCCTTATGAGGAATAAATTACTGCCAGTTCCAGGGTTAATAAAGTTTATATGTAAGTATGTTAATTTGGAACCAATTAAAAAGTGCATATTCTAGAATTCATTTGTAATTGTGCTCAATTTTGTTGGGAATTTAAAGAATTGTCTAATGTAGATCTATCAATAAGGGTTGTATGGGAATACAGTGACTTAATAATATGAAAATTCTTGAATTTAGTGGTTAAATTGCCAACATGTACAGCACAAAAAGGATTACTAAAAATTTTGTTTTACAAATATTTACTTAATATATTGATTCAAATTAAATAAAACACATAATAACCACAAATTAGAAAATAAGTAGGTTTTACTGCATTTTGAAATGTTTACTGCACTGTACACAAGTGGTAGAGGACCATCAATTGTGAATGCTGCTATCTAATTTTGACGTATCTATCTAGAATGTTCCACTTTAATTTTTAAGTGCATCAGTGAATCAGTAAAGGATATCTTCAATATTTTTAGCAGCTGATAAAACAAGAGGTAACTTTTCTTCTGTACTGACATCTATGTTACTCATTGCTCTGACAAAGGGCCCTTGTTTAACCCTTTTTTTAGCAGTATATAATTAGTGTGTCAACAAGGAGAGTATTAAAGGTCAGGATGATTTATCTAAATGGATATAGTCATGCTAAGTAAGGGTTACGTATTTAACTGAAAGTTATCATTTAGTCAAATGGTATATCATTGTACTGTTGTAGAAGTAGAGAACTGCATCTTACTCTATCGAATGTACAGCTTGCACATGTTCTACATGCAACGGGTGTAAATATATAAATATGATGCCTTTGTTGTGGTAACACATTTTATATACTTTAGTTTCCCAAACATTACGTAGGAATATAGTGAAAAGCAACATTCTTTTAAAAATGTTTGTGGAGAGTGAACTTTTATTGATTTTAGTTTGTTTATTGTTGATAATTTTACAATTTAAAATACAAACAGTCAAGACTTGTGAATAGTCTAAGTGAAAATTCTCTTCTTTGTGTATCATTTCTAATTTTACAAGTCAAAATATAAATAGGCAAAACTTGTGAATAGTCAAATTGAAAATTCTCATCTCTATATTAGTACTATTGTTAGCAGAGGCATATTATTTATTCAGACGCTTATCTGTATTTTCCCACATTTTATCACATGTTGGAAGTTAAGCTGCATTTTACTTACTATCTGGAGTTTTGTTTAACCTTGACTTGCATTTGACATAATGTCTTAATTTATTAGTCAATTAATCACAGTTACAAAATTATAAGGACATTAAATAAACCTAAAATCTAAATATTATAACTTAAAACATGTATTTATCATATTCACTAAAAAATTGCAGAGGCTAGTATAGTACCACTCATGATAATCTTTGGGAGAGAAAGTATGAACATCGTTAGTGGTTTTGACTATGAACAAAAATTGAAATACTGTTGAGCAAAATTCACTATTAAGAGCTTGTATACTAAAGAACTAACTTTGGAATTCACATAATCATATGGAAAAGCCATGAATCCAAATAATTTATATTATTAATACTTCCTTGTTTCTTAAATAGTGAGATATGAAATATTTGAAAATTAGAAATATAGGGTTATATTTACTAAATAACTGCATATCGAGTAATTTTTGGTTAGTCTAACTTAGCCAAAAATCACTTGATTAAATAAATAATTCAGTGGCAAAAAGGGTGACTCTCGACAGTGAGACCAAAAAATATAAAGAGTATCATTTGTGTTAACAAAGTTTTGACGAGGCATGAACTGGAAAACCTGGACAGTAGCGTGAATTATGAGAACTTCAGAAGGTACCACAATCCAGGACAATAGTTGATACTGGCTTTGCCAGTAATGAACTTTATGATGTCAAAGAAACAAACAGGGGCAGTTACCTGGCACATGAAGTGGGCAGGGATTTCCCTTAGTGTTCAGAGTAGATAAAAACTAAACTTCATGTAATCGTAATTGTACCTAGAAAATTAGGTTATGCATTGAAGAAGAAAGATGTGTGCAGTAAATATTCTTCATTAAAGTAACAAATTCACACTTAAAATTACACGTTACAGTACATCTCAATGGTGTAGTATGGATTTTCATAAAGTGGAATTTACCAGCAGTTTATAGACATTTACAATACAACAGCTTCAGCAAAGGATAATGATAGTAAGTTATCCCAAAATGGAGTGCAAATTACCTGATTTGCAAGTCTTTGATTGCTATGTTACTGATCATTTTTTCCCCATACTGTAATATTAAAAGGTAAGAGTATGCCACAACAGTCATGTAAAAAGTGTCACTGGTTTGCAAAATTTCTAATCTGTAACTCCTTTAAATTTCGAGATGTATTGTGGACAGATAGACAATCATACAGAAAAGAAATTGACACAAAAATTACAAACAGCAAAATTCCTTTGTTGGACCTGCACCATAATAGAACAGATTCTTGTCTATGTTGAAAAAAGTAATGTAATTAATTCAATTAAATTTCAGGTAACATTTAATCTGCTGATAAAAACTTTCTTGAGATATATTGCCACATGATACATTCAAATTTTTGGCCATTAACTTAGGTTTCATAGCTATTTTCAAACAATAAATGTTCCGGTGAGCTAGGAGGGAGGGGTACCAGTGGTGTAGCAAAGGGGAGCGGCGGGGGCGGGCCGCACCGGGTGTCACCCACCCGGTCTCTCAACTTTAAGAACAATGTACAAACAAAAAAGAAATAAATTGCTAGCACAAAAATTTCTCTTTTGGGAATTTCCGCAAAAGAGCCTGACGCTGTCGTGGGGGATTCCCTGTCCCATACTCGCGATCTTTGACGTTTCAGTTGCAATATTTCTCATTTGTTTCGTGAAGTGTTTTGTTTGGTTGGCGTGAATTGTTAAACGTGTATTATTCTATAGTGATAGATGATAAAAAGAAAAAAAATATATTATATCCATGACCTTTATCATATAAAATTTATTGCTTTTCACTTTCAATGGGGTGACACCACCAACTTCCGTACCGGGTGCCACCCAAGATAGCTACGCCACTGGGGGGTACAACAACATAAGACTGCGTATGTTGTTGTTGGATTGAAATAAATTCTTGTCGCCGACTATCCACTCTGATTCCACATTATTTTTACGAGTAGTTTTACTCTATGAATACAAATATCAAATGTTTAAATAACACATGGTTGTATGCAGTTTGTTTACGAATTTATTCATTCTGCCATTTTCCCATTGTCATCATTGTTACCCATTACACCAATATTAGCTAATGCTCAGCCAAATTCCAATGGAGCGACATACACATCATCATAGAACTCAATTTTGCTTATATATAAATGAAGCTCCATGCTAATTTCTAAGTATATAGGTCAGTTTGTTCTTGAGATATCAAGCAGACAGACAGAAATGATTTTTCCAGACTTTGCTAAGGCTCAGTCAATTAATTAATACAACACAATATGTAAATACCAAGAATTATATTTTCAAAGTTATGCAGGTAAAAAATATATAGTTATGATATATTTTTAGAGGTATTGATGATTATGATATTGACATTTCATTCTATATGTAGTTGTACATGTTTAATTTAAAGTTCATTAATTTTCTTTAATAAGATGTAAAATAGAATAAGTAATTTCAAATTTGAATTATTTGATATTGAAAATGTATATTTATTTCAATCTACAGGAAAACATTTTTAAATGTTTTATTAATATAATAGTTAAACAATAAGTACACCATTTTATATTGGCAGAAAATGTAATTGTTTCTTTTATAAGAAATAATGAGGTATATCTGACACACTGACGAATTTGGGGGTATCAAATGTCCCCCAAAACAAAGTGATAGGCTTCTCTGCCTCAGCCAATTATTTGTTCTCTCAAATCCTGAAATTGTTTTTCTCTATTAAAATTGAAACATTACAATTAAAATACAATTATTTTTTTAATTCTGGGATTGCAGAGTTAAATTTCTCAAATTTATTTCATCTACGAGTACCCAAATAACAGCCAAAATAATGTTATTATATTTAGGAAAATGGTGTATGAGGCTTTCTTTCTGAATCAGCTTTTGGCTGAAGTTGCAAATTCTGTTAACCATTTATAAAGATGAAAATAATTTCGAGCAAGTTTTGTGCAATGGAAGGTACTGTTACATATATACTAAACTCAAAAACACATTTTTTACTCTCTAATATATAGTTGAAAAAAGTCACAACATATGCAAGTTTTGCCAACTGCATGAACATTGACCAAGTTTGACCATCGCAGCACATAATTTCTTTAATTCTTTCTTGCACACCTCTAAATTCCCCCATTATATTTAAGCAGTTGTCTGATCACAAAAATCATTTATGTCTATTTCTAATATAAACTATATAAATTATAAAGAAAGTTATTTATTCTATTTTTTTTTTAACTCAAACAGTAAAACAACTTTCTACTTCAATTGTTTTCTTAGAATAGTACAAGTATCACAGAACGAGAGTTATTATTATAAGACGTTTTATAAATCTTGACCCCGGACCTTGCCGAGTGCCGAGTGAAAAGCATCTCTTTGGGCGATCCTGCAAATTCTTGCTAGGGCATACACTTTTACACCTAACACTAACGGATTAATACAACAGTTTATATTAAACTTCTCTCATATTTTCTATATATCACGATTTTATGATTCATTGTGTCGAGTTTTCAAATTGTAAAATGATCAGATAATACGATGGCCGATACGGACGATAGTGTTCGGTGTAGCACTTCCTGTGATACGTCACATCCAGGGTTGATCAGTATCACTTCCGGTCTCAGGGCACTCTAACAGTTGCCATGGTGATATACGCTGCAGTCTTCCTCCTGGGGTCCGTCGTCCAAGCCCAAGTACGTATCCTTCTGTCCTCTGTTTGTTCTGAGGAAGGAATTGTAACTATTCAAATCAGGATTAGCCTAAATGTTGTTCCCAATTTTTTAGAAACGCCATCGGTGGATTCTAAAATTATTTAAGCTGGTATTACTGCAGAGTAACTACAAAAAAGCCTAACTTCTGATGTTGACGATAAGGAAGCATTTGCATCCTAGATTTTAGTGCAGCAATCGGTTCTCAACTAAACATCACTTCAACATAGCAGTCATGTCTGTTGTAATACGAGTTGACATCACTGGTCTAAAATGGCCGCCATTTTAAAACCAGATATCTGGAGTGATATACGAGTATTTTAGCAAGTATATATGGTTTTTTTGTAAGTCTAACTACTGTGGTGAATTTTCGTAGGACAAATTGAATTTTATCCATGAATACAGACATTTATATATAATACAATAACAGACGAAAATTAAGCGGGATAGGATCATACATTATTGTGCAACATTTATTGTATATTTACGAACGTTATATATAATAATTTGGTGAACGTTAAAATTTATAAACATTGAATACTTAACATTTCTAAACTTACTTCCTACGTAAAATTACGTAGTAATAACATTTTATGTTAACTATCGAATTGCTGCATTAAATATAAATTGATATAGGTGATCCCATGCTTTAAGTTAGATTTTGTTATTATATATTTTATCGCAATATTGTTTCACATGATTAAAAATTAATTATGTTAAGTTGTGATTTAATATCAAAGTAGGATAATTTATGTCGTGCAATAAGTTACTTTTTTTATAACCTGGAAATTTAAATTATAACCAGGTACAAATCTTGCACTGACTAGAGTTACAGTGTAAAACACGATAATAATACAATACATGTATGTATAATATGATGCATGTATGCAATATTTTTATCATATACTTATTATTATGAATTGCTATAAATAGGTTTTTTTATACAAATAATTACAAAAATAAGTAACGTAGGACGCCTACCAACAAAAGGAGGGTGTCTGACAAAAAAATATAAACAGCACTCTCTCGATTTAGTTGAATTGCTTGCGTACATGAATCGTGATTTGTTAAAAGGGCCCTAGTCCAATTGGTAAAACTTTCAGGAATCAACAAAAAACCATCTTGTTTGAAAAATATTAACTTTATCTTTTATATTTTTTAGTTATATTTAGTTTATTACTATTTTTAATTACTGAAACAATAGATATGGTGTTTTTTGTTCATTTATATTACTTTTTAAATTATTTAAAACTATGGACTTGTGCCCTTTTAACAAAGTGCACTAAAAAGGGATAAAAAATAAACAATTTCTGGTCAAACTTATGCTTTTATTGCTTACATTAGTAGTTTGGTATAGCATTTGGATTATAAATTAGTCAAATTAACAAAATAAACATTTCATTTGATTTGAGAAAATATTTTTGAGCCATAGTATTAGTTGGCCACTTTTTAATGTTGTTATAAGGTCTCAACCTCTGGTACTCAAATCTTCTTCTTCAGCTGTTCCAATGGGCCCATTTACAATTTCATTATAAAATTCCAGATGTTCTACTGATACATATTGAAGAGCTTTCTTGATGTAATTGGCCTTGGCTTCCTTCAAGGGAATTTTCCCTCCCGGATATGCAAGTCTGGTTGGAGCTGAAGGCGTACCTGATTGAGCAGACATGAAAAATGTTTGCTTGTCTAGGCCATTAATTGTGGAATAGGCCGTGATGTACCCTTTAAGTCTGACCTATACACAAAGTGGTATAGTTTACTAATACCAAAGCAAACCCTACTCTCTCTTTTCAAGTTTTTCGTCTCATCAGAAACTGTGCGGAGTTTGTAATGCCTGCCCCACCAGTTTTTGAAATCCAATATTTCATCACAGTTCACTTTCTTAACCAAAAACTTTCCTGGTATGCTGCTTTTAACAATTTGCTCCACAACTTCATAGGGGGTGAAGAGTCTGTCATATTTCTTAAGTTGCCTTTTTAAGAAATCAGTAGTTTTCTATAAGTTATTATTGTAAAAAACTGTAAAAAACCCGCAAGATAACTTTGGACGTTTTTCATTCACAAAGTTTCCTTTGTGGTTTGTGTATGCCTTTCCTTTCAAAATGGAACATTTTATGATGTTCCTCTTGTAGGACTCAGGATCATATTTCCTCTTCTTTGAAATATTATTTTCAATTGCAACGTCGTCATTTAAAACAGGAAAACCGTCGTTTGACATGTTAAACACAAAGCATTTGACAACAAAAGCAAGTTATAACCTTAAAATGCAGAAGGTTAGTCTGGAGCAACAATCTGGGAATGGAAAACAGCTGAGACACAAACTAAACAACACAGCTGGAGACAGTGCTGCCAACAAACGTTTTGTTAAAGGGGCACAAGTCCCGGACTAGTGCCCTTTTAACAAAACTTTCAATACCAAACAAGCTCTGTAGCTTATGCTATGTGGTGGATTTGTGCCTTTCTAACACAGTTAGATGAATCTATGTCTGAAGAATGCAAAACCGTGAAAAAGTGAATTTCTAAAAAAAAAAATGGACTAATGCCCTTTTAACAAATCGCGATTCACATAGAGCGTATAATTGTCGAAATCGTCGTTTGTGTGAAAAAATGGAACAGAAATATGAAATGTTGGTTGATGAAATCTGAGTCGATATTAAAACACGTTCGAAACTAGCGAACAAAACATTTATTAACATAAATAGATCAAGATTATGTGCCCGCAACTCTGTCACCCTTTCAACACAACTATTTAACTTTAATACAATTTCATAAATCATTCTACATTAATAATGACTACTGAACATAAGTTTTACAGCGTTATCAGCGAAAGTACCGACTGGTTTATCGCTATAAAAATAACGAACTTGGAACTGGTCAGCCGGGTTTAAAACGCAAGCTTTATTCTATAAAAATTAAATTATAAAATTGATAGCACTCCCAGACATTTCCGATCAGACCCTCTAGAGTGTTATTCTGTTACACGATAGCCACTATCTCCAGATATGTCTGCCGTTATCAGAGAAGGGCAGCACAGTTGACGATATAAAATTAGTGAATTAGTTTAAGATTTAAAACTACTGAAATAGTAATGAAACCCAAGGAAACATTCTTTATGATTGGTTTAATCAAGATTAGAAAGTATTTTTAAGTTTTCAAACCTTCTGGCATTAATGCCTCCGACTTTCAGTGCGAGCTGCTTGACCTAGACTGATTGGCCCTAGAACGAAAAAGATCTTCGATGTAAATCCTGTCATATAACATAATAACATACTAGAGGGTCGATCACAAATGCCTAAAAACACATTTAGGGACTATAGAATTAGTTTAAGAGTTGCGGGCACATACAAGATTTTGAACAGAAAATGTAACATTTGTGAGTTGATGTGAAATAAAAAACACGTTGCTACGAACAGAATTGTGTTTTTTTGGGATTCAACTTGAAAATATACGTACGAAATGATGTTGCCTTTGTTTCCCTACACCAGCGGGAAGAAACAAACATTCGGTCATTTTATATGATAAATATTCACGCATGCATTATTCGATAAATAGATATCTGGTTTAGTACTGGACTAAAATCATGTATAAATTCGTTTTTTATAAATGAAAATGTTTAAAATTGGTTTTGACCTGTCTCTAGCTTGGATGTAATTGGACAGATGTGTAGTTAAAGATCTAAGTGGAAATGCACTCACTCAACCACTGCAGTTGTGCAATTATTGGGTTGGAAGCTAACCGTCTGGCTGGGCATAATTGAACTTCTCGATTCTCCTCGATCCTCTAATATACCGGCTTCTGTTATTTAAGCAATATTTTGTTATATTAAATAGAACATTATTTAAGTTATATACAGTTCAAAATATGGTTTTCTTATTTCAAGTTAAAATTAGTGATACATTCAGTGAACTTCTTGGAAATATGTATATTATAACCATTCTCATAATACAATCTACAGTAATCTTTAACGTATCTTCGCTTATTATGACCTCCTCCCAAAATCGGAACTTGAATAACCATTCGAAATTGTGTATACAAAAACTATATGATCATATGCGGATTTAACTTTCTTGGGCCCATAGGCTGCAGCTTCGCATGCAATATCGTACGTAGCCTTTGCACGTGTATGAGCATTTCTGGTGCGAGTAAATTATATTTCCGACGCCAATGTTGAGTTTGGCTTATAATTGTAATTTACTCCTGTCTTAGCATTTCTCATACCATTTAGTTGATTTTGCCTTGTTTCCTCGACCAAACGCACGCACGCACGCACGCACGCACGCACGCACGCACGCACGCACGCACGCACGCACGCACGCACGCGCGCGCGCACACACAACCCACGTACATACAAATGAGAGAAGCCTACTTCTGTCAAAAGACATTTAAGATGGATTTTATAACAATCTTCAAATTTATAGTATAAAAGTTAAATTACAGTGCTAACTTTTTCTTTGGTATCTTCATTACAAAAAAAAAAGCAGTCAGGAT
Source organism: Homalodisca vitripennis (assembly GCF_021130785.1). NCBI lineage: Eukaryota > Metazoa > Arthropoda > Insecta > Hemiptera > Cicadellidae > Homalodisca > Homalodisca vitripennis. The sequence continues at coordinate 93,879,829 of NC_060207.1, forward strand.
AATTTTAAAACTGAATTATAGAGAGTCGTGCAGGGCATCTTTCGGGGAGCTGGGATTGATGACATTGCCCTGCCTTTACGTTTTTGAGGTGATCGTGTACTGCAGATCGAGATGTGCCTTGATAAGTGGCAGGGACGTTCACCAACATGAAACTAGAGGCAGGGACAACTTGCGAACTCATCAACGCAGACTGACATTATCGCAACACCTCCCTCACAGGTGGGTGTCAGACTAATCAACAAGCTCCCTGAGGATATAAAAAACTCCAACAACCTCAATCAATTCAAAACTCGTCTCAGACGCCTGTTGGTGTTTAAAGCGTTTTACTCGATTGATGAATTCATGACGAGCCGTTGGGATGATTGAAAATCATGGATCCGAAGTCTGTGTGATTGTGTCGTGAGAATGCTGAGATGTAAGTATGACTGTGAGTGAATGTGTAGTTAGGATATATTTTATGATGCATTTGACTATTGCAATACAATGTTACATATTGTCAAACACGCAATAAAGAGATTATGAATTATGAATTATTACAGGGCTGACCAAACACGGCATACTTAGGTATTTGCTTAAAATATACATTTAATAGTTTTTTACAAGGAATAATTTATTTTTACGACAGCTTTTAATTTTCTCATCTGGATAATTTCTTAATCTGTGCTCAACAGTGGTTGCAGAAGAGGTTAAAATAAGAAGTATTGTTACTATCAAGCTTAACCTATGATTTGAACACAAATTGAAAATAGTGGTTAAATTACATAAGCATACATACAATCGGTCCAGTAGTGTTTACGTGATTGAATAACGGATACATGAACACGCAAACAGACACCATTAGATTTTTATACAATAGTAAAGATGAAAAAGTACATTAATATATTAACAATCAATCAATGAGAACATCAAAATGTTCTTCCTTCTTTTACGAAAATTCCCATATGACGTCATCATAGTTGATGGCAGATAGTATGTCTGCTTTTGCATTGAAACTAGTCAGACTCAGAAATCTGGCATCTGTGGGCGAACACACACACACACACACACACACACACACACACACACACACACACACACACACACACACACACACACACACACCACACACACACACACACACACACACACACACACACACACACACACACATAACCAGATAAAAGAGTTTGTCGCTTAACCTCTGAAGTCTTAAGGATGAAAACCTAAATAATACTTATATATGTATGCTTATTTACGTTTAAAGATATAATAGGACATCGTCATAATACATCGTAAATGCTTTATAAAAAATTTGGCTAAAGACTTCGATTTTAAAAAATTCGTGCGAAGCAGCGGGTAACAGCTGATACAGTAAAAACAAAGCTTTCTTATACATTTTACTAATACAATTTTACTGTTGATAACATAAAAAAAGTTGCGACCTTCTTGGGCCTAGTAAATCCGCACTGGTCATATGAGATATATAGTGTGGATCTCAACACAGTCTAACGTAAATTTCATCTGATCCAGTATATACATGATATAGAAATATTAATCATATATTTCATTCATATAGTTCATTAGCCAGATTCAATCGGTGAAAAGTAGCAAACGAACAGAACTTTTGATGGATGTCTAAATATATAATAATGGGTGTCTATGTAGAAACAAGCATACCAAACCAAATAACAAAAATGTGATTTTCTGAGTGTCGAATTGGTGTTGATGTGAAAACAAACGTAAAAACGATATTCTGGTTCTGTTTTCACATACTGAGGAAATCAAGCACGTCAAGCAAAAGAACAAAATGTGATTTTCTGATTGTCGAATGGGTGTTGATGTTAAAATAAACCTAACAACAATGTCTGGTTCTGTTCCCATATACTGAGGAAAACAAGCATATCAAGCAAAAGAACAAAATGTGGTTTTCTGATTGTCAAATGGTTTTTAATGTGACAACAAACATAAAACGATGTTTTGTTTCTGTTTACACATATTGAGGAAAACGATCATACCAAACAAGATTACTTAAATGTGATTTTTGATTGTCGAATGCGCGTTGATGTGGAAACGTACATAAAAACGATGTTTTGTTTCTGTTTACACATATTGAGGAAAACGATCATACCAAACAAGATTACATAAATGTGATTTTTGATTGTCGAATGCGCGTTGATGTGGAAACGTACATAAAAACGATGTTTTGTTTCTGTTTACACATATTGAGGAAAACGATCATACCAAACAAGATTACTTAAATGTGATTTTTGATTGTCGAATGCGCGTTGATGTGGAAACGTACATAAAAACGATGTTTTGTTTCTGTTTACACATATTGAGGAAAACGATCATACCAAACAAGATTACATAAATGTGATTTTTGATTGTCGAATGCGCGTTGATGTGGAAACGTACATAAAAACGATATTCTGGTTCTGTTTTCACATACTGAGGAAATCAAGCACGTCAAGCAAAAGAACAAAATGTGATTTTCTGATTGTCGAATGGGTGTTGATGTTAAAATAAACCTAACAACAATGTCTGGTTCTGTTCCCATATACTGAGGAAAACAAGCATATCAAGCAAAAGAACAAAATGTGGTTTTCTGATTGTCAAATGGTTTTTAATGTGACAACAAACATAAAACGATGTTTTGTTTCTGTTTACACATATTGAGGAAAACGATCATACCAAACAAGATTACTTAAATGTGATTTTTGATTGTCGAATGCGCGTTGATGTGGAAACGTACATAAAAACGATGTTTTGTTTCTGTTTACACATATTGAGGAAAACGATCATACCAAACAAGATTACTTAAATGTGATTTTTGATTGTCGAATGCGCGTTGATGTGGAAACGTACATAAAAACGATGTTTTGTTTCTGTTTACACATATTGAGGAAAACGATCATACCAAACAAGATTACTTAAATGTGATTTTTGATTGTCGAATGCGCGTTGATGTGGAAACGTACATAAAAACGATGTTTTGTTTCTGTTTACACATATTGAGGAAAACGATCATACCAAACAAGATTACTTAAATGTGATTTTTGATTGTCGAATGCGCGTTGATGTGGAAACGTACATAAAAACGATGTTTTGTTTCTGTTTACACATATTGAGGAAAACGATCATACCAAACAAGATTACATAAATGTGATTTTTGATTGTCGAATGCGCGTTGATGTGGAAACGTACATAAAAACGATGTTCTGGTTCTGTTTCCAAATACCGAGGAGATAACAAACACTCAGTGTTGTGCAGAATAAACATGTGGGTTAAACACGGACTATTGTCTGAAACAACTCTTGTGGCAGAAGGTTATTATAGTAGAACAGATGTTCTGGTTCTGTTTCCAAATACCGAGGAGATAACAAACACTCAGTGTTGTGCAGAATAAACATGTGTGGGTTAAACACGGACTATTGTCTGAAACAACTCTTGTGGCAGAAGGTTATTATAGTAGAACAGATGTTCTGGTTCTGTTTCCAAATACCGAGGAGATAACAAACACTCAGTGTTGTGCAGAATAAACATGTGGGTTAAACACGGACTATTGTCTGAAACAACTCTTGTGGCAGAAGGTTATTATAGTAGAACAGATGTTCTGGTTCTGTTTCCAAATACCGAGGAGATAACAAACACTCAGTGTTGTGCAGAATAAACATGTGGGTTAAACACGGACTATTGTCTGAAACAACTCTTGTGGCAGAAGGTTATTATAGTAGAACAGATGTTCTGGTTCTGTTTCCAAATACCGAGGAGATAACAAACACTCAGTGTTGTGCAGAATAAACATGTGGGTTAAACACGGACTATTGTCTGAAACAACTCTTGTGGCAGAAGGTTATTATAGTAGAACAGATGTTCTGGTTCTGTTTCCAAATATACCGAGGAGATAACAAACACTCAGTGTTGTGCAGAATAAACATGTGGGTTAAACACGGACTATTGTCTGAAACAACTCTTGTGGCAGAAGGTTATTATAGTAGAACAGATGTTCTGGTTCTGTTTCCAAATACCGAGGAGATAACAAACACTCAGTGTTGTGCAGAATAAACATGTGGGTTAAACACGGACTATTGTCTGAAACAACTCTTGTGGCAGAAGGTTATTATAGTAGAACAGATGTTCTGGTTCTGTTTCCAAATACCGAGGAGATAACAAACACTCAGTGTTGTGCAGAATAAACATGTGGGTTAAACACGGACTATTGTCTGAAACAACTCTTGTGGCAGAAGGTTATTATAGTAGAACAGATGTTCTGGTTCTGTTTCCAAATACCGAGGAGATAACAAACACTCAGTGTTGTGCAGAATAAACATGTGGGTTAAACACGGATTATTGTCTGAAACAACTCTTGTGGCAGAAGGTTATTATGCGAGTAGTACAATCTATATATATAAAAAATGAATGTTTGTATGTTTGTCCTTTATGGAATCGTGAACTATTGGACCGATCATGATGAAAATTTGTACGTATATGTATTTTTCCACGGAGAAGGTTTATAAGCTATGCCCATCCCTTTCCCGATTCAGGATTCCGCCCCACTGGTTACAGAAATACCCATAAGAAATGCATTGCAGCAAACATATGTTAACGTCTTTTCAAATTTTTAATCAGTTGTTCTTTGTAAACATATATTACACTTATAGTTTTAAAGCATAGAGTAAGCTTAAGAGAAACGACAAATTTTGTTTAAACTGTTTTTGCAATCACTGTTAAACATAGACTTTACTATCCAGATAATACAATTCAAATTTGACGTAAAAATTCACCTTTAACTACAATATTTATTTAATATAAACCATGCTCATGCTTGATCAGAAGAGTAATGCAGATATCATAATTACTATCTTACGTTGGCTACAAATATAAAGAATGTTATAAAATCAACCTTAGTTGTTTTTTTTTTGACAGAAGTATGGTTCTCAAAACTCCGTGTGTACATATTCTCTCGATCGAGACAACAAAGCAAGCTCAATCGTGGCATCGGAGATATAACTAATTTAATCTAAAATTTATTATAGTAAAAAAAAAAAATTACTAAGTAATATAAGGACTTCGGTTCTTAAGATTTGCGTGCGAAGCCGTGGGTAACAGCTAGATAGAGGCAGGAATATGGTACATACCTTCATAATACGCCCAAGAGGCTCACGATGGAACGACTATCAATTATCTCAGCAATGTTTAGAATGTGATAGAAAAAGAATAAGTGAATATAGTGTACTGTTTTCAACGGGAAATTGCGTGCGAAGCCGCGGGCAACTTTTGCAAAAAATTATTGAAATGCGCAGCAAAGCGCGCCGGGCCCGCTAGTACTTTATATTTGATCTGTATATGTATTCATAAAACTCCAGTAGCGTAAATAGAATGTTTGGAGTGTAAAGACATGTTATGTACAATAATTGTAAGGGTTCAGTAATACTCCCAGCACAATTCGTGGTCATTCTGTAATATTACACAGATTGTAAGATGTTTAAATGCTTTTGTCTGACATTGTACTGTTTTTATAAACCAGTATTTTATATGATAAAATAGCTATAGTAGGTTGTAGAAAAACTAGATAAATCAATATAACGAATAATTTTTAAAACAGGCTGCCAGGTAATGTAGAGATTATGTAAGGAAGAATATAAGCAAAAAGTCGATGTTATCGGTTTGCTAACGAAGGCGCAGTGGTGGCGGAAATTACGCGAGTTTCTTACCCGCATTTCTCTACCCGAAGATATTTTGTATCTCTACCCGGTACAAATACAATTGTTACATTGTGTTTCTGTTATACAATTTTGGATGCGTCAACTCGGTAATTATTCTCAGAATCGGCTACAGCGATAAAATATTAAACTGGGATTTCTATACATTTGGTTTTATGTGTTGTATTAAATGTGATTGGTAAATAGTTTTGCAAAAAAAAAAAAAAAAAAAAAAAAAAAAAAAAAAAAAAAAAAAAAAAAAACTGAACTAGCTGGATTAAATTTATATGGGTGAAATAGTAAAAACTACCATAAGTATTCGGTAAGTAATATTGTATCGGTAAGCATAACAACAAAGTATTTATAGTTTTTATTTATTATTATTTGCACTACTCGTCAACTAATTTTTAACGCCCCGTCAACACTTTTACGTTATTTTCATCTAGGTTATGACACTAAATAAAACAAAAATAAAATGCTTTGAATATTATAAAATTTTACTTTCGAAGTATTTTGAAAAGGACATTTAAAACTATTGTAATTTAATTAACTCCAAAAATATGATTGAATAATTAAAGCTTGGTTTTAAAAATAATTACAAATTTTACAAAAACTCCTACAATTTAAAAATGTGCTCAACCGAGTTCTGTCTTGTAAACGATTAGACGTGCCCGTACCGTAGTCACTGTGGTGCAGGAACTAGAGAGCGCTCTGTCGGAAGCCAGACTCAAACGTTAATTACAGGGATCGTGTCGGCAGGGCTTGTCTGGAATGGAATCGTGAATAAAGGCTTTAGCTTTGATCTGTTGGTTGGTCTGAGATTTAACAAACAGCCATTGTGGGCGAGTCAGCAGACGTTGCTGCTGTTTGTCGAAGCTATGGTGCTCCTGCTTAAAACAAACACCATCATGCAAAGCTTTGCTTTGTGAACGTGCATACTCGTTAAATAATAAAATGGAGTTGGCTATTTATCCAACGTAGCACACGATATCGAATAAATGTGTACTGACTATCAAAATGTAATGTACTCAGTATTAAGTTAAATGTAAGTTTTGCTTAAACTTGCATTTTGTTGATGTTTAATATAAGCAAAAGTAAATGCAACTTTTCTCTGCAATATTTCTTTATAAAAGTCCTGTATCAGCACATAAAATAAAATTATACTTTTATAGGTTATGAATATTAATTATATATTAAACGAACGCAGCCTATTACTATATTGTCTAAAGCTTGAACAATGGAAACAATTTGTTGTAATGTATAAAGAAATGTAAAACTGGAAATTAAGTGAAAATATCCTTTTGAATGCTTTAAATATTGAGTTCAACCTAATCTGCACTTCTTAAATGTATACTGCTCATTACACATAACTCCCAATTCATCAATTAAAAAAAGTTTAAAATTGTAAAATCCTATTTACGAGATTTTATGATCCTTGTACGTTGTTTTATGATTTTTATAATCAGTGAATAACAAACAAGGATAAAAAAAAAAAAAAAAAAACTGTTTAATACGAATACAATGACGCCACAGCAATAATATGCTTAATAGATTATCCCTATTATCAATGAAATGAACTCGGGACAATATAGGACGAACTGTAAGAATGTAGTCGTCAAATTATGTATACTTTAGAGACTAACATTACTATTAGAATATACTTCTGTATTGCTATAGATTCAAACTTCAATATTTCAATAGTAATTGTACTATTTGCTCTGCATATAGATACATTATAATAATTTAACCCATTGTTTCATTAATATAAAGGTGAGTAGTTACGAAACAAGTAACGTTTGTTCATTCTTTGACAAACGTTCATTGTGAACGAGGTATAATCTTTTGCAAATGAATAAAAGTGCTTAATTTAATTGGATTTCGTACTGTAGTAGTTACATTTGTGTTAGCGAGATGTTGGAACAATTTCATTTCTGTTTCTCTGGTGTCTGCACGATATCTCCAGAACTAACTGAAACACTTAAAATATTGCATGAAACTTTATTTCAAAGATAGAAGCAACATCACGATTGATGATGGTGCATGTTACTCCATGGGATTTGGCTGAGCGTTAGCAAATAATTTTACATTGGTCTTATGGTAACTATGATGGCAACGAAAAAATCGCAAAATAAATACATTTGTAAACAGAGTACAATAATTCGACATTTATAATGTGGCAGTAACATATGCAGCCAAATGAAATGAACTGTGTACTTAACACTTTGCATACAATCTTAGTGAAGCCTGTTCCGCGACACGTGATGGGGCGTAATCGACTATCTTATTTAGAGACATTCTCAATATTTATGGATTAAAACTTACATTAATAAAAATTGAATACAAACAAATAGTAGAGAAATAATAATATAATTTTAATTAATTTGAATACATTCCAACGATAGTTTAGCATAAAATCGATATTCCTTCACGTCGCGTCGGCCAGCCGTTATTGTATAATTCGTTCGCAATGTTGTTCGTTAGAAAAAGTATGTGATAAAACAGAACATCATAATAGTACTAAATAAACACATCTTTTTAACTTATTCTAAATATAATTTTGTAATAGCACAAATTTATTTCATATAAGATGAAAGTTAAATTATAAAGTAACACGAGGTATAACATCGGTATTATGTGCACAGCGTTACTTTATTGCCTCAACACGAATAATGGCCTATCCAGCAATATTCAATGGACGACAAATACAAACTGGTGACGTTGACAAATTGACAATTTACGTAGTCCATCTAGTGAATATGAATGGAAGACAACTGAAGTCTATGAATGTGGATGTATTCTTTCCCATTTCTTTCTTAGAATAATTCATTAATGACATGTTACTTTAATGTTATATACATATATACAATATATACTATTTGAACACAGGTTTAATCTTGTGTGCTATGTCATCTCTCAATAGATAAATAGAAAACTCCACAACTTATCATAGCTAACTCTAAAATCAATAAAAAAGAATTTCTAAAAGTTAAATCCATTTTAGGTTTTTAATAATTTTCGAACAAGAAACAAGGATATAAAACAAAACTAACTATACGGGTATAAATATCATTAATGAAGTGATCAAGAACATCTATCACTAGGAAATATATCGTATTGGCTGAGGAACGTACCATTCCACCCACTGGATTAGTATTTGCTTATACAGACGCTAGAAAGCATCTGGTTTTGTACTCATCTCATCCGAAAGAATTGATGTATCCAAAGTTATAAGTTATAAAAAAGTGAAAGTTGTTAAATTTTTGAAATAGTAAAGAAGTTCAATTTTCAATGATGACGATACGTATCGATTTCGTTTAGTTGAAACATGTGTTTTATATCAGAGTGACGTATGTGCCAAAGAAATATTGAGTTTCAGTTAATCCTTGCAACCATTAAAGTAACAGGAGGCTATGGTCATCCGAAGGATTCATAAAATACGGTTCTATTGGCTTTAATGATGTAGTAAAGTCTGGATCTATTTAATTTGATTTCTATTCACTAACTCAGGTATTAAATTGATGCAGATCTATTTTGTAGTGGGCAGGGCGGTACATTCCTCAATTTATTTGAATATCGTTGCTAGTGACAAATGTTCTTACAGACTAAATTTATATCCTTAATCTAAATTTCGAACGGACTAATAAAATATTTTCCAATAGATATTTAATATTAATACTTTAAGACTATTGGTATCCTAACTAGGTTTGCAATCAATTCAATAAGTATATCACCACACAATAAGGTATGAGTACGCCACACAATGTTTCGCGTCACGGTCTACAGCTCATTTCATTCTCAATATATTCTGCGGACAGATATACAGACAGACAATCATACAGAGAAGATATTTTACATATTATACAACATGAATAAAAAAATAAAATGGTAGGGTACGATAAGCGGACCCGGTTTTTATATGGAAATTGGCAAACGATATTACTTAATCATAATCATTGATATAACCAATCGATACTGATTAATTATTTTGATTAATTAACTTAATCTATATTTACAGCTGTAAACACTTTCAAATAATACACGTAATCGTAGTATTATTATATACGATTACGTGTATATATATAAAACAATAAACAAATTTTTATTATACATACACGTAATAATATATAATTACGTGTGTATAGTTATAAACAATTCAATAATTATGACATAAACTATATGGATTGTGCCTCAAAATTATTTATGAGTTTTCTTATATTCCTATACACTTATATTTTAATTTAAAATATGATTGTTATTTAGGACTATACATACTTTTATATGAATAATTTATAGTGTAGTATTCGAGATGCGAATATTAGGTATCGATGATTCTATTCTTCGATATAAAAAACCGGGTCCGCTTATCTTACCCTACCCAAATAAAATATAAATTGTGTTAACCTACAGAGTGATACTTCAACCACGCTCAGCGAAGTTCTATGGCTGGGCACGCACCTCTATATAAAACATACTTGTCTATTCAGAAATTAAGTTTCATACCAAACTTAATGAAGACATAAAACCTCTCTCGGGATATCGTCAAAAGTTTTATTCATTAATTTAGGTTCCATATCAGTGTTTTAATAATAAAAGTTCTGGTGACCTAGGGGGAATACTACAACGCAAGAGTAGGCTAAAATCGAAATATGTCACCTCATTTTAACACTGACATTCCACTCTATTATTTTTTATTTTAGTCTTTGAGTACACGTACATGAACGTGTTAATATGTCACCTTTTAAAACCTCATATGCTTGTACTCAGTTTGTTTAAAAAATATGTATTCTATTATTCTCTCGTTGCCATCATGGTTATCCATAAAATCAGTGTATAAATATTTTCTAACACTCAGCCAGATCGTAGGTGATAGTTTCTATATCTTGAGAGATAAGGTCTAACACTTCTGTTATTCTTGCAGCAGGGCCTGTACAAAGTGTGGTTCGAGGGTGTCACGCCCTGCGGTAGTGGACTGGACAGTCTGGTGGACGTCTCTTCTATCAAGGCGTCCCACTACAATCGCACTACCCTAACCATCCAAGGGAACCTCAATATGCTGCAGACCGTCGATGAAAAGACAAAAGTATGGTGAATTTCCTTACTTTTTATTTCCTGCAGTAGACCTAGCTAATATAAGGCGACTAACCCTAATTGGCATCGCGCTCAACCAAAAAAAATAAAAACGCAAAACATTTATTATTTAGCGATGTTTTGTTAATTTTTAACGCAGAGTAGATGTAACGCGTAATCCGTACAGAATTCAAAATTAGCTCCAGCATCTAAAGACTATCATGATAGAGCTTCTGTAAAGGGTGACTTCTCACACTCTTTCTTCCTAAATAAATATAAAGTTAGTATACATTCTGGATGGATATATAAATAAGTAAATCTATTGAGACAACCACCAACATTCCTTCTCGTGCAGACTGAACTCAGAACCTTAATGTTGGGTTGTAGATGAGAGTAAATCCTTATATCCTTTTACCCAAAATTATAAGAAATTACCATTTGTGACAATTTCCAAACTTCGTCTTTTTTACTATTTCTTACTGACTAGCGCAACTCCTGTCTATAAAAAGTAAATCTATTTACACCTGTATAATGTGAAACTAGGGAGATCCGGAGTCACATAGGTCTAAGATGATCAAAATTTAAATTTGCCCTAGAGTGAAGTACTGACTTACAGTTTTTGTTATTCATTTACATCTAGTACCTACTATAACGTATTATATAATTATTCTGGGTTATTTAAGGTTTGTACAGTGCTGGTGGACAGAAAAAGTGGAATAAAGTATTAGGATATAGAATATAGATACACAAATAAAATATTTATTCTACTTTAGACAAAATGTGAGGAATAACATAAAACATATACTAAATATTTGACAGGATAATCATCTTGTAAGAATCATCTGTCTTATGTAATAAATGTAAAGTGAGCTATTAAACTGGTTGATGTTTATCTATAAAAAAGATAACACAAAGTTTACTGGATCTAGATTCTGAATTGCATAAAACTGTTCTGTGGCCCAACATGTTGAAAGTAAAATTTGAATAATTTACATAAAACGTAAATTAAATTTGATGAAAGTTCCTTACGGAGTGACAGGAACAAATCGTAGGTCTTTTAAGTTGTATATAATAGAGAGAGACAAGAACATTGGTACAGGAAAATTTAAGTAAGTTTAACTTAAACTGTACACGTGCCTTTAACTTGACCTTTGAACTAAAATATCAGATGAAGTGGCTGTTATTATTAAATATTTAGTTGAAGCTTTGATTTCGAGTGGTTTAGTTAAGAAATGCCAATAGTACAATTATATCGGTATGCATTTATTTATCGTAAATAGCATGTTTAATACAGAACAAACTAGAACATCGAACAATTGTATTTGATAACTTAAATATCAACAAACACATGAATCTGAAGTACTCTCAATATTCTATTTAGAAAAACAGTATTACAATATTTTTAAACTGATCTATAAAAATTAATTTTTTGACACGTTTTAGACAATTACTTTTATTATATTACTTTGAGATAAAGAAACTAAATCCAGCTTGATCTATAATAGTTTGATCTATGCAAGAGACGAAAATTTGTAACTCCACCTCAAGTTGTTTTTAGAATGTATTGTATTTTATACAGTTTTTATTTTTCACATCCACTCATATTACAGTTTCCATACGGATAACATTTTTTTTCTGATTGTACAATATTTTTTTTATAAAGTACTGAACCAGACGATATTTTTTGATGTTTTTAAATAAAAAGGAAAGGCCAATGTGTTATCTCAACATTTACCAAATGCTTATAGATTTAGAAAAAATACCCTTGATAAAATGTTTACCGGTCAAGTCAGGATTTAGCCTCCACCGCGCTGTCACTTAACTTAGACTGATCGAAACAGACGACCTGGTCCGTGCGGCCAACAGCTGTCCCATGTTTTTGTGATTTTAACATATTTATCTATGCTAAATACTTTAACTAGGGATTCTCCTTTATTCTCAGATTCTATGGCAGATATTAACTTCAGCATTCCAAATACGGAATGCGTAACCCTTAAGGCCGCAGAGTGTGATAAATAAGTGGGAAACTTCAGAACCATGTTACAGATGTAACAAACTAATACGTTGTGTTACAGATGAGACTAATCGCCCTTTCAAAGAACAGTCACGGCACGTGGACCAAGTCGATGGTGGACACCAACGTAGTGACAGTCTGTGAGTTCATCAAGACTTACGACCATCTAATACGTTATGTTACAGATGAGACTAATCGCCTTTTCAAAGAACAGTCACGGCACGTGGACCAAGTCGATGGTGGACACCAACGTAGTGACAGTCTGTGAGTTCATCAAGACTGACGACCAGCTAATACGTTATGTTACAGATGAGACTAATCGCCTTTTCAAAGAACAGTCACGGCACGTGGACCAAGTCGATGGTGGACACCAACGTAGTGACAGTCTGTGAATTCATCAAGACTGATGACCAGCTAATACGTTATGTTACAGATGAGACTAATCGCCTTTTCAAAGAACAGTCACGGCACGTGGACCAAGTCGATGGTGGACACCAACGTAGTGACAGTCTGTGAGTTCATCAAGACTGACGACCAGCTAATACGTTATGTTACAGATGAGACTAATCGCATTTCAAAGAACAGTCACGGCACGTGGGACCAAGTCGATGGTGGACACCAACGTAGTGACAGTCTATGAGTTCATCAAGACTGACGACCAGCTAATACGTTATGTTACAGATGAGACTAATCGCCTTTTCAAAGAACAGTCACGGCACGTGGACCAAGTCGATGGTGGACACCAACGTAGTGACAGTCTGTGAGTTCATCAAGACTGACGACTACTTCTGGCCGGCCTTTGTGAAGATCAGTGACGTTCCTGCGGCCTGTCCACTAAACAAGGTAGGTAAAATATAAACATAACACGAGTATCTTCGTTATTGATAGTGAACAATCACAGATCATAATCAGCAGGTTATCCAGAAGAATATTATTATGTTACTATGTAAGAAATGAATTACTATGTTGAGCAACCAAGGAAGCCTTCAAGTGAGATTCATGCATGCAAAACCGATTTGGCTACACGGAAAGGCTGTGTCGAAATCGAGCTCCAAATGCTGGTATATTCTAACTTTCCACTGATGAAACATTTTCTTCATAGAAGTTATCCAAGGGTTACTTACCGTAGGCACCAATAAGATCAGTATACACTACCTAAAAACCTTCAAACATGACCTCTCAGTAGCTGGACAGTTACAAGACCACACTCTTAAGTGGTTCGGTGTTACGTTTTTTGCACATGAAAGGGAAACGAGAGGAACCGATTCTGTGTTGCCCTGTCTTCCGTTAAACTATGGTAGTTCAGGGAATATGTTTTATTTTTGTTCTTCGGAATGTTGACAGACTGCATTTCCTAATCAGTAAAATTACGAGAGGCCCATAAATATAATCGATTATTTATTTACTTCCTTGGTATCTTTTAAAAAAAAAAAGAATTAAAAAAAAAATCTTAAATCTGCGCATGTCCGTTGTCTAGTAAAACATTGCTGTTAATATAAGAATACACGAGACTTGAGAAATGCTTTTACAAAATACTCTTTTTTTTACAACAAATTTGAATTGGCTATGTTGCAGATATATCAAAATCTATAGATTTCCAAGCAGTTTAAAAAGCTTAGTGCAAATTACTAAAATTCTGTAGTAAATATTATCAAATTCTTATCCATGTAGTAACAATCAGGTTTTGTGTGTGTGTGTGTGTGTGTGTGTGTGTGTGTGTGTGTGTGTGTGTGTGTGTGTGTGTGTGTGTGTGTGTGTGTGTGTGTGTGTGTGTGTGTGTGTGTGTGTGTGTGTGTGTGTGTGTGTGTGTGTGTGTGTGTGTGTGTGTGTGTGTGTGTGTGTGAAGTCAGATGAATAATTCCATTTTATCACATTAAAATTAGTGAGACTTTTACATTCGTTACATAAATTTAGTCGGACCACTATAATTGCGTTGGTACGTTACTTATTTTCTGTGGTAACATATACACTTTTATATTTTAAATATGTCAATATCGAATTAACACTTTTATATTTTTACAACTTATAATAATACAAATATACAGTAGTGAAATGCTGTATAGATTTTGTATAAAACATTGAAATAAATTTACTTACAATATGTTGTAAACATTTTATTTAGAAAATTATCGGATAGAAATATCCACGATGAGCGTATTATAGCCAAACCACATGACATGGATAATCGAAACTGAGCCCATTTTTCCCGAAAGCAGCATTTGAGAACAACGTATACTACACTGATAATATTTCTTTGCAATATTCCGAATATTCGAAAACCAAATTCAGTCCTTAGTAGTCCTTATAAATCCCATTAATTTAAATTCGTGCTTTCGGTTTCAGAATTTTATTTTGAATCATTATTCTACAGAATGTGGTAGAAATGCTTATGGAAATATATGAAATATTTCGTGGATTTCCATAATATGTCCATCAATTTCAGATGATTAGCTAATTTACACTATAGCTGCGGTTAAAAGTCAATTTTCCCACCCACCAAACTCGGAAGTTCCAACAATTTATCTCATAAAATACACAACTCGAGTGGAATGCACGTCGAATATCAATCAGTTACATTGGTCTGTTGATATCGAAGTGCAGTATTGATCTGTGAGTATTGAAGTACAGTATTGATCTGTGAGTATTGAAGTGCAGTATTGATACTGTCAGTATTCTGTTAAGGTCTTGAAACCAGTAATATGAATATGTTCTAATTATTTCTTATGGACATTCTGGAAAACCGATATTACTCCAAAGAAAACAAAAACTTTCTACAGAACAAAAGAACCACCCAAGGAACAAAATAAAAATAATAATCCGTAAAAAAATGGTTTTATATTTGCGTAGGATTTGTAAAAATTCATTCGTCATTAATGGTGACTTTTAATCCATATTCACTTATTTCATGTATTACATCTTTGGTGGATAAGTTTATATGTTTTGATAAGAATGTTTTCATAGTTTTTTGTATTATATTTAATAATAAAAAATATGAATGGTAATACAAACTCAGAGTTTTGTTGTTTTTTTTTTTGCATTTAGTTGTAGATTAATTATGAAATATATATTACAAGTTTATCTAACAGGTTCCATTATAGGACAAGGGGGAAAGACTCGCAATGAAGCGAAACCAAGTGCTGTATGAAACGTGTTGCTATGTGTGATATATTGTTATATATTATACATTATTATGTGTTACCAACATATATAATCCCAATGTCTAATAGAGAACATAACACATCAGTCACAATCTGAGTAATATCCGCCTCCGCATAAATGGAACGGTTGTCACGCAAATCTTTGATGCATTCAAAACTTTGTAGTATACGTATCCAGAAGCTCACAAACTCCAGGCTATAGTATAATCTACCTTTCATATTAGTTGCACAATATACTGTGTAACTAGTATAATCAAGAATCACTGCAAAGTTATGACCAATAGCTGATGCTCTAATATCATAATTATTAGTCCAAAGATCATAAAAAGACCTTATATGCTGTCTCGACATTACACTGTAAGTACGGTCTACTTACAGGGTTTAATGAAGCTCGTGGCGTTACGATAGGGCGGTAAACCTGCCAAGTTGGATAACGATTTTCCAGATCTTGAAACACCAAACAAGTCTAGACTAATCTTATTGATGCAATTCTAATTTTTTAAGTTGTATAACTCTAACGATTAAACTTGTATAATTGGAACTAGTTGTAGGAGGAGAATGCAGAATCCAATATCTGAAAAAAAGTCTAGATTTAAATCAATGTTATTATAATTTATTATTAGAGGAATATTTCAATCATCTGAATATAAATTGACAATATCGTGATTCTACGTTGGGATTTGAATATCCGATATTAAGAGTTGAGTTGATCTCAACGCCCACGCTGGGGGACAACTTTATAACTAACTCTTGCATAAGTTCAGCTTGACCTTTGCTGACGCAGGTAGGGCATTTGTCTGGCTGAGTAATTCATTCAATTAGAATACAAATCCTATGAACCGCTGCAGATAATTTGTTATCAACCGCCATTCAAAAAGGAACTCAAGAATATTTATCGATGTTTGAAATTTATTTTGATAAATACTTTAGATTAGTACTATACATTTGTTTTTATAAATATGTTTATATATTTCCGTACCTTGAACATTTATAGTTAAAACTGACCTCATCCATGACTTAGTATTAGATACAAATTTAATAGCGTTTTATTGAGTATGTGGCTGTAGGAGCCTATCTAACGCATTTCAAGTTATGTGTATTCAATCAATAAAACATTGACACAATTGTTCGTCTCAATTAAAAAATAATTTGGGTTAAAGTTAAATATCAGAATAGTGTACAAGAATAAGGAGTTAAAAAGAAGTGTTGACGTGATTAAAAAAATCTGACCATTCGTATGACATCCGTTATGACGGAGAATGGGACAGACAGATAACCATATAAACACTAAATAATAAGCGAGCGCACTCACAGGTATTTCATAAGATTTATTTTAAAAATTATGGATACACTTAAATGGATATTTCTACAATAATACGAGTACTACAAACCACAACAGCAATCTTTTAAATTATATTTACAATTTATACCATCTAAAGTAACATTCTAAACTGGAGTAAGTGTATGAAGTCTTCCTCTAGCTACACTATTTGTTTTATTGTATTTCAGTTTAGCTTGTTTAGGGTTTACGCGTGATAGTGGTAGTAATAAAACAAATACACATACTCGTGAAAGGTTAACTTTTGTAAAATTTTCAGTAACGTTGACAGATATAGTTTGTTTTGAATTGAATTTGAAATTTTAAAGAGTTGATTTTACATATACTTTAATGTGCTTCCACTTAAAATAATTCTAGTAAGCAGTTAATTTTGTCATGTTCTTGTTTGAGCTCAGGATATTGCTATCGAGTATGTTAATATCAACAAAACTAGGCTGTAAACTTTACACCACCGTTTCTGATATTTTGTAATATATTTTTGTGTTGATGAGGAAAATACACACGCGCACCCACTAAAACGCTACCGGCCCAGGCATCACTCCCTCTCGGGACTACTATGCGTATTACTTCAAGAGTACTTAAGCCGACAGGGGGCTCCTACAGTATCAGTCCATCGGTTGGGCAACACTGAGGCTATTACTTCCTTCTAGTTTCTTTGTTTATTTCTGCACCCCCTCTACATAAGCAAGACTGTCTCCCAACATTTTCCGAACAATAATGGTCAGTGAAAGAGCATATGGTAGTTTGAGCCCCTTTCTTTCGTTTGCCCTCCTTATGCAAAGCAGAACATATGGTTGGCCTCATCGTGCTCCACATCCCCATAGAGACACTCCAAGCTTTCAAAATTCAACAAGGCCGTCCTCTACGATATTTTGTAATATTGCAGCAGGATACGTGTAAATATACTGGAGATACGTGTCAAGTTAAGCGCAGAAACGCGAGAGAACGTGTGTCACACACTCCTGTACCGCTCACTAATCTGTTTATTGATGGCGCAGCAATGTCGCTGATTTCATACATTTGCGAGTTATTTCGGGAAATCCAACTTTTTATTACTCCTTAACCTCCTAAGCGAAGGATTCGAGTTTTGTTTGTGCCGAAATTATTTTTGACGATTGCTCTTTTTACAACCGTTTACAACAGTTTACAACCAGGAGTGTCAGTACTAAATTACTGATTTTACATAATCAGAATTCTATGAATGCAAAAGAAGCTCTCTTAAGCAGTGTTATTTTTTATACATTCTAAAAATAAATAAAGTGTTTGATAATCTAGCTACAAATACAATTCTTTATTTATTTTATTCCCGACACAGGTTTCCATGGCCAGAAAGAAACTGGGTTAGATAGAACAACATAATCATCAGTCATGTTGTAGAAAGATACAAATCTTTATTTCCTCCACAGAGTCGACAGTAACTTTACAACAAAAATGTAAGTGTAAAGACTTAATTACAATTATGGCAATCTATTATTTTGTATGGAAAAAATATGTTGATCTCTGGTTTTTACCATTATTTAAGATTTATACTGTTCAAAATAAGAGGTCACGTAAGAGGGGTTTACGTTAAAAAGTTTTAAGTTGCACCCAATATCCCGCAATTTTTAAAATCACTAAATAAAACTTCCTTTTCACGTTGCTCCACTACCCAAAGAATATCTCCTTATATAAACTTTAGAACAAAATAAAAGGGGGGTGTCCTGGCTTTTTATTCACTTAGTATAAAAGTAATAATAAATGTCTGTTTGGGTGTAGTCAAGGCTTTTAAGCTCAAGGCAACTGACATTAGATTAATCTAAAACACAATACTAAACCAATCTTGTAAAAACAGATCTTGAGATAGATGCTAAATAAAATACAAAAATACACAACTCTTCTCAAAAGAGTTGTTCGCAGTAATTACAAATTAGCCTATTTGAGTTGTATCGTTAATCTTGCAGTTCCGCGCTAACTATTATATGATTTAATTCTTGTGGATTACACCCAATTTTTTTATAGGTTTTTAGTAGGTGTCATGTTTGGAACTTCAGTCCTCCAATGTTAGAGCAACTGTGTGAGAGAGATTCATAAAATTCGTGCCAGTTATATATACTGGCAATCATGCTCTCCGCCATGATATATATGTTGAGTACTTCTGGTACGTTGACCTGGTAGCTCTAAACGTGGGTACACATCTCACATTTGCGGAGTTAAGTCCGCTAGAGGTAATAAACTCTATAAGTGACGCCTTTATTGTTGGTGCTGTCTTCCACATCTCTCTGAGTGACTTCGATTCACAAGCCGATCACTAGTTCTGATCCCGTTCTCCTTTCATGACATACACAAGTCAGGATGGTAGACGAACCGTACCTTTATATGGCGACTACGATGAGTATGACGAGAGAATGAGATATCATTCGGTATCTACCCCTTCTGACGGTGGAAAAGGTCTCTGAAACAATGGCCATGAAAACAAATGCTTTTCAGCCTGTAGCTAACTATGATCTCTGTAACAGACATGAAGAACTTTCTTACCTCGTGGTTTCAAGGTAAGAAATGTCATTAATTATCTGGAAGAGGTCCCTTTTCCTTTACTTGAGGATAATTCGAATGTGGACCGGCCATACTCACTAGATACTTAACAAATTTGATTAGGACCTTCCTTATGGGAAGAGACAATCTTTAGCATATTCGTAGTAAAATGTAAAATTTTGGACTCAAAATCTTTGGTAGTTATCGTGTGGGTACATGAACTATTAATTAATACAAATATAAATACCGACTTTTCCAACCAACACGAAAAATATGTTTATTTGATTTATGTATTTAACAACAGATAATCAGAGCTGTTACGTCCTTTCTTATCTTAACCTATAAGTAACACATACCTTCAATAAACACAATCAAAATTCAACGTTTTAAACAAACAATGTTTAATCAGTACAAAGACTTGGAAAATAGATAAAAAAGAAGAGAGTGGACCTAAGCGACCGGCAACAGTTTAACTGACCTGATTGAATAAAAATTATTAATTTAATATTATTAATAAATTACCTTAATGTTTCATTGTGCGTATATATGATACTGTAATATTACACAGAGTGAAAAAGTATATGTATAATTTTATATATATATGTGTGTGTGTGTGTGTGTGTGTGTGTGTGTGTGTGTGTGTGTGTGTGTGTGTGTGTGTGTGTGTGTGTGTGTGTGTGTGTGTGTGTGTGTGTGTGTGTGTGTGTGTGTGTGTGTGTGTGTGTAAATATATATATCATTGCAGTATTATTTACAGGGGGAGTATCACTTCCAAGATGCTTCTCTCACGCTCAAACGACTGCCACCCATGGTACCCAAGGGCTGCTACAAAATGGTCCTCAATTTGTGGACGGACACTCTCAAATCCTGCAACAACATCTTCGTCAAGGTCACAGGACCCAAGGAGCTCCCTAAGCCTCGCTGTACCTCTTGAACACTACATTAAATACATTATATATGCTTTTTTTTCGTTGTTAAAGGAATAGAAAATATATTTGTAGACTTTTACCTAGTTACTCGGCAGAGATGTCTTGTTAAACTCACTTAAGATATAAGAGCGACAAACACTTACTAAGGATGGATTGTTCAGTGATTAGAAATAATATTGAAAGGATTAATCTTTCATTGAGGTTATATTAAATTCAGTTGATACAGAAATCACGTACAAACCTATATTTTGGTGCCTTTTTCATCGTTATTTTACCATTTAGGAAATTTTCTTGAAATGGTAGTGGGACTTATCTGTTTGTCTTTCCATTACATATTGGCCGAAGGGTGAGTAAGCAAATTTATGTAAAGAAGGGACAAATGATGAAGCACCAAACACAGAGATATTAACCGTTTCGGTTTTAGTCCACCCCGTTTAAGCAAGTAAAATAATTTTGGATCAGTGTCTCAAAGAAGAATATTATCAAATTATCACAACAAAAAATAATTTGATATATTGAAAGATCATACAAAATCATATCAAAATTTAGATTGTTGCAAGAGCGGGTGTGATCGCTTATGTTTTGAACTTGTCATTTATTATAATATGTCTATTACATATTCTAGTAGAATGTGGCTAGATGAGAGCCCTTTTCTGACATTCAATTTATTCTTTTAATTCACATTTAGTACTGCTCACATTACGCTATTCAATTAGTATATTATTTATAAAAGTATCATCATGCTGATGTTATTATACGGGGCCGAATTGTGTGGGGAGGTGGTGAAGAATAGGATAGTGATTAATGGCGCCAGATAAAAACAATTTTGTTAGGTGTAACTCAATTTTTTTATATAGTGTCGGATGATTCAATACGAATAATAAGAGTGTTGTTGAGGTTAAAGAACAAAAGAAAGTGGTGACGTATGGTAAGATAAGGATGTTAATTAATATGTTGAACAGAGGAATGTGGAGCACGGAATGGAATGAGGTGGCAGGATAGCTTTGATGTGTTACAGGAAAGATAGATTATGTGTGAAAAGATCGTGGAAAGTGAATAAGGAAAACGTATGACTTCTGGCTTGATCCGAGAGAGAGACAGAGTTTATGATTAAGGATTCTCTAGGATCACTATATGACGTAGTCTTTGACAGGGGTGGTCATCTTAGTGTAATTAGCGAGATTTGGTTTGAGGGGCGTGTGTGGTGAGGAGAAGAGGAAAGGTCTTAGACCATGATTGTGAGAAGTATGAGGATAGATATAAGACAAGTTTTGACGAAGACGTGTTTAACATGGGTTAAGAGGAGTGTATGGTAGCCTCTGTGAAGGTATCTGAATGCTTCAGAAGATTGGCGTAAACATTGGGACAAGGAACGAGTAAGATAACCAAAATAATTTAGTAAATAGCATATACTTATGTATTATTATACTTAAGTGGTATGTGGACCTTGATCATTTAACTCAGGGTAATCGTAGGATTGAGTTAGAGAAGGCACACAGGACGGTACTGTTTGAACGTTTGCCTTCCCAGGCAGGAGGTTTCTCTCTCTCTCTCTCTCAACAGATTACGAAATTCGTTAAAAAGGCCCCAATGCCGAAGGCATTTAAATCTCGTCTGAAATCTAGTGCCCTCTGGTAAGTCGTAGGTGGTTAGTAGACGAATGCAGACGTATTGTGACCTGTATTCTGCAGTTAAGTTTTAATGATTAGTGTTGTGTATAGTTTTTTTATTAAATGCATGTTTTTAGAGTTAGTGAAGTTGACAAACAACATGGTGGTTGTGATTCCTGACGTAGGCGTACCATAACGCTTTGGTATGATTTGTTTATTTTAACCTAGTTTGTAATTATGTATTAGGTTAGTTATTACCTGAAGAAGAGATCAGGTTGTAGATCTCGAAACGTAGTGTTACTGATTTCTTGTTTCACTGAACGATGGCAAATGTCCGGAAAAATCTTGTTTCTTTCATAGGCCAATACGTCTCTCTGGTATAGAGGACGACAGGGTCCAGAAGGAGAGCAGGTGAGAGGGGAAAATAGTCATTGCGGGGGAAGTGAGGAGATTCATTGACTCGTTGGCTCGAGCTACTAAGAAAGGGCTTTTGTCTACAGACTGTGGGAACTTGGAGGAGGGCAAAACATGTGTCCGACTAATGTTTTTGATGGAATAAACGAGTTGTGAGATTATTGTGGTATTATAGTACTTGGCTACACTTGGTTATTTTTGTCACTATTGCCAGTAGCGACCATGTTTACAGCAAATGAGGTTAATTTCCCCAAATCATCGTTTTGCTGTAATAGCCATTCTAGTACAAAGTAACCAATTCTACAATTCATTCTCGTTTCTAATGAAGTCATTAAACATATTAAACGCAATGTGGTTAAGTACATGTTCAGTTAATCAGTCGGGTCCTATTAATTAACTAATGAAGTCTACACCCATTGTTAATGACCGATCAATTGAAAAATATATCTGTTGTCATAGTTAGATTTTAATAACATTTAATTAGGTAGTTTAGTTATAAATTCAAGTTTGCAATTTCGTTATTTTCTTAGATAAAACCATTTAGTAAAATACATATTTCTTTTTATTCACATTTCTTTGTTTTGGAATGTAAACACATATTTGTACCATGAGTTTGAATCACGCATCAAATGTACTAACAATATACAGCAAGTGTACGTGATGTTTTGCATGCAAATGAGTCGTGAATTGCAATTTGCAAAGTTTCAGAAATACTTAAAAATTATGTATAAATACTGCAAAATCTCTTTTAGTTACTGTTAAGTTAGATAAATATATAAAATTATTTAAGATTATGTTTTCTTGCTTAGGTTCGCAATTAATTCATAAGTGTAATTCAACCGTTTGAAGCATGTTACTTTTTAGGGGGTTATTTAAGGAAATTTTTTTTTATTTTGAAAGGACACTATTCCTAGTCTAAATAAAATGTTATGAACTTTATTTATATCACCTACAATTAGTCCCTAATAGTACAACTTCAATGCAGAAGATGTCAGCTAGAGAGCTATAGCCCGATGAGGTTACGGACACCACGAAGGTTCGGCATAAGTCCACTGGAGATCGCTTCAAAGGCGGAGCGCCTTACAGCGGTGGGCTAAGGTACTACGGTACGTAAGTCCGCTGCGCCTGGCTGGCTCTCTCCGCCACACCATACGTTGTGCTAAGGTACACGTAAGTCCTAGCCGTATGTTATATTGATTTTGCTTGGCTATACTTGCGCGATTTCTAGCGAAGCAGTGTTCGCGTTTAGTTTTTACTTAGATATCGTTTCTTTTCGAGGGCGGTGAGTCGCTTGACGTACGTTGGCACCAGCGTTCCTTAGTTTCAAGCTTAAGTCAAGCTAGGCGTGATTTCGAGCGAAGCAGTGTCCGCGTTTAGTTTTTACTGTTTCTTTTCGAGGGCGCTGAGTCGTTTGACGTTCGTTGGCACCAGCGTTTCTTAGTTTCAAGCTCGAGTCTAACTAGCCACGATAGTTTTAGGGGACGTTTAGGTAATGAGGACAGTCATCCTAAACCACCACTTTATGTCCTTTTGTTTCCGACTCGGCGATGATGAACGCCTGCCTATCCAATGATCATTGGTGCTGTGTTTGCATTAGCATCTGTTCGGCTAACACTAACTCGTGTCTGAGCCGCACTTGGAAACTGCCTCTTCCTTCCGAATCCTTCTGTACACCCCTCTCGACTGTTCTATCCGGTGTCTTAGGGTTCTATAGTACTATAAAACTACCCCTACCCAACTTGACCGTTATTCGTTCACATAATCATTGATATTTTACTTCCAAAAGTATAATAACTTTGTTTTAGACCTGTGAAAGATATCGAGTTGAGAGTTTCAGGCACGATTTGGGATTGCTTGTCGCTTTTGACGGTTTCCCATATTCTTCGGATAACGATTCTCAGTTTCTTTTAGCATAGGAATACGTATTATTGTTTTTGGTGTTGTAGCCCTTTTGTACTTGTCGATTCCTTAGCGTCATGGAACTTGACTTTCCTTGCTTCTAGATATGGTATTTATTACTGTCATGGCGTTGTTTTGTCATCTAATTCACCTAGCCGCTGGATTCACTGAGTCCGAAACAATCCACTTCTCAGAAATTTTACTAGCCAGCCCTATGAGACAATATTCACACCTGACTTGGAAATTGTCAATATATATATATATATATATATATATATATATATATATATATATATATATATGTGTGTGTGTGTGTGTGTGTGTGTGTGTGTGTGTGTGTGTGTGTGTGTGTGTGTGTGTGTGTGTGTGTGTTGCCCCTTCTGCTCTTAGCGGTTCCTAAAGTTCAGAACGTTGGTTCCAATCTACAATGGGTTTACAAACCCAAGTTAAGACTTTTTAGTAATGGGCCTTACACTCAAATAGTATTCATACAGTTTGGAGTACCTTTGATTTTGCATTTGATTAAACTAGCATTAAATGTGTATCCAATACAAATTTGTTGTTGAAATGAAAACAATAAGTTCCACAAGAGTTTGTAAACTCAGGAAGGTAAGATTCGAATAGAGAGCACATAAACCCGAAAATAGTCATAATCAAAGCCGATTATCGGATGAAAACTGGATTCAGTGATATTGTAGCAATGCTATTAGACTGAGAGGGTCAATAAGGCATCATCAGGTGGTTATGGGGTGCGCGCGTGTATGCGCGTGCGTGGGCGGGCGAGGGCGGCGTCCGGCATCAGTGTGTGAGAAGACGCCGGAATGGCAGGGCCTGCACGTCATGCCGTCTCCGCCGCCGCAGGTAGGCCTTTTGGCTACTTTTGTGCATAGAGCGCTGTGACGCGTGACGCATATGCAACATGTCAGCTGTTTCAGTTTTACGACAGGACGCCGGGCCGCGCCGCCAACTTGGCATCCACCGAGGTAGCTCAGCGATTTAACCTAGTTTACATAGAACTACAGCTACGAGAGCGCTGTAACAAAATGGTGTTGTAAACAAACTTTCTTTCAATATTTTGTTAAAAAGCTATTTGGTATACATACCACAAAGGCAAATAATTAGATGGCCTATCACCAATTGCTTTGGCGATTTTGGATAGATATGTGGATTTTTATCCTCAAAGATTTGTTGTTTATTATGATGTTTTTGCTACGGAAACAAATATGTCTACATTAAAACCACTTACATTTCAAATATTTTTCAGACCTGAGTTTATAGTATTTTTCAGATTTCTGTAGTTAAATAAAATCATACAACTGACGAGTCCATTAAGAATTTAACGACTAGAGACAGTTTAGGACAAAATATTTTTGTCTGGTTCAACTTTTAAATCAAAAGTACGAACGATAACATTTGTGAATCTGGATAGCGTTGTTTAGAGTCGAGGTAGAGTAATGAAGTTTGGGTTCCAAAATGTCTGATAACATCAGCTGTCTCGCAGCGCCGCGGCTACTGATAACGTATTTACTCCACCTGTCTCTTCTAGATTGCTTCTGATTTGTTCCAAATAAAAGCAATCATATTTTTAGATGCGACTTTCCTGATATGAGTATGAAGTGGATTGAATACTTTTACGGATGAAACAAATACTCATAACAGTGATAATCTAAGAATAGAAAAGATATCTGGAAAACATAACAATCAATTAAATTATTAAGTGTCCGTTTAAAAATACAACACAAACAATAAGATCAAGCCTTGTGTTAAGCTATGTACATAGTTATACAGTAAATATGTAGCTACTGATTAGTAATAATCCATTATAATACTCGTAAATGCAATTATTATAGTTGGGCCTTCAACCTTTCAAATAGATTTGATCAAATCGGCTATGACCGAAATAAAATGTTTAAATAAGTTTCTAGAGCATACGATAAATAAACCACAAAAAGCATTTAAATTTACTAATACATTCGCCAATATTAAGCATATTATGTCTAAATAAAACTCAATAACAATTAATTTTGATTATTCTGAGAAAGGAAACAAAATATTGGACTCTTTATTGACAAGCATTGACAGTCATAGCTTCAAGCGGCTGGCTTCATAATTGACGCTGGATGTTAAGGAGGCGGTAAAATCTCGTTTTGTTCCACTTAATCTACCCAACTGTAAAGGTTGATTTCAAATAATCTCCAGCCTGCTCATAATTGCTGTATAAGACTCTTCAATCCAAGACACGACGATAAAATTACTCTTCAAACAATAATTAATTGATATTAGAAGTAAATTATCTCCGACCGCCAACATTATTTTCCTACCAATCTCTAAATATTGCTTCTCAGACAATTTCCAATATATCAGAACCAGAAGTTCATTGGGTAAGTAAGTTTCTATGTTGTGCTGTCTTAGATAAGCATTTACTTCCTTTATTTGGTTGTAAATACTTTTATCTGAAATACTAGTTTAAATACCAGCAATCAAGAATAAATTATTTTGTTTCTGTAATACTCAATTGTAATATCCGTAATATTTTTTTCGGAAGCTGCGTTAATAGAGATAACCTTGCTCTATAGATAACCTTGAGTCTCAATAAAGATAATTGTTTTATTTTATTTATGCTAGACGTAAGCTCTCAGATGTAATGCGATCTGAAGTTGTTTGTGTTTACAGATCCAAGCAATAGTACTGTGTTTTTACTTTATAAAGGGTTCCGTGTTTTTATAATTCCAAACGATAGCACAAGAACGTCATGAATATAGAAAAGGAGTAAAGTAAGTCATTTTTCCTAAAACCTTTCATGACAGGCTAAAATACAGTTATAACAATATTTGCTTAGTCCTTTTGAAACCTAAAACTCGCAAGAGTATGTTTATAGGCACAGCTGCTTTCCAAGTCACAAGATTTTCGCACGTAAAATATACCTACTGTAGTAAAAACGATGAAACCTTTAAGGTAATATAACTAACTGGTGGTTATCTTGATCACGATCGATTCTCAAGAAAGTAGTTTTTAGGAAAATGTCGCCCATGAGACCGGGTTGAGACGTCTTACCTGACGACACTTAAATTATTATGCATTTAAATGTTGGGTTTTAGATTAGCCTACATTCAAAAAAACATTTACCTCTTTTTAGTTTTTGAGAGCGAAATATTGCAATCTCTTCTTTGGGGTTGATTTAAAATAAAAAACATTTTCCAAGAATGAATCATCTCATCTTGTCTGGAGTATTCTAATATATTTACGGTAGATCGTTGACGTAGATAAAGAAGATAAATTGGCTAACGGACTCATTACGTGTTTTTTATTATTAAATAATATTATAAATCGGCATACATTGGTTTCTATCTCTGGGATGAGATGGAATTTTAAGAATCCAACAGTTGTAACAATATCTTGTCTAAGAGTTGATAGTATAGCCAATAGGTCGAGAATATAGTACGTGTGTTGATTTATACTATTATAATAACCAATTTAATTTAATGTTTACGCCTCATTAGTACTTGACCTGGAGGTTTTCTGAAGATTAACTGTTTTTCTTGTGTAACAGATCATTTAACAAAGTCATCAATCTTTCAAGGCAGTACTTGTCTGAACACAGGAATATCCGGTACAACTGTAGTCTCTCAGCACTATACTCCATAAGACCGAAATATTCTTGTAATTTTTTAAGGAGGAGAAAAATGACACCTACAAACAAGACCGATAAAGTCTACATAAATCTAAAATGCATATTTTTCATGGATTGCAATTGCATACCATTTATGTCAGATAATCTTTATAATAAAAGCCACATTGCAAAACTTGTGTAAGCGACAGGTATTTGGATAAGCTATCATGGATGATACAACACATGATACTAAATCACATATTATCAATATAATATGTCAAAGAGTACATCGAATTGGTAAATTAACCTAGTATTCATAAAATCGTACTGAATTCGTTTCTTGTTTTATAAAGGTGTTTTTGTGTGTTTTCCAAAAGGGCTTCCATCTCGTGACATATGGTTCATGTTTCATGACATAGTGACACATTTTTTTTAGTATATGAAAAAAAACTGTTTTAATGGAAATAACCAGACTAACTAATGAGAACGCTTTCCATAAATCTGGATAGCAACATTGGACTGAATATTAAAATACTGTATCTCTTGTAAACCATACAGATGTGTTTATCACAAACGATCTGCCAAAATGAATCCCAAAAACTATGGTCGATTTGGTTATGGGAGCATCACCCAAAGCGAAACATATTTACTTGGAATGGAAAATAGAAAGGGAGAAGGAAAGAAATTGAACTAAAGAAGCTTTAAAGAGGACACGTGTTTTCTGCATACTGAATAGTTCAACCATTGCGATAACCACAAAGATAGTTTACCATTATAAATATCACTGTTTCAACACAGAACCCTGAGGAACCTTTGAGACAAGAAATAAGTCGGTTTTAGCTTCATAAATAATGTTCTCATATATTGGTTCGGATGTGATAGATATAATCTGAACAATTTTAAACCAACCCTCTGGCACAGTAGATATTTAATGTTCTCAAAGAGAAGCCATTTTAGACAATGCCTCCTCAGATAGTGAATTATAAATATATAAATTATTATAAAGACTATTTATGATCAGTGATAATTGAGCATTTTCTAACGGTATCTACCCTGATGAAGGGACATTGATGGATATTTATTTGGAATTGTGTCTACAACCCTTACCAGAAAGACAGAAATCAATTCTGAATATTTCTGTCCAATAAAACTCAATTTGTCGAGCATTTTCTTTAGTAACATTTATAGTTTGGATATTGATTTTTGATACAATACAGTTCTTAAAACTAGTTCTACTCTTGCTTCCCCAAAGTTAAATCACCAGATAAAATACGTATTTAATATTTTTAATGTTAAGATATGTTGGATTGTTTATTGAAAAACTATTTTAAGGCACTCTCTTTAATAATGAAGTACTTTTCCTAAACGTTGTTTAGTCCGGAGATAACAACAAAAAATAATCACTCTATTAATAACTAAGTAATGTATTTAATTAGACAATTAGTTTGCGTTCTGAGACACTCGAAATCAACGATATTAAATTCAGCAAATGTGGCAGTGATAACTGTAACATTGATATGGGGAATTCCTCGAAAGAACTGTAATAAAATTCGCGCGGAGGTGTTTTCCTCCCTTATAAAGAATACACAGGAAGCGGCATAGGCGCTATCTTGGTAAGTCAGTTGTGTTAGTTTTGCGGGTATAAATATAACTGACGTGCGCAACGAGATTTACTGTTTCCTGTTCTCTTTTGTATGCGAGCCAAATGCATTGCATACTCTTACGTGTTTCGAAACGTGAGATTATACATACATGTTTGGAATAAAAAATTTAATAATTTAAATCTCATAGTATTAATTAACTTTAGGGAATATTTCCATTTGTTTACGAAAAGAATTGATTGAGGTACGCCTTAAAATATCAAAACATTGATTTTATGAACTCTGTGTGTTTATGATTGATTCTGAACATATAAATAAAAGACAAGTAATTTACATTCTGACAGGCTATTAGATAACACAACTTAACGTTGAATTTCTCAAAACACGTGTTTTGTTTAACTTGGACACTGTTTTAAGAACTATGATAACCAAGAACCATAGCTATGATAACCAGACTCTCAAGATATGTTCACAACTGCATTTACTGTAGTATGTATTACAATAATTATCATAAGTTTATGTGAAACCTAAATTTAATAGTTATTTATGGTAAAAATGTGTAACATTTAAAAAATTCCATATTTTAAAATAATAATAGACCGTTTCATAATAATAAACCATTCGAGCAATTTTACATAATAGTAGAAAAATATGAAAGACTTTAACTTGAACAAAAAGTTTTCATATCTATAAAACTAATTTAAACCTAATATAAACACGTAATTTATAAGTTACTCTAAACAATTTATAACTAATATTATGGCACAACAGATCTATAAGCACCCATGTGCGAAACTATATGCACCATAAAGGTTTGTAATTCTACCTTAAACATAAATGTAATATAACAATTAATACTAAGACTCTGAAAATTGAACAAAGAAAGCTTTAACAGCCCTCGTAACTTTCATGAAATAGTAATAAAATAATAAAGTTAGCATTTACAAACGTTAAAAAGGTATAACGAAACGACTGTGACTTAAAATATAATATGACATTAGTCTGTAATAGTAGAACAGCTGTTCTACCCTCATTATTCTATTGGTATCTATATAAGAAAGCCAGGTATGATTTATTTAATGTCTTTAGTTTTTATAGTCGCAACACTTTACAGACAGAGTTTAGTTACAGTATATGATAACGTTTTGTAATAGTAGAACAGCTGTTCTACCCTCATTATTCTATTGGTATCTATATAAGAAAGCCAGGTATGATTTATTTAATGTCTTTAGTTTTTATAGTCGCAACACTTTACAGACAGAGTTTAGTTACAGTATATGATAACGTTTTGTAATAGTAGAACAACTGTTCTACCCTCATTATATTGGTATCTATATAAGAAAGCCAGGTATGATTTATTTAATGTCTTTAGTTTTTATAGTCGCAACACTTTACAGACAGAGTTTAGTTACAGTATATGATAACGTTTTGTAATAGTAGAACAGCTGTTCTACTCTCATTATATTGGTATCTATATAAGAAAGCCAGGTATGATTTATTTAATGTCTTTAGTTTTTATAGTCGCAACACTTTACAGACAGAGTTTAGTTACAGTATATGATAACGTTTTGTAATAGTAGAACAGCTGTTCTACCCTCATTATATTGGTATCTATATAAGAAAGCCAGGTATGATTTATTTAATGTCTTTAGTTTTTATAGTCGCAACACTTTACAGACAGAGTTTAGTTACAGTATATGATAACGTTTTGTAATAGTAGAACAGCTGTTCTACCCTCATTATATTGGTATCTATATAAGAAAGCCAGGTATGATTTATTTAATGTCTTTAGTTTTTATAGTCGCAACACTTTACAGACAGAGTTTAGTTACAGTATATGATAACGTTTTGCAATAGCGAGAACAGCTTTATAACAATGTATGACACAATTGATGGACGTCAGTGATTTTTTTGACAATGGCAAATGTCCGGAAAAAAAAAATTCTGTTTCTTTCTCGTATGAAATAGTGTATGATAAATGTTTATAACAGTGTATGATAAACCTTCAATATCCTACTTGTACCTATACGGTACAACTCAACGTCATTGAAGCTTATTACTTAGTAGGGAGACACAATTTACTTTTGTCTGCCAAGGGGACGAACAAACTTTCTCCTGTATGATTGTCTGCCTATATATCTGTGCGCAGATATCTTGAGAATGAATGAGCTAATGAGCTGTATAATTGTGATGTGTTGCTGCAACCTCAGGGAAGATTGTTACGCGGACCGTGGTACGGCGTACCTCTACCTTGTAATATTGTAAGACAACAGTTTATAATAGTCTTGAGTACGTAGGAATAATGAAGGATAATAGAGTACGATAACCGTTTTCTAATAATATATGATAACAGTTTAACTGATGCAGGGAGGGTCTTAGCAACGGATGAATGATTTATTCGGTACTGAGAACATAAATAAGCATATTTATTTTATATCGATAAATAGCAATGTGTTGACAAATTAGTACAACATAATTTTGCTGCGTATTAAACAGTTTCATTGCACGGTTTGTGAAGTATTTAATATATACGGTACCTGCAGGTCGAACCCAAGTAATGATTATGTTCGCATTAGTGTATGATCTATTGCAAGACTTCAATATACTCATATAGTATTTCAAACGGGTTTACCTATTTAAAAGGAGGACATTCATTACAAAATAGGTTTTATAATGCAAAAACGTATCATTAAAAATTATGTCAACTCTTAATACCTTAATCTTAATTGTCATACATACTATTTTTCAAAAAAATTTACATTTTTACCCTTACAATCTTTGAAATATTAAGTTTTA
Source organism: Homalodisca vitripennis (assembly GCF_021130785.1). NCBI lineage: Eukaryota > Metazoa > Arthropoda > Insecta > Hemiptera > Cicadellidae > Homalodisca > Homalodisca vitripennis. The sequence continues at coordinate 93,912,458 of NC_060207.1, forward strand.
TAAATCTAAGTGTGAAATTTTCACCGCAATCAAGCAATCCATCCCTATAGCACAAGAAATCAAATATTACGTTATCCTGTTCATCGGCTGTTCAACACTAAGTGCCATCAAGTGCCACCGTATACATCGGAATATTACTATATTGAAGAGTACATCAATATTATGTTTTAGATTAGTGAGTAGTTTTAGATTATAAGTTTATGTCACTTTTAGATTAGTATAACGGTTTTAACCTTGTTAGTTTAATTTTTAAGTCACTTCTACAATAAAAAGTCATGTGTTCAACTTAGCACTGTTAAAATTTAAACATTTTGTAAAGCTAAATAAATTAAAATACTCTTACTCGAGTCATAAAAACCTGTAGTTTCATTTAAAAATGCAGTTTTTCAATAAGAGCTTTAACGGTTATAGCTAATTTCACACAATGTAAAGCTCTAAACCAGACCACACATAAAACAAGTTCCACATTTCCAGAAAAAAACCTGATAAAAAGTTAAAAATACATAAATATATAATAATATATATATTATATATATATATATATATATATATATATACATACAGTATATATATAATAAATACAGTTAAAATGATGATAAAAATGGAAGGACTTTAATGAAATATTGAATATTAGCATACATTGAATGGATGACTGTGGAATAGCACTAAACAAGTTTGTGCAGTTCAGAAAGTAATATTTCTATATCCAGGAAAGTGCATATTTGAACGATGTTACCCCGGATTGCAGCACAAATCGTTCCTACTCAAGACTATAGAAATGGTGAGAGACTATTGTGGCGCGACCCGGCTAGCTATAATGGAATAGAGGTTAATTGGATAAGTTAACGCGACACGCACTTTCAGCGCTAAGCCTTTTATTGTGACAGTGAGGTCAGTATAGGTCAAACTTGACGTGTGGGATATCTCGTTAGCAGTGAATGGAATCCCTGCAGATAATAAGTGTTTACTCATTCGCTCGTTATTTTAAAAGAAGATTCTCGTTTTTTAGTATTTACAATAAGATATTGTGGAAGAAATATTGCTTACGTAGTTTAAGTTAGACCGTAAGCGATAACAAAGTAAATAATCGACAAACAACAATAGTCCTTAAAACTCACAACAAAGTCTTAGCCAAAGTCTAGGAAAAAACAAAACAAAAATGACTTGCAGAATTCCACAATTTACATTATAAAATGTAGCTGTAACGGGGAATAAATAGGCGATAAAAAAATACATTTCATTAAATATTACAATAAAAAAACACAAAGAAAACGCGAGAAAGAGACTGACAGAAAGGTAAAAATGTGTTATCATTGTTGGTGCGAGGATTTATAGTTAGAATTGGGATGAAGCTAACATAATATATTGGTAACCTTTTATTAAAAATATTCAAGTTTGATACATTACACTTATGGACCCGCCAGTTATATTAGGCCGCTTTGGTTGCCAGTTGTGAAAAAAGAACTATAAAAAGAAAATATTTTAGTTTTATTATAAGTTGTATTCTTAAAGAAATATTTATGTTAATTTTATATATGTAAATAGACGATTTTGGACATTTAGTCTAGTCATTGTTAAAGTGATGTACAATAATCCGATGTGTGGTATATTAAGACAAATAACAGAGCGTTATTTAGAAGCCTTATTACGGATATATGGAAAGAAAATGATATTGCAGTAAAGAAACCTATTAAGCTCCAAATCTTCCCAAATACCTAATGTAACACTAAAATATATTCTAAAACGAACTTAATTAGATTGGCTGGATCCCTAGGCTAATGCAAGAATCCAGCTACTCATTAGGCAATGAGCCGAGGGCCAATTAGCATTATACGAGTACGGGCACAATCGAATTAGTATTCCTGAAATCGACAGAACAGTTTCCCCAAGGGAAGATGATTTCGCTGGAAATAAGTTATCAGCCTCGTTAATATGGTATAAAAAATGTTAAAAATATCAAACGATATGTTTTATTAAGTCACAGTTTTTATAGTTTGACACTTTAAACCAAACCGCCAGACGCATAAATAAAATTCAGTACCAGCCAACCAAGAAGACAGACTTTTAGGCTGAAAATGGTGACACTCAGCCTCGTTACTTGGTTAGAAGTTTCCATGAAAATAAGGCTCCATGTGCTTACGTAATGAAGATTGGCTCTTGGCTCCCTGACTAGCAGGTTAGGTAAATTGAAAGATTGCCTCTAAGTATGTTATGACAAGAATTAGCGTAGTCTTAGTAACTCGCAAATGCAGAAATGGATTCAGGTCATGTAGTTGGGAAATGTAAATTTTGTTTAAACTGGTAAAGAATCAATAAGAACCATTTTGAATTATCCAGTGCAATTATTGGTAACACCAACAACTGAATGACAGTGAGATAGTTATGTTTGCATTACGGGACGGTGCTAACAATGATGCTGAAGCAGTTTTATTTAAAAGGGCGTTGCGCCGTTTCTACGTTTCTCGAAAACGGGACAGTATTGCAATTTACTAAGTGGAAAGAAATTTCCGTGCAGCAATCCTGTCTGAGAAGGCGCCAGCTCCGCTTTCTCGTTTTATGTGTCTGTTCCTTGAATGCATCCTAAGTTTTAAGTTTGTAGGAATGTAGCCACATTACAGAGGACTAATGAAATGGCGGAGAATGACGAGATTTAAAATTCGCTACAAAATATGACATATGATTAAATCGGTTAAAATAAAAGCATAGCAAACAGTCCCGAAAACTATATGTTATATTTAATTTGCTTTGCTAAATAATTCTTTATCAATTTTTTAAATCATTTCATGTTATCTGACACTTGATATTTTTTTACTAGAAGAACAAATTTTTAACCTAACGCGGTAAGACACTGTTTTTATAGATCCAAAAAATGAAGCTCTTTTTTAAAATGTTGTGATCTCCATATAATAGCATACACTTACACATAAACATACACGTAAATAAATGACTGTCAACATGACAAATAATGTTGTACATTTATTATACTCTTCTGAAAATCATTTGTAATATTGAAATGAACGTGAGTACTATGTGTTCCCATAGAAGATTTCGTCATATAAGGTAACAAATGAAATTAATTTCTCAGTCGTCTTTCATTCGATTCTGTAGAATAATGTTTCTTCATGGACTGTTTTTTTACATTTCAATTTTATCTCATTGAGAAATTTGGCTTCTATTGTAAAAATTGTAATATTAAACAATGAGTTACTTTTCCTAAGTGGTGTTTGGAACAAACGAATGTAGCACTTGCGTTCACGTGTGTGCAAGGACGATTAAATTACATATATATTTATAAACAAGTTATTATGACTTTTGAAATACAACGCAGTAACTGTCATTGCAGTAAGTCAACTACTACAGTATACTCTGTTCCTAAAAAGCTCAGTATGACTATCTTTTGGACGTTCTCGTCAGTTTTAATTATGGAGTCGGATATTGTGTCCTAATCTAACAGAGAGTAATTTAGTTTAAATCATGGCTGTATGCACGCTACTAAAAAACTACGTAGGCTTACTACTTAACCTGTGAATTAAGAGGTTTGTGAGGTGATCAGCACAATTGAAAGGCCTGTGTTTTGAGACTCAGTAGATATATGTATAACATTATCCTGACATAAAGAATCTCTTTCATAGCACTCCGTTGTGCCATCTTCCAGTTTAGAGCATGAAACACTAAGTGTTACCAATTAAATTGAAAAGTTTGAAAGGCTTTACACCGTAACAGAATAAATGACACGGTAAATGAAAATCCTTTGTTGCTGAATTAAACTTTGTAATACTACATTACCACAGTAAACATAACGAATGTTGAAGTATGTTTTAGAGCCATTAGATTTATTAAATTAATGTGGATAAAGAGAACGAGAACAAAGCGTTTTATAACACCCGTTCATACAACTGTTTTCAGTTGTATGTGAGTCTATTAAGAATAATGCATCATTAATCTGCTGCTGCGAGTATTGTATGTGAGATGCTTAGTAAAAAGGTTAAAGAAATAAAGAATGTATTTTTTGACATTGTTTTGTATAACCACATTTTTGAACTAAACGATACTTTTTCTAAAGAAGTTTTGATTTTGTTGACAGAGAGAGGATGCTCGGGAGAGAGGGAGATGAGTAGCGGCCGGCCACACACGTAGATTTCAGCACAACAATCAGGTAGGCTTACACTTATCCTACATAACAAAATAATAAAAAGAGTATAAGAGTAATATATGTTACTGGGTGAAAAACGTGAGCACCAAACCTGTAAGAATCTGCTTATCGTGATGCGCGTAGAGAATTCACTAACGAAATGTACACCAAAACTTCATTTGCTTCTTTCTCCAATTCATCACTCACACTATCCTAACTTATTAATTACGTATTTAAATTGAATAATTGAGAATTTTAACTGTGAGCGAGCACGAGAAAACATTTAATAACTTTATATTGTTATTAATAAACCTGCAATGTAGAATTGAAGTGTTATATCTCTATTTCGACAAGACCATCAAGCAACTTAGTGCGTATTACCTATTTCATGCTAAACAGACACCTTGAAAATTTAACAGAACCCTACGTACCTTTACCATGTTAAAATAATTTCAAACGTATTCCCATCCCATCTTTCCTATTTCATAGAATACTCTGTAGATTAATTCCTAGGATCCTTTTATATCGTCCAAAATTCATCCTTAATGTCATCAGTTCGGAAAATACTTTTCAAATTACTAAAGTAAACGATGTTAGCAAAACTAACGTATTTAAAGGAAATTATTTTTCATACAACCTCTTCTGAGGAACAAATTAGTTTGCATCTCGCTGGGTCTTACAGATAAGAAGAAGAAAAAGAAGAAGACTTGCTTTGCTGGTCACGTAGGCTATATCATTCTTATACCTCTGAGTACTTACTTATTATTCTATTCCGTGGTTCTATGTAAAATTAATGTTTAGACTCTTACAGTATGCTGATTAAATATCTCTGGATGAAGTATTAACATATCAAATTAATATATTTAATAAAATAACTAAATACAGTACAGATTAAAAATACAAAGTAGAATTCTCCCTACAACTTTTACTTCCACTTCATGTTTATGACGCTTTTGTAATTGTTGTACCGATGCTCTCTCTAGCCTAAAACAATATTTCAGTTTGGTTCAGATGACTAAATTATCGATGAGTTAAATTGTTTGGCGTATGAAAGTAACAAGCTCGAAGAAGGATTCGAACTCATGTCGAACTTTTTAAACTGAATATTGGGGGTGAGATGAGAGCTATTCTGCTGCAATAGGCAACCATTAACACATTGTAATATACTGTATAGGGAGGGATAACATCACTACTTGGCTAAAATCCAACTTAAAAGCAAGCATACTTTAATCGCCAGAGTGGGTTTCTTTAATAAAGCGAACTTCGGTCGTGTACGTCAGTTGATAGTTTATTGCTATTCTATGATCTCAAGTAATTTTATATTTTCCTGGCCCCTCACTCAAAAGCTAAGTCTACAGTCGGTCACCCTGCATTTGGTTAAATTAAGTAACATGCTTAAACCATTTTACTTCCTCGTTTTTAACCTCCATTAGCCTATTTGTTTGCGATTAAAAGTCAGAAACTTAAAATGTTAGTCATTGATATTATTGTTTTAAGATTCCAGTTTAGATCGTCTATCTAAAAAAAAGAATGGACCGATGCTTCTAGGTGTCAAATGACGCTCAAACAAGGATTTCCTTCCTTTAGGGGGCTTTTTGATATGGTTCAAGTATTCTATTGATAATTAATTGATAAAAAGAGCTGAGACGTATGGGTACGTTTTATACATACTTAAAATAAGACAATTTGCAAAACCCATGCTGTCCAGAATAAGAGAGAAAGGGGTACAATGCTGACCGACTACTCCTTACATAAATGTAGTTTAATGTAAAGTAAATTAGTTAATGTAATACATATTATTATAGTACTAGCACTTGCTGTGGTTGCACACGGAAATGTCTGCCGAATAACAGGGACATCATAAGCACACCGTTTTTAAATGCCGTGCAAAACAGTCCAGAGATAAGTAATGATGACTGAACATGCTTGTATTTTGATTTCCAAAATCTATGTTCAGAACATCACCGAATTAAATTAAACAGAACTCAATAAATTACTTATCCAATAACAATAATTATAAATGAATGAATGTCATGAACGACAAATTTGCCATCAACTGTAATATAGAACATTTCTAAGGCTGGCCATATCATAGTTATATGGCATAAATATATTATCATATGTCTTTGACAGCAAATATTACTGTGTAATTTATAAAATATTTTAATCGTTGAAATGTGATCATATGTCTAGTTAATATTTTCTTCTATAGAGAATATATAATCAAATATTTTATAGTAGATCTGTGTCATGGAACTATGGTATTGTAATGCCAGGCTAAGTGTAATTGAAAAAAGAGGAAAAGAGAGAGATTCAATGTATCAGTAACACTAAAATAAACAAATCATATCAGAGCGTTGTGACACGCTTGTCTGGAATCATAACAAACATGTGTGTCCAAACAACATGCACACTCTATTGCGGATAATGTACGTGCATGCATCTCCTGAGGAAAACATTTATAGTATATTATATAACGATTAAACAACATGAACCGTTGCTGAACAATTTAGTAAAGTACGTATAAATATATTTAACACATTTACAACAAAAAAAATAATAAAATTTAGTTTTTTAAGTGAGAAAAAATTAAACGGAATATAACGTTGATCAATATAAAACTTTGGTTAACAACGAAGGAAAAGCATAACTAAAGATAATGAGTTAATTATTTTTGTATTATGCAGTAGACGTCATATTAACGGATCACCTACGGGACCGAAGCTTAGTCGGATAAGAGGAAGGTCGGTTAAAACGAAAATCTTGATTATTCAATCTTAAAATATAATAAAACTAACTTGATTTATAGTAATGATTGTTTCATAGATAATATCCCTTATTTACGTTTAACTTTTCTCATTGTGTGAATTACTTGTACAAAATACAATACACTATACCCACATAAATGGTTTACAACAAACTATAACAATATTATATACAATTATACTGTCTAAGACATGACCTGTAGTGACTTGTTCATTGTTATTGTTATTGAGTGTTGAGACTCATATCCTTGAACAGCGATCGACGACGTGCCGGTTACACCGATGTGAGATTAATCCAAGAGCGGTAGATAGTCCATAGATAAAACTATATAAAACGTAAATACAAGATATTAAAAAGAAGCAATAGGATAGTTTTATAATTAAATAATAATAGGATTTGATAATTTTTCTTTACAGTAAACTTCCATCTGCCTTTGGAGAGCAGTGAATCTAACATGAGGAAGTAAACATTTGGGCTTTAGTATAAAAAAGCATAATATTTATGTTTCTCTGATAATTTAAATTTTTCATCAAATCAAAATTGTAATTTTTCCTGAAATTACAATTGTTTGTAGCGTATTTTTTATGTATTATTATACGCCAGGCGGACGATTGGCCCATAATTATATATGTAAACATTGATCCATACAAGTGTAAGGGGTCTCATAATGTACAAGGGATGGCTGTTGTCATTCTGCCAATTGCGTAAGGTAATATTGGTTGCTAAAGAGAAAATTGTAATCCAAGAATCTACATTAGCTAAAAAGGATCATGTTTCCCGACACTGCGTTTGCGTGTTTAAGTGAAATGCTTCCTCAACTTTGTAAGTAATGCGAGCCTAGCAGATGTTGACTGAAGAGCTCAGAAACGATAGGAGGCCTTGTTTGATGGTTAAGGAGAGAGAAGTTGAAGGGTGGGGAGTAGTTAATGGAATGACAATCAAACTCGTCCCTGCGGTTGATAAGCGGAGTTAATCTACCCGCGGTCGCAGTCTTGTGGCTGGACTGGTCCTTATATTTTCTCATTTTACTAACAGATAATTTAAATTTCAAAAGTAATAAAATAATGCACGCAAACAAAAGGTAGACAAAACGAACCAATGGGAAACATTTCAAACTTTTCTTTATAGTAAATTTTCGCTTTCTTAAGAAAATAGTCAATCCAACAAGACATTATAAGATATTTGTATTCTTATTAAATATACCGAACGCCATGTCATGGACGAATAAGGAAGGAATTTAGATTAGAATGAGTAGTCAGTTTGCCCTGTCTGTGTTAGGCCTTTTAAGATAGCTTCTTAATACCAAAATCAAATTTTGTTCACCACCATGCTGTCCTATATGCAAGTTAAATATGAAATTGAAAATTATTGATTCATTTCTAATTGCAGGTTAGTTTTGTCGAAACTTTGAAATCAGCGTAACTATTAGACTACAACAAAAATACTTTTTCGTGATAGTATTTGACATTATTGAAAAGGACGCAAAATACTTTTTCGTAAATCTTATAATTATTCAAAATCAATGTTTAATGAAACCATTTAAAAATAGAAATTCTAACTAAACAGTGAATATAAATTATAATTCTTACTTTCAGAGTAGTTGAAGGTACTTTGAAGGTACAGTTTAACTTGATCCGAAAAAGACATTTATGGTAGGGTTTTAAAACATTAAGCAATTAAAGGAGACTGCAAGGCTTTTATACCCCATATTTCTGTAAGATATAAACACAAATTTCTATTTTTATTGTAGACGTGCTAGTCAGACTGAACATTTTGCTCATATAGTTTACCATTTTATGAATGTTTCAATAGGATTTATAAATATTTGAATAGGTGCATGTTAACTAAGACTTTGAATATTTTGAAAATTTTACTATGATGCACTTTTCAAGATTTTAATGGTGTAGTTCTGGGTTATACTGTTTTGAAATTTAGTTTAGTTTTTTAAAGTAAGAGTCTAAAAAGTGTTATAAACTTTAAGGGGTAGGTCTGATTAAATATTTTGAAAATGAAAGGAATCTACCAATACTGGAGTAAGATAGAAATAAACCAGGTGAATATTAACGTTGTGGAAAATTATAAATGATTCAGAAATATCATGTTCTTCATAAAATTACAAATTAAATATAATATTTCTAATCAAATATCTGATTCATAATTCCGTATTCCGCAATTAAATATAATGACCGGTTAGGAGTGTACTGGCCGCGAGCGGTTACTATCTTAAATACTATCACCTTATCGACCCTGCCGTAACCATGGAGACGGGCGTCCTGGTCCCCCGTGGGCACGTTTTATGCCAGCAATTTCTTGTTATGATACCCAAAAGATTTTGTGATAACGATTCTGTGTCTAAAAGGCAGTTATATTAATATCCGTTATATTAGAAATTGCTATCAATATACAACAACAATAAATAAGAAAGGAAGATAATGGCAGATATTGCGCTTATGAAACAATAGTATTCTCGTCCTTTTTAGTAAGTTTATCCTAATGAACTGCCTGATCTCAAACATACGGTATGCAGCAGTTCCGGTATTCAACTCATTTTTCAAACTAGAGTAAATTTGGTCTTGTTGTGATTATTCAAAGTCACCCAGTACGCCGCACTAAGAGATATCTACGGCCAAATTCGGTTATCTGTCCGTAAATTTATTTTCATTAGAACTTTTTGTTATAGAAATATAAAGTTTAATGAGTTTCTTATATTTGGTATCTAAATTAGAAATTTGTGATCAAACACTTGAGAATGTTGTTCTTTTACGTGATAGACACTATTTCGTGGGATATTATTCATTATTAGCCGAAGGTGCAGCCTGCAGTAGCCGGAGACATTAGTGTCAGATTTTTTTGATAGTAGAAATACTTTACAGTTTCGCCGAAACAATAATAAGGACAGCGTTTTTTGGTCTACATTTCTATTTCAGCCATTAAGGTATTACAGAAAAAACACTTTAATTGAGTTTAAGTTATATTGCGTACAGTGACTCAGCTTGGCATTAAACGTTTGGTACTGGCTTCAGTGCCATACTTTGGAAACGAACCTAACTTCAAAACTGTTGAATTTCTGTACTGGTCTGTTTGATCTTCGATTATACTAACAAACTAACGATTTCCATTTATCACTTATGGTTTTATATGCCTTTATATATCTTACATTACCTCATATTACCTATTTTATCCAAATATCTGTTTAGGACATCCCCATTACTCTCGGACTATTGGTCAATGTACCACGGTGCCATCAGAATTGTATAAAACCGTGGCAATGATAATCGTGACGTTTGATGCGATCTACAGCTTTAAGAACTACTATTGATCACGTGACAGACGTCTCGGACTGATATGGAAATTGCGATTTCTGTTCAAATTCCGTTAGATGCCTCCACGTCATCTTTTAACTTAAACTTTTTATACAGTTAGTTAATACTAAAAAAATGTAATACACCATGGTATATTGCATTCACTACTGAGAATCAGTTTCGGCGTTATCAGTGAAACTTTCAGAATCAAACTGCTTATCGCTTAAAAAAAAAAACTGATTTACCAGGCAGGACTAAAGGTCACCCGGATTTGGAAATCCAACTTTGGTCCTGTGAGATTATAATATTTATTAGCTATCTCAGACATTCGTAATAAGACCCTCTATAATTTTATTTTATTACGTGATAAGGACTATCTCGAGGGAAGTTCTTCGTTCGTCGCCATCAATGCGAGACAGTCTGCAATAATGGCCGGAGGAATTGTTTAAAACCGCTCGGAAACTAGAAATACTTTCTAATCTACTCAAAGCAATAATAGACTGTGTTATTGGTTTACTTTACTATTAAATTTGTTAAAGTAGCATACAATAAAGTTTAATATTTGTAGATAGTTAATGCGTTCGACTGCACTTTCCTGTTGTGACTATTTTTGTTAGTAAGAAGCCTGAAACACATTATTAAACCCCTGACCTTTAATTTTAAGGCAACCGGAGTCCATGAATAATGCTCTTGAACGAGTGACATGTGCACATCTCATATTTCAAAACTGTTCTTCAAAATATGACATTTACTATCCCACTTCTCCATTGCCAGGCGTAAGGGTACTTACAGCAAGTTATCTTGTTGTTCCTGGTGTAGCGACGAGGAATCATAACAGTGTAAAGTTTTGAAACCTGCTAAGCATTAAAAAAGGATGAGGAAAACCGGAGAGAAAACGCGATCACTGACTCCACTGGCTATATACTTTGCTGCTTCCATAGCAACGGGTATCCTGTCCCTCTGATGTGTTTCAACTCAACATCTCCTGTATCGATATCCATATGTTTAGTGATAAAGATTAGAATACTGTAACTTTATCTAATAGTCGCGAGTAGAAAATAACGCACTTTTAACGTTTCATTCTGCCGCTAGAACAAACAATCCCATTTTATGTTTTAAAATTAAAACCTGAAATTACCTTCATAAATACCTTAAATCTTCCGTATCGATATCAAATAGTACTGATAACAGCGATGCCTAGTGGTCGCGGGTAGCAACTATCGCACTATCACCTTATCGATCCTGGCGCTACCATAGCAACGGACGGCCTGGCCTAGTAACACATTTTATCTCAACTGTCCTTGTCCCGATGTCCATATAGTTTCTGATAACAGCTGTCTAGTGGTCGCGGGTAGCAACTATCGCACTATCACCTTATCGATCCTGGCGCTACCATAGCAACGGACGGCCTGGCCTAGTAACACATTTTATCTCAACTGTCCTTGTCCCGATGTCCATATAGTTTCTGATAACAGCTGTCTAGTGGTCGCGAGTAGCAACTATCGCACTATCACCTTATCGATCCGCCGCCACCATAGGAACGGACGGCCTGGCCTCGTAACACATTTCATCTTAACTGTCCTTGTCCCGATGTCCATATGGTTTCTGATAACAGCTGTCTAGTGGTCGCGCGTAGCAACTATCGCACTATCACCTTATCGATCCTGACGCTACCATAGCAACGGACGGCCTGGCCTCGTAACACATTTTATCTCAAACGTCCTTGTCCCGATGTCCATATGGTTTCTGATAACAGCTGTCTAGTGGTCGCGGGTAGCAACTATCGCACTATCACCTTATCGATCCTGACGCTACCATAGCAACGGAAATGTGTTGTGTGCCTCACAACACATTTCATCTCAACTGTACTTGTCCCGATGTCCATATGGTTTCTGATAACAGCTATGTCTAGTGGTCGCGGGTAGCAACTATCTCACTATCACCTTATCGATCCTGACGATACCATAGTAACGGACGGCCTGGCCTCGTAAACCATTTTATCTCAACTGCCATCGTCTCGATGTGTATATGGTTTCTGATAACAGCGATAGTAAGTCCAGAGGTCTATAGCAGTATCGCACCATGCATGTGATGTTATAAATCCTCAATTTATTTACTAATCGGTAAATGAGACCGATCCCCTCATTTAATATTCATCAGTTTTGGAGCGTGCCCAAATTTGTCTGATTTATTAAGATGGGAGTAACATTAGAATCGCAGTCTTGCTATTTTCATTGTTGGTGAACCGATAGACTAACTATTAGGCGAAGCTCGACCTTGACCTAGAGCGCGCGACGATCTTAGCTATTAAGTTGCCGTTTGAAGATCCGCCTGTCGAGGTTTGTCAATTGTGAGGAATTTTTCATCACCCTCTGGTCTTCCTAATCGTCACTGTACAGTTTTGGAAATTTTTGGAGAACTGATTTTGAGGTGAGAGCAGTGTCCGTTCGACTTATTTTGTTTCAAAGTGAAACACTTGAAAATTTTGTTCCAAAATGTTTGATTAATTAAAACTCTCAAAGTGTGCATTTTGAATCCTGCCTTAACCAGGCCGGCTTTTAGTTCAAATACCTTTTAACTCATTTGTGATATAATAACCAATGAACTGTTATTGCTAATTTATTTGTACGTAATTTGTTCGTGTAACTTTATGTAATTTATTCTTGAAGCTTTAATTTCGTTAAAATAACTGTAACTGATAACAGCCCAGTAGTTACTTATGCATTATTTACGAATGTATTTATGCATGTTACTTAACAGTATGTCCATTGATAACAATTAACATAAATTTTAATTGTTCTGTACACAATCTTATCACGTTACCACATAAGCTATGTTTTGTTTAAAACTGAACCATGACTTTTCTTTTTGTCATATTAAATTTTAATTAAATTATTATATTGTCAAACCAAGGCCAAAAGTAATTTAATTCCAGTTAATTTAGTAACTAACTGTTCGCTAATAATGTTCACTAATTTAATAATTAACTTATTGCTAATCGTGATTAACTAAAACTAGTATTTTGAGTAATAATGGCATTAATATCCTCAGTTCTAGTTAAACTGGAATATCTACTTATTATATCTAATAACATTAAGGTCGGATATTGTGCATTCTCAGTAGTAAAGGAGAAATACATTTTACAATGAATGGAAAGTAATTACTTATAATTTTGAATCATGACTACAAACCAATTGGTCATTCCCATAAATGTTGTTCGTATAAATATATTTAGATTTTAAGAACGAGGAGTTATTGTGAAAGGGTTCTGGTTGACGACAAGGGGTCGGCTTAAGGTCTCCGGCGCTCATCTGCTGGTGTGAAAGTCGCGACGCGATAACTTCTCATCTCCTTGCACCTACCTTAGGGACCTATGATAACTTCCACTGATAAGTCAGTCTATATTGAATTTAATTATATGGTTGTGAGGATTTGAGACTGATAGAATATTTTGTGCACATAACGCGGGATAGTTATGAGCTCGGATCCTCAGTCACTTATCGCACCGTCAGTCCTCATCTTGTAATTTAAGCTGTAACTTAGATTGAAATAAATTATTTCTCCTCGTCCACTTATTGGTTTTAAGGAATATCTCTCTATTTACTGTAGTGGTCACCCGACAAGACATATTGCTTTGTCTACACTTATATTATTTATAATTTAAGCTATTTCTATGGGCATATATTACATTATATTATTGGCATAACTCTTATTGCTATCATGTAATTATGTATTATATATTTATTGAACTATAAACTGTACGCTGATTACATCATTCTTTATCTTTTATAGTATAGACAATTGTAATGGCTCTCACAGCGTATTTATAAATGATTTTAAGTAGGCTTTATTATCTAAGGGTCCATTTCATATATTGTTTATTCTTTCCGCTGGTAACGGTTGTTATCGTTGGAGCTTGCTGAGATACGGTTATAGTTTCCATTAACATCATTTAATTGATCTTACATAAAGCATTGTATTTTATTTCCTTAAGTTAACCAGCCTGGGTTACTTATTAATACCTTAAGTTGCACTCTCACCTAACTTTTTAATTATTATTCCTGCACACTAAAACTAGTAATTGATTACTTGATTTCGATTTTGTATCTAGTAGTCTAAGTACTGTGACTCATAGTTTAAATTCTATCAAACCTGTTCTTTTCAAACTTTCAATTTACAGAACCAGCCACACAAATCCCATATATTTCATCACTAATTAGTACGAGTCTAACTTGCTATATTTCCGTGTGATAATCACTATTTTCAGCCTTTCATACCTAGTTTCATGCATATGTTTTGTAACAGCCGATTTGTTTGTCTTAATCTGAGGGTGATAAATCAAGTCAATGATGGTGTGCTCTCGACTAGCCTACCTACATCTTTCTGCAGAAGGGACAGTTCCTCATTCTCACCCTACTAGATTCTGCAAAAGGGAGGCGCCGTTAAAAATAGCAAATCATTATCGTTCCCTAGATCTCATCGACCCCGCCCTTCTCTGCTGAGCTGATCGAAAGCTTTAGATACCTATGGGAGCTAGCAACAATCATTTACTGAGATTTTAGCGAAGCCTATCACTCGTGGGTCTGAAATAATTTTAGTGTCTGAAAGTCGAGGGTCTAATTTCAGCGCACTCCTTTGTTCTAGTACCCTCCCCACCTCACCGGAACATTTAGTATTAAAAACCTGCTATGAAACCTAACTCAACAAAACAAACGTGAATGTCTGTGGCAAGATATCTCCATAAAGATTATCTGCAGGTTCTAAATTTGGCATGAAACTTATTTTCTACGCAGTCAAGAATGAGTTCAATAATGGTGCATGTCAAACCATGGAATTTTTATTAGCGTCATTGAGGTACGTATTAGGCGGAAAATATTTTTTTTCTACCGGGGGATGTAAAAATGTCTTTTCTGTAAGATGTACTTCTAGGTATGAATTTTGTATGTAACTTTAGAGAAGCCTACAACTCCTATAGTAGTAACCATAGCAGTTTAGCGCCGGACGCCTAGTGCAATTTTGAGTCATATGGTTGCGTGGTCAGAAACACACACACACACACACACACACACACACACACACACACACACACACACACACACACACACACACACAATCATGAAATATCAGTATATTTTGCTGAATATATATTCTCTATATTTAACAGAAATTATAAACAAGTTTACACAAATGAAAATAATCTCTTTCATCTAATAAAAAAACAAAAGAAATAAACAGAATAAATTTGAATATGATTAAAAGTTATTGAATTGTGTGGTAGATATAATAATATTTTTATTATACTGAATAAATAACAAATGTTTTATCCTATGAAGTAAATTTTTTGTGTTACATTTTAGTAGGAATTTAAAAATAAGCTGGCGCAAAATTTAAGTTTTTTGAAAATTAAGTTAATTTATAAGTTAATTATGATTTTCATATGATAAACAATTTTTTCATCCCACAAGGGGAGTGTGCGTCTTTCAACGCTTATGTTATCAAACACAGTTGCACAGAGAAAACAACCATTTATACTCGGAGTGATGAAGTAGTAGTTTTCATGGATAGAAGCAAAAGTGGTTGTTTTCGTGTTTTGCCAAACGAAGTGAAGCCAAGGTCGGAAATACGGTTAAGCGATTAAAGACACCTTGGCTCGGTGGTGAATAACAGTTTTTATCATAGGGAAAACAAAATTAAAACTTACACGTTTTATTTAATTTTTATTAAATGACAATTCAACATTGTAATACTGTGAAGTTTACATATATAAACAGCTGTTTATTTTGTATTTACTTGTATGGAAGTCAAATATTTATTGATCATAAAAAAATACATTGTGCAAATAATTATCAGAGTTAGGTTTCCGATCTATTATATAAAAATGAAACTGTTCGTGTGTAACAGCATCACTCACAAACGGCTGGACGGATTCGCCTAATTTTTTTTAATTTGTTCGTCTTGATCTGTAGAAGGTTATAGGATACTTTTTATCCCTTTCCCGATTCAGGATTCCGCCCCACTGGTTACAGAAATACCCGTAAGAAATGCATTGCAGCAAACATATGTTATTAAGTGAAAGAGTCTTTTCAAATTTTTAATCAGCTGTTCTTTAATGCGACAAAAAATATATTTATATATAATTTAATTACTACACTTATAGTTTTAAAGCATAGAGTAAGCTTAAGAGAAACGACAAATTTTGTTTAAACTGTTTCTGCAATCACTGTTAAACATAGACTTTACTATCCAGATAATACAATTCACCTTTAACTGCAATATTTATTTAATATAAACCATGCTCATGCTTGATCAGAAGAGCAATGCAGATATCATAATTACTATCTTACGTTGGCTACAAATATAAAGAATGTTATAAAATCAACCTTAGTTGTTTTTTTTTGACAGAAGTATCAGGAATGTGGTACATACCTTCATAATGCGCCCAAGAAGCTCACGAAGGAACGACTATCAATTATCTCAGCAATGTTTAGAATGTGATAGAAAATGAATAAGTGAATATAGTGTACTGTTTTCAACGGGAAATTGCGTGCGAAGCCGCGGGAAACTTATTGAAATGCGCAGCGAAGCGCGCCGGGTCCGCTAGTAGTCTATATAGGTATGTTACAGTTGAGTTACCAGTATTATATTAAAAGAAATAAATGAAAGGTTAAAAAAGGAATCTACAACGTTTCACAACTAGGACAATAATTGTGTCGTATATAATCATATATAACATATCTCGGAGGGTAGTACTCTTTACCATTTAAAAATTGTTCAATATGAACAAATGCAAATTAGCGTGGTATCTATTTCAGACAGACGTTTAAACCATTTTGGTCCAAGATACTGAGTAGAAATTTTAAGAGATCGTTCGGAACATTGGAATTAAAATGTTATTTTTAATCACAAAGTTTGAGGTTCGCGACATTTAAAGAACTTGAGTTGTGCGCCAACTGATTTATCAGATCTCAGTTATAAGGTATCGAAAAACAATCAGTTTATAGACCAGCTCAAGTATAAAAAAAGCTAGCATTTGTGCAGTCTTGTAAAAATTACTCTTTTATCATCATAATATTCTATATTATTAATATTTTAATCCATAATTTGTATATCTTTGTATTTTAAATTTATTGAGGTACGAACAATTGGTGTTACTTTTTCTAAATTTATGTGTTATTTGTTATTTCCATAACGATAGCAGTAGGTGACAGCTTCTTTTATGTAGTTAGGAATTACTTACAAATTTTAAAACTGGAACAAGACAGAAAAGTTAATGTTTATCAATGTTTTTATATTCAGAAGTGTCTTATCAAGTATATGAGCAAAGGTACTTGGTAAAAACAGCCTAATTTATTTTAAGATTCAACTCAACATTGGTTCTATATGCTATTAGTATAATTATAAATTACAATTACACATTTTTATATTTTTAAGTGTTAAAAGAGTAATTAAACTTTCATTGGACTTGTAAAATGTCCAAATATTGTATAACAATATTTTACATTATAAAAATTATGTAATTACGTATTATGATAATATAGGGCAATATCTTATTATTTCACCAACTACGTTATATTAAAACCATTTACAATATTCACCAGAATGTTTACGTATATTTCTCATAAGATTTAACCATAGTTTAAGAAGTTTTGCAGTCTAGCTTAAGTGAGATGTGGCAGATGAGACAGTAAGTAGATGAGATGGGCAAGCCAGGCCAAGGATCCTCTTGTCATGAGACGGCTGAATCAATAAAAGTGATACTTGACACAAGGCCGTCTAGTGCTTTGATCCTCTGATACATACAATCATTTCAGAATTTATAGGGATTCAACCAGGCTGAATCCTATTGTCATGAGATGTGTAAATCAATAAAAGTGACACTTGACTAAAGCCCCTCCTGCGCTTTTATCATTTGATATATGCAACAATCTCAGAATGTGTAGAGGTTCAGCCAGACCAAGATTCCTCTTGTCATGAGACGTATAAATCAATAAATGTAACACTTGACACAAGCCCCTCCCGCGCTTTGATCCCTTGATACGTGCAATCTGAGAATCTGCTGGGATTTCGTTGATAAATCGAGTGTAATCTCCGCTGACATTACTGTTTTCCTCCCAGGCGCACAGTGTAACATTTATTGATAAAATTATTCCATTCCAATATGATAGATTATGGGGATTAAATATATTATGGAACAGGGGACCAAGCGCACATGAAAGAGGGAAAATTTTATTATTTTGTCATTACATATGCCGAAAAATTGAATAATGAAATGCAGTTTATAGAATTATTGTAGGTACGATAATAGGATTTGGTTATCCAATATTTATTTACATACAATTTGGATATAATACTGTATTGAAGAAACAAAGTTGTAACTTTTCTTTTTGGTAAATAAAACGACGTCAAACGATCCAAACTACAAAACAGTATGTGATCTCACACAAACAAGATACTCTCAACATCTGTTAGCATTGCCACATGTAGAGAAATCAATCAATTTAAATTACCTGGCCAAGGCAAAAACCTGAAAATTACCTAAAAGTGTATGACCTTGAAAACCCCCTACCCCATAATTTTATTTCCCATCATCCTCTACATGGTTACATATCGATGTGACAATTTACATTCGGATTTGGTGAGATCCTTAGTAAAAAGACTTGTCCTTTTATAGGTTATATACGTAAGTAAACTTAGCTGTTTTCCCATATCATGGTTATTTGGTTGCACCCCGTATCAGTTATATTTATTTTACTCACTTCTGCCACATAAAAGCATCATCAGCCACAAAAACTTGAAAAAGTTGGACGGCACACCTTTGTTTGTATAAACTGTTTCTTATTATGATCCTTCGCAATGATGAAACCGTTATAAACCCACAAATAAAGTAATTAGTGATATAATAAATTTATTGAGAGAAGACGATTATACATGTTAATGTAGTTAAGACCATTCATTATCCTCTTTTTTATTATGTTTTCTGGTAGCTGAGCACAGGTTAATAACATACCAAAACACAATAAACGCTACATTGCATAGTGCAATGCCAAATACAAATAGAGTGAAGTAATATTTTTCTCGATCAGAAATTCTCGCTTTGAAACAAGTCAAGCTGTGAAAGTAACTGGTAATAACTCACGTTTCTTCTAAATAATAACAATGTTATTAAAGTACTCTCATTCCTGTTACAAACAGTGTTTTATTATCCCTAAAACTTGCACAACAAAATTGCCTACATTCTATATTTCAATAGCCTGTAGTAAATAGTCGTGGAGTGTTTATATTTTTCTGTTTTCAGAAATTAAATTATATTTAAAGCCTATGAATCGAGTGCACCATCTTAAGAAACTGAGATTGTGAGAACTCCCTTCTCCAAAATACCCCAGCGCTACAAAAAAGTGAAAGAGAAGTAGATTCAGTGGCCTTAGCAAATATCTCACTCAATCTTGCCTGTCTCCAATACTGATATCTGACCATCTTCACCGCAGAAAGTCCTTCAGTGCAGGAATTCCACTCCGAACTTTGTCATTCCTGTGATTGTCTGCCACACCGCCGCGCTGGGATCAATTAACAATGTTCGGCGAACCGACATTATTTCATACGTTCACAGTAACGTTCCTAGTTTAAACTGTTTCAACTGGAGAATCAAGTAAAAGTCAAGATATGGTAAGATGATTCTTTTCCTGGCTGAATCTCTGCTGATTCTGAGATTGTTGCATATATCAGAGGATAAAATTCTGAATATAGCAACAAAACCCTTTAATAAATCCTCTAGGAAACAAGATGTTTTTAAAAAGACAGACAGTTAGCAAAAATAATCCGTTTTTACGTACGATACGGCTACATTATTGCCCAAATAACCTGCAAGGGTTTGGTTTACTATTTAAAAAAACATGCGTGGACATGGCGTAATGTATATTTTGAATTAATTTGTGAAAGGAAGCTATTAAAATGAAATAAGACTGACACAAAACCATCTCTTTCATGCCTTCATGAAAATTCTAACTCATCCGAGAGATGGCACATAAAGATTTGGTGGAACACCTAAATTATTATCATAAGTGCATATCATTTTAAGGACTAAAAGGCATTCGAAAAATTAAAAAAAATGTTAACAATCATGAACATGTTGTTCATTTAAAGTTTCCAACCTCTACTTTAAAATCTTAACTGTAACATAGACATCTTAAATTAGTTTAGATGTGTAAATATACCACTTATAAAAGTCTACCACAACTTTGATTGAATATAGTGAGAGATAAAAAATGTATTTCAGAATTGATGTAAACTGAAGCATATTACTGAAGCATAAGTGATCTAGAAATTATGTTAAACAATGTAATTTAAATTCACAATTTTTTAGATTTGACTATTCTAAGTTCGTATTTAGAATACAAGATTTTGTTCATTTATATACACAGATTGATTTGTTATATTTAGTATTTGAGTATTGTAAATTCAATGTTATATTTTTATATCGATTAAACTTTTTGTTCTATTATCCTTGTTCTTAGTTTATTATTACTTTAAAAGAAATGCTTCTTAAACTTATTACAGAAAACATAATAAGTTTTCTGGCTTTACCTCTGGCTCCTCACAGACACAGGAGGTAAGAGGAAATCTGGAGGCCCTAAATAAATCTGCAAAATTTTAACTTATTGAGGTATTTTGAAAAATGCTAAAAATGCTTTGCTTCGAATGTTAAGTTACCTCCATTTCACCGCTTAATGCAGCATCTGAAATTTATAAACTTCACTCTTATGTCCTTGAAAATGTGTAAAATTAAATAGTACAAAAAATAAATAAAAATATGGTCTAACTATACAAGTCCCATTTTACACTGACTGACACGTTATCAAATAATGTTTTACAAAGTTTTACAGCGCATATGTTAGGTAATGTATTTACAGTTGGCTGAGGAGTACAATTACTTAGTCGAATAGGAAGATTTGTCGGTACACATAGAATAACAGACAGATGTGGAAAACAACCGTGGAAAGAGGTAAGTGCGATTGGAATTTTGATGCAAGTTCATTCATTATTCATCAGGCATCAAGCTATATCAGGGTTGAGTAGTTCAATATCATTTGTAGTCGTATTGAAGCAGCTGTTGTGATATTGAAAAATTTTACACGGTGCCGTAACAAAGATTCTCTAGTTTTTATTACTGGCATATTAGTTGTTATCAGCGGCCCGCGCGCATCATCCTGTCCTGTAACAGAGGAGTCATATGCATATTTATTTTAAATGGCACATCAAGCTCTCCTGAGATAAGTCGGGGTCTATAAACTTAGTGAAGACTTATATATATATATATATATATATATATATATATAAGTAATATATATATATTATATTATATTATTTTATATATATATATATAAATATAAATATATATTTGATATATATATATATATATATATATGATATGACTGATATATATATATATATATATATATATATATATATATATATCAGTCATCACTATTTCTCCAACTTTCCGATTTGAAATTTGGCACGTCATTTGAAATTTGTACATAATTAAAAAAACTGAAACATTTTCATAAAGATCAAGCCCTCCCCTTGAAGAACTATGTTTTGTTTTTCAATGGTATTATGGTTTCAACAAATAAATCCAGGATTTTTCCAGGAAGACTAACCACCCATAGGGATTGAAATGGGGTGTAAAACTCTCTAGAATAACTATATGTTTGTATTAAAAATTTCCCGATGAAAGATGAAATTTGTACAAACGTGCTTCATCACTTACAAAGAAGAACGAAAGCATTTTCATGGATATTAACTACCCAAGGGTTGAAAAAGGGGATGCTTCCCTAGAAGGACTATGTTTTTGTTTTCAAACTGCCCAATGTCCTAGAAAGACTCACACATGCATCATGACTTAAAAAGAAGAAAAAACGTATTTTCATGAATATTTAGAGATTTAGAACTGCCAAAGATCTACAAAGGGCTGGAACGCCTAGAAAAACCACATTTTCTTTTTCTTCCTGATAGTTAAATACATTTTGCAAACTTTGATCAAATATTAAGATATTTTGAAAAGTTTGCGCTTTCAAAAAGTAATTAGTGAAGATTACAGTGTTCGTTCAGATCTTTTAATGATACACCACTTAGCGAATTATTCAGAAAAATATCGATTTTAATTTACACGTTTTGCTAAAACTGTTAGGGCTATTTACTCAAATATTAATTAAATGTTGTAGAGACGTTTGTCTATTCATGTTATCATCAACAATTGTTTCACTTTCCGAATTCAGGGCCTTTTTAAACTTCAATTCCAAGTGGATCAGGAGATTGGAATATTTTACAACGATCTTCACTATTTAAAAACAATATACCTATGAGATATCTGTTATTCAATACGAAATCGCGTGCAAATCCACCAGTAACTTCTAATCATGTAATAAAATGTTTTAAATTTGATAAGTAAAACATAAATTTAAATATAGTGTTTAACCTACGTTCAGGAAAAATTTCCAACAGTGATATACATAAACTAATTATTCTAAAATGGTTGGAATATCTTACAGACCTTCACTTATCTCAAGAATTCTTATTATACCATTTAAAAGGGACATACCTATGATTCCCCTGTTGTTTAATATGAAATTGCGTGCAAGGCCGTGGGTCACCGCTTGTTAGAAATAATCTCTGAAGTGTTTGTTTCAATATTCACCTGCCATTACAATTTTCAAGGAAGTGAATACACAGAGCCAAGTAATTAGTTCTGGCTGTTATATTACAGGAGCTTCGATATTTAGCAGGCTAGTTCAATGGTTGCCGTAATAATTTTCAAGGAGGTGAATACACAGAGCCAAGTAGTTAGTTCTGGCTGTTATATTACAGAAGTTTCGATATTTAGCAGGTTAGTTCAATGATTCTGTAAGTTTTTAATAAAAAAGTGTAATTTATATTGTCTGTTTATATTTACAAATGCATTTGACTAACTACTGATTGGGGAGGTTTCTTGTCCTACTCAATTTAAAATCCATTTACAGTGATGTAAATAAGAGCCGTCTTGTTTGGGAGTCAGGTTCTCAATAGACAGCGATTATTAAGCCGCGTCTTTGTTTTGCTAAAGCCTATTGTGAGAATAATGGCTGGCCTAAGGTAAAGAAGCTCTCATAGTTCTGCTTTTATAGACCGTTTTATTTTGACTTCCTTATCGTTGGACGTGTCATAATAGATCATACGGTAATGTTATTTATGGTAAGAGTAAGAGTTAAACTTTAGCGGATAAATATAAATATATAATACTCGTATATTATATATATATTATATTATATATATTATATTATATATATTATATATATAATAAATATAAATATATAATACTCGTACACGAACACTGGCGACTGATCTCTCTTAAATTTTATAACAATTGGTATTTCTCCAAACGTTTGAGCATGTGCTAACAACTGTTCAGAAAAGAGCCTGCTCCTGAAAACCGTTTACAAATTTACCGTTGGCGAATGTTTTTAGCGATGAATTCAGTAAAGAGGTACATTTTTACTTGGTACCGTACTAACAATGGGAACCGTGTTCTTTTTAATTTTCCTTGCAACCTTGCATTATTCTTAATAGTAATGACATATTTTACATAATAAAATTATATAATTAATAATTGTAACCTTCGAAATACCCTTGACTAAGGATTCTGGCTTTAAGAAATAGGCTTTACAGAAAAGTAAATATGAATTTCCTATCAACTTAGATCGTCACTCGGGATCAGAGGATTATACAGTGGATATTATACAGGTCCATGGATGTATTGTATAGTTATAGTACAATGTTGCTAGAAATTCGAGGGTCGCAATCTTAATTATCTGGAAACGCGGCCTGAGAAGTTTAATATAGTAAACACACTTGGTCTAAGCCGCACTAAGTTGGACTGCGTCTTGTAGCTCTCTGTCAGTGTGAAATACAATTATGTGCGTTTTTGATAGATTTAAGAATACCTTATTAAAGGAGAACCAATCTGAGAGTCTTGATGAGGCTGTGAAAATGTTCTGGGACTAAGAATCATACTGTGTGTTTAAAAATTAAAAAAGTGTCATCAGCAAAGAGAAGGTGATAACGTAAGTGAATCTTTATTGTTATTGTCAATGAGATAGTCCGGGAGAACATTTATATACAAATAAAACAACAAGGGTTCCAGCACTGAGCTCTGAGCTACCCCGGATTTTATAGCCGCAAAGTTTGATTGGTTGGTATTTTCACAATGTTTGATTTAAACACACTGGACTCTACCAACAAGCTATGAGCGGAGGTCTGTTCAGCTAGAGTCCACGGATGCCATAGTTTTCTAATTTATCTAGGAGAAAGCAATGGTCGATCACGTCGAAGGTTTTGCTTAAATCAGAGAACAGTCCCAAAGTGAGCTCACTATCATCGAGGGAAGACAGCATTTTCTTTAGTGCAAATGCTGTGGCACATGAGGTGTTGTAATTATGCTTGAATCCAAATAGAAAAGGGCATTAAGATAGTATTTCTCCCTAAGAAAGTGTAAAATCTGGCAGGACAATCTTCCCGAATATCTTAGTAAAGATTGAAGAAATAGAGATTGGACTATACGAGTTTACATCACATGTAATAAAGCCATTTCAAGCAAGGGAGAGGTTTTAGCTTATTTTTAAGTCTGTAGAAAATACCATTGAGAAAGGGAGGAATTAGAAAGAAATGTTAGTACCGAAGCCAATTCTGTGGCAAATTTCTTAATTAGAGAGGATGAAAATCTAAAGATATTAGTTGAATTGCTGTTTATTTAATATATATTTTATTATCTCAGATGTCTCTCAATTAAAAAAGGAAGAGTGTAGTTTATATTATGCAAACTATTTCTAGTATTTCTATATTTTATGTAGAATACTGCGCAACATACAGGATTTGATGAACCGATTAAATAAAACGCTCCGATACGATAACAAAAAGAAAAATTGAACATTTAGGCTATCTCTTTAGGATCACCGGTGGCCCTCCCATCGACTTCCAGTTCACACACACCATGACTTTGTGGTTTATTGGATGGCCTGAAGCTGTTTTAATAATTTCATTATAAAACACGTTTCGTACAAAACTCTGCATGAGGTAGACAGAAGCGTGTTGTGATACATCGGGAACGTTGGAGCGGAGACGACCTTTATTTGACATTTTCCGCTTCATTCCATTCTTTCTCCTGTTCTTCCACTTATTACTCTCCATTCTACTCATAACAGTCAGTGACCTTCTTATCCGCTCCACTAGAGTTTCTACGTCATCGATTTATGCCCTGCAAACTTACTCCTTTATTGCACTTTCAAACGGTTAACGTTTAATACTAGTAGGGATTTCCGTCATTAACACTAACGTTTTAAAAAAAAAACTGTAGTAATGCAGTACATTTGTGCATTTATCGAGATACGAGTAGATAATAAGTTTCATGGGCATCCGTATTACCTATCAATGAGAATGGCTGACCGTAATAAAAACTCAATATGGAGGGAATGAAAATTCAATTTTTATTTTAAACATTGTATGGCCTCAAAAAGTGTGTTAGCCCAGTAAAAACATTATGGGAAATAGTTGTGTCTGAAAAAGAACTAAATATGCCAATTAATTAACGAGTTTGATAAAAGAAGCGTGAGGAAAAGTAATAACGTATTTAACATTATTTGAAAACGTATTTAATTACAGTAATTAAAACTGGAATAGGAGTTGTACACTTCTAAGGAAATGCAAATTGTAATATTAATTTCTGTCAAGAAAATGAATTTTAAAAACTTTCTCTTGGACATTAATCTTTTTTTAGACAACAAAATAATAAAGATCTTTTTTCATAAGTAAACTCGTTATGATGGACTCCCCTGGGGAATATCGACTCCGCGTGAGGGATGAGGAACATAACCACTGGCATTATGAATTAGACCCCTGAGACTCCTGAGATCGGAACAGTGACTGCTCTGGAAGAACGAAATCTAGATTTTTCGAAATACTTCTGGCCTATAGATCCTAAGTGTCTATTAGGGACTTATTACAATACCTTGTAACAATTGAGTGGTGGTTCATCCTGCATATCCAACTACGAGTGCAAATTACTTCCTTTACCCGCCATGCCTACATGCTTAGCTTCCAGACTACAGGACTGTACGGTTATACATTATGGTCATATTTACGTAATTTAAAAATGCTATCCTGCGTATGGCAACATCATTTTTCGACTTATGTGTTACTTACCTGTCCACTTATCGCGATGCTGTAAGCTAGACAAACCCAGGCCCTATTGTTGTCTCGAGAAGAGGTTTCGTGACTCAGCACTCGCCATGTCTACATGCTTAGTTTCCAGCCTACGGGACATGTACTCGTACAGATATACAGTATACTATGTATATAGGATCACATATAGTCGATCATATTTACGTAACTTAAAAATGCTACCCTGCGTGTATGGCAACATCATTTTTCGACTTATGTGTTACTTACGTGTCCACTTATCGCGATGCTGTAAGCTAGACAACCCAGATCCTATTGTTGTCTCGAGAAGAGGTTTCGTGACTCAGCACTCGCCATGTCTACCTGCTTAGCTTCCACAATGCCAAGAGGGAAGGAAACGCTTTACATACTTCGTTCCTAAATAAAATTCTGCTATTCTACTTGACCTAAAATGATTTTCTTTCTTACGTAATAAATAATAGATTAGATTAGCTATGTAGACAGCTGTTTATGGACGGTGAGGTCATGGAGTTTTCTATATTTTAACTGTGTATTCATCATTATTTAATATTTATTTAGAACATGAATTTACTGTAATGCTTTTTTAAAACAGTGCCTTTCCTGAGAAATGCAATTAAATAAAGGAATATTTTGTTTATTTATTTATTTACAGAATGAAGGTATGCTCAATTTATTCAGTTGTTGCAGTTACGTAACCTAGACCATAAATGATGGCTCAAACCCTTTCTGACAAGTAAATTAATTAATAATAATAAACACAGTTGTCACTGATTTATACCTTTCAAGCAAGTATAAACAGAATCTAGCACTTTAGTGGTTTCAGCAATCGATGAATCATTCTGTTGTTGCAGCCGTGTGATTCAGCCGCTGTTTTCCACGGATAATCTGTTAATCCCTGATTCACTTGAAACTTTCAGTTGTTTTGTTAATTCCTTCATGTTTATCTAATAATGTGAGCTGTTATATGGGATAAATGAGTTATTTAATTTCAGAAACATTTTTAAGTAGCAAGGACCCCAGTAGGTTTCAAAATATACCAGCGCACAAAACATCACACAAACTGATTCCAGTTACTAATACAATAACAGGTAACTCATACCTGTAAAATGTAGATTTTCTACGTGCAGTATGAACTAAAATGCTAGACTCTTTTTAATAAAGATATACAAATATTTGTACATAAAAAATATACGGGTGTCAAACGAGTTTTCATATAAACATATGTCCGGAAATGCTTTGTTAGCAAGCTACGACAAGCGAAAGATTTTCTAGGAAAGGATGGAAATAAGGCGATGTAAACTACGGCGTAAAGATAGTTGTTAAGTTTGTTGGATTTTATGTAAAATTAAATTAAAATTTTAATAAAATACGTACCAGACCTGTAAGACTACCCATTTCTGAGAAATCAGACAAAATATGCAATTTTAGGTCTCGAAATCATGCTTTGTTTAGATTTGAAGTACATTAACTTCATTACATGAGTAATTAAGCACACAAAATCTTTAACCACAACGTTTAGAGAATGTTATTATGAAGAATGATCTAAAATAGGCCAATAATAAAGAAAAGTAAAAGTAAAGTAAAGTAATGTCTTATTTTACCAGGCGAAGTTAGGGCTAAGAAAGCCCTCTCTAACACTTACCCTGAGGGTAAAGAAACGTAAAGTACAAAAATTAATGTTTAATGAAATCAACACATATGAAAAATAAGACAGAAAATGCAATATCTGTTTCTTAAATGAACGTTCTTCGTAAAAACAAAACATTTAAATTCATTATCTTTTATTCCAATTTCTATAAATTATACATGGTGTTCAAAAGGATTTCCTTGATAATTTATGCACAATCTAGTGCGTTTAACGAACCCACGTGTAGCTTTTTTGATAGTATCTCGGTCGTTCATAAGTATAGTTTATAAGCGTTTCAAATGCGGTTCAATAATTCATTTTTGAAATTAAGTGGTTCTGCGTATACAAGTTGCTTTAAATGACGTCAAAGTTAGTAGTCCAAGGGATTTAAATCAGAGGACCTAGGAGGCCAACTAATTGGTCCACCTCAACCAATCCATCTGCCTGGAAACCTTATCTCTAAGTGCTCTCCAACATTTTGTAAATAAAGTGCCGGTGCGCCATCATGTTGGAATATCATTTGATGTCTTCTTTCAAGTGGAAAATCTTCAAGTAGAACTGGCAGTTGGTTCTTTGTACACAAGACCAGTAAGGCGGTTTCCAAAAAAATAGGCCTATTAACTGGTCCCCAATTATATCACACCACACATAAATATGTCGAAAATAGAATTTAAAAGATCGACTCTACAACTGCTTTTGGATTTTCAGTCGATCATCGATGACTATTTTTAAAATTTAGAATTCCGTACCTTGTAAAAATTAATTCCTCCGTGGAAATTGCAATCTTATGCACTGTCACTTGGATGAAGATTTTGAATTCTTTGTAAGTGATAAGGATATGATATGTTGTTTTCTTTACATTTTCCCCAATCTGTACTATGAGATATGTTTAATCTATTTGAAAGCCGGCGAGTGCTAAGTTGAGGACTGCGTTGTATCATGTCAATATTATCTTGTTCGCGTACATGCTGTATTTAAAGGACGTTTTCTCGAAAAATTAAAGGCTGGAAAGGTTCCATTTATTAGTAAGTTATTGAAAACCGATGCAAAAGTTACGTGAGTAGGTGTTATTCTGTTCGGAAATCGTCTTTCATATTCAAGTTTAGCTGCACAACTATTTCCATTGGCAAAACCATAGACGAAAATAATATCTGTGTACTCTTGATTTGAAAATGTAAATTGCATCTTGTTAAAAAACTAAAATAATAAAATATATAATAAAATATATAATAATATAATAAAAAATAAAATAAAAAATATACAAATAAAAAAGTTGATAGACGAATTAATTCAACAGCTGAATTGTTGCACAGCTGTACAATAATAACTTGTATTCAGGTATTGTTGCAATGCTATCAACTCTCGATTCCCAATAAACTAAAAGCATTTCAATTGACGCTGTATTTTTAAAATATTTTTCCCAACATAAAATGTTTTATACTGCAAATATTTTTTAACCATGTACTTGACTGATAAAATATCATTAAATGTTTTGTTTTTGCGAAGATCGCTAATTTAATAAACATATATTACATTTTCTGTCTTATTTTTCTTATGTGTTAATTTAATTAAAAATTATTTTTTAAATTTTGTATTTCTTTATTATTGGCCTATTTTAGATCACTCTCTTCAGAATTACATCTGCTCCAAGTGTTGGTTACAAATGTTTGTGTTTATTACCCATTTAATGAAGTTAATGTACTTCAAATCTAAACAAAGCATGTTTTTCGAGACTGAATTTTGTATATTTGGCTGATATCTCAGAAATCGGTTGTCTTATGTATTTTGTCTTATGTATTTTTGTCTCTAGGTCTGGGACGTATTTTGTTAACATTTTCAGTTCATTTTACACATCCAAAAAATGTAACAACTATCTTTATGCCGTAAAAAAACATCAATTTTGCTTTATTTCTGTCCTTTCCTAGAAAATCGGGCGAAATCTTTCGCTAGCCGTAGCTCGCTTACAAAGCGTTTCCAGACATATGTCTATATGAACCTTTTCATTATTGTGATGAGAGGAAACCACCTGAGAAGTTTGTCGGGTTACTCGTGAGGTAATGATACAAAGGAGTTTTTTTGTAAGACCTGAAAAACGATAGAAGGTTTAAGGATAATATTATTCAAATCGTGTACCATATATTTTAGTGCTCGTATGAGGGTTTCTATCAGAAATTAATATAATCAATAAAACCACCCCTTGAATGTTATATTTACCGAGTTCATCCTTACAGCTGAAAAAGTACACAATGGATTGACAACTTACAACAGAATAAATTGTTTGTTTTTATCCGGTGAAGGCTTATCACTGCTCGAGCAACCATATAAAATGTTCTCTTGAACAGACTACTATTACAGCAACCTCAGCAGGAAATGTGTAGTAATATAAAACAATATAAATCGATGAAACCTTCACTGTTGAAGAAAAGATAAACACACAAGATCAGAACCGAAGCACAAAGCTAATCAAATAGTGCCAGCCTGAGCTTGAGACCAGTCAAACTGAACTGTGAGCACTGAACCTGATCATGTGATCAGTGTCAACATTGATCTTATTAGGACGATACCAGGAAGTTCAGATCAGGCGTTGGATTTCTGATTGTTATCATTGGAAATGCAAGAACCTTCACTGTTTAGAGTTTGATCAATTATGTAAATAAACGAGCTGCAGGGGAGTAAAAACGCTATTTTCCTTCTCAATCAATATTACAGTATAGATTAACATGTACAGAAATGCAAAGTTTACAACACATATCACGGAAAATTCTGTAAGTCGAAGATAGTTGCCAAAGATCGTTATAGTGTTATTATGCTCTTATTATTTCAAGCGTATTTTTTATACTCGTTCCTGTTACACATATTACTGAATTAACGATATGCAGTCAATGAAATTATCTTCAAACATTAAGTAATAACTTACTATCCTTCTAATATTGAAAAGGTCACAGTTTGAATGTACTGATGTTTAACATTTCATCACGTACAAAACCTCTGGTTCAGTTGAATTAAAGTTTTATACACACATTCATTTTCTAAAATACCATTGTGACCAGACATTTTGAATGTCACTGAATATTAAATATCACGTATAAATGCATGGGGATTTGGTGAATGTGGCTTGAAAGCTTATCTTCTTATTTTAACCAATTCCACAAAATACAATAATAAATGAGATAAGAGATTTGTTTGGAGATGTAAAGTAAATAGTAAATATTCGTATATAGTCTCATGACCTTCGTATGGTTATTAGGGCAAGAACTTATAAAACCTCTAACTACACTTAGTCTCTATGAAGACTTCTCTTTGACTCCCGGAGGGAACAGGATGTTCAGGATGGGATGGGGCTCGCCTCCTGCCAAGATCTCGTTGTAAGCCATCATGAGGAGGGTCAGTCTCTCGTTCAGCCTCTATTAGTCAAAGCGGATAGGGATGGGTTCTCTCTCACGATAGGCCTTGAAATACACTTAAGACTTAGGAAGCTCCACCCACTCTAACAACCATCTTCCGCAGTAAACTAGACTTATCGATCAAGTTGTCCTTTCCCCCAATAAGTTAACATAGTCGGTTAATAATAAACCACTCGATATCCACTGGATCGCCCAGATGTAAGTTGCAACATAAATTGTTGTTCTACCATTGTAGCTTGTACTAGCAACTCTAGGTTCACCAATGCACGACTACACAGGAGAGATATATTCTTTCAGGTTTCTAAAAAATCGACTCTGTCGTAAAAAATACATTTTTAAAGTATCAATAGCTTCTACATACGTTGTGTAACTAAATCGTTGTTGCTGTGGTATTTCATCATCCATGACAAATTGCCTTTAAAAATTATCTATACAAATTCCATGACGCTGGGACTGTTATCCTATTATACAAAACAATGTCTGTCTCACACAATCATATGAAGAACTAAGATTAGATAGTCAGCTTGTTTGGTGAGACTACTACGGGTTCGTTGTCAACTCTGTACCACGTGAGCGGCAGTCTTTATGGCATCCGGCTAAGCAATAGATACTAGACGTTTGTCTTTTTGTTGGAGGAGTTTTATTAAGATGAGAAAGAACTGAAATAAACCAGATTTGGTGTTTTAACAGATGCGGAATAAAACATGTACATTGAGACGGTGCGGTAAAATTGAACTACCGTGCTTGATTTTTAAGTAATTTATTTGATTTGCATTGATTGGGCCTTGCGTTTGGGCGTTAGGAGCTGGAAAAATTCCATATACGATTGTCTGTCCGTTCATACGATATCTCGAGAATGATCTAATCTACAGACTTATAAATGAAACGACTTCATTTTTATATACGCCGAATTCGATTGTGGTGTATATGTCACACCTTGGGATTTGGCTGAGCGTTAGAGAACATTTTCACATTGTTCAAATTGGTAATCATGATAGCAACGAGAAAATCGCGGAATAAATACATTCGTAAACATACTGAGTACAATAATGGTGACATTTTAGTATGTGATAAAGTAACACACGTTGCCTAATGAAATGAGTTATGGATTTGAAATTTTGCATGCAACCTCAGCAAAGCCTTTTATGATGTGGCGCAATCCTATCTTGTAGCTAGCAGATAATGGAGCTATTGAGTTATCAAAATAACCAATTTATTGTGATTTCATTGCAATGTTCTGTTGTAACACTTGCTAGTGTTGTTAGAATGTTGTTAGAATCCATCCATCTGTTGTTAGGATGTTCTGGAGCTTAACATTTACTTCTCACTGCACGCAGAAAAGTTTAAAATGAACTATTTTAAACTAGAGTTTCAAAAAATCACAGGAGCGAAAAAACTACAGTCTCATTGGAACAACTGTTATTTCACAAATCTGGCGGCCAGTCCTAGTACTAAAACTGATTGAATATTGTGAATGCTGTTGTCTGGTTCTAGTTACTAATTTCAGAGAAACGTGTGTGTTTGGACTGTCTTAGTTTGAAAAACTCAAAAGTTGATAAAATATGTCACCTTGTATGTAAAGAAAAGTTTAAAATGCACTTACTTTACCTAAAATGTTGTACGAATTAATAAAAATGTTTAAACTTTAAACTTTATGGGGTGTTACATAAAGTATGTAAATTTTCAATATTCTCTATTAAAAGGTATCAAGATAAGCATATATTAATTATTCAAGTAAACGAAACTTATCTTACCAAAATCTGGGATCAGCATTAAGTTTGTTATTTCGTAAGTAAGATTTCCATTTAAATAGAAAGCTTCATAAAATTTACTTCATATGTCATAGTTATAATTTATTGATTTGTTTGAAGTTTTTGGTGACAAAATAAAAGACTTATAAAGGGCCGTTTCATATTTTGCCATTGTTCACGAGACACCAGTTCCATCTCGCCAGCTTAGCGCAAGATTGGCCACAATCCCTGGATAACGCTGATAGATTGGCTTTGCTTCTCTAGTATTATTTTTATAGTTTCTTACCAGTGATACTTTCCGACTCTATGTCATTCAATTACGATACAATGGTTTAAATCTATGGTAATCTTCTTCGGATTACAGTTTAGAATTAGACTAGCACTCTGTTTGATATATTGTAGTAAAATCCCGAATAAAATGTTTGTAATTAAGAAAAAAAAAATTTATTTGATATTTTTCG
Source organism: Homalodisca vitripennis (assembly GCF_021130785.1). NCBI lineage: Eukaryota > Metazoa > Arthropoda > Insecta > Hemiptera > Cicadellidae > Homalodisca > Homalodisca vitripennis. Next base: position 93,946,128 of record NC_060207.1, read on the forward strand.
TCATACAGATGAAATAAGCTAATAATTTAATTTAATTTTGACCTCGTGAAAAGAGGTCAAATGCATATATAATTAAAATATCATTCTGGAGTTATGACGAACATAAAAATATTCTTTAAAATGTTTGAAAATGAGCAAACTCACGTGACCAAGATCACGTATAAATCTGATATTTAGTTAAAGATATTCTACATTTAATATTAATATAAGAGCGTTGTTCTTCAATATTATTTAATTATAGTAAGTGTTCCAGGCCTCTTATCGTAAAAGATTAAAATAAATTGTTTAATAAATTCTATAAATACGCATTATTTTTGTCTTTGATGTAGAGCAATCAGTTGTTGATTGGAATAATTTTAAAATTTGGTCTTTGCACTTTAAGGTTCCTTTTCTGAAAATTATAACAACAAAAATTGTATTATCGTTCCATGAGAAGTAGTAGGAATATGAAGCAGAATTTTGAAAATGTACATAAATTATGACCTGAGGAAATGCTGTTTAATTTAATTTCATTTGTCATAAGTTGTAAAAGTCACTTCCTCAAGCTGTATCTCACGTACATTTGCACATACATAAAAAATCTACATTATTGTTTCGGCCTGATTATAAAATAGCCTAAGTAAAATTGAGTGTTAATGAGTAATGTATTTTAAACTATTGTCGATACAAACTTGAATATTTTAATCAATTAAAAACTTTTCTGTTTGCAACTAATTGCCCTATAAAGTAAAAAATATGAAATTTATACCAACCGATTAAAAAATTTTTAAGACATAAAACATGAAATAAAATTATTCTAGTTTTGCATGTCAATAATAAAACTGCAAATTGAGAAACCGTTCAATCAAAATCATGCTTATAAACACGTCTGCCACATTCAAATGCTTGTGAATTATAATGGGCTTTTCTCCAAATTCGCTCTAGTACATTGCATTTACAAATGTTACTTATTATTAATTTTAACGAGCTCTTATTCAAAACCCAATATAAATCCATTATTTTAAATCGTGTTTTATTGAATTTCATAAATTTTTACAGTTAGACAATGTTTTAAAACTTCCAAATCCTTCTTAAAATTCATTTAAGCCGACCCCTTCCCCCCCCGGAAACCCCAGCCTACACAAAAAGTTATTGTTCAGGGTTTGGAAATTTTTTAATTTGTTTCCAAAGGCCCTGAATTGAATACATTTCAACTATCGGGTGTTCAGCTCACTCGATTATGTTAATTTGGAAATGTTCCCCTATACCCCACTATTTCCCCTATTTGGACAAATTTAAACACTAAAAATTGTGTTAAAATTTCGCTGTCAAGCAACGCAGGCTAGTCTACAATGTTGGGAAGTGCAGCACATTCAATGTTGTAGAATAAATAAGAATGTTGGTTGTTTTTATTAGTGTAAGGTTAAGGTAAAATAGTCCTTCCATCTTTGGTCAGAAGAATCAGGTAGATTTTGTAAGAACTGAAATATTATGAATATTTATTTTGGGTGCCATATTGAAATGAAATGTCGTACCAACCTGCCAACGAGCTTAGGCAAAATATTTATAAGATATGTATATACAATTTTTAATAGTGGATGGTTTGGGGGTTCTGGGGTTCATGTTCGGTAATGTTAAGTACAATTTTGTCTTAATTGCTACCTTGAGAACAGAGTTTCAGTATGCAGACTTTGTATACCTAATGAATCAAAAATACCTAATAATCAACGGGGGGGGGGGGGAGGGGAGAGGGTGACCTTTGTCACCTATGGCGTCACCTATGTCTGTGAATGTTTGCGTGAAAGGTGGTAATAAAAAAACGGCATCAGAGAAGTAAGATAGGAAGGTGGTGATTTACACAAAGGTGGGGAAAAGAGCGTGACCTTTGTCACCTATAACGTAGTATTTCTGTGAACGTTTGCGTGAAAGGTGATAAGCAAAACTTTGTACCTTTGTGTGCTTGGTAGTAATAAAGACAAAACAGTATCAGAGAAGTAATGTAAACGGTGATTTACACAAAGGTGAGAGAGAGACAGTAACCGCTGTCACCTATAACGTAGTATGTCTGTGTATGTTAGTGATAAACAAATAATATCAGAGATATAAGGAAGGTGGAGATTTACACAAAGGTGAGGAAGAAAGGATGGGTAGGAAGAAAGGAAGAAAGGATAAATAATATAATAGGTGACATACCTTCGTCACCTAAACCTTGGTATGTCTTTGTACCTTTGTGTGCTTGGTAGTAATAAAGACAAAACAGTATCAGAGAAATAAGGTAGGTGGTGATTTACACAAAGGTGGGAAGAGAGATGACCTTTCCCTGACATTTCCCAGCTCATTTGCCCCACTCTCACCTCGGGAATTGTAGCCGGCCAGACATAAACTACGGGTTTCATTAACCACCGCCACTAAACGATTGCGCGATCAACAGTTTTGCTTCTGTACAATCAGAGTGACATGAGTATCGATTATGGTGAGTGCGGCTTGGCGCTTGTTAAAATCTTAATTGCAAACAATGATTAGTATTAACAACATTATATGGAGCATTCCACTTATACTGATCTGTAATTTACTATTATGGTGCAATCGGTTTTCGGTTTGAATACCCTTTTTTAATTTTGGAACAAAACATTGGTCACAGCCTAAAAAGGCTGTATATTTTTTTAAAATACCTCTCCTGAAATGGGAAAAAAATGAATATTTTTATACTATCCCATATGGATTGGTAAGCGTTTAAAAATAAAATGGTCTTACAATCAGACCTAAAGGAAAAAGGCTGACAAATGAAAATATATAAAAATATTATTTAATTATGTAACATTTAGTGTATGTAGATAGGTATGTAGAATGTTAGTATATATGTGAAAGATAGCTGAAGAGTACAAAATGTTATCTATTTCTAAAAACGTGAACTTTATTAAATAGAGTTGTTTAATTAGAAAAGCTTTGGACTGTTTCTATCTTTAGCGTAGTAATATTACAAAGTAATGTCTTTAAAATGAAAAAATTACATTATTTTAATTAAAAATCGACAGCACGGCAATTCAAAAATACGTATTTTAATTTGATACTGCTTCAATATCTTAAATAATTGGATACAAAATGGTAACCAGGTTTAAATTCAGTTACTGATTATGAAAAATGCATGTCTAATACGCCAAACTGCAAATTTCAACAATGTAGGCCCAAACGTACAGTGTTATACAGTCCATAGTGGACATTCTCTTCCATGTTTTGGTATACAATTTACATAATCAAAGTGTACAGAATACTTACTGTTGTAAGCTTCGTCGGAGTTGTTAGAGAATCAAAACACATCACTTAGTTCAAACTCACGAAACAGAAATTGGTGGACACAAGTTGGCAGGTCTACCCAAACCGAACATTAAGTCCTCACGTAGAAGACTGCAAGATCAAGTTACGTCACCGCTGACTCTGTTGTTAACTCTGTCATCAGAATGACAGTAATCAGTGTCTATTGTAAGAGAATTCCTTTCCCTTTATGAATTAAGTTTAAGGTACATTTTCTCGTTTTGCACTACTTGGATTAGTCTTGTTTTTAAATAGCTTTCACATGTTCAATTTTGTCTTTTTTTGCCATGCATGTAATATTTAAAATTCATCTTGAGTTTTACTCAGTGCAGTGTTGGGCAGTAATGTGCTGTGTTTATTCTAATTTTCCTAAACAACAAAACACTTTGGCGTACATGAATAAGAAGGCAGTCTTTAATTTTAAATCTCCCCACTGCACCAGACCCATAATCTCAATAATGTTCAATCACATACATAATTATAAGTGAACGTTTTGACTTTTCAGTCCATATTTTAAGCTTCGGTATCCAAATTTTCCTATTAATGTTAAGTCCACTTGTGATATGGACGTTATACCGCTGAAATACTCAATTTCCAAAACAAGGTAGTAATATGAATGGTGTGTATACAACCTGCATATAATTTCAATATATCTTGAAAATAACGAAATACAGTTTTTTAAAAAACACTTTCGGGCAAAATGTTTAATAAATATACTTTAAGGCAATATTTAATATAATTTTAATTTATTAAAGTTAGTAGAAAACTCGCTGTAAATCGTTATATTCTTTGCCAAAGCTTTAAAACCAAAACTAATTTCATTTCTCCTCACAAATTGAAATATAAAAAAATTGCTCTAAAGTAAAATAAAATTGAAACATTTTTTCATAATTAAAAAAACTAATATCTCTAGCCAAAAACGAATTAAATTTCAGTTACAATCCAAAAACCAATATAATAATTAAAGTGTAAATCAATGTATTTGCAGAGCTTATGTAAAATGTAACAAGTACAAATTTAAATCTAGATAGTGTATTTTGCACTAAGAAAATATTTGGTATAATTCAAGGAAATAATTTATTCATAAAATTTATATTTTATTACCTTCATCTTTTTGCAGCTCAATCTTTAGTATTAAGTTATGAATATGGTAGCTGAACAATGTTCAAGTTATATCAAGATCGATAATTCTTCAATTCTGTAATATTTAATTCTTTAAGTTAAGTGTAAAACGGTAAGTCCTATTTAAGCCTGGGATGTGTGGATTCTACCGGCTTACGGGAGGGTCTCAAACTAGCATATTTGGATACATATCAATTCCTTGATAACATATGGAATTATTTTGTGGGTTTCACAATCCAATCAAATATGACGACGATTATTTTTACTCCAGAAGAGGGTCCTTAACATTACCTGGAACTGGAGCCTACAGAGTTCTTTTGAACAGACGGAGTCTTACAATTCCCATTTGTATATAAAAATTAAAATACCTTAATAACACATATTACGCTAAAATGATCATTTTCACTTTGCTATTTCTAGAAATTCTCTGTTTTAAGTTGCGTAGATACACTATTATGTACAATTTTTTCAATACTTCGTTGTAGGCAAAAATGTAAATCTAAATTAAAGGTTCTACAACAGATACTATAATAATAATTTGAAATAAAAAACACGCTTTAAATTCTTACTTTATTGTTTTAATTTTACTTCGTCTTATGCATTACCCCTTACCATCAAATCAGTTAGTCGCATCATTGAACTGAAAACAATCATGAGCCCACCCAACCTTGATTACGCTCATCCGTCTTCTCCCAGACCCAATCTCCACGGGACGGATAAATCAATCAAGATAATCAGAACGAATAGTCTCATCGTGTGTTGATCAAATGAAATCAGAGATCACTATATTTTTATAAAATCAAACAGTATCTTCCCAGTTTATTAAACATTATCACGGAATCAATCTGATCACTGTCAGTCTATTATTTTACAAGGTTTACCTCCCTTTTGAAAAGAAATACCTGTAAGCCTTTTCATAGGAAAGTGTTATCTAAAAAAGCAGAGCTAAACAACAAATTTTCAACGACAAGTGCAATTTAAGTGGGATCTCATTCGTTGAAAGCTTTCGTAAAATAAAACCTACGTATGAGCCTACGTTCTCAAAAGATTCGCATTAGATTCCGTGTTCCAGTGATGAGAACGTTCATAAGACGAACATCACGGCCAATTTAATCAGAAACTCCGTTTGTGAGACGCAAAGAATATTGAGAAGCACAAAGTGGCTTTACACGATATTGAAAACAGTCACGAAGTGAAATGCGACGAGGTGGAAATTGTATTAAAGGAAAAACATAGAAAGAAGATATGTCGTTTGGAATCAAATGCTTTATGGTGGTGAAAAAACTAGTCTCTGACTCAACATTAATAAACAAATAATAAAATACAATTTAGATGTATACTAATATTATACTACATAAATTGGTGAACAGAGTTTGGAGCAAAAGGAATAATTAAATAACGCCAAGTACCCGTCAACTAAACGTATGAAAACAATTTTTTCAGGTAAAATTGTAAAAAATGATTTGAAAGTTTCAATAAAAGTTAACTGTAATAGTAGAATTATCACAATAGATAACAGCGATAATAACAAATATAGACGAGTTCCCACCCCCGCCCGCCGGTTCTACAATGTCTAGCTAGCCTCTGCTCCAAACGGACAGTCACAGGGGTATCGGATTTGTGATACGATGGTAGAGCCGGTGAGTGTTGTGCTGTATGTTAAAAATCTACTCTGAGTGATTGACTGTACAAGGAACTGTTATTATACGACGAAGTCATATTACACTGCGGCCTACATCTTTCACAAAGTGGGTGAACCAAATAGTTGCAGAAGAAATTTATATTTGAATCACCCCATCTACGAACAATAATTTATAGAAAGATTCTTTGCTACTTTGATTTACAAATTTTACTTTATTATTTATTCAGGAAGATGTACACAATTCTGTATTAATATTTTGAACAGTACAATCTCTCGTAGTTTTAAGAATTTTATAAATATAGACCTGAGAGTGACTCCAGATGAAGTTCTGACAGGTCAGATCACGTTTTTAATCGCAAATGTTACACCACGAGTTTTGGATGCGAGTAATTATCGCTGTAGCAACTCGCAGAGGATGGATGAATGATAGTGTTAGCAATTAGCTAACCTTTTCTCGCCTCATTTAACCAACACTCTCTGTGCCCATTGTTGAGAAAATGTTGACTTCAATGTACGGACGGGTATTTCATGATGTACTGGTTTTATCTTATCCCAAAATTAATTTTAAAAATGTGTCTGAAATAATATTACTGTATTTTGGTCCTGGAGAACAGCTTTTACTTTTAGGCCTTAAAGAGTTTTTCTGCCAGCTTCTTCATGATCTTATGTGTAGTATAACTTTATCGTAGACTGTTAAATAAGCATAAATATTTGGAGTAATATGTCCGGGTGTTATTCTCGTGGTATTATATTTAAAAGCCAAATGAAACAACTGTGATCGACGAGTCAGCGTGGCTAAAAAACGTTGGGGTCAAGTTGGAGTAAGGTTGGGTATTCAAATGTTATGCCGATTATTGTTGCTTCATCGATCATTTTATTTCAGTAATTGAGAAAAAAAATAATCTACATTATTTTTTATATCTATATTTTTGATCGATAAATCTCTTTAGTTTGGATCCGTTTTGTGTTTTTAAATGGCACGTTATTTTAATCTTCCTTGTGCTAAATTTAAATAGACTCCAGTAGACTACTGAGTGAAGACTACATAAAAATAATCTACATTATTTTATACCTATATTTGGGATCGTTTAGACCTCTTTAGTTTAGATCTATTTGGGTTTTGTATAGAACGTCATTTTAATATTACCTGCTCTAAATTTAATTAATAACTACCTATTTCAAAAAGAGTAATTTAGATTATTTTTTATATCCATGTATTGAATCGTTTTGATCTCTTTAGTTTGAATATGTTTGGTTTGTACGTCATTTTAATATTATCTTTGCTAAATTTATATTTAGAGTTATGTATATTGTATGTATTGGCAACTTGTGCTGAAAACAGAAATATCTGTACACCAGTATATCCCAGGTAAGGTAGAAAATGAGAAGGTGTCGGATACTTCCGGTGGGCATGAACAGGAAGTTGTTGCTGGCACGCAGCCTTGGCAGAGAATCGATACGGAGTGGTAATTGTACCATAATAGAGACTGTAGCTAGTCTTTGGGTGAGCTGACAACTTGTAGCCAAGCAACCATTAACTAGTATAGCTCCGATATGTACTGTACACTGTACAGTGATTTCACTGTCACTAATAGATTAGAGAGTGAATGCATTTGCAAGATTAATGACTTATTGTAGACCAGTAGAATAAGTACGTTGGTCAGACAATCGATGAATTCAATTCAGATGTCTTGTAAGTAGTTTTTTCTCGTGCTAAATATTTATAAAATTTTGCAAATAACAGCTGTTTTAATACTTGAGGTTAGCGCACTGAAGAAATAACTTAAATATTGCTATCTAATTTTCAGATTTCTGTTGTAAAGTAACAACAAAATCACTTTAAAGATTAACTTAAGTATTAGAGGCAGCTGTTATTTGTGCAATCAATAAAATAATATCGTTGTGTTATTAAAAAGATATTGGTATACAGGGCGCAATATCATTCTTTCCTCTTTTCAATTCTCTTTTTCATAGAGCTCAGTATAAACATAAATGACGTAACTTTGAAAGTAATCAGTAGTAATAACTTAGCAATAATAATGAATAAATATTTTTCTTGTAAAATAAATAATATAGAATGCTAAGCCAAATTACATCGCTGAAACTTAAGATGATTATTAGTTATGATGACTCTGCAGATCTTACCATGAAGAGGTACCTAGGTGTAATATGTAAAGATCATGTTATTTACGTTACTGCTAGGCGCTTCCACTTCATCCAGCCCGCTTCACATCTTCAGAGATATCTTAATACACACATAGAGACACTATTTTATACAACTTTACAAGGCCCAAATAAAAAGATAAAAATACCCATAAGCATCCTTGTTATTTACATCTCATTTTGTGTTCTGAATCTAACTACTATATGTTTTTAGTTAAAAATATAATTTGAACAATAAAATGTTGACCAACGTAAAAATATCCAGACATAATTTTTTTCAATTGATTGCCTGTAAGTGCAGACTGGAGCAGAGTTGCCCGGCTGCTGGTGATCGTCTGCCTTCCGGTCATCGGTAGTGACGGAAACGTCTACATAATCAATGGCAATATGATAGGTGGTATGTTGCAGGATGTTTAGTAACGTGACGGTAGGAGGGTTGGAGAAGGTGAACTGAGTCTCTCCTGTGACTCTGAGTGCAGACTGGAGCAGAGTTGCCCGGCTGCTGGTGATCGTCTGCCTTCCGGTCATCGGTAGTGACGGAGACGTCTACATAATCAATGGCAATATGATAGGTGGTATGTTGCAGGATGACTAGTAACGTGACGGTAGGAGGGTTGGAGAAGGTGAGCGGGGTCTCTCCTGTGACTCTGAGTGAAGACTGGAGCAGAGTTGCCCGGCTGCTGGTGATCGTCTGCCTTGCGGTCATCGGTAGTGTCGGCAACGTCTACATGATCAGTGCTATCATGATAGAGGATCACCTGAAGAAAAGAGGTATTGTGAATAGTATATATACACATATTGATTTGTGTGTTTGTTTATAAAAAATAAAATACTACACTTTCCTTTAAAACCCTTTAAGTGGCAAGAAACCGAGGTTCATAAAATGTTATATTTTTAAGTGTAATATTAATGTGATACCTTATGTTGTTACCACTAATACATTATAGTTTTAAAAATATTTTTACGTTTTTTAGGATTTTTAGGGTGGGAAATTATTATCCCAATGTATCTTTGGGCAATGAGTATTTTTTGTCTTGTCTTGTATTCACTAGGATAATATATTCCCACTTCAAAGGGTTTGTAAATAAACACACATAAATTTAAAAGGATCATGGTGAATGTTTATTACAAACAGTATAAATACTATGGAAAATATCACTATTCCTAGAATACCATGGTTGGGATAACAATTCTTGTCAAATCAATATGAAACAACATTGTAGATACTGACATAATCTAATACAACTGAAAACAATAACACTCACTTTACTTATTCACATGAAACAAAACATACAAAACACTCAGTTTTACACGTATGTTGTTGCAAAATGGTCAACGATTACATGGTCTTGTGGAATAAGGAAAAGCAGCCCTTGCATAGTGCGACTTTACAGCCACTACAAATCATATTGTTTCGCTTTTCTTTGGCTTTGGTGGTGCAGTGCGCACATCTTCTGTATGTGTCTATCTTTTGTGGAAGGTGATCTTCAACATTAGTAAGGTGTAGACTGTTTTCCACAGTTGGTTTTCTAAACGGACTGTTTCGTTTCCTGGCTCTAGACTTTCCGGAAGTATAGCCAACTTTTTTTTTGATGTAAAAGTGCCTATCAACTGACTGACCAACTTTGACCTAAAAGTCAAATGCGACATTGATTTTGATGCAGCGTCCTTATGATCTTTACTGTACAATTTGAAACTATTGACAATGGCTGACTCAAAAAAGAAATAAAAAAGCTTCATCCACCAGCGTGTAGACTTTTGTGATAGATTGTAGCTAGACATGTGTTGATCAAAGCGATCTACTCCACCCATGTACTTGTACTCGGATACTGCTTCTGGGCAAGTGACTTCTCGATTTCCTTTACCGTTTGACTGCATGTCTGTGACTTTTTTGAGGAATTGGACATTGTGGATATTACTGACACACACTTTTTTCCCTATCCGCCCATTTCACAACACTTATATCACCACTCTGAGTGATATTGTTTATTATATCTTTATTGTTTTATTATATATCACTTCCTGTTGTATAACCTTCCTGTTTCGTAATATTTTCAATTATGCCTTATTCGTGTTGAATAACACAATGGCTCAAACAGTAACCTAACCTTTACAAGACTGCCAGAGTAACATCCAAATAACTGCTTTGCCAGAACATGGACAAATTCCTAATAAAAAAAGATTAAGTTTTTGTTGTTATTTATAAATATAAATCTCTCAAGCAAATATAAAATTTCTATTTTTTTATATTTTTTGAAAAAAAGCATTACATTTTCAGCTTGTAGTTCACAATGCTACATTTTCATTAATAGAAATTTTTTCATTGCAAAATACAAGTAAAATTTATATAAAAATGATTACAGATAACTAAGGAATATACTACTTATCTTTAAATTATTTCTTGATGTATATTAGTGAAATTATCTTGATCCTAAGTTTGAGGTATGGACAAGAACAAAAACATTTATATCTCTGACAGTGGGCCCACTTTCAGACTATCAGCTGGATAGAAATCCAGCTGGTGTTGCCAAACTGCTGAAAACTAAATTTATGTTTTACAGTAAGTCTTCATGGTATGTATTGTGCATGTGGGAAATTATTATCCCAAAGAATCTCAAGCGTAGTAACATAAATAAAAGTAAAAACGTGGTGGAAAATTATTCACCCAATGTCGTATAAAGGGTTAACTTTTGACATTGTCTTGTTATCAGAAAATATCATAAGTATAAAAACAGGGAATAAAAAGAACATACAATAATGTAAAGCACCAATTCAAAACTTATTTTTGTTCTATACAAGGAACCACCAGAGAGTGCAGTTGGCGGCGACCAATAGATGGACTGGCTTGCGCGACGTTGCCACAAAACTGCCGCTGCCGCCCGCACGGCTGAGCGCATTGTGGCTGATAAACCGCTGCGCTGTCACAACAACACTGACACGAACATTTAAAACAGTTATCAGTATAATTTGAAAAACAATATTTAAAATGCGTTGACAGTTTTGCTATATTATATTAAATTACTTTGTATAGTTTATATTATGTTTTACAAACGAACTATTATCGATATAAAAACAAATCAAATCGTCCCGTCAGTTTAGTCAGAGTAAAAAGTTACTCTTGCTTATTCCATACAACTTTCAGTGATTTTTAAAACGATTACTAAACAACACACAAAATTAATATACATGTTGCTTATATTGGACACAGCATGCCGTTTTTCCTTGATTAAAAATAATTAAAACAATATAACAAGATAATCAATTTTTAAAATTCGAACAATTATATTTAAATTATGAAATTATCAAATTTTCCACAAATAAGTTTTAGGCCTACTATTTAATAAATGAAATACGTTAAAAAAGCATGATTGACTTAATAATATTCTTAACCTTTGCACTTGTATAGTTATTTATTCGCTCATCAGGCGGCAACATCGTAGCCAAAACCTCGGATCTTCTTCATTTTCACTTTCTGCCTCACTGCTACTTCGTTCAGAATTGTCTGCAAAGTTTAATAATTATTTATCTACAACACTTATGCGGATACATTCCTTTTCAAAATCAGCTTGCTGCAAGGCTTCTCGTGCTGAACTCTTGATTGGCCAGTCTTCTTTAGTCACTTTGTCCAAGCAACATAATCATGAACAAGTTTCTCAACGTCGGTTATTTTAAATGTCGTATTATTACGTGCTGACCTCTGTCCCTTCACTTGAGCCCATACCATTTCAATGGGATTGTACTGCGTGATAAGGAGGAGCCTGACAACTGTATGTCCATTTCATCTGGCTAATACGTCGAGTTCATAAAAGTTTTTTGTTTGGGTTTTTTATATGGGGAGAACCCCTCATTTATAAGTTTTCTGGTTTCGTTTCCTTTCATACAGTATTTATGTTTTTTTTCGAGACAGCCAATTTTGATATCTCTTCCTTTCTCCACGATGCATTTGGAATTTTCGCGGCGAGTACCGATGATATGGAGCATTACCTTAACGATGATCGAGCCCTTCTTCCAAAAGCAAAGCAATTTTGTTAAACCAGGTTTCTAAACGATTCAGCGTTCATTTCACGTGAAAGTCCAGAACGGATGATGTCTTAGACCGAAAAACCCACTTACATTCTTGCAAAAACCCATCTTTTGCGAACCGACATGAACAAAATTATTAAATCTTCATACCTTGCCCGAAGAACCTTTAGTCCACCAGACTCAGTCGTATCCTGCCATATTTATTTTCGAGTAAGGTTTTTCATTAACCCAGTTTCAATTCGAGTAATATATGGGCCCTAGCAATCACCAGATTCTCTAAGCTCTGCATAGTTCTCAAAATTTTAACAGCCCGCTACAAATATCATTTCGTTCCAATAAAAAACTTTCTACCATTCATTGGTTTCTATAACCTGAAACAACAAGCCTTAATAATCTACATTGTTGAAGTTACCGATCCGTTGTAATCAAGTTTTTGTTTGAGATCCTACGGATTCTTTTTGATGTGGAAATTCCCCCTCTGTCGTAAGTACGAAAGGAACCAGTTCGTCTCAAAACATCTTTTTTTCAAAGTCCGTCCAAAGCCTGTTATTTTTGATTTTTCGTACTTCTTTGTTTTCCTGGCGTTGAAAACTTTAATTTTTCTGATGATGAAGGTCCCATCTTTCTTTCTTCAGGCCACTTAGCATCTTAAAAAATATACTTAAAAATTAATTAAAAAAAGAAAATTAAAATTTTAATAAAATTTAAAAAAAAAATCAAAGATAAAAAAAAAAAATCTGTTTTAAAATTTTTATAATAAAAAAAATTATCTAAAAAAAATAAATAAAAAAAAAAATAAAATAAAGATTATTAAACTTAAATAATTTTTTAAAAATTTAATATAAACATATTTAAAATAAAAAATAAAATTAAAAAAATATTAAACGTATTAATAATTAATCTTTTATATTTAAAAAAATATATAAAAATTATTAATTATAAAAAAACTTAGCGTCATTAAAAAATTATAAAATAAGAAATTAAAAAAATAAATAAAATTATCTAAAAAAAAAAAAAGAAATTAAAAAAATATAAAAAAAAAAAAAATAACAAAAAAAAAAATAAAAAAAAAAAAAAAAATGAAAAAAAAAAAACAAAAATAATAAGAAAAATAAAAAAAAAAAAAAATATAAAAAATAATTAAAACCAATATAATTTTAAAATACTCTTATTTCTTTCTTTTAACGTTCTTTCAACTTACACACAGCCTCAGCACACAGTTTACCCACTTTGCTTAAAGTTTAGAGTGTTCTCGAAATTTGTCGAACGACATTTTTGAAAAAGTTGTAAACGTTTGTAAATAATACGTCGTTCCTCACACTACGTAGGGGTTTTTCCGCTACCAACACTAATTCCGATGGCTGTGCACGGAGTATGAACAAAACATCATCACACTACCATTTTGTCCAAATTAAGGAATCACAATAACAAGGATAATTACAATTGACACTACACAGAAATAATCGGACAACTTATAATAGCTACCAATAAACAACACTTAAAAAAACACGAAAACGTTCATCAACAGTAAAATTCAGCCAAAATAATATACCGTACTGGAATTTGAAGAGCATGCAGTATTTCAAACCGCCACTGATAAGCGACAATAGGCACTGACTGACGGTCAAGACAGGAAGGAGGAAGGGGCTGTTTCTTTGGAAATAGTATGACTCAATCTGTCTGGTATTACCACCACTGCTGGCTGGTGCGGCTTTGTATTACAGGTATTTCACCGGTTTCCTCCACATTTTCACTCGAGTCTGAATCATCTAATATGTACTGTGTTCAAAATTCATTGATGTTATAGAAAACCGTTACTTTTAGAATTTTATAAGAAAGTGCATTCATATTATAAAATACTTTGTGCTGTATTATTTCTTCAACTATGACCAGTTTAAATAATTAAATCACCCACTTGTAAATAAAAAAAATTTTACATATCACTGATTCAAGACTATTAATAGCCAGGTAAGACAATGCTTTCAAATGGTTATAAATTTATGAGAACCGAAGTGCGTAACAAAAACCGTATGCGGCAACAATTCCCCAATCGTTATGTATTGGAATAATATTTATGGAAAAGAACATATATTTCAAATGTATTTGAATAACTTTTTCTTACCAAAGATTGAAAATCCATTTAACATAACATAATTATACAAGCACACATGTAATGCCTTATTATATATCAATGATAATGGCATTATCTAACTGTTAAATACGGAAAATTATAACGTTTTTGCGGTATTTTTATGTTTTCTTTTTAATTTATATTTCGGCTAAATATTTTAATCCTAACGATCTCGAAATGAAGTAATATAATACAATAATTTATTTTCAATCCATTTACCTCAACATGGAAATAAGCTACAGATATGTAACTTTTTTTAAAATGACCGTAAAAACGGTACATTTGTAATACGTAGTTAAATTAATTCCAGACAGCTCTAACATTTCATTGCGAGCGTAAACGGATAAGTATTTTAAGAATGCTTGGACTCGCGCGCTTGTGGTTACAGCGGGAACAAGGTTTGGCCCGTCGCTCGTCTGCTCTTGGCCGCTCCAAGTTACGGGCAAAATAGAGGCTCCTCCCTCAACTGCACTCTCTATGTGGTTTTTCGTAAAGTTTCCTATAGATTGTTCATATAATCTTATACGAAATAAAGTATAGCAGTTATATTATACCATATGAAATTCCGATTACCGATGCACCTTGAACAATACATTTACAGAAATGTAGAAATGTAATGTCTCTGGTTATACAGAACACTAGTTCGCTTGATTAAAAACAATATGACATGTTCCAGAAACTTCCACTTTAAGTTAACACTGAAAAGTGTTAGTTTTATTCCGGAAAATATAACAAAGAAATAAGCTATATCAATAATAGCCAAGTACAATAATATAGGACATCAATTAGCCACTTAGATGGTACGAATATCCTTAATATAGCAAAGCAGTTACCTTGTACCTCGTTATATATATATACACACAAAATATAAATATATATATACAATATATATATATATATATATATATATATATATATATATATATATATATATATATAAATAACACAAAAGCTTGAAAATTATAATACAAAGGTTTAGTTTCATATTTTGGGAAACAGGACAACATTTGGGTTGTGTCTTGGGTGATATGTCGTATAAATTCTGTTCGTACCTTGGGGAAATACTACACAAAATATAGCACATTTTATTTTGAAGTGTATAACACCGTATTTAGTTAGTGTCTTAGAAAAATATGACAATAACTACATAATGATCAGCAGTAAAATGTCCTCGACATTAAATATAGTAGTTTTTTGTTAGAAGAAGTCTAGCTCCAAAATTATAAATTATGATTTTGTCGGTAGTGGTTCGGCTTTGTTAACTGCAGGCAATGGTCTTGTAAAAGAATAATTTGTCCCACAAATTGAAAATAAAAGATCGAGTACATAAAAAAGTTATAAATATTTAACTTGGACTTGTCTAGAAACTACATCACAACGAAATCATCCTCGTCTACATAGAGATGACTATTAACATGAATGTAAAATATAGATAACTTAGTTGAAAGTTGAATTTTGTCTTTGCATCATGTGCACAGACGAGTGGCCAAAAAGGTGTAAGAAGTCTTGACATACCGACATATGACCGACAGAGGACGGAATGTCCCTTCAGTATCGTCTGTCGTCATTGCTGCCAACCTGACAACACGCTGAGACATTGGCAGTCACCCCGGTGTTATTATTATGTTACGATCACAAATATACGGAGGTATAAAAACCTATGGCTCATAACATTTGAAAATAGTTTAAACAACGCAAAAAATAAAGTAACATACAGTTCGCTTACACAATTCTATACTCACATCTATGTTGTTCTTAGAATAGAAGTCTCGTTGGAATATCAGTTTGTGGCGCGATCCAACGACCAGCCTAAGTACTATTGACGGAACTTAGTATAACACAAATGGATTCTTTTTTACTGGACTCAGTTACTAATGTCAGTGAGATTGTCTGTGACTTAGGCCTTGTTTTTCTACTTAAACAAGCCCAGTACAATGCCAGAAATTAGCACTGGTTGTATACATTTCGTATACCTATGTCACTTGCATTTTAAGTAGGAGTTCACCACACAGTAGGCTTCAATCAGGTTGGCTGAAAATTATAAGTACATTGCTCATTTGATTAAGATACATGTTTATCAACAAATGACTTTACTCAGGTTGTTTACAAATAAATGTATTCTACGATTAAATCGTTGTTATAATCATTACCCCTGAACCCTATGAACAACTTTCACTAACGATCACCTTAATACAATACAATGCCATGAAATTTGATTTTGATAATATAAAAATGAGGCTTTATGAAGAATTTTGTCTTCTGATATAGTGCAGACAGACAGACAGAAATAAAATTTCCCAGAACCTTGAGTAAAAGGATTCGCTGACACTCAGGCAATTTGAATTTTTGACAATGGTAATTACATTCTGGCATTTTGGGCATTTCCATTTACTTCTCGTGAACAAATATAAAATATTCGTGTAATATTTAGAAACAACTTTCCTGTCCTAATCAATGTATCATATCATGAGCCGAATTATGAACTTTCCCCTCCATACGGAAGTTAGTACGATAGTAAAACTTCCATCTTGTTCAGAGACGTAAAGACAAATACTTAAGGTTGTACAATATATTTTCAGTTGGAATAATATTTTTGTAATTTTTAAAGAAAGTTTTTTTTTACTTACGGCTCTTTTAGCTAACTTTTATGAAAAAATAAAAATAAAAAAAATATTTGATCATTTCACTAGGAGTTATTTGAAGCAGAATTAAAAAAACATAGTTATAATCAAAAAATCTAAATAATAATATTGATTCTTAGGTAAGGCTGAAGATAAAAATATTTGTGAAAGGTGGCCTGCGGAAACTATATTTTCAATTTATAAAAAATCAATTTCTTTAAAATGCTTATTAAAACATGTCATTGTTTTAAATATGATTACATCGCAAAATGTAATTTTCTTAAATGATATACAACTAGATATAAACATGTCTCTCCTAAGCTGTAAATCATGTTCATAATGCAAAAATTTACATTTTTATCTCTATCAGTTATATTTTGATCATTTTGTATAATATTGCCAACACTCCCTACTTTAAATACCTATAATTCCTCGTGGAGTGACATACACATGTTTTTCTGCCTTTGGGGAAATTATCCTAAAGGGCTGTAAATTTAATAATTAAATTACAGTTATTACAAAAAAATCCGATTGCAACACTTTAAGGTACACAACACGTTATAATTTACTTGTATCATTTTTAAAGATCATATAAAATATTATAGTAATAGTCATCGTAGGGGTTTTGTAACGAAACTCATCAATTTTTACCTACGAAGAAAATTTAAAACTTATCGTTAAAATTGTATCGCGTAGTTAGATTCAAAGTAATCTGCTTGATTTTAACACCTAGCACACTTACAATTCTCCGAAAATAACACCTTACCTGTTTAACACCCTGTAAAGCTTTTGACTAAAATAGAGAGGATGAAAGAAACTGCTAGATAAAGGAGATTCCTTTTAGCGAGAGAGCTTTCAGTTAGATGCTTTATTTTTAACAACTTTTTAAAGAAGTGAGGTTTAATTAAAAGTGTGTTTAAATAAATTGATATCAAAGTTGGTAGAGGAATCAAAAGTTGATATCCATTCGTACAGAAATGCTTAATATAACTTTAACACTTTTGCGGGGAGTCTAAAAAATAATATCACAAAGATGTGTTATTTGTATGGCGTATTATTGTTTGTTATTATCTGTTATTGTATGTATATTATTGTATGCCGCGTTTATTAAAACTAAGAAAATGGGATATAGTTTGGATAATACTTGCACAGTAGACTACAGAGGTGTTAGTTTCAGATGGAGTTCAAGATACTACAGCGTACAACTCAAGCATGCTATATACATTACAGTTGGCGTGGCGTCAGACAACATATTCATGACAAATATTTTGCTATCGGATCTGCTATTAACCGAGTGGTTACACTGCAAACAAGACCATATAGGGATAGTATACTATTGTTTACATTAGTTGTGATTTCATGTAATAAATTCATGGGGTAAACATAACACTAATGGGTCTGCTGTTAACAGAGATGGTGGTGGCACCATTAGCTGGAACTCATAATGCAAGATAATGCAACTATATCACTATATTATGTCACATTCGTGACGAACGTTGCTTAACGTCTGTTGTTAACAGAGATGGTGGTGGCACCATTAGCTGGAACTCATAATGCAAGATAATGCAACTATATCACTATATTATGTCACATTCGTGACGAACGTTGCTTAACGTCTGTTGTTAATAGAGATGTTGGGACCACTTTTAGCTGGAGTTAATTGTTAGGTTTTCATTACCATAGTACGTACAGAACATTTTCTTTCAGGTAACACAACCTTACCTACTAACCAATCTGCTACTGACAGAGATGATGTGTGTGGTTGCCATCAGTTGGGATTAATATGACACTGTTTATGTGGTTTCAGGTAACACGTTCATGGCAAACGTGGCTCTAGCGGACCTATTAGTGACTGGAGTAGTGATGCCAGCTTCTGCGGTGGTAATCCTAGCCGGGATCAAGGACTCGCCTCTGTCCGCGGTATGTAGTCTACAGTGGTGTTTGTCCATCGTCTGTTGGCTGGTGACCATCCTCTCACTGCTGGCCACGGCGGGGGAGAACTACGCCCGTCTCTGCCTCTCTCCGCACTGCTACGCCTCGTTGACTCAGGGTCGGATCACGCTGCTGATGTTGGCCATCTGGGCGGTCAGTGGGGTGATGGTCGCTCTACAGTTTCATCTGGATCTGGTCCCGGACTACTGCAGCACCAAGTCCACCAGTATCCTGCCGTATCAGGCCACGGCCGCCGTCCTCTGCCTCGTGCTGCCCGGACTGGTCACTCTCGCACTCTATCTCAGGATCATCCTGCAAGTCCGTCTCGCCCGAGCCAATCCGAGCTTCAAGCCGCCCATCGCTTTCAACTGGGACTACTCACTGATGAAGACCAACCTCTACAGCTTCTTTCTCTTCTTCCTGTTTTGGCTGCCGTTCGGCATCGTGCTCTGCCTCGCCTCCCGCAAGAAGACCTCCGCCCTCGTATTCTACAACCTCGCCTGGCTCGCCCTCGGCAAGTCTTGCGTCAATAACATTCTCTACTGTGTCTGCAACCGGCACTTCCGTAACGCTTACATCAACCTGTTCCACTACTGCTGCTGCAAGACTACCGTCACCTTCTCGCGGCGCTCGAGGGCGGAGGCTGTCCGACCCACGGGGGACGTCAGGGTCCACATCATACCCGGATACAACATGTACTCCTACACCAGCCCCCAGCGGGCCGGCAGGGAAGCCTCCAAGTCCCCGGGCAAGCGCAGTAACGCGGGCAGGACTAGACCCAACTGCCGTGACGTCTACGAGTTGTGATCATCCCTCTGTATCTATGTGATCTGTAAGAACGGCTCTATTAGGGTCTGCCTGTGATGTGGTCATGTCATGTATCCCGCTGTCGCACTTGAGTGTCTACCTATACGCTTAGGAAACACCACTGTTTGTATGTCTGGTGTTCGTGTCTAATTGTGTGCATGTTCTAACTTCTGCAGAACATTGATCGTGTGTTGTATGTTTTAAATGTTTATATGTAAAGAGTGTATTAATATCGGACGAACAATTCAACAAGGCACAGAACATATGAAAGAAATTGTGAAAAGAGAGTCTCTTTGCTTTTATTTCAAGTTAAATAACTAGAATATAATAACGAAATATTCTGAAATTAAGTAAGGCAAATGTTGGACTCACCACGTTTTTTCACACAACACTGAAATGAACAACTCACGCATGTATTACCATATATTTTTGGTAAAGAAATTCGACATTTTAGTATTTACATTTTACCATTTTACTATTTACTATTTTACTATTTACTATACGACAATTTACTATTTTACCATAATAGTAAATTGTTAATTTAATTTACTATTATGGATTCACAGCACAAGATCGAATGGCTCGCTCATTACGTTCTTCGTTTTATAACATAGCTTTCGTTGATTTATAACTTAACAATTTAATTTATATAGCATCGAATACTTAATTAAATATTTAGCTAGTTTTCACTTCCTCTAAGGCTGAACAAATTTTCAAATTTTTGGAAATACAAAAAGTTTCCAAACAAACTATAGCCATATGTATGATAAGCAAAAATTAACTTCAAAGAAGACAATGAATAACAAAATGAAATTATTGCAGAAAATTATAACGAGAGAACGTTATAAAAGGTCATACCAAAGTACTGTAACATTACGTACCAGGGAAGAACAAGAGCCAGTTGTGTGTTAAATCAATATAAACACAGTATGTATGTACCAAAATATACACAACTAAAACGTATTTATTTGCATACAATTGCTAACAAATATACGTCTTCTTTATTTTCCTCTTTGGCAGGTTGCCATAGTTTAAAGACACAGTTAAAAACCAAAAGCTTAAAATATAGTTTGTTGTTCCTTATTTTTATATTTTGTATTATATTTTTTGTAACCTCATTAAGATCGGATGTTAGGTATCAATTGTATGTAGTTTAACTCTTTTAGTGACCATATACACGTTCTAGCATGGACATTAGCACTTTTTGTTTAAAACCACTGACGAGGTAGTATGGTGAGGTAAAGTCTATCTGCAATAATCTATGTCGTCGATTAGTATCCAGAGGGTTAAATAAATAATTTAAACGAACAATAAATAAGTTAAAACCATTCTGAAAGCTGATAATTAGGATTACTCAATCTTTCTGAAAAGAAATCCTGTTTTATCTAAATTAGACAGCAAGAAAATCAGATAGTAGGAACAGACCTCTCTCTGATATATATCTCGAGGTTTTCAGTAGTTCTGCATTATTTGTTAATGTAAACGACAAAACTGATTGACAGGTTAACATTCCATCGTCAGTAATATTCTATAAGAAAGGGCTTTAAACACAATTAAGTCTCTTGCTTAGCAAAGAACACAACGAACAAGACATCTGTGTTAACATGCGACATAAAATATTCAACGGATATTGGTTGAACTGTGTTCCAGAGTGTCTGTCGATAATTTTGCTAGGCATTGAATATTCACCTGATAGCTTTATTGCATGTCGTGAACTGATGATAATGATGGCAGTGGCCGACAGGTGTTTGTGGGAAGGGGATGTTACTGTTTTAGCTTGTAGATACATAATTAACAATGTAAAAGACGACACAGGTTTGTGAGAACTTTGACAAATAACTTTAAAGAAAACAAGTTTGTAAATAGATATAAATAACTGAAAGATGTCTAAACCTACTTGTCGTGGGTAAAGTCTAGTAACCCAATTATACTATCAGTTATGATGGTTTCTACCGCACTAGTAAGGTAGTTTTTAACATTGCCATTACTTAACACTTCGATCGGTTTGCGAATGTCAGTTATTTTAGCAAGGAATTACGGAATTAAAAAATTATACATTATTGTATAATGATTTCGTGTCTATCGATGCTGAACTTGGATAAACATAATTAATTAGTAAGAACTAGTCTACAAACAAGCTGCTAGAAACCCTCACCCATTGATTTAATGGATTAATGCAAAATATCTTTTGGTTTATAGTAGTATGTGGAGGAGGCTGTGGAAAATTGCTGAGACTAAAATATTGTACTTAAAAAATACCATAAACAGCACTTATGTCACTTCTAATTGCTCAGTTGATTAAGTTTTCTGTTGTTCTCAGAATTATAACTCTCCTTAATGTAACAGATAGTGTACTGCCTAAATATTTTACTATTTCAATCTGCTAGGGGGTTTTTCTAGGGGGTTCAAGTCGCATTTACATGAATGATATTAAACACTTTGAGTTCAAACTTTGGATATTTATTGACTTTATCAAAGTCTTGGACCTCTCCGTAAATCAGACCTGTGTGACCTCTTGGTTACAAAGCCGTAGTCCTACCCCTAGCTATCAGCTAAACAGAAACTGGAATTTTTATCAATTAAAATTTCACACGGAGGTACAATTAAGCATTGGATAACGTTAATTTTGCTTGTTCATTAATAAATGAACTCAGATATACTTATATATTTGTATGAAAATATTTATTTTACTATTTAAAGTCTAATTGTAACAGAGGACGAATATCAAAACAAAAAGTGGTCAAGTCTTTAGCGGTAAACTTAAAATATTATGAACATTTAATACTCAAGATTTAATCGGTTTTGTGAATGTTACAGAATCAAAGGGATATCATATTTATCATAAAACGGCAAATTAAAAAACATTATATTAAACTTATATTAAGTAGATTTAGGTTACATTTAAGACTGGAATAATAACAAATTGATTCACTCCGTCTTAAAAAGCTATTTAAAAAACTATTCAATACTATTTTACAATCAGAGTTTTGAATATTACATGTCGCTTTTTAGTGTAGCTTTATTTTTAATTATTTCTGTTTTCTAAATGTTTTATGAGGACATTGTTGTTCATTTTCTTTGCTTTTCACGAAAACATACAGCCAAAACATTGACATTACAATACTTAGTGTTTAGTTTTTTGCTTTTATATAAGCTAAAATTGTGTATTCTTACTTAAAAATTAAGAAAAAAAATTGTTTATTGTAGTTATTACAGGTTTTTACATGTATAACAAAATCAACTCTTATAATTTTCATCATTCAAGAATGTTTTAAATGTCAAGAGGTACAACTATACAATTACTCGTAAATATAAATTTTATGAGGAACGAATTTTAAATTTATATATTAAACATGTCTTAGTAAACATATGTTAGTAAATCTAGTATAAAAACATAATAACGTAGTTAACTTGTATTTTTTATCGTTGAGAAAAATGTTGACTATGAAGTTAAACATTGTATTGTAATTATCTTGTAATATCTGTTTACAAAGACTAAAATTGAAAGCATAGTGAAACTTTGAATGCAGTGGGCTCTTATATAAAAATTGATCATCATTGTAATTCAATATTATATTGTAGTGGATGTATTTTGTATGAATAATGACATAAGTATTTTCTCATCCAAATCAAATTATGTATGTTCACAGTAAAATGATATATTTTAATGGGATATTCAAGAGATATTTACCTTTTACGATATATTTAGTCAAAAGAAGTCCACTAAATTATGCAAGCACAAGAAACATTAGTTTAGACCAACTAAAACACAGTCCTAGTGTTCAGTATATTGTATTTAAAATAGCGAAGTGCCTATATGTATTGTGATGTTTACTCTTGTATATTAAGTTTCATAACCAAATAAAAATTGAAATAATTATTCATATTCACATACGCAAACTTACAAATGTAAGTGAATTTCCAGATTAACATAAATATAACTTATTTATATAGGGAAGAATAAACACCGAATAAATTCATAATGTCACACTACAAACATAATTTTAAACTACTGATATCTATGAGTATCTGTTTTTCGGTTTAAACGTCATAAGTAATAATCGGGGTAACGGTATCAGTTTACAGCATTGCATTTTGTATCATTATGTGTCTAAATACTCACATAATGCTTTGAGTTATAAATAATAGTTTCTTCATAGTCTATATATAAATGTAAGTATGTATTTACCATTGACATATCTGACATTTTTACAATATCCAAATCAGCCGAAAATTAGTAAACACGTAGACTGCAAGTTCTTCTCAGTGCAACAGACAGTTTGGGCTTTATGTGTTATAACCGGATAACACATTATATATAATACGCATTTTCACTTGCTTTTTTGTTCACAAAATTAATGAATTACAATTGCGTAATATTTATCATTATTTAAGTAGAAATAGTACATCTTACTAATAAATAAGGTACCAAATTTTGGCATTATGTGCGTTTCCTCAATTTTTTCTGTTTGTTGACATTGACTCGTTTAAGAGTTACAATTTTTAAACCAGTAAAACATTATCAAATACCTGTGCTTTATTTAAAAAATAATAGCACATATGTAAAAATAAAGGAACTTTATACGTTTCCGGTATACAATTAATGTTCTAAGATGTTTTAGTTTAAAAACACAGTAAAGAATAATAATCTATACATAAGCTTTCTGCATTCGCAAAACTTATTTTGAGCTATTTCATTTCCATATATGACTCATTTTTAAAATACTACAGTACTCATAAAATAAATAAAAGATGGTATCTAAATCTTTATAAAATTTAGACGTTTTCTTCTAAATTATTGCTATATATATACTGGGTTAATTTTAACTTATACGTTCCAGCAATGAAAATAAGATTATATTGTAAGGCGCAGTCTCGTAAGCCAAGTCCCAACTATAAAACGATAATTAAGTGAATAAGGTGTAAGGAGTAAAACATTTTTTAAATTAAGATGTGGTTAAATATATGTGACAAATAATGTATGATTTCATAACTAAACAGCGTACAATAAATATTAATCTGGAAATCCATTTACCTTTGTTTTTAAATGCTCGTTTGTATTCATTGCAATAAAATTACTCTCACTAATTGAAAAACGACGCTAAACTGGTATCATGTATTAATTTAATCACTGTATTTATATCATGTATAGTATATATATATATATATATATATAAATGTATATTTTGTATGTATTTGTGTGGACTGTACTTTTACAGCCTGTAGTTTAGATCTATGTTTTAAGTAAATATGCAGAAAAACAATTTCGTAGGTGTTGTGACAATAATGAAATCAAAAATGTCAATGGTACTTCAGTACTTCACCAATTTTCTATAGAATGCCTAATCTTGAATAATAACTAATTAATGTAGTCGTGGAATTGTTACAAAGTATAACTGTTGAAATGTAAAACAAACAACGTATAACAGGGACTTGCAACAGGGTTGTACTGTACTCTTGAAAAAGAGTATGTAAAATATTAGGTGCTTATTATGTACAGTGTACAAAGCCGTACTATCCGTAGTGGGTTTTCTCTAAATCTCTTTTATATCCCTGTTAAAGTACTGTAGAGATGTAGAACCCTATCCAAAGTGCGTTAAAAGGTTTCCTTCAGAAACCACACGGGTTTCACATATTTTTGTTCTCCGTGCACAACAATTATTTCCTTTTCATACACAAAACTCTTGTTTTATATATAAAGATTTGTCTCTAAAATTGTGGGGTTTATTAACCTGTAGGTAGCGCATGGGCAAGTCAGCTTTGGATACATCTCAAGTTCTTTTGTGTGCGTGAACATTTAAGGTAATTGATGATCTTTTACAACAACAATACAAAATAAATATGGTACTGGTAATGAAATTGTTAGTATATTTTTGTTTTAAAACAAGATATCTTGTGCATACAAGAAACACACAATATATCAAAAACAAGATTCAGCATGTGAAACAACGATGTTCATCATTGGAAGCTAAAGTGTTATTCAGTGTTTAATCACATTTCACAGCTGGGCTTTGTCTCCCTCGTTATACATGGCTGGTGCTTCGAAAACACTTACTTTAGAATGAGTGACTGACCAAAAAACAATTTAACTGAGATATTTCTAGAAGAATATATACAATGTAACCGATGTGAGTCGAGCGTAGAAAAAATGGCTATTAAATTAACGATTATTGAATGGTTATGACATGAGAACGTTAATTTTTTAATTTTGTTTTTATGTGGATTTCGTAGGAGAATTGTATATCAATCGTCCATGATGGAATTTTCGGAAGATTTTTTGGATTTTCTCAGAATCCAGTCACATTTGTGGAAAAACTCACTACTTTCTAATTTATACCCAAAATTGCATATTCAAAATTTGCTATGTGTAATTTTAACATTACACAGTTGTTTCAATTTTAAACAACTGTTATTACCTCTTAAGGTTTCAGGATGAAATTTTGCAAAGGAAATAGTTATATTTAAACTAGAATGGATTTTTCAGCAACACGCCAAAGGTATATCTGAATTCTCATGTCAGGTAGATAAATATTTACTCGTATAAGTTTCTATTTTATCTATCATAAAATTAGCAGCCGTACAATACAACGCAGCCGTTCTAAGTAGTGTACAACGTTATGGGAATAATTGTGAACACTATAACTGCCGTAATTGTTAATATCTATAACGTATTGCACATAGTATTTATAGGACAGCTAGTTAGCCAGAGGTAAAAAGTAAAACGTATCAAGACGATGGGTTTATTAAGCGTACATTAACATGCCAGACTTGAGACTCGGTGTTGGGCAAGTTAAGTGTATGAATCTACAGTTTGAAATATTTAAATGACAGTTAACTGTCAAATCTATCTTTCATATGACTAAGCCGGAAGGTATACTTTCTAGTACTCGCCTCCTAAGTACAGTAGAATTTGCATTTAGGAGTAAAAATATATTTAAAAGAGACAAAATACAAGAAGTGGCATTATTTCACACAACAAACTGAAATTTAGTGATGCTATTTTACTTAAAGAAATATTATATACTTAATTACTCTATAAATTCTAAATTACTTAAAAGAACTTATCGAACCAGAAATATACAGTTTGTATAATACACGGTATGCCTAGTAATTTTTAATTTCAAAGTATTTTTTTACTTAAAAAATATTTAAAACGTATTATTTGATTTGTATTAAGGAATTCAAGGAAGGAGTTAAATGCCAATCAATCAATAAAGCCGTTGGTGAAACATTTTAAGTTTTACAAAATCTTGAAATAGTGAAACATAAAACTTTATTTCATACTTTACTACAGTTTTGTTTCTATTTTCGTTAGTAAAAAATAAAACGCCTAAAAATAATGTTACTGTTGTCTGTCTTTAAAAGTTATTGACATTACATGGTTAAGAATCTCTATTAAACAGTAATAATATAAATTGTCTAGTTACGTGTTTAAGTACAGCAATAATTTATCAACGTGAAAACTGATTGCATCTCATTAAAATTAATTCACTTTGATGTTGAAGTGCTCGATGCCGTTGCACAATAGCAATGACACTTCATTGGAGAGTAAGGAGTAAGGGGCGTAAGTGTACATTTACATCGACAAGAGTGTTGAATGGTGTGAGATCTATCCATTCAAATCGAATTGCAAATATCCGTGCGATTATATCATTAATTAGTGTTTCAATTTTTGTGGAGAGTCAAATTTGAATATGTACATTTTCTAAAGATTATATAATTTAATGCAAGTTTGTATTAAAAGCATGTCCATTACAATACTACTTATTCTTGGTTACAGTATTGTTAAATTAGAATGAATCACTCACGGTTTAAAACACTTATACTATTCGATATTTCACACTGCATATTTGGTCTTATACATAAACACATACTCGTATATACTTGTGTATACCGTATTTCGTTTATTTTCGTATAAGGTTTCGTATAGGTTCCTATAAGATTAAACCTGGCCTTATATATAAATTTTATTCTGGATATGAGCAGTTTAAACTCGGTTAAAACATTTAAGTGACATATAGCCTATATATTTCATATATATGTATATATATATATATATATATATATATATATATATATAACATATATTTTGGGGTCCCATTTTCCAGTCTGTAAAAAAGGGTAGAGCGTTATAACATATAGTTCTTTAAATTCTCTAAACATTTATTTAAAACACTTTTATCCCTTTAACATAACCTCGTATTATGGTTTATATTTAGGTTTGTGTTATTGTGTGGTCTCCCAAAGGCTAGATTACAAGTATCATAATATCTTGTATACTTATTAAAGTAAATAATACCTTGTTTAATTATTTTACGTCTGAACCGGTTTATTCCAATTTAAATTCTACCAAAAGTTATAATATATTTTCATATTTATAAACATATTCAACTTATATATTATGAGAACATGTTCTTACAGAAAAGATATGAAGGTTAGTATAGATGACAAGTGAATAGTTGAATGAAGTACCATTGACAACATCTCGATATTTTCTCTATATTGGATGTGTTATGTTCCCTGTATGTATTCATGTCCAGTCTGTGATCCACTCCATAGGTCAGGGACCATATTAACTCACTCGAGAGACGCTCGAGCGTTCAACTGGTTAAGGCCTAACGTTAAACCAACTGATCACGCATGCCATATCACATGTAAACGTGTCTATGTCGTCTGCAATTCGTGTTTTAATCCTTACCCCCCCCCCCACCACTCTATCCTCGTCTGCAAACCGTCCTTGCTAAAGGTTGAGGAATCAACCCGATGGTGCTTTAGTGTTCTATATTTATATTTTGTATGCACTTTAATACTGAATGCTGAATTTAACAACGCACTTCATTATGTTTGGTTCCTAATGTTAAGGTATTTATACTGAAATGACTGTCCAAATCTTTTTTATGAGCTATTTAAATATTAAGTGTGAATTTTTGTAATGGAACTTAGTTTATGTAATAGGTTTATCTTATAAATGCACAAAAGAGGCTCATTATAAAACTTACCTAAAGTAATTGTGTGTGTATTTGCCAAAGTAAATCAACGGAGATAAATTTAAAAGACATGGACTATCTTAATTCTTGTTTTTCGTTATTTAATATTAAGGTTACGAACAAATTGTAATGGCTCTGGTTGTAGTTTTGAATATTTTCAACCTAACTCGTTAATATTTCAATATTTTACAATAAGTGATTAAATGTCTGGTATGGGCTGAATATAAAAATATCAAGTTCATGTAAAATTTAACATTAATTTATAATAATTTAATTCGTTACAAACTTTGGGAGTATGAAGTATAGTCTCAACATGTATTAACATAACGATCAACAAACATAGCTGGAGGCTACGCTTCCATCATTAAAACAAACCCAAAACCTACGTCCATCACACGGTTAGACTTTCTCTAACTGTGGTAATTAGGTTTTTTAATGTGTTAATTTCAAATCACAGCCGGAAACTAAAAATATTAAGCAATAAAATATTTGCATCCAACAGTGATTGATATTCCAAGACATATTAAAAACAGTATAATGAATCATTTACGTAGGCGTATATTGTTTAATACGTAAACAAAAAGCAGTCTTACAATAATTTGTTTGAGCACCTTTTGTGCATAACGTGGTTGGTTATTTGTTGCTGCGATGTGAAATGTTCCCCAGCTTGCACTGTGAGACGCCAATACAATTGCGTCACAACGACAAATAAATGTGATATCTACCGTAAATGTACCACCAAGATACATGCAAAATGTAGCGTAGTTGGTAGCAATGGATGCTTTCAATGTATGTATTTTCCTACTCCCCTTGTTCACAAGTACCTATTGTTGTTATATGTGTACAGTGTTGTTATTTTTAATTTTGAGAAGTTAGAGTATACAATGTTGTGTGTATTTTTATATGTTTTTAAAACAGAATTCCTGGATCTATTTCGAACCTAGATTATTGATGGTTCCTTTACATTCCATTTGTTAGGTTCTTCTTTACATATTGGATAAATACAAGATTAAAAGGTTTTTTTTAACAGTTTTACAAAGAAATATATGCAATTAAAAAAAATTAAATCTTGCGCATTTAATCACATTACTCGATTTTTATCTTCGAATATTACAACTTTATGATAATAATTTAATGAATTTTTATGTAATTTAATACTTGAAATATGAATGTTTTTATATTTTATGTATTTTTTAACAAAATTTATGGGAATATATTTCATTCTATTTTAGTAGTTCAGTATTAATATTTTCTTTTTGTGTCATGTTGATGACCAATTATAATATTAACAATGATATTTTAATTGTCTACAAGATTTTGATAATTTCTTAAATTCCAAGCATACACTACATGTGAGTTACATGCTTGTATTTTTTGCCTTTTAAAATATTTCTGGTTTTAAATTAGAATTAAATCCTTTAAAATAAAAAACCCCTCAATTTTTATAAACACAGAATAATTTTATGAATGCACACAGTTCTATGTTTTTCTCCTGTATTAGTTCAGTATTCACAATATATGTATGGTCACAATTATATTGATTCATATTTTACTTCTCATAACTCATGACTTTTAAGTTTTCCAGAAATTAAAATACATACAAAATTAATGTTAAGACAATGTTTTATTTTTTAAATATATAGTTTTAGTAGTAACGTTTGAAAATGACACTAGTCTTGTTTTGTAATTTTATCTAGAAATGCATATTTTGATAATTTATTTGAGTCATAAGTAGGTAAAGCACCATAATCAAACTAAAAATAATGACTAATGAATTTTGTTGTTTTAGATCAAACTTTTTAAGATATAATATGATATAAAAATTAATATGATTAATAAATGTTTAAATGGTGATAAATGTTGTATATTTTGTAACTGTTGTTGAATAACATGTATAAAAATCTAAAATTTGCTTTTTTATCCTCTGAAGTTCCCACATCTTTCCGTCTCAGTGTGATTTTATATTGTAGCTTACATTACGAAGCACTTTCCAAACACTAGAGGGACGGTAATAACTTATTATAACTTTGTTTTTATGATTACACATTTGTAATATGTTAAAAAATTAGTATTAAAAAAATTCTCTTGTATTTAAGTATTAGTTTTGGTTAGTTGAATATAAAGAATTTTTGAGTTCCATACCACTACATAGTTAATTGTTAATGGTTATGGCATTAATTCAAATGGTGGTAATATTGAGTATGGAAACGATCTCTATAAAACAGATTTTTCTCACCTGAATGTTCAACAGCTTAGTGCAGAATACCTGAATGTTTACAAAGTATATAAACTTATGGGAGTGTTGAGTTCAACAGCTTAGTGCAGAATACCTGAATGTTTACAAAGTATACAAACTTATGGGAGTGTTGAGTTCAACAGCTTAGTGCAGAATACCTGAATGTTTACAAAGTATACAAACTTATGGGAGTGTTGAGTTCAACAGCTTAGTGCAGAATACCTGAATGTTTACAAAGTATACAAACTTCTGAATGTTTACAAAGTATACAAACTTATGGGAGTGTTGAGTTCAACAGCTTAGTGCAGAATACCTGAATGTTTACAAAGTATATAAACTTATGGGGGTGTTGAGTTCAACAGCTTAGTGCAGAATACCTGAATGTTTACAAAGTATACAAACTTATGGGAGTGTTGAGTTCAACAGCTTAGTGCAGAATACCTGAATGTTTACAAAGTATACAAACTTATGGGAGTGTTGAGTTCAACAGCTTAGTGCAGAA
Organism: Homalodisca vitripennis; assembly: GCF_021130785.1. Taxonomy (NCBI): domain Eukaryota; kingdom Metazoa; phylum Arthropoda; class Insecta; order Hemiptera; family Cicadellidae; genus Homalodisca; species Homalodisca vitripennis. The sequence goes on from NC_060207.1 coordinate 93,977,585, forward strand.
TACCTGAATGTTTACAAAGTATATAAACTTATGGGAGTGTTGAGTTCAACGGCTTAGTGCAGAATACCTGAATGTTTACAAAGTATACAAACTTATGGGAGTGTTGAGTTCAACGGCTTAGTGCAGAATACCTGAATGTTTACAAAGTATACAAACTTATGGGATTGTTGAGTTCAACAGCTTAGTGCAGAATACCTGAATGTTTACAAAGTATATAAACTTATGGGGGTGTTGAGTTCAACAGCTTAGTGCAGAATACCTGAATGTTTACAAAGTATATAAACTTATGGGGGTGTTGAGTTCAATAGCTTAGTGCAGAATACCTGAATGTTTTACAAAGTATATAAACGTATGGGAGTGTTGAGTTCAACAGCTTAGTGCAGAACATGAAATCTGATACTATCACAATCGGAGCTGAACTCAACAGTTACATTAATTCTTGGAACCAACCCATTCCAAGAAAGCTTCAAACTACTTGTGGGTTTTTTTTTGATTTGAGAGTATAAATGCAAATCAAAATTGTCTATTAAATTCAATTATCTAACAAATTAATTATTGTATACTGCAATGCATCATGCGACCATCAGAAAAAAAGGCTTTTGGAGCTTGGGAGAATAAAAGGTTGCGAATCATTTTGCCGAAAGATTTGTTGCTTGTGGAATTCTCTAGCATCTGAGCAACTTGAACAACTGATATGTAACCTTCAAAATAAAAAAAATTCAAACAGCTGATTGTTTTAAAGAATTAAGAAAACCTGTTTACTTTCAACAGAACCAACAATGAAAATATAAAACAATCACGCTGCCGCTAGCTCACTTGTCTTGACAAGCAATCTTTGGATTCAATTATTGTTTGTAGATTGTATTGAAAATGTTAAACTTGTGTGGCCCAGAGTAATTGTTTTACTTTCTACCTCCTCCCCTTCCAAAACAAATTAAAGTAAATTGTTTCTGTAGTTTTTTCTTTTGTTTTTTGTTTGTTTTGTTTTAGTATGTACTATGTGTAAGGAAATACCATAACACGTTCACTACCGCAGCTTAACAGTAGTTCCTGCATACTCACAATAGACGCTGCGCCGCTCAGTGGTCAAAGGTTTAAGTAAATAAGTTTATATAGCTGTTTAAGAACTTTCCAAAGTAATTATTTTAGGAAAGTCATGATTACTTTTCTTTATTAATAGATCAAACATAGGTTAAAGTAATAAAATTACCTCTTGATATTTCAATGTGTATCAAGTCTGTATCACAAGAACTATTTGATAGTTATTTTTTAATTCTTTTAATTCTCCACTAAAATCTTTTAAAACAATATTGATGTTTTTCATTCTGTTATTTGACACCTTCTCTCCCCATTAAAGGCGCATCAGTGTACCAAACTTCGAACTTATAGCATGTACAGACATATAAATAACTTATGTCAATGGTTTAGTAACCATTTCTTAGTTATTACTAAGAAATAAGAAAAATCACATGTCTTTATATGATTTTCGGGGGAATTGAGGAATATTCGTTCATGAGAGTTTTAGCAACAACCCAACCGATCGATCAAGTTGGGATAAAGTTGAAGTCTAAATTGGCAGCCGTCATTGTTATTACAGTAACGTCATATTATTCCGAGAACCATCCCTCCCCAATTATCGCTTCACGTCCACCTTTGTCAACAAACACGCGTGAAAAGTGTGAAAACAAAAGAGGCGGATGAGTATTTAGAGTTGGCCGGGGGCCAGAGGAGCTGCGGCTAAATCTGTACAGACGGAGAGAGAGACGTGCCGAGTGAGCTGGGCGGGTGGAGGAGAGACATGGGATGGGAGCTGCGGACTCCAAGCACAGGGCAAGACCCAACAGACATCCTTCACGTATAGCAGGTAAGTCTCGTCATTATAGATGTATAGATTCTGTGGTATAAACGAAACTGTTAACCAGCGCACAGTGTACCTGTCCTACATGCCCTGTGCAAGGTGGCCGATGCTGTACCCCCTCCTCTGCACGGTACTCCCCCACTCCACAACCACTTGAACTTAACCCACTCCTATCGCAGGATCTCTTAAAAAGTAGATTGGAAACAATAATGTGTTTATTCATTATGCCAGTGCGAACAATAAATGTAATTATAACTATTGGGACATGCGAGTAGAACTGCTGCCTTTAAAAGTAGTTCGGTTTGTTCTTGTCACTGTTGTTATAATACTGTTTTTTATGGTTGTTGACGAAATATTTTTAGTTATTTAAATGAAATAAAAAAATAAAGCATTATAGATACAATTTAAAAAAATTTAGCTTATTTAAATTGCTGTGTTTGAATCAATACATTATTATTTTTTGACTGTTTGTTCCGGTTGCAAAACTAAAAATGTACATATAATCTGCATTAGCATTCGAAATGTATTAAATACTTGAAACTTATATTTTTATTTAAGAATATAAATTAAAAGCATGTTAAAAAATGTTATAAATTATATTGACCTTACTCAATGCTGAACATTGTTTCTCTGATATCTAAACTATTTCAAAGTAGTTGATAAACAGTTGGCGTAAATAAAGATAATTAGAAACAAAGTCAATCATTTCGTATGTAAGCTCGCCCCTTTCTAATTCTACCTCTTATTTAGACATTGTTTGGATTTCATTGGGTCTGTTTATAAACACACCTACAGACACCACTGTAACTTCTGCTAATAAGAGAAGCTGTAGTACTAGAAGGTTATTAGTTATACATAGCTACAACTGTAATTCTCGTACTTATTTTCCAAAATAAAAATATTTAATTATTTTTCCTTTAAATACATGTAAATTGAGATTATGTACAGTAGATCAAACTTCGACACTGTAAGCATTCATATATATGATAATGGAATCTGTTTTTTTCTCAGGCGTGGTTTTTAAGACAATTTCCTTCAAGGCAGTTCTTAGGCAATATTTTAATCAAGCCCAAATAATAACAGACGTAGATACAAATATGAATTTATTACTATATGTACTTGAGGTATACCTTCAGGGAGTGACACGTTTTTACCAGATAGTATATGACTCATACATTACTCAGACTGATTCATTAATGACATAGGTGTTCCTCAGAGGTCTGTATTAGGTCCTAAGTTTTTCTTGCTGAATATAAACGACCTTCGACATGTTGTCTCAGATGCTTCACTTGTCTCTTTGAGGATGTCACGACTTTGACAAATAAAGCAGGGCCTGAGCTGTTCGATAGTTCCGGCGGTGAGTGGGGCTGGCTTCGGCCCAGTGAGCTGAATTAACTTTTAACTCACTTTTAATATTCTAAAAACTGCATAACCTGTTTCGAAATCTAAAAAAATCAAATTACCTGTCAGTACCAGCTGAGACATGAAACTTTGTACCACCATATTCATCGATTGACCCACTATGAGAAGGCGCCGTACCACTACAGAGTAATAAGGTTACCTTATTACTCTGTGGTACCACGTTGCTTTGAAAATATTCAACATGCTTCATCTCAATCTTAAACAAGAGTGAAACTTAAATGTCCAGATTTTACCTGATACGTTGGGCTTATTACTGAGTTACTTTATTTAGTTTAAACCTTTTGTAATGGACCCATTATAACTAGGAACTTGTTATTAAATAACATACTAGTATATTTTACCATGACGTCACATAGTTTATTTCTGACTTGATAAATAATAAATATAAAATTATTGACTTTTTAATTAAAATAAATTTTTAACTAAACATATTTTATGAATACATTTTTCTTGACAAATTTTACACTCGGTTATCTTCTATGTTATATACATGATGTAAAAATCCATATATACTTTAATTGTATTCAGCATGACTATATAATGTCCCTAAATACTGCTTGAAGTGTCTATAAACCCTCGTAAAACGATCAAACATATTTCCTGCCTTTCACCGAGTGACTGATCGTTGCGAAAGTCACCAGACGCGTCGTTACTCTCTCTAATGTATAAATGGATTTGTTATATAAGGAATAAGCCAAGTGCATTAACGTAATGGTTTTACGCTTCGGATTACACTAATGCTGTTGTACCTCCTATGCTGTAGGTTATTGTAAATATAGAGTTTGTAAGCATAGAAGATTATTAATAAGGTGTCTGAAACTTTAAAATTTTGGTTGTACATTTTTTATACTCCTATTTATAAGAAAGATTTTTAAATATCGATTCATGCTATTCAGTGATTATTTATTGAAAATATACTAGCTCATTATAAGTTCAAAGAATTCAAAGAACCCTATTACAAGTTTCATGGAGTTAAGTCCTAAACTATTAATGTTTTGATATTTTAACGGGCGTTTTCCTGTCGTGAAAATTGTGCTTGATGGACTTGGTCATGTTTATTGCACATTCCTTGTTAAAGATATGGAAATGTAGCAGCTTAGCCAATTTTCAAAATAATGAGCTTATAACCGGCATACACAACGCCCACATATGCATAAAAAATTAACTGCTTTTGGGATCTACTTTGCGTAGCTGTAAAAATAGATTCTATGAAAGTTATACGATTCCCCTTGCATTTATATGAACACTAGCAATTATCCAGGGCTTTGTACATGATTAAATCGTAAAAAACAAGGACACTATGAGCATATTTTTCTGAGAAAGACACCAAATAGTTCTAAGATAAATGATGGTACTGAAAGATATTCCAGTCTCTTGATCCAATTTAGGTTTAATTTAAAGATGGAGCCCTAAGGTTGGAGAGTGAAACTCCTTTTTATTAGTATCTTTGAAATGTATCTCCATTTCACGTTATTGAATAGCTTAAACGATTTCAGTAAATTGTTGAACTATTTAGGCCAGTGTAAAGAAATCCTCAGTCTTAAGTGAGGGTAAAGTCGAAGTGCTTAGCTTATCAGTTAAAACTCTTATTATATAATAAAATATGACATTTAACTGTACTTGGATAAGATCCGAACAAAAACCAACCTAGACAAAGAAAATCTATGACATTACATAACATATTTTGTAAAGTGTAACTACCTGTAATAGGTTTACAATCACTTACAATCACCTGTTTAAATGTGTACAAAATTCAAAGGCCTACAAATACCATTTTTCCCAATAAAAATGCCCTAGTACGTATTATTTTTGTTATAGAAAGAACATTTTTTGTTTTTCTTATTAAGATGTAAAATAAGAAAATTATATTTTTTACAATTATGTATTTAGAATATTAACTATTAAACTAATAGAAATTGTTTTTACATTTCACCAATATGAAAGACAGATTGAAATGACATTATTAAAATTAGGGGATTTTCTCTCCTTTTCAATGTTTTCTCTTTTGTGGTGTCAAATCATCTTTTTTTTAAAATACAACAGTAGTCCCCCTCATTCCTGGATCCTATCGGCCTTGGTATCAAGTCTAAATAGTGCTGATGTCTTGGTGGAAGCGTTATCCTTACTCAACTTACTAATCCAAGAGTTTTGGGAAAAAAGTTAAAATGACAATGTTTTAAGAACGGTTTGTATAAGATTTTTAGCAGTTTCATCTTTTTTAATGGCTGGAAAACCTGTAACCACTTTGAGAATTTTATTCCATGCAAATCGATCCTTTTTTAAGTTCTATTTTAAATTTAGAAACTCTAAATTACTTTTCTGATGTTCGTCTTGGTAGGAATTCTCTCTTTCAGTTCGGCTTTACTTAATTTAGGGGGAAGGCCAATAAGAATGCTTGAAGCCTCTTCCTTCTTCATACATAACCTTAATAAATTCTTTAAGCGCCCCAGTTTGGTATGAAGTGATGAAAGAAGCATTTGCTTATGGTCAATCAGAGAGGTGTTTAAAACCTTTTCTTCACCTGTTATATAAGTTATTTTTTGGCTATTCATTCTTATGAAAATGTTGCTCTCTACTATACTGCTCACAAGCATAAAAAACAACAGTATTTTGTGAAGCCACTATCATAAAGATTGGTATGACCTTTAAGTCACTTTTATTATTGGTTACCATATTAACGTAAGTTTATTTCTTAGAAACTGAATACAAAAACCGGAATGGGTGGTTTTTCATTTCCATTATGAAATAAAACTACTTGAAGATAGTTTTATAAGTGGGGTGATTATACAATATCAATGCATATAAAGAATAGGCAACTAAACCCTTTTTAAAAACATTTATTTGCCATATACGTATATTAAGCCATCCTCAGTGTTCCGTGTATTATCTTAATGCCAAAACACGTGTATGACAAATAAATGTTTTTAAAAATTGTTTTAGTTGCCTATTTTTGATACAAATACAAAGATTACTCTGTGATGTGGAGTTAATAACATAATATTAATGAAATATATAATAAAATGTGTAGTAGGCCTATCAATTTTTAAGTCTACCTTCCTTCAATATACAGGGAGTAAATTACCCCTGAACCAAACTATGTACACCAGAAACATTAGTAGTATGTAAAGGGATAACTGGTGCATCTCAAAGTTTTACTGAAAGATATCACGCAAACATAGGGTTAAAATACGTAAGACATTCGCATTATCTCTAAAGATTATTATTTTTTGCGTTATTTGCCATTAACTTTTACTAGAAATGGCTTAGAGCTGTTTTCTTAGTGTCATTGTGTTTGTATTAAATAGACCTTTAAAATAGCATAAAATAAAAAAATTATTTTGATAGGTATGGCGAAGGTTGTACATCGATATCTCAATCCCTAGGCATATCAGGACTTAATTTACACCCTGTATAACTAATCTTTTTCTTTAAACTGATAGTCACGTAATATCCGCTAATCCAAAGAACTTTCTAGTTAAGTTGAAAATACAAAACGTACGTCTTTATTTTTGTCAATTTCATTCCCAAAAGTAAAAATAAGTCAATTTAATAGCCGAAAGTCAGGTAACCATGTGAATTGTGCAGAAGTGTGCACACGAGTAATAAATAATCATACTTATAATATTTACCGGTTAAGAAACTATTATATCAACCACAGTTAATATGTTTATTTATATCGTTTATCGTTCAAATGTTGAAAAATGCTTATACCTATACATAAAAATATACAGCTAACCAGAATGTGCACAATTTAAGTTAGCAAGGGTGAAGATTCGGTGTGTGACACAGATAATATAATAGTAGAATAGTTTCACCAAAATTACAACATACTTTCAAATTGCTAAAGCAAACAACCGACAAGAACTGATGGTATTGATGAAATCTCCAACTGAATTTGTTTCATCACTATCATTAGTTAATAGCCAGTAATGTAAAGCAAACACATCAGTTGCACTAAACCGCTCATTATTTACCACTGCATTATGCTGCAATTGCTTGAGCAGAAGTCGTGTTTTCACATGCTATGCTTTATTCACATTAGTCTGCCCCTATATACTGACAGTAAATGGACACAAAGATACACATGAAAGGTATCCCTAAACATATATAAAATATTGTAGTATAATTTAGGCAAAACATGATACGTAAAATATTATAGAAAAAATCAGACTGGGAGTGGCTTCCTTCAAATATTACATGTGAATAACATTATATGACACTTATATTACAGTACATGTTTTATATTTGTTAAGACTGCGATGTACCACAGGCCAGAGATCAAATCAAATCATTTTTATTTTGCCAGAACACTACAAACAATGTATAGCAATAGTCATTTTTCTATAATTTGGAACAATCACTCCACATTGAGACCAATCAAACATACAGAAATTTCAGTCACACCACATTCACTCATGCCAATTTTCCCATTTTCCAACGCCGGCTGTCAGTGTTCCAATTACGCGGTCACCCAGTCGAATGCCATAAACTCGTCAGCACTATAAAATGCTTGAGACGCTAAAAAGCGTTTTAAACGAGCTTTTAACGACTTGGGTGTTGGGGCATTTTTGATTGAATTTGGCAACTTGTTGAGAAAACGAACTCCTGCCTGCGAAGGCAAGTGTTCGTAAACCCCCGTCCTGTGACTTCCAGTTCGGTAGGTATCTCTGCCTCTTGTCCCATACGAATGTATGTCTCGGCCACGTGTCATGGCACATTTAGACATACAAAAAAAGATTGTCTCTAGGATGTAGAGACACGGCAGAGTCAACAGTTGCAGTTTTTTAAAAGCTTCCTTGCATGTTTCTCTGATTTATCGCTTGCTTCTGCAATTTGAATGCTCTGAAAAATTGATAGTTTGCGCTGGCTCCCCACAGCAGCAAATCGTAGGTGAGGTGGGGGTAGATCAAGCCATAATAAGCCGTCATCAGTATCTGAATAGGGCAGTATTTGGCTAAAGACCTCAACACATAGATGCCCGAGGCCAGTTTGGAGCAAACATGATCAATGTGATAATTCCAAGTCAATCCCCGATTCAGGAATATTCCGAGGAATTTTGAACAGTCGACTTCCTCCAGGAAAGAGTCATCCAATAAAACGGCTGGCCCGTCATTGGAGTTTCCTGATCGCAACGCGAAAGTCAAGAAATTTGATTTTGAAGAATTCGCTTTGAGGTCGAGGCTGTTGAAGTGTTGGACACAATTGTTGGTGTAAAGAAAGATTTGCTGTTCCAGAATAGTTTTTGATTTGTTGGTGAAACAAAGTATCGTGTCATCAGCGTACTGCACAAGTCTTCCATGCAGTAGTGATGACTCCATGTCATTGACATAGATGAGGAAAAGAATCGGACTGAGTATTGATCCCTGAGAGACACCATAGCTCAGCTGAATCGGTTCAGAGAATTTTTTGAGATTTGGACGATTTGTTTTCTGTGGCCTAAAAATTAGCTAATCCATTGGAGCGGCACGCCTCTGATGCCATGAGATTCAATCAGATCGCAGTATCGAGACTACGGAGCATCTCAGTTATTTGCCGAAAGAAAATGCGTTCGGTGGCGTACGGCTCGTAACAACGCGGAGATCGGCTAAATCAGTATGAAACTGTATCGGTACTTTTCCTACCGTTACTCGTTGGTACAACATACTTTTATTATTATGCAATAAAACGTTTTAGTAAAATATATTTTATTTTTGTTAATTTAAATTCGGTCCACTGAAATATTTGAAAACGAACAGAAACGTTATCATTCCAGTGATATTGTCAGGTCAGAGTGTCTACCGATCTGGAATACGTGGAAAAACTGGGCAAGGCAGGAATTGTAATGAAACCCATAGAAAATTTAAATAATTTTAATTTTATCAACAATTTTAATTCCTTTATTTTGTAATGGGTAATAGCTTCTCATGTAATGAGATTTGTTTAACAATCAAATGAAGCAATCATACATTAAGTGAAATAAAATTATTATAGTTAGACTATAATATTGCACTAAACAAAATACCTCATAATGAGGTATGTCACTCACATTTTGAAAATATTGACATTAATCAATAATTTATTATTCCCCAGGAGGTAGAGGTAGGTGTTACACGTTACGAATTTATTGTTACGGAAAGAGTTCGCAAACACTATTTCGGTGATATGAAGATGTATGTGAGAGCTTCCACACGACACGATCATTCATAGAATGGGAGCGCCACAGTGGCGCATAAGTAGTGTTTCGTCCATGCCCGCTGGAAAGACCCGGCGCAGCGCGGTCCCTTTACACCGCCGCCCGTGAGCTCAGTGGGGCCTGTTATCCTATCGGATAACGAATAAATAAAAATATTGTAGTTCATACTTTATACATACTTATTCATAGTACATTATTATTTAAAAACAAAATATTGACTACAATTTTTCATTTGTGCAAGATAGAAACTTGGTTATTAATGTATGAATAGATATTATAAATCAACAAAATTGAAGGTACGTACGGACTGAAAGGCCACACGTTATAACCTAGCGAAAGCGGGTGAGGGGAAATATCCAGCAGGTAGTGGTGGGAGAGTTGCCTACAGTTTCCGGCTGTAGCCGCCACGCGTGCCACCTGACAGAGCGTTGTATAGCGCTTGCAGACCTTTCATGTCTGCCTTATTGTACCTTAAGTTCAGAACTTTTTAATAAACCGTTTGCAGTTTTACGCTTACTATATTCCAATCTACGAATGTCTGTATTCAATTCTTTAATAAAAACTCACGTTTTTATTTTATGAAGCGTTGAAAATACCCTTTATTTAAAAACTTTCCACCTGATGTGCAGCTTAAGTTGAATCGAAATTGAAATTTCAAAAACCAATGCACGTATACAAGTATTTAATTAGTTAAATGACATCAAAATGTTTGTAATAGCTAAAAAAATAAGCCTACAATGAAGAAGATTCAAAACCCTTGCATCAGCGTTCACCAGAGTGGTAGAGCGCAGCCTTAACATAAAAATAAATAGTATCCAACAATATTAATTGCTTAATTACATTAGTTAAAAGAAAATAGGTCCAATTTATAATTTTAATTGTGTTTTCAAAATAGGTGTCAAATTATTTAACTTGTAATTTTAACGCACTTAATGTTAATACAGTTTTGTTGGAGGACATTAAAAGTTAATAAAATATTATTATATTTCAGTATTAGTCAACTGATCAACTATATAAAATAAAAATTGAGAATAAATATAATACATTTAATGTTTTTGTAATTATTGTAATAAACTTAAATTTTCATTGTTGGATTAGTCAACATGTCAAAGATAAGAAATAGTAAGCCGAATTAATCGTAGCAAATAAAACTCTTCTATTACTGGATTACTAGCAGAGTAAGAAATATCTGTGATAATGATCTACTTTTAGAAATAAAGATGTTAGTGCCCATATAATACGTTTAGGTTTGAAATAATATTTGTTAGACACAGATATATTTCAATTCAATGGAATAATACATGAGATAAAATTGGCATACGGTCTTCCTTCTCCGCTCCCTGAAAGTTGTAAGCCAAGTATTCGATTATGTACAGTGAAGTACATAATCATATATTATCATATATATATATATATATATATATATATATATATATATATATATATATATATATATATAGACTGATATAAGTATATATCAGTCTATTAGAAAATATTACATCCAATGCTAAAATGTGTTGCCACTTGAACCGTTGTGGTTGTAGACGATATAGTATACAAACGATTGAAACAGCTATTATAAATATATCTAAAAACAGAAAACTATTAAACATGTTATATTCAGTAAATTTTGAAAAAAGTAAGAAAAATTATTGAAATCATAAAATTTAGGGAAATACTACTAGATTAAAATGGATGAAAGCTCTAAAGAAGTGATTTATTACAGTAGCGCTATCTATGCTTAAATTAACTAGATTCCCAACTAGCATTCCCATTTGGATATACAAGTCTATTCTCTGGAACATGACAGATTTAATGTAGGAGAATGCTCAGGAAACAATTGAACAAATGAGTTGTGAGACATAATTTAAAGGCCTCATTACAATGAATATCTTCGCAGGGTAAAAGTTGGTTATCTTTAACCTCATCATAGAGAGTGATAAAAGTCTGAATTAAGAAAAATACTAATTATTGATTGTTTTCTTACACCCTAATATATGAGAAGGTATATTAAATATTTTCCAATTGCATAGCTATTCTTTTAAGAAAAGTGTAGCCAGTGATATTCCAATTTTCAAACTTAAAGAATACTAAAAATCTAAAAACCTAACATTTTTAGATGACAATAATAGTAAATCGCATTAAAGTTCTCCTTATGTCTGTCTCTATTAAATAAGCACCCAAAAACAAAATTTATCATATTATTTTATACAATTAAACAGCTTTAATCCAATAAATGAGATTTGTAATAACACAAACATTAGTATTATTTTAATTTTACAATGGGATTTGATAAACTTGTAGTAGTTTTTCTTATCTTATGAATAAAAATGTATTGTAATTCTCATATACAGTCCTAATACATGACTAGACAGGTAATTTGTAGTATAAAACATTATTTTAAATATCCCACTAAACAATACGGAAATATATGACGTAAATATTCATTTTCAGGTGGTCACAGAAATTCAGTTCTGTTTAAGACCATTTCTTTGCTGTGGAAGTGTTTCGTGATAGCCATGATATTGGCAATGTAATGTTTCGGGGCACTTTAAAGTTTTTAAAACCTCCTAAAAACACGCTGTACTAATTTCACTACCTACAAAAACCATTGATTCATTATTAGTTGTCTTCGTCTTAATCCAGGACCTACTTTACAAATTTCTTATTAGAGTAGTTAAGTCTTTTTTGTAGGTTAGACTTTAAATGTATAATTCTACTAATAGTGAACTTCGGTCTATCGGTGGAAAGATCTAGTTATCTCTTCAGGACAGATGACCATTTATGTGCTAGGTCTACAGATTCCTGGCATGGCCAAGTAGAGAACATTACACGCAGATTAACATTTCAGAGCTCGGGGAGGTGATTCAATTGAATTATAAGACACATTTGATATCGTTTTATGGCTTGAGTCAAGTTTAACACTGGTTTCCACTATTATAGACTCGTGATTTTATATTTTTATAACGGTTTAATCTATATTTACGTCAGATTCCGAAGATGTAGTACACAAGCATATGTGCGTTGTATGCGTTGTTAGGTCTTATTATATTTTAGATGTAACCTTATTATAGTTGAAATATTATTCTGATTGGTTCTCACTGACCCGAATTAATATAGAAATACCGAGTAGGCGATTATCGGTAGGGAGCTGAATACTATAGGGTATAACTATACTCTGTGCGGGGAACCGTGCCCCATAACAGTACGCAACCCATTCTACCTGCCTGTACCTGGTACTATAGTATACACAAACTACTGTTAAACATTTTTGTAATGTATTGCAACAGTGTAATAACAACGTAACTCCATCAAGAAAATGAGTATAATCACGTCATTAGTGTATCCTGTTAAATCATTCAGGAGGTTTGTTATATAGTGATAGTTAACTAACTACGAACTATAATATATGTTGTTTTAATAATAGGCAATCAACTATCGTGCATGTATATTGTTATACAGGATTGTTAACTAACTATACTATATGTTGTTAGAAAGCGATTGTTGACTATCTACACTATGTGTTGTTACACAACGGCAGTCAACTAATTTTACGTGTTGTTACAAAGCGATAGTCAATCAACTATACTATACCTTTATGTTGTACTACAGCGATAGAGTGCTAACTGTATTATATGTTGTTATTTACCGATTGCTAACTAACTATACTGCGTGATGTTATACAGCGATTGTTAATTAACTATACTAGGTGGTGTTATACAGTGATATAAGGATAACTATACTATATGTTGTTATTTACCGATTGCTAACTAACTATACTGCGTGTTGTTATACAGCGATTGTTAATTAACTATACTAGGTGGCGTTATACAGTGATAGAATGCTAACTATACTATATGTTGTTTTTTACCGATTGCTAACTAACTGTACTGTGTGTTGTTATAAAGCGATTGTTAATTAACTATACTAGGTGGTGTTATACAGCGATAGAATGCTAACTATACTATATGTTGTTATTTACCGATTGCTATCTAACTATACTGCGTGTTGTTATACAGCGATTGTTACTTAACTATACTAGGTGGTGTTATACAGCGATAGAATGCTAACTATACTATATGTTGTTATTTACAGATTGCTAACTAACTATACTGTGTGTTGTTATACAGCGATTGTTAATTAACTATACTAGGTGGTGTTAACAGCGATAGAATGCTAACTATACTATATGTTGTTATTTACCGATTGCTAACTAACTGTACTGTGTGTTGTTATACAGCGATTGTTAATTAACTATACTAGGTGGTTTTATACAGTGATAGAATGCTAACTATACTATATGTTGTTATTTACCGATTGCTAACTAACTGTACTGTGTGTTGTTATACAGCGATTGTTAATTAACTATACTAGGTGGTGTTATACAGCGATAGAATGCTAACTATACTATATGTTGTTATTTACCGATTGCTAACTAACTGTACTGCGTGTTGTTATACAGCGATTGTTAATTAACTATACTAGGTGGTGTTATACAGCGATAGAATGCTAACTATACTATATGTTGTTATTTACCGATTGCTAACTAACTGTACTGCGTGTTGTTATACAGCGATTGTTAATTAACTATACTAGGTGGTGTTATACAGCGATAGAATGCTAACTATACTATATGTTGTTATTTACCGATTGCTAACTAACTGTACTGCGTGTTGTTATACAGCGATTGTTAATTAACTATACTAGGTGGTGGTGTTATACAGCGATAGAATGTTAACTATACTATATGTTGTTATTTACCGATTGCTAACTAACTATACTGCGTGTTGTTATACAGCGATTGTTAATTAACTATACTAGGTGGTGTTATACAGCGATAGAATGCTAACTATACTATATGTTGTTATTTACCGATTGCTAACTAACTATACTGCGTGTTGTTATACAGCGATTGTTAATTAACTATACTAGGTGGTGTTATACAGCGATAGAATGCTAACTATACTATATGTTGTTATTTACCGATTGCTAACTAACTATACTGCGTGTTGTTATACAGCGATTGTTAATTAACTATACTATACTAGGTGTTATACAGCGATATAGAATGATAACTATACTATATGTTGTTATTTACCGATTGCTAACTAACTATACTGCGTGTTGTTATACAGCGATTGTTAATTAACTATACTAGGTGGTGTTATACAGCGATAGAATGCTAACTATACTATATGTTGTTATTTACCGATTGCTAACTAACTGTACTGCGTGTTGTTATACAGCGATTGTTAATTAACTATACTAGGTGGTGTTATACAGCGATAGAATGCTAACTATACTATATGTTGTTATTTACCGATTGCTAACTAACTGTACTGTGTGTTGTTATACAGCGATTGTTAATTAACTATACTAGGTGGTGTTATACAGCGATAGAATGCTAACTATACTATATGTTGTTATTTACCGATTGCTAACTAACTGTACTGTGTGTTGTTATACAGCGATTGTTAATTAACTATACTAGGTGGTTTTATACAGTGATAGAATGCTAACTATACTATATGTTGTTATTTACCGATTGCTAACTAACTGTACTGTGTGTTGTTATACAGCGATTGTTAATTAACTATACTAGGTGGTGTTATACAGCGATAGAATGCTAACTATACTATATGTTGTTATTTACCGATTGCTAACTAACTATACTGCGTGTTGTTATACAGCGATTGTTAATTAACTATACTAGGTGGTGTTATACAGCGATAGAATGCTAACTATACTATATGTTGTTATTTACCGATTGCTAACTAACTGTACTGCGTGTTGTTATACAGCGATTGTTAATTAACTATACTAGGTGGTGTTATACAGCGATAGAATGCTAACTATACTATATGTTGTTATTTACCGATTGCTAACTAACTGTACTGCGTGTTGTTATACAGCGATTGTTAATTAACTATACTAGGTGGTGTTATACAGCGATAGAATGCTAACTATACTATATGTTGTTATTTACCGATTGCTAACTAACTGTACTGTGTGTTGCTATACAGCGATTGTTAATTAACTATACTATGTGGTGTTATACAGTGATAGAATGCTAACTATACTATATGTTGTTTTTTACCGATTGCTAACTAACTGTACTGTGTGTTGCTATACAGCGATTGTTAATTAACTATACTAGGTGGTTTTATACAGTGATAAAATGCTAACTATACTATATGTTGTTATTTACCGATTGCTAACTAACTGTACTGTGTGTTGCTATACAGCGATTGTTAATTAACTATACTAGGTGGTGTTATACATCGATAGAATGCTAACTGTACTATATGTTGTTATTTATCGAGTGCTAACTAACTATACTGCGTGTTGTTAAACAGCGATTGTTAATTAACTATACTAGGTGGTGTTATACAGCGATAGAATGTTAACTATACTATATGCTGTTATTTACACATTGGTAACTAACTATACTGCGTGTTGTTATACAGCGATTGTTAATTAACTATACTAGGTGGTGTTATACAGCGATAGAATGCTAACTATACTATATGTTGTTATTTACCGATTGCTAACTAACTGTACTGCGTGTTGTTATACAGCGATTGTTAATTAACTATACTAGGTGGTGTTATACAGCGATAGAATGTTAACTATACTATATGCTGTTATTTACCGATTGCTAACTAACTGTACTGTGTGTTGTTATACAGCGATTGTTAATTAACTATACTAGGTGGTGTTATACAGCGATAGAATGTTAACTATACTATATGCTGTTATTTACACATTGGCTAACTAACTATACTGCGTGTTGTTATACAGCGATTGTTAATTAACTATACTAGGTGGTGTTATACAGCGATAGAATGCTAACTATACTATATGTTGTTATTTACCGATTGCTAACTAACTGTACTGCGTGTTGTTATACAGCGATTGTTAATTAACTATACTAGGTGGTGTTATACAGCGATAGAATGCTAACTATACTATATGTTGTTATTTACCGATTGCTAACTAACTATACTGCGTGTTGTTATACAGCGATTGTTAATTAACTATACTAGGTGGTGTTATACAGCGATAGAATGCTAACTATACTATATGTTGTTATTTACCGATTGCTAACTAACTGTACTGTGTGTTGCTATACAGCGATTGTTAATTAACTATACTAGGTGGTGTTATACAGTGATAGAATGCTAACTATACTATATGTTGTTTATTTACCGATTGCTAACTAACTGTACTGTGTGTTGCTATACAGCGATTGTTAATTAACTATACTAGGTGGTTTTATACAGTGATAGAATGCTAACTATACTATATGTTGTTATTTACCGATTGCTAACTAACTGTACTGTGTGTTGCTATACAGCGATTGTTAATTAACTATACTAGGTGGTGTTATACATCGATATAATGCTAACTGTACTATATGTTGTTATTTATCGATTGCTAACTAACTGTACTGTGTGTTGTTATACAGCGATTGTTAATTAACTATACTAGGTGGTGTTATACAGCGATAGAATGCTAACTATACTATATGTTGTTATTTACCGATTGCTAACTAACTGTACTGTGTGTTGTTATACAGCGATTGTTAATTAACTATACTAGGTGGTGTTATACAGTGATAGAATGCTAACTATACTATATGTTGTTATTTACCGATTGCTAACTAACTGTACTGTGTGTTGCTATACAGCGATTGTTAATTAACTATACTAGGTGGTTTTATACAGTGATAGAATGCTAACTATACTATATGTTGTTTTTTACCGATTGCTAACTAACTGTACTGTGTGTTGCTATACAGCGATTGTTAATTAACTATACTAGGTGGTTTTATACAGTGATAGAATGCTAACTATACTATATGTTGTTTTTTACCGATTGCTAACTAACTGTACTGTGTGTTGCTATACAGCGATTGTTAATTAACTATACTAGGTGGTTTTATACAGTGATAGAATGCTAACTATACTATATGTTGTTTTTTACCGATTGCTAACTAACTGTACTGTGTGTTGCTATACAGCGATTGTTAATTAACTATACTAGGTGGTTTTATACAGTGATAGAATGCTAACTATACTATATGTTGTTATTTACCGATTGCTAACTAACTGTACTGTGTGTTGCTATACAGCGATTGTTAATTAACTATACTAGGTGGTTTTATACAGTGATAGAATGCTAACTATACTATATGTTGTTTTTTACCGATTGCTAACTAACTGTACTGTGTGTTGCTATACAGCGATTGTTAATTAACTATACTAGGTGGTTTTATACAGTGATAGAATGCTAACTATACTATATGTTGTTATTTACCGATTGCTAACTAACTGTACTGTGTGTTGCTATACAGCGATTGTTAATTAACTATACTAGGTGGTGTTATACATTGATATAATGCTAACTGTACTATATGTTGTTATTTATCGATTGCTAACTAACTGTACTGTGTGTTGTTATACAGCGATTGTTAATTAACTATACTAGGTGGTGTTATACAGCGATAGAATGCTAACTATACTATACTATGTTGTTAACTATATTGTTAACTATAACTACATTGCCACAGTATTGTGTTTCTAGTCAGTGTCAAGGAGCTTGAGGCGTTAGCACTGAAGGTTTTAATACAGTTTTAAACAGTTTTTATCATTTCATAAATACATCGTAATTGAACTCATTTGCTTGATTTTTTAAATATAAATTAAATATTTAATAAGGTATATTCTAATAAATGTACTAAGAGATAATAATGTTTATCAATACACATTGAGATCATGGTCAGGGAAGAGTCGAAGAGGGTCCATATTCCTCCATAGGTCATGCCCTCCGGACAGAGTACAGAAATATTGCGATATATGAGAAAATGCTACTCCATTGTAGTAGCACATATATATTCCACTAAGGCCGGCTTCGGCCATCTCTGGACCGTTTCAAGCATTGCTTCAAGCTTTCTAATGCACTCCTGAGAGGAACCTTACTGAGATTTGTTACATTGTTAATGTATGGAATATAATGTATGGTTACTAATACAATATTATTGTTCAACTGCTTTCTTAGTTCTCTCATCCTCTCTACGTATGTATGCAGAGGATTGTAGGCTGATGGTCAAAAATATTGTTGTCCATTTACCGGGCGATAGAGTCATTATTAGTTTTTTCCCGAATCCTTCAGCAGAAAATAATGTGGTGGGCGTTTTTGTGCTTCCAATCACCCCCCCCCCCACCAAAGCCCACTGAGACCTCCTGAAAATACACATTGTAAACTGGGCACATAATATATAGTTACAAGGGTATTGACCATTATAAAATTAAAATTACGTAAAACATTTTTTAACATATTAATCATAATTTAAATTGTTTGGTATAAAATTATTTTGCTTTGAACGAAAGAACATTCTCAATCACAGTAATATTTTTGCCATTAACAGGAAAATGACTCATAAGTTAATGAGAAACAAATGAATTGTATGACGAAAACATAACATAAACAAAGTAAACCGTACATGGTAAAATTATGTAAAGCATTTTTTCAAATTGTAAGGTTTTGTACATGTTAAGTTATTTACAGTTACACTAAACATACGAGTCATTTAACTAATAAGTATACTTAACTTAGTAGAAAGCAAACAGATTTTACTCAAATAACAAAATAAAGGGTTTAAGCGAGGGAAAATGTTTAAACCTAGTAGGGGAGTGGTATGAACCTGAAAGTCACGGTCATTGAAGCTAAGAACATTCAATCACTCTGACATCGCCGAGTTTTGAAAGCACACAGAAAGAGGTTGTATATTTGTAGTCTGGCAAGCTCTCGCAAGGCTATTTATGAAACCATAACAATGGGATCTTTATTGCTTTCTCTCTATACAGCATCGTTATAATCCCGGCTTATTAGAAAATGTTAGAGCGCTGTTTTAAAACTGTGGAGCAGTAAAAACAGATATTTACCACATTAGAGCTGGCTATTTAACCAACATTTCATTTGTTTGAAGTGATAGTAGTTTAAAATAAAATACAGTGCCAGACAAAAATCTGCGAACTGAAAAATAAAATGTAAAGCTATGCAATCGAACTTGTATTGATACGTGTATACGAAGGAAAAAAACATAAAAGTTGTGAATAAAGTAATACATGTACTAACAAAACTAAATAAGGTGTAAAACAAATTTTGAGTTTTTCTAAATATATTAAAATAGTTAAGAATATCTATTAATATATACTTCATCCTAAATCTAGAATTCTTTGTAGAATTTTTGTTAGTCTTTGCATTTATGTCTTGTTAATATTTGTACATCATACTATCAAATCTTCATATTGCTGTTAAAGGACACAATAGAATATTGTTAATCGCATGAGAGCAAACAGGGGGAAAATGAGTAGATAAAGATTTTAGGAGGCACAAAAAAACTAAATAGTGACAGGACAGTTGGAGATTAAATTTGTTAAACCTGGAAAGTCCATAGACGATTGATGAAGTAAAAGGATGCTTTTACTACTTTTTTTTAGTGATTTCTCTTATTTTATTCTGTATAACAAAGTATTGCTGTTTAAAAGTTTAGAATAGATTGTTTCAGGACTGCAGCTGTTTGTCTACGGCAATATAATTTAGTTTTGTTAGGCTTTAACATCTACGCCAAATTTATTAAAAGGTAGCAGTACGCCACACTGAGATTCAATGCAGAAGTCTATACCTAATTTCGTTACTGGCAGATAAAACGAGACAATCATACAGACAAGAATTGTTTACAACTCCCAGCATAAAGAGACATACAATTTGGGCAACCCACTCGCTGATAGGCTTTAAAGACGTTCAGCCAAATTCCATTGTTGGATATACACCATTCTTATTATTATTATAGAAGTAAAGTTTCATGCAAAATTTCAAGCCGACAGATGAAATCTTTCTCAAGATATCCTGCCACATGATACACACACTTTTTGTTCATTCTATTGGGTGTACAAGAGTACATACCATAAAATGATGCATGTGTTGCGATATTCAGGCTATGTTAAAATCTCTTATTGAATTTGCTTACAAATTCATTTATTCTGCAATTTTTCTTTGCCATTATGATTACCCATAAGACAAGTATCAAAATATTTTCTAACGCTCAGCCGAATCCCTTGGAGTGACGTGCACAACACAGTGTTCTTCATACAATAGTTAACCTTCATGCATAATTTCAAGTCTATAGGTTAGTTCGTTTTTGATACATACAGACAGACTGACAGAAATGACAGTTTCCAGCCCTTCAATGATAAGCTTCGTTAACGCTCAGACAATTGTGATGAGTTCCTTAATCAATAACTGAGATATTATTTATGTTACTTAATATGAGATTTTCCATTATTCTTAAATTTTCCAAAAGCGTTTATTTATTTTATTGACTATATACATTATAGAATCATTTTAATTGGTAGCCTTTAGAACAGTATTTTACTTATCACAAATTTGTATTATACTATCTAGATTATACAATTTGTATGGCATAAACAATATGACATAAAATGAAATAAATAAATATATAAATATTGAATATTAAAGTTGTTAAAATCAAACTCACATTTAAAACGTTTTCTCTTTCAACCGGAATAATACAGTGTTTTGTTTCGATGAGCGTTTCATGATTTAAAATTTCAATTATTCGCGTCTACCGCGGTTTACCTGCTGACAAATTTAAATTTTTAAAGCCTTAAAAGAATGAAAATCATATATTTTAATCATACATGTGATTATAAAAATGCAACTTAGATCGTACTTTTTTACTAAAAATATAACCTTTGGCCACATTAAAAATAAAAAATACGTCAGATTAGTAAATTATTTTATACAAAGTAACGTCAAGAGTCACACGTCTTTTCCCAATAAGTTAAGCCATCCTTTTTTAAGGATCTGCAGATAGAACCTAATTTTATAGTCTCCTAATACAGTATTTTTGAGACAACGTTTTTATGAATGCAAGTTTTTTTATTATTACAAAATGAAACTTGTTAAATATATGTTTCAACGCATTATTACACGTAATAATAATTCTAATATTCTTATAAAACCAAAATATGTGAAATTAATGTTATTGAGTTTATCATGTCACATAAGAGAAGAGAACAATAGTGAATATTAAAAAAAAAAGTTTGTTGAGCCCTCTTTATTTCTCAAGGTGCGTAAATGGTTACTTATATGAAAAGTACTTGTGCCCAGCGACCTACATTCCGCTGAGCCTGATGTCGTCACCATCAGGTGGGAGCCTCCTCTACGATGGCGGCTCCAGGATCACAGGTGCATGTATATTACTAATACCAATGTGTTTCTGCCAGACAGACCGTCGCCGCCCGGTAATCCGCAGTTGGTGCCCAGCGACCAACACTCCGCTGAGCCTGATGTCGTCACCATCAGGTGGGAGCCTCCTCTCTACGATGGCGGCTCCAGGATCACAGGTGCATGTATAATTACTAATACCAATGTGTTTCTGCCAGACAGACCGTCGCCGCCCGGTAAGCCGCAGTTGGTACCCAGCGACCAACACTCCGCTGAGCCTGATGTCGTCACCATCAGGTGGGAGCCTCCTCTCTACGATGGCGGCTCCAGGATCACAGGTGCATGTATAATTACTAATACCAATGTGTTTCTGCCAGACAGACCGTCGCCGCCCGGTAAGCCGCAGTTGGTGCCCAGCGACCAACACTCCGCTGAGCCTGATGTCACCATCAGGTGGGAGCCTCCTCTCTACGATGGCGGCTCCAGGATCACAGGTGCATGTATAATTACTAATACCAATGTGTTTCTGCCAGACAGACCGTCGCCGCCCGGTAAGCCGCAGTTGGTGCCCAGCGACCAACACTCCGCTGAGCCTGATGTCGTCACCATCAGGTGGGAGCCTCCTCTCTACGATGGCGGCTCCAGGATCACAGGTGCATGTATAATTACTAATACCAATGTGTGTTTCTGCCAGACAGACCGTCGCCGCCCGGTAAGCCGCAGTTGGTGCCCAGCGACCAACACTCCGCTGAGCCTGATGTCACCATCAGGTGGGAGCCTCCTCTACGATGGCGGCTCCAGGATCACAGGTGCATGTATAATTACTAATACCAATGTGTTTCTGCCAGACAGACCGTCGCCGCCCGGTAAGCCGCAGTTGGTGCCAGCGACCAACACTCCGCTGAGCCTGATGTCGTCACCATCAGGTGGGAGCCTCCTCTCTACGATGGCGGCTCCAGGATCACAGGTGCATGTATAATTACTAATACCAATGTGTTTCTGCCAGACAGACCGTCGCCGCCCGGTAAGCCGCAGTTGGTACCCAGCGACCAACACTCCGCTGAGCCTGATGTCGTCACCATCAGGTGGGAGCCTCCTCTCTACGATGGCGGCTCCAGGATCACAGGTGCATGTATAATTACTAATACCAATGTGTTTCTGCCAGACAGACCGTCGCCGCCCGGTAAGCCGCAGTTGGTGCCCAGCGACCAACACTCCGCTGAGCCTGATGTCACCATCAGGTGGGAGCCTCCTCTCTACGATGGCGGCTCCAGGATCACAGGTGCATGTATAATTACTAATACCAATGTGTTTCTGCCAGACAGACCGTCGCCGCCCGGTAAGCCGCAGTTGGTGCCAGCGACCAACACTCCGCTGAGCCTGATGTCGTCACCATCAGGTGGGAGCCTCCTCTCTACGATGGCGGCTCCAGGATCACAGGTGCATGTATAATTACTAATACCAATGTGTTTCTGCCAGACAGACCGTCGCCGCCCGGTAAGCCGCAGTTGGTGCCCAGCGACCAACACTCCGCTGAGCCTGATGTCACCATCAGGTGGGAGCCTCCTCTCTACGATGGCGGCTCCAGGATCACAGGTGCATGTATAATTACTAATACCAATGTGTTTTCTGCCAGACAGACCGTCGCCGCCCGGTAAGCCGCAGTTGGTGCCAGCGACCAACACTCCGCTGAGCCTGATGTCGTCACCATCAGGTGGGAGCCTCCTCTCTACGATGGCGGCTCCAGGATCACAGGTGCATGTATAATTACTAATACCAATGTGTTTCTGCCAGACAGACCGTCGCCGCCCGGTAAGCCGCAGTTGGTACCCAGCGACCAACACTCCGCTGAGCCTGATGTCGTCACCATCAGGTGGGAGCCTCCTCTCTACGATGGCGGCTCCAGGATCACAGGTGAATGTGTAGTCATTGGGAAATTTTAAGTGATGTAGTTTAGTTATTAGGTATATATGTAAGACAATATGATTAGATGTAAGCACGGAGGAGATCTAATAATTATAACAAGATTAGAACTACAAAACAAACTTTGTAGTTCATTTTTAATACAGCAGAATTTGTAATTTAGAGTGATACAGTTTAAATTTGAGCATCAGATGCAAATATAGAACAGTCTGCAAGGCCCATTCCTGATTTCGAAGTTTCATTAAGCTAAACACCGGTCTACTATCGTAACCATGCGGTACGTTTTAAACTTTACTGCTCTTATAGTAGTAATTAAAAACCAAGTAAATACGAATTATACTCAGAAAGCATCTTGAATGGCATCTTATCTCCGCTGATATAAGCACAGTAAAAGTAACTTGAAGGGTTTGAACTTTGTACTTAATTACAAAGTTGCGTGCACCTACGTTGATTAGTTACTTGACATTAGTGTTCTCTATCCACGCACTCTCGCAACTTCATCGTATTTTCATGTGTTGAATACACAAATTAATGGTTCTGTATTGTCAGAAGAGTTTAACGCTTTCAACGCCATAATGGAATTTTTCAATTTTTATCAAAGGTGATAAAACCATACCATACCTTGTGCATCTCGAGCAATAGAAACGGCACTAAATAACATGTGTTGTGGCGTTAGTGAGAAAATGCGTTCAAGAATTTTTACTTTCATACAGGTTGAATCACAAAAAGTACTTGCTCCGCTGGGGCTAGAACCCGGGTCTCTCACTTGCCGGGCGATCATGGTACGACTACACTACAGAGCTCTTACTTTTCCTATCAACTAATTTGTATTTGGCCGTTTCTGTCATAATAGATAATAACTAAACAAAAATATGGTAAGAAAACCAAATACCTGTCAAACGTCTTTTAACATAGCCTACGTTACGGCAATAGCCTGATTTAATTTTTCAATCGATATTGAATCACAGAGAGTATTTACTCCACCCGTACTCAACTCGGGTCTCTCACTTGCCGGGCGAGCTTGTTGGAGATACACTACACGATAGAGATAAGCTGAATTCGTCTTCTATTCAAGGTAGGCCAGTCTGTCCTTTTCGCGATTGTTTAGCACCATGAAAGCGCCTTCGCATTATCAAACTAGAAGCAACCTCAAATCGACCGTATGGAACATCATATTCACAATCCATTTGTTAATTCTTCTTGGTACATATTTAACTTGATAGTTAACTAAATTGACAGTTGATTAGTAATACGATTACTTCACGATACTGTTCCACTCATATTTTGCATTGTAGTGCTTGAATAAATTTACCCAATCCACCTTAATGTATTTTTTGCCCTCGTTTCATCGTCTATATTTGTCCATATTCTAAGTCCCATAGAAATTAAAAGCAAATATAATTAATAATTGGCTTGTTGCCAAAATAATTCTAAATGTTTATTTATCCGTTGTTTCTAATCAGTTCGTCAACATAAACGCCCTCCAAAACGGAATCTCAGCATTATAATACGACATGTATTAGAAGGTTGGCGGTCATTCTTTAGAACACCGGTTTCTTGAAACCCTCTCAGATGAAGTTATTTGAATAAGAAAGATTTTAAAACGTTATCATTGGAAACAGTAATACCCTGATATCACAGTAGCAAATAACTTGTCAATATGATTATTATTTCCTCCATATCCATTCCAGACTAGTTTAGTTGTTTATCAGAGATAATAAAAATAAGTCAAGAGCCAACACAGATGACGCAAAATCTACAACGTTTTTTAAATCACAAGAGTTGGACAACTCAGGCTTTGTGACGAAGTAAATTTTTCTCCGAGGTGTAAAACTACGCGTAATGGGCAAATGGCCCAGCAAAGCAGCAACAGTTGCTGCAGTAGGCAGTTAGGGTGCAAGTAGACTCTCCTTTCTCTTCATGTATCTCTCGACATCTCCAGTCCAGCTGTGCTCTCGATCAGCTGCCCACGGCCTGTAAATCGGTCGTCGGTCGGCCTGAAAACTCTTCGTAAAAGCTTTTTAGTAAATTTGTCAAACCTGTTCATAGTTCCATACTTTTTATCTAAGAATTTTTAATGTAGGATAATTCAAAATAGCTTACGAGTGTATATTTTGGTTTAAAATATCTCAATCTCTTTACCAGTAGATCTAAGGTATTAATTTAGCATATATTATCTTCTATATAGACAGTACAAACTCTTCAGATATGTATCTTTTGCAACTATTAATACTACTTACTTAATCAAGATAAACAGATCACCTTCAAATGGGAGTATAGGGGATAGAGGGTCAGAAATCCCCGTAACATTTCAGCCACGTAATAAAAGGACATCATCCTCCTCACCAGCTTCTTGAAGAACGTCCTGGGAGGAAGTACAAAGCAGAGGCGTGACTCCTATACATTTTTCTAATACTAGACATATTACTGAATCATTCTCAATAGTGAATATGATCCAAGACGTCTGAAATAAAAAAGGCATTGTGAATTGTTGTCTATAATTATAACATCACAACGGTAAGTTAAAATTCAATAACAAATCGGCAATGTGAGATTACAATAATATTTACCATATTTTGAAAATATATATTGTGAATGAGTTGAATTTTAAGTATACTCAATATTAAATTTGGATACAAACAAGGTCGAATGTCCCCTACAGGCGAAATGCAAATTTCAATGTATGCCAAAGTCAGAATAAAAATGTATTAGCAAAACCTGGTTGTTAATGTATTTTCATTATTAAAGCACCTGAATAGACTAGAATAGCTCGAATACATGAATAGTCAAGATATGCGAGATATTGTTCACAGTAACCGATAGCTTGAGGCCACCATATCAAGTACGAGTATGATACATCTTCGTTTGACATTTACAGCCTTAATATTGTATTTCTGAATATTAAACAGTTTTTCAAACAATGCCACTTCATAATCTCTGGTAATTAATTATTCCATTAATTGTTGGTTAATTGTTGTTGTTTGTTTCCTGTGTTGCTTTTAATACCTTTCATTGATCTTTTAGTGAATTCTCTTGTCGAGTTTTAATCAATAATTCGAGTTGTGTATTCATATAGAGTATAAGCATCTCGCCATTGCCTCTGGTGTTTTAGTATAAGTCTAACCGAACACTGTCGATGCCCAGGCTATTTGGTGGAGCACCGCCGCACCGGGTCGCCGCACTGGGTGCGCTCCGCCCCCTCCCTGGTCAGAGTCCCCGAACTGACGCTGAGCGGCCTGGAGCCGGGGTGGCGCTACCAGTTCCGGGTCTCCGCCCAGAACACTGCAGGCCTCTCAGAGCCTGGTGAACTCTCGGACTTGCTCACTGTCACCTTGCAGCGCACCGCGGCCTCGGCACCCCACTTCGTCAAGGAACTCAGGAATACGGTTGCTCTAGAGAATGAAAAGGTATTCATATAACTACAGATATCTCTCCAGTGTTTATATATTAGTTTCTACACTAAAGTGTCAAAGAACGTAATCAATCAACTTTTACTCTCATCTAATTCCTTTAAACATTCAGTGTCAGTTTGTTTTACTGTTCTATCAGACGATGGATCAATAAGTTCTAAGTGGTGAAATAACAATTGAATCGGTATAAACGAATTGTGAAATACAGCTATCTGGACACCTAAATCTAACTGTACCTGAATGCAGGCTGAACTCTCAGTGCAAGTGCGAGGCACGCCAACCCCCACCATCGCTTGGTTCAAGGACGGCACGGAGATCTTCAGCAGCCGCAGTTACCGGATCGTGACAGACAACGAGACCAGCACACTGATCATCCACCAAGCAGCGCTCACTGACGAGGGCGAGATCAAGTGTTCGGCCACCAACAGAGTCGGCTACGCTGTCACCAGGGCCAAACTCACGCTAGAAGGTAATAACAAGAAAAGGGAGGTCGACAATATATAACTGTGACAAGACGAGCTATGTATAGTTACAAACATGTTGATGAAAGTGTATTCTACATTTCTGGTAACATTAATTGCATAAAGTAGCTATGGTGGGATGGGGTTGAATCAATCTGAACACATGTTCGTCTGAAGAGATTCATAAAAAGTCGATGACATAGAAGCTCAAAATGAACTCCATATTCTAGGAGTCAAGTCTCCAACAGCGTCAAATTTTAGACCTTGAACTAAAATGAAGGTGAACTGGAGCTAAACTCAACGTTCACAGTAATTAGCAGTACAGATGGGCATTAGGACTGTGCATCCAAAAATTGTGGCAGCCATCGCGTATTCTAGATTATACAATTCTTGGCTTCTATTAAGCCTTGAGGCCTTCTTCGATTATATTCTAGAAGATATGTTTATTTCAAACTTTTTCGCACATCAATGATGATATGGTTTTAAATACTAAATATGTTTTAAATTGCCTTAGTGTGGAAATTATGGAGAATTCATTATACAGCTAAATTGCTGCTATACCCCTCTCGAAATCCATATTACTGTCTCTTATTTAAATCACAGTAATAAATATTAAGATTTATGGCGATTAAAGTTTTACATATCTTTTGTTATTAAATTTTTATATTTATATTATATAAATTATGCAAGTATATTAGTGATAATTATAATCCTGAGTCTCAGCAGCATCCACAGGTATATTTATATATTATATTATTATTATATATATATTCAGTAAACATGTTTCATTATTTTAAAATTACGTTTAGTTTGTGTTTTTTTATGTGAACTTTTTTCTTAGAAATTTCTTGATGCATAAAACTTGAAATGTTCACCTTCTGGTATTCTCATTAATAGAAGAAATTGTAAACAGTGTAAACCATTGTTGTGTGTTCTCTTCAGCTCCGCCTAGTATTCGACTGCCGCGCCAGTACGAGGAGGGTCTGCTGTTCGAGAAGGATGAGGTGATCCGGCTAAAGGTGTCGGTGGCAGGGAGGCCCATACCCGAGGTCACGTGGTTGCTGAACGGCGAGCCGGTGCCGGGGGGAGGTCGCTACGAGGCCAGCCACTCCGAGCGATATGCCACCCTCAGAGTTGGGGAGGCCCGCAGGGAGGACCGCGGGGGAGTACCAGGTCCGCGCCACTAACCGCCTGGGGGAGGATGTCGCCTCGTTCCTCGTTACTGTCGCAGGTCAGCTGTAACGATAGTCAGTACACGGAAAACACACGTATCTTTATATGAACTGGCAACTAATCTTACAAGTAGGGGTTGTAAGTAGTTTGCCAAATGATTTATAATACTATTCAGATATTGTTTACACTTACATTCATTTTCTTTACAATATTCTTTCATACTTTGTGAGAGTGAAAAAAAATCTTAGCATAAATTGATTCCTTATAGATACATTGTAGTATCTATACAGTAATGATTTTTATTTATATTATCTTTTCTTCCTTGCATTAATTATTCATTTATGTTTCTTATACTAATCTCTTTACTTCCATAGAGCACTTCCATATTTAAGGTTATCACTGTACTAAACTTGTTTGGAAGCTCAATATTTTAAGGATTGGGATTCAACTACGAGAATTTGTGTACTTCAACTGTGATTGACGAGTAATACAGACGTCAAGAATTAAATTGGCGTGATAGTTTTGATTATTTATATATGTTTATAACAATATTGCAGGAGTCTCTTCTTTATAATAATATATTGAAGTTTCTCTACAATGATCATACATTTGTGTGTCACACTTTGTGTTTGTAACAAAGAACATGGTTAAAGGAGGTATAAAAAGGATATATATATTCTCTATTGTTTCTGGTAGATCTTCTTACCTGGAAAAGAAACTGAATGTGAATGACATTCAGACGTTACGAATCGTTATACTAGGAGGTATGCTACAATTCTACCGAGGATTCAGTAAGCGTTGTATTCTTTTCTATTAAGTCATACAATAGTCTGCCTCCTGATGTTCAAACCCCATCTTTGGAAAAACTTAAAAATGGTAGTTTATTGAAATTATGTAATGTTACACTTTAAATTTTGTTTTTTTTTTAATACTGGACTTAAATTATTTGATTACATTCATAAGGTATTTGCACTACGATTCGCTAGGAAATTAAATTCGTTAAGAAATCCGTTAAATTATTCGGTGTACCTATGTTATCTTTATACCTATATTAGAATAATATTTCATCTTCCCAAATACATAAACAAAATCTTATTTAGTTAGGCTTTCCAGTACAAACTATTTGGATAAAGTAAGTTATCAAGAACCAAATATTATTTAATAAATGTATTTTTTATTATTATTGAACTTATAGATAATCGAACCCTATATATTCCACTGAAGTTAGTTATCTGGACCAGTCAACAGAACCCCTGATGTGTCTAGGTCTCGTACAATAGTAATACTAAGCCTGGACGTGCATTCGCCCTTTGCACTGACTTTCAACGAGACTTGTATCGTTCCAATAAGACTGCTGCGTGTTCAAAGAAAAAGATGTATGATCGAACAGTCTGTCTTTGGATACGATGTGATATGGACTATGAATTAATAGAGGTTGGTTTGGAAGAAGCCCATTGCTCGATTTAATTTCTGACAATATGGTTCTAAGTTTAAAATAGCTTATGAAACATTTAAATTTTTGTTCGACTCACTTAGAGAATTAGGTAGCCGATTAGATATACAAATCAACAGAGCTTATTGGTTTTGAATATACCAAATAATGGTGTTAGTTATGTAAATGAAGACGTAAAATACAATATGATGTGTATTCTGTAGTAAAATAGTTAAAATCATGTGGAGGGATCATTTTTCATCAACATTATTACTTATTCTTATATTGACCCAAATTAGAAAAGTTTTTAACAAGGCCAAACATTTTTATTGATTTAATTGTAAGACCACTAATCAATTTAAAAGACCAAAATCACATCCACGCTATTTCATAACCTATTGTAACATCTTTAACATTTTTGTTGATATAAAACAGCGAGGATACGTTGAATTTGCAGAATTCCAAGATTCTGTGATATCCTTGTAACATTCTAATAAACCACATATAATTGAATCGCTTCTTATAGTCAAGAGTTTAAACTTATTTTAAAATGAATGGCTAACACAAAATCTTGAATACGTAGCCTATAAGAGAAGACCCTAGTATTAGCGAATTCCACTTGGATATGAATAGAAAAGTTAGTTCGGTTCAGACAGTTATCCAGCTTAAACATATTAGTTCGGTTTATTGTCCGAAGTTGGAGAGCGGGACGAGAGAGTTTCGGTCACATGAAAGTTTAACTCTTCATTTAGAAGTTTTCTTTGGCCGGTGTCAAGTTCCAGATGTCTCCTTGGTGACTCAGCAGTATTTTGGCTTGGCTCTCTTCTACAGAGTTGTATTGGCTATTGGCTTTCCACTTGTAATTACGTAGAAATACGCAAAAATAAATGTATAGAAAAACAGCAATTACAAGATATGAGATGAAATATGGAAGCTAAGCTGAAAATAGAAAATAATGTAACATTTTTAACTGTTTGAAAATGCTGTTTTGTATTTTGTAAGAAATTATAGTAACCTAGTTTTATATAACAATACCAGTTACACACGGATTCGCAACATTCTGGAACTTCTGTGACAAATGATGATCATTGAAACATGTTCCAATATACAGACCCACTTTCAAATAATTTGGTTTTTAAACGCAGTAAACGAGGTCGGAGAACGAAATAGTTTCAATTAGTAACTTTGAAATAACATAATAACTTTGAAATAATACATTTTTTGCGTGTAAATAGGTAAGTGTAATATAACAATTCTTTCAAGCTTTGTCTCAGTTCATGCCAAAATTTTTACTGAATTGCAAACAGCAATTTTTTGTGATAGAAACACAGTAATTAAAATGTACCAATGTGTAATATTTAATATTACGAAAACCACTTAAAAGGACAACACTGCCTGTTTCTGATGGCCGTCCGATTCCCAGTACTCGTTTGTACCCTATAGTTGTATATTTGTATTCTATATATGTATATGTAGAATTGTAGAAACAAAATTGTGTGTGTGTGTGTGTGTGTGTGTGTGTGTGTGTGTGTGTGTGTGTGTGTGTGTGTGTGTGTGTGTGTGTGTGTGTGTGTGTGTGTGTGTGTGTGTGTGTGTGATCTAGCAGGCCCATCACTATTCACAATATTGGTATAATTAATTGTACGTTGTACATACTTTTATTACTGTTTATGCAATTGTGATTATTGTGTACATATTAAAAAAAACTTTATGTATATATTATTGTTTCTATACTATTTGTAAAAGTTTCTCTCAGCTGACACTATAAATTTTCTTACCTGGCGAAATTCTGTGGACATTAGCTTTTTTGAAATTAAAACATGTTATTATAAGTTAGGAATCACATAAACTAATGACTTTCTTTTTTTCTATTATTTTACAAAGAAAACTCACAAATAATTTTTGTTGAATTCTCAAAAAATTATTGGAGAATTGTGAGTTTTATTTTGTAAAATAATAGAAAATTGATATTTCCAATAAGAAGAGCTCCTCCTCCTTCATTGTAATGCCTTTCTGATTAAACATTAGGGATACAGAAGCTAGAACCCTAACTAAAAACCAACAAAGAGATATTCAATAACAAGAATAACGGTACATTTTGGCATACTTATAAATTTTTTATCATATTTGGCATAAATCAAAATTTTATATATATCTGTATTTATAAATATCAAAATAATATTTAAAAATTAATTATATGTGTTACAGTAGTAATACAAATAATGTTTTTGTGGTTCCCCAAAGAACCATAGCCTTAATAAGTCTTTAATCAACAACTTGTTATCCGATCCGAAAAGTTTACTTAAAATAGTCTTATTATTAGTTTATTTTATATTTATAAGAAATACAGAGTGCCCCACGAAGAAGTTTAAACATTTGTTTTTCTATTACTTTCCCATTTATGCACAGAATATTTTTAAAGCCTACACAATTAATAAAGTAGGTTTTTAAAATATTCTGTGAAAATCACGATTAATTTGTTAAGCGCTGTTATCAGTGTGTCGCTGTGAATGGATTACAGTTCGAATAATTGTATACTGTAATTGTAGGTTTTTTTTAATAGGCTATGTTCTAAATTTTTCTGATTGAAATGCTTTATTTCTCTAGAATATGACAATAAATAATTTTACAAAACCAAAAATACAGTTTTTTACCGTTTTTAAAGTATAGTTTTCCAAAATGTCACCATTTTGTTTCGACAGTTGCTAGAGAGCTGAAATTTTCACAAAATATTTTTAAAACCTATTTAATGCATTTAGTACAGTTTGAAAATGTTCGGTGCGTAAATGGGTAAGTAATATAAAATCAAACGTTTAAACCTCTTTGTGGGACACTCGGTACATAATAATAATACAGTTGCAACTTAAAATGCCTCCTCCGCATAATGAGAAAAGGTGAGCTAAGACAACAACAACAGTTTGTGAATTAAAATTATTATTTTACTAAGAAATTAAAAGAGAACAGACATTAAGTCAGAATTGTTCAATTACTGTAGCATTTAATAAAATGTAGAGAATTACATTTAAATTTTGAAAGTAATTGAAACATATTTACATTATTAATTGAAAATAATTTATAACGTGATCTGTTGATTAAGGGTTAGTAGTCAGTCTAATAAAAGAATATCCGAATTTAATATTATACTTATTCTACTTATACTTTCGTATTCCTGATATTGGCAGGAAAGCCTAAACATTGATCCTTACGGGGGAGGATGGGTTGTTTGTGATGTATGAAAGTAACAAGAACTTATCAATAAAACTAAAAATTCCTGAGCAAACGTCATAAGCTTTATCGCCTTCTCTGTTTATCTACACTGAATATCTCCTGTAGTACAGCTATGACGTGTGTTGTAACGCAGACAGACCCATGCCGCCGGGGAGAGCCAAGGTGGTGATGACCTTGGGCCGCTCAGTTACTCTCTCTTGGACAACACCGGAAGATGATGGTGGCTGTAAAATTGGTAACTACATAGTGGAGTATTACAGGGTGAGTACCGGTACCTGAACACTAAATATGAATAGAGTAAGAATATAGGCTGCCGAAGTGAAGCCAGCCAGCTGCCTCACTACAAGGGTGGCTCTCTCTGGCCCAGTCAAGAGCGACCAGTAATTATTTCAATGAGATTATGCGATGGTCACTCATACGATGATACAATTTCCAGTACAACTAAAGAGTAATAACAAGTTTAAGTAACAGAAAAGCATAACATTAACAATAAATAAATAATATGTATCAATACAATCTTAAGAGTTATAGACGTGACAATATTAAAAAAATTGTATAAATCAAGACTTTTTAACTATTACTGAGTAACCGACATCCAATTTGTTGTATAAGTTGTTGTCACTACCCATGAAATAAAATGAAAAGGGTACATTGCTCAATAAATGTAGAAAACTCCCTTGTCTATTTAATTGATTTTTTTTTATTTAGAGTTGGGTCGTTGTTCCTACCATCCAAAAAGTAAACTGTTAAAATTCAACGAACTGGGGTTTTACTCAACTTGTCAACTTATCGTAATGGTTCACAACATTATTTATATATGTATATATATATATATATATATATATATATATATATATATATATATATAATTTCAATAAACATTGAATCACAAAAAGTACTTGCTCCGCCGGGACTCGAACCCTTATCTCTCACTTGCCGGGTGAATGTCATTTAATATTTATTTAAACATTCATATGTAGCCTACTTTTGTGTAGTGATTGCATTGTTTTAACACATAGGTCTTTAATGGTAAAAGTTATTACGGTTTGCAATTATAACGTAATAGATTAGAAATATATTCCTGGACAACATTATCGCACACTCCTTTATTTCTTAAGATTTGGATAGTAGCCTAAATCACTGTTAATTCAAAGCTTATATAAATATTTTCAGTTAAATATTTGAAATATGAATTTTTGTATTACTCGATATTCGTACACCGTTACAAATAAGATAGTGCTTAGTATATTTCATTTAGTAAAATTAAATTAATTGGCTTTAATTAAGCATCGATAAACATGAGGAAACTGTACCACATTTCCATTGCTAACACATGTAAACAGCTTGTGTCCTAAGACATAGTGTCATAAAACATTTTTGTGAATTTGTTTTTATACTATTTCATGGATTCACACAATTGTACACTTTTGACACTATGACTGCGGCAGACGCCTTACAGCACATACTCAGATTGACACTAGTCGGTCTCACTCAGTATAGGGCCGCAGTGAAGTTGTTAATTCGTATATCAGTATTTGTGACATCCTATCAGAACAATTGTATTCATAAAGCACTGTTAAATTCTAAGATGGAAGCTCTATCTTTCCTAGTCCTGCGATCAGCAGTTATTTAGTATTAATGATGGAGTGGTTGTCTTTACTATAAAACTATTTCAAGTATAACTAAAAAGTAATTCATTCCTACTGAAAACCCTAAAAACTGCCATAGTATTTTAATACGTTTCAACACATTCCATACATGGTTTAAATTGTGTCTCGGGACGGCTTAATATTATTTTAACTTTATAAATAGAGTTACAAAACTTTACATGTGTTGTTAATGAACATTAAAAATTTTTTGAACAATCTAATACGTACCTGTACAAGTCACAATCCCAGGGGGACTGCCCGCAATGAGTTAGAGGAAACGTTTTAGTGGAGGATAGGTCGAATAGCGTATACAATTAAAGTTCTATGTTTGTAGAACACAATGCCGCAAACCCGACTTAAAAAAATTGACCCTTAATAAGTTGGTGGCTTAAAAGTTTGAAGTATGAAAACATTGTGAGCATATTTAAGTATTATCTCTAATGAGCACAATGGTGACAGGATAAAATTTAAAAACACCACATATAAGGTAGTTATTTATTGCACTTCAAGCACATCATGTAAAGTTTGTAACTCTACTGTTCCGAAACTTAATTGACACCCTGTATTATTTTATAATGCGTTGGTGAATACTGGTGTTAACAGTTGGGCTGGAACATGTGGCTTAAGGCCGCCACGTGCCGTCAGCTGACAACCACCCTGGGGGAGCTGATAGAGGGTTCGGAGTACAAGTTCAGGGTCAAGGCCGAGAACCCGTACGGTGTTAGTGACCCCAGCTCTGAATCCGACGTCGTGTTCATCCCGGATCCGAAGAGAGGGTAAGGTTTAGTGAGATACTCTTCATAGAGTGTACGAAACGGATTACTTTTACATATAGTAATGCATTCAGTTACTTAATACTTGTGGGGAAGTGACTGTTCTTTAGGATCAACATGCCTTTGCGTCTTCTTGGATTTTTAGGCGTAATAGGGGGAATATCTAGACAGTCTATGATGTACAGTTTTGGTGAGTAGTTTAGGTCGAGATAAGATTTTATCCATTCACTATCAACATTTCTAAGTTCGAAGCAGTCAAGGGATATCCAAGTTTTTGCTTATAGCAAGTGAAAACTGGGCACAGGAGTTACAAGGGAATCTCATTTAACACAAATGGCATTGTTTTAATTAATAAGCTTAATTAATATAAACAGCACACAGTGCTGTGAAGTAACACAAATCAAACATTAAACAGGTGTTTTGTGGATCCATCTGCGATGTATCACAATTCTGTAAAGGAAGGAGGAAACAACATACTTTCAATTTTGGATTTGGTTGAAAGAAAATACGAGGGCACGAATATCTTGTCTGCCTCTCGAGATTTAATGTAATACTACAATATTTCCAGTTTTATTAGCACAGGCAAAGTTTGCGTTGAACTTTATAATTGGCTGGCTTCAGAATTTAAACTAACTTTGGCATTGGCCTAGAAAAAATAATTAATCACTTTGTCAAAGTTCATATTGTAATACCCGTATAGTTTACCATGGTATAATAAAGTTAAAAGTTGCTATTCACGTACCAATTTAAACAATATTATCCTCTGAATATACTATCGACTAAGTTATGGTACAAATATCCGTCTTGATG
Source organism: Homalodisca vitripennis (assembly GCF_021130785.1). Lineage (NCBI taxonomy): Eukaryota > Metazoa > Arthropoda > Insecta > Hemiptera > Cicadellidae > Homalodisca > Homalodisca vitripennis. The sequence continues at coordinate 94,014,151 of NC_060207.1, forward strand.
AACATTAACAACTACAGTATGTAAGTTTGTTTTAAAGAATAATTATTACAGGTGAGTTTAATTATTAATTTGAGTTTAAAATAACATAATTAATCACAGAGTTTGATAAAATCCATTACTACTTTTAATGTAGATTAATTAAATTTCTGAGACTTATAAAAATAATAACTATTGAAAGACTTCTAATTACAAAAATCACACCTTTGATAATTGCTACTTTTCAATATGATTAATTATTGGTGACTGTAGTCTGACATAAGTTTTAAGTTTAAAGTTTTGTCTATTCAGTGGTGATTGTTGATTCCAGATTATTGGAACCACCTGAGCACGGGTCGGCGGAGAACGAGACGGCGATGGACGTCTGGCTGGAGGAGAAGAAGAGACCAATCTCTCCTGGTTTGACCATCGATGAACAGTACGGCGAGCGGAAGACAAAGAGAAAGCGAGGACCCATGGCCCCTCCTCAGACCACGCCAGATCTGGGACAGGTTGACAAGCACTCCATAGTGAGTGAGGATAGCATGTCTCCACCAGCGACACCCGAGAACTTCCAGCCGGTGATACCCAAGAGGAGAGGGAAGGGGGAGAAAATCGAAGTGAAGAAGGAAATCCTAAAGGACAAAGAGTCAGTGAGGGATCAGAAGGAAAAGAGAAAGATGGAAGAACTCAAGAGGTTTGATGAAATCAAGAAAGCCGAACAAATGAGAAGGATTGAGGAGCTCAAGAGGTCTGAGGAACTAAGAAAACCAGAAGAACCGAAGACACCAGAAGACTCTAAACAAAATGTTGCGAATATACAGTCCGAGTTAAAAGTGAAGAAGGAAACACAGGCTCCGCAGAAGGCACCACGGAAAGAACCTAGGACGATTACAAATGAGCCTCCAAAGGTTCTGAAGGACCTAAATTCATCTCATAAAGACACACAACTACCACAGAAAGATCCTCAGAAATCTCACACTCCGAGAGTAGAACACGATCCCCTTCACGGAAGTTCAGAGCTGATGTTGGTCCTTCTACCGCATAGTCGAGCTACGACAGAGGAAAGAGGTAGGAATCTGTAAAGGTGATTAAATTATGACCTGATTATAATACAAATTAAGAAAAATCGGCATTTGAGAATATAAAGCTACAAATCGAACTGTAAATCGCGGAAGGGTTTGTTGTTCGCCCGTCAGAACTAGAGAATAAACACACCTTCAAGCATAGTGGACGTAGAACCTGTAGCTAAAATAATGTTTCTTTTTAATTAAATATAATAAGTTATATTTTCAATCAGCTCAATGGATTTATGCATTTAATCACACAGTTAAAACATTTTTAATTATTATTTATGTTTAGCGTGCACTCAACGACTAATTACAACAGATGTACAGATGTAACTAAAATCCATACAGGTCAATATTCAATGTAGAATTTCATCACTTTTAATATTTTTATAACTTAGTGTAATGAAATAAAGCTGTATGACCAAATAAGTACAAACTGAAGAGACAACGGCTAAGGACTTTCTAAATAATCCGCACTCACATTTCTGATGATTGGGGAACAAGACATTATAATTCGGGCTTTTCAAAGCAGACATATGAGAATGTGACTTAGAAAATTAGACAAATTATTGTTCTGATATTGCCACTGTAGGTGCTTTGAAGGAATGAAGCCGTTTACTCACGACCCTTATTTATAAACACATTTGGCCGATATTGCATTATTAACTGAACATTTATTATGTTAACATGCTAATTATAATTATATCATATTCAAATATTAATTCTGTAAAATGTTCATTAAGATTTAATTCATTTAAAATTTCACATTTCATTAACAACAAACTCTAAATTACGCTAAACATTTTTCATTATTAACTTGAGTATGAAAATACTCCTATTCTCGTATTATAAGAATGGTTTACTGTCAGAAGTATTAAATATATCTACAGTAATCCGTCGGCAGCAAAACAGATTTGCAAAATAGAAAATGCAAACCGCTGAAAGAAAAAGAGATGATCAATGTGACTAGAAAACGTAGTTGTATAACTTAAATCCCTTATCAGTGCCAAATATCATTTCTTAAATTAGTTATAACGCTTTCGTGATCGGATATGTATTTAATACCCATATCACATTTATTAATTTTTAATAATTTTTTACAGCAAAATTTGAGCAAAAATGACGAATTATTACTTTAGTCTTATAAGATTTAGTTTACGACCTCTAAGTTGGCTACTCCAATTTATGGTATATTTGTTATTTGTTACAGAAACGTCGAAAAGGGAACTTTTTGAAAGTAGCATGGCGATTGAAGGGGATGATATTGCTCCCCCGATGTCTTTATCCGCCCCTGAACTCGGCAATGGAGATCCTCCTGAGCTCCCACCGGTACGTTCAGCCTTCAGTTCTACTGAACTGCTGCATGAACGTGCGATGGCTCGCTTCTACCAAGATATGGCGCGCGAGGAAGCGGAATCCTCTCTGCAACGGAAGAACAGCCTGCAACGACGACGGAGCTTTGAACGTCGTTCGCCACCCAGGCCCAAGGACGTTCCCGATACTGCAGGCTCACTGCAGGATATACCAACGTCCGTTAAAACGTTTGAAAACACAGCGAAACGAAAGGATACGTTATCTCCTGCCACTCCCAGTAAACCGTCTGTTCCAGAACTTTTGGAAACAAGCACATCACAAAGAGGATATTCTGACAAGAAGACATTTTCAAGAGACAGTATGGACAGCATGTTATCTGTCGAAGATCCTCATAGGAAATCTATGCTAGTGCAACAAGCGTCGGAGGAGGATATGGAATATGAAGATTCTTCTTTTGATGAAGATGAAGAAGACTACAATGAGGAGGAAGAGGAGCATATTACTGATGAGATTGTTGATGAAGAAGTGGAAGAAGAATTAGAAGAAGAAGAAGAGGAAGATGAAGAAGAATTCAGTTATGACGAGAAAAGAGGATCTCTGTATACTTCAGAATCAGAAGAAGAAAGTAGGTACTCCTATTCTATGGAAGAAGATACATATCACCCAAGCGCTATAAATAAAAAGTACAATGAAGATACATTAATTTCTGCTTATGAAGGGAGAGGACCTCTGATTTTAGGTTCGGGCTCCATTGTCTCCCAATCAGTTCAATCAACGCCGTTTCAAATTCCTACATCTCGCAGTGAAATAAAATTAAAGCCAATCTTAAAGCAACCTACAGCTGATAATAAGTTTCCTATAAAGAGTAACGAGACGTCAGAGTATGATCAAAATTTAAAAGTTGATAATGAAATACCGAAAATAAGAACATCGCCAGAAAAACGGTTTGAGCCGAACTTCAGTGCTATGATGCCAAAACCAATCCTAAAAGTAAGGGAAAACTCTCAAGAGCCAAATTCACCATTGGTTCAAAGAAGAGGGGCTCCAATTGCTGGGGTAGAACAGGAAATAAACCTAGAACCGAACAAGACAAATCTAGACGAAGGATCGGACTATGAGACAGGGACCAAAAAGAAACAAGTAAGGATAGAAGAACCAGAAGATGTGACGGCTAGAGAATCGCCTGTTATAGAAAAAGTGGGTGTTCCAGAAGAGTTTCTACCAACCAATAAAACCCAAGTCTCAACTGACGAACCAGTAAGAGAGAGGACGGGATCTCTTGGAGATGAAGGAGATGCAACTATGGTTCTTGTTAGCCACTATAGTGACATTGTTGCAGAATATGGTAGGGGAAGAAGACCACCGAAAAAACTATATCTTAATTACGAAGCATTGAAAGCAGCTGCTGAGGAAGAAGAGGAAAGTGCACCTGACGTGCCAGAGGTCGTGGTAAACGAACCCGAACCCGAACCCGAATACGAACCTGAACCTGAACCTGAACCTGAACCTCCAGCACCTATGACTGAAGTAGAACAAGCTCTTGAAGAAATTAAAACTGAAAATTATTTGGAAGCCTATGTTGAAGATCGCTCTGAAATAAAGCTAGAACCTGTCAGCGATACTCCAAAGAAAAAATCTCCATTGCCGGCTAAGAAACGATCTGCATCTCCTCGTAAGCCCAAACCTCCACCCATCCCACCCAGTGTTGTACAAGATTCTCCCCCTGAAAAAATTGATTATATTCGAACACCCTCGCCAGAACTCCCTCCTCGATTATACACACCGACAGAAAAGAAGGTTCACTCTTACTTTGATTTCTTGATGGACATTTCTTTATTTATTTTGGCCTGTTGGCTGTATATATTCAAGGATGAGCGGTTGTCTATTCCTGTTCTCTGCTTGATGATCTACAGGCAAGCAAATGAAGCATTCCAGAGAAAAATGGAAGCTCTTCGAAACAAAATGCCAAGACGCATACGGTTTTGGAGGCGGGATGAATGATGTTAATATTTTTAAACATTCTTAACTGCCAAGGTCCATCTCGCATTGCTGATGTAGATAGCGTTGAATTTATAATAATATATTAATTGTATGACGTAAGGTCTTTATTCGATAATAATTTTAGAAAGTTTATAAGTAAAACACACGTAATGTACCCCTCTCAGTTTTTTAGCATAAATGAATGTGTGCAGGTCATATAATTTAGTAAATTGTGTAAATGATGGTGTTTCGATAATTAATTATATTTTTAGTAAAATAATTTTAAAGATCAAAGTACATTTTCACTGATGAAGTCAATCGGCGTTTCATTTAATTTCCACCAAAATTAATCTATTATTGACAAACAAAATAAATCATTACATAATTTACTATGGTAAACTTAAATCAAAATTTATTTTATTTAGAATTATTACTACACTATCCCCTACCTGATTTTCAAATGAGAATACAATGTTACATCACGTTTTTGTTGCATGTTTATTTGATATTAACGAGATGTTGGATTATTGTAAAAATATGTGCAAAATATTAGTATTTTAAGTATTTTTTATTGCGTCTTACTCGTTAAAAATTACTAAATTAAATACCATTTAATGAAATTTCAATGGTTGTATTAGTTTGTTTGACACAGCTTAGATTTCAGATTTAAAAAGATGCACTAAAAAATAAGAGTCATTTCCGTTAATGATTAGGGATGACAAGTATGCACTCCTGATCAAAGGGATTGATTTAAAGCGGTTGGTTTATGTCTTTCAAATTGTTAATTCTTAACAAAGTCAGTTAGGCTGAGGCTTGTTAGTGATGAAGATTTCTTTTCGTCGCTGTTAAATAGTAAAAGTGGATGACAACTCATATGCCATTATTACCTGAAATATAAAATGAGCATAATACTAACCCGTCACAGTCCAGATTAATGTAGTCTGATGACCATGTGCTGTTTATCTGTCCATATTATGGATACATTAGGCTGTTACAAGTTAACTAAACTCTTTCTTGCATTATAAAAAGTATTTTTAAATTCAAGATTTAATCTATATAGACAGTTGCTTACCATTTTCAAAGTACAATATCGGGTTGATTAAAAAGGAAGGGTTAGATAAATGAAAAAAAAAAACTATATTTTTACTCGTAATATTAATCATAATATAAATAGTCGAAACATAAAGACAGAGACATTGTATTCCTTTGCCAATAACTACATTTATTTGGTGATAATATTTGTATTACTTTTACGTGCTAACAAAATATTATAATAAATATTGCTGATAACTAATTGAAGGATAATTTACTATTAGTTGAGTTATTTTCTTATTAAACACTCAAATAATTGTTCCACGTCTATAAAGTTCAGAAGAATTTAATGAAAGACAGTAAAGAAAATTTCTTAATAATAACTATTTACGTCATGCTTACTTAAAAAATTTAAATATAAACTGTAACCTTGAACAATATCAATACATGAGTCATCATTTACAAAGGCTTGCTTGCCTCCTTCATAAAAATGATAGTAAGTAATATAATTAATATATATATATATATATATATATATATATATATATATATATATATTATTGTGTATATAAAAAGATGTATGTGCGTTTCTATTGCTCATAATAATGTGAATCTATTGTATATTCGTAAATATATATTTATAATGACAATTGTTAAGTTTAATTTTTGTGATTGAAGTTTATATTATAGTTATGCAAAGTGTTCTCTACCTTGAGGTATCTGTGTTTTTTACGTTGTATTAAATAAATCTATTATATCGGTTTCATATTTAATTTATTTGGAATCCATCGAACTATGCTGGTTACATGAATATTTGTACTTGATTCAAGTCATTACTTCTTCGTCGAGACTACTCAGCGCATTATTGTTAAAGAGGAGATATTTACAGTAAGATTATGTTATACATTCAAACCATAAATTCAAACATAAATATGTAAATGTGTAATAAACGTACTTTATGCTCAATCAGCTTATGTATTTTGTAAAATACCTCTTCAACGATGTATGCAAACAATATTAAGTTTATTTTTTACTTTGTTTCATCATAATAAATAATTTATAATATATATGTATATATACAGGGTGATTCATGAAGTTCTCCCCCCACTTCTACTGCACATTGTGCTAGTAAAAATAATGAAAAAAATGTTATATAAACATAGGTCCGAAAACGCTTTCGTTAGCGAGTTACAGCTTAGCGAAAGATTTCGCCTGAATTCCTGGGTAAAGAGTAAAATAAAGCCCATACTGAACTTTTGGAAAGGTTAATTAAGTAAGAAATATCGTGGATTCTTATGTATTTTTACCTGATAAAGCTAATAAAATAGGTTTCAGAACTGTACCTGTAGTAGTTTTTGAGGGATTCAGGGTTAAATTGCAAAAAATTGGGGCACGAAACAATGTTTTTTTTTAAGTTTGATGTACAATAACTTTGTTAAATTGGTAATAAATACATAAAATCCAACAAACATTAATTGTAGAGAATTTCATTCTGAGAAAATTTATATAATCAAAGTCTAAATAAAACAGAAATAAGTACCAAAAAATCGATTTTATTCAGTGTAATAAACTAGTTTTAAGCAAAATTAATCAGGTTGGGCCAACCGTACGCACCTTTTTATAATAGATGTTCGAAAATGAGGCCATCATTATCAATACATTTTGCAGCACGTTTGTGTATTGCTTTTGTTGTGTTTCTTAATTTTTCAGGACTTCCCTGTATCTGCACAGCCGAATCCATAATACGGGCAATTAATTCATCACGAAAATTCACTTTTGTCTTGTATACAATGTCTTTCATCCATCCCCAGATGCAATAATCCAATGGAAATAGATCTGGTGATCTTGGTGGCCAAGGGTGAGGGCCCTCCACGACCAATCCAGTGTCCAGGAAATTGATGATTTAAGTAAGCAGAAACGGCACGTGAAAAGTGGGGAGGTGCTCCGTCATGCAGGAAGTACAAATTTTGTCTGAGATGTAAAGGAACATTCTCTAACAGCTGCGGGCAACTCTTCTTGAAGGAAATGCAAATAGAACTCAGCATTTAGGCGTCCAGGTAATATGAGAGGTCCAATCAGCCGATTGTGCAAAAAGGCCACACCAGACATTGACGCTAAATCGGTGTTGAAAGTTCTGTTCCACTACCTCATGTGGATTTTCTTCTGCCCATGAGTGTTCATTGTGCAAGTTATTGACACCATTCCCGAGTGAAATTGTGGCCTCATCCGTAAACAAAATACGCTTGTAGAGTTGATTATTAATATTCAAAAAGTTGCAAAACTCCAAGCGAAGCGGGACCATCCCCTAGCTGTAGATGTTGAACCTTTTGTTTATGAAACGGATAACATTTGTTTCGATTAAGTGGACCTCCACACACCGTTTACTGCGAAACTCCTATCCGCCTAGAAAATACGTCGTGTACATATAAACATATAAATATTAACCTGGACTGCGACGATGAACAACATTAATAACAATATCATCATCAAGTTGGACAGCTCGTTCATAATTGGTTCTAGTACTTGGTAGTGATCCTGTTTCCCGAAGAGTACGAAAAGTTCCTGAAATTGTTTTGGTATCTGGAATCCTCCTATTAGGGGTAACGTAGTTCATATTCTTCTACAGCAGCTCTAGCATTACCATTACAGTAACCCAAAATAAAAACCATATCAGCGTATTCCTCCTGATGTAAATAAAGTAAGGCATTTTTTCGCTGAATAAACAATCGAATTATAACTCGCAGAAAAATTGCATTTAATAACACGATTCACAGAACCCGATCTCCTGCTGTAGCTTGCAAAACACCACTAATACACAGTTTCTAACGTAACAGTACAGAATAACCATTGTTGATCAGCTGTTATTCGTGCGTTACCAACTTAGAAATTAATAAAACAAAAAACTGCATTTCGATGATTAGTAAACAATAATGGGAAAAATGTTTGCTTCATTTATTTTTCGAACATTTGATGTAAATTTGTATAAAAAAAAATACAACGTAATAAAAACATATTTTTATTTACAAACAAATTTATTTAACAGTTAATCTTGTTTTCTCAATTTATCTCATCATTAAGGAACAAACATTTTGTTTTTGTTTTATATTAATTAAATACCGTAAGGTATTTCTTTACAGCTAGTCATGTATTATACTGAATAAAATCGATTTTTTGGTACTTATTTCTGTTTTATTTTAGACTTTGATTATATAAATTTTCTCAGAACTAAATTTCTCTACAATTAATGTTTGTTGATTTTATGTATTTATTACCAATTTAACAAAGTTATTGTACATCAAACTTAAAAAAACATTGTTTTCGTGCCCCAATCTTTTGCATTTAACCCTGAATCCCTCAAAAAACTACTACAGGTACAGTTCTGAAACCTATTTTTATTAGCTTTTATCAGGTAAAAAATACATAAGAATCCACGATATTTTCTTACTTAATTAACCTTTCCAAAAGTTCAGTATGGCTTTATTTTACTCTTTATCCAGGAATTCAGGCGAAATCTTTCGCTAGCTGTAACTCGCTAACGAAGCGTTTTCGGACCTATGTTTATATAACATTTTTTCATTATTTTTTACTAGCACAAATGTGCTGTAGAAGTGGGGGGGAGAACTTCATGAATCACCCTGTATATATATATATATATATATATATATATATATATATATATATATATATTCTAACTCCCTTATTTTCATAAAACATTGTGATTTAGGTTCAACCCCGAAAATTCTCTATTTGTGTAGATAGAAGCTAAGTCGTTAAAAATATCAACATTATCTTTTCAATATATTGAAGTTTGCATTCCTTCACAATAAATGAAAGACACGGAATTCGACATTCTTATTGTTACTTCTACGGTCTAATAGCAATTTAAAACTAAGGTATCTCTTAAATCTTATCCAATTTTACAGTTAATGGCAAATTTCTCCTTAAGTGTTCGATTGAGTAGACAACACTAAGCAAGCTACACCGGTGGGAGAGGTTTAGCGATAAATATTTTGTTAAGTACCGAAGTTAAAAGAAATTTGTTAAAACTTGTTAGACAGTTCCAAGAACTACCATATTCACATGAAAATAGTTACCAAACAACAAGTAAAACTATGTTTATGTGTTGATAGGATTTCTTAGCTAACGCACAATAGTTTTGATTAATAGGACCAAAGTTTCAATTATCATCCAAAAAAAAAATGAAAAAGTTTTGTAAATAGCAACATTTTCATTATTTGAGACACCTACCTAGTTCAGCGATTTGATATTAAACAATGTACAAATAAACGCACTGGCACTTTATACAAAATCTTTTATGTTAAAGTATAAAGGTCGGCATGATCCTACTTTATTTCGAAACAAAGTAAGTAAGAATAGTAGAGCCAATTATCCTTAATATGCAGCCTCTGAACTCCTGTGCTGGACACTGGACAGAGTGAGTAACAAAGCCCCAGACTCTCCACACTCCGAACGGTGAGGGAGTAAGTGACAATATTCCACTAAGATATATTCCTCGTTATTCAAAACATTACTTAGACTATAATAATAAAGGATCCCCAGCCTTGTGACAATCATTCCTAATTCCGAACTAAAAAATGGTCTTCCATGTTACATTTCAAATTTGTTAAAGCTAGTATGTTGTTAGACCTGCATTCTAAATATTTCTATTTTCCTCTTTTGCTCCAAATATGAAATAATTATTGTTTCATATTTTTTTATATTACTTCACTTTTTATTATTCCTTGGATCAATGTATAAACCATGTAACATCATAACAACTTGAAAAAATGTATTGTTTTCATTAACATTTAGTAATATTTAAAGAATTTTCCAATTGCTGCAAGAGTCTTCAATCATAACAGTAATTTAATACCTATTTAAATATGAAAAACGTATTGTTATATTTGAAGGGGGAGAAAGAGCTGGAAGCAAATGTTTGTGGAAACATATAGACAGCTATGGAGTTCATTTTGTAATCTTTCCTCCATAAAAATATTATTACTATCACTTTTATTTGGCTCTAATTAAAATATCACTGGAATAACTTATACTCGTAGAACATTCCCTCTTCAGCAACTATGTCACAGCCTATTTGTCTGCTCGATCGGTTTGTCAGCCTAAGTTTTGACTTGCTGAGGAGGCGGCTGGAGCGCCACGCCGTCACGCTGCCACGACATGTCCAGCGTCCAGAATCCAGTGACTGATGCGTGACGGCTAGCAGCGTCGCGACGCCCCACAAGTACGCATGCCTCCGCGCCACATATAGCCGCAGCTGCCTGGGACGCCGCCGCGCCGCGCCGCTTCGTCGTTAGGCTCAGTTTTGCTTGGCAGGTGCGCGTCGCTAGACCTCCCGCTCGACCTTATGTCAGACATGGCTCCCCAGTGACCCCGTCATGACTCTTCGTTCAGGTAAATTTATTACTAATTAATCTAATTTGTGTTCATTATACAATGACTGTCACCGTACTCTAATCCTTAGCTACATCCCCTACTTTCAGGCTATAGAAATCACACCTAAAATCAAACTAATTCATTTGTCTCATTGACCACATTTTGACTCAAGATAATTAGAATGTTTAACTATTTTTGGGATCAACATTATTCCAAATATTTATTTAATTTCGATCAACCTACTAAAAATCTGTCAAATGTAAAAAATATGTAAAAGTTAAAAAAGTGTTAAATGAAAATGTTTAATAAATAAATAAACCTTAAGTAAATGAAATTTCGATTTGATTGCTTTGACAGTTTTGATTCATATTATTGACGCCTGCAATGGAAGATACCAACATTATATAAGAATATAAGTAGTTCACGCATCATAATTTTGGAATTAAAATTGAATGTTAATTAGATTACATATCGTCAATAACATAGCAACTTGCAGTAAACATGGATTTTCGCAAAAAGTGTAGAATTATAGTTTGATCTGGCCACACATACACACATGAGGTAAAACATTAAGTGTGGTTTTGTACATATACATATACGAGTTTATGTAACATATATTGTATTCATTGGAATTTAGATTGTGTGACACGCATGACTTAGTTTACTTCGCACGAGAGACGATGCCGGTGGACGGTATGTGTGGAAGTAACACTATTATTAGTCCCGTGTCGAGGGTCAGTGCAGGTTTAGATGATTCAGCAGCGCACGGCTGCATTCTACCTGCATTCTCTGCGGTTTTGCTTACGTGTGGTTTCTGTAGACGATGTTTGGGCTGAACTGTGAAGTAATCATGTATTAGTGATCTATTCCGCTAAATACTCATTAGAACCTTTCTAAAACTCACACTTCATCCTAGCGTGAGTCTATATAATATAATATCGTTGTACCATTTAAAAAAAATGGACATGTAAAATGACGTTTTCTGAAAAACGTCATATACCTTTTATTAGCTGTTTAAAAAATGAAATAGTGAGTGTAACATAATGTGATTTAAAATCAAACGTGTGATGTTTTAAAGAAATACAAATTAATGCAAATTTTTAAAATACGTTTTGGTAATAAACGGAAATATATCATTTAGAAAGATCAACATTATTTGTTACTAGCATACTCGTATATAAAACACGCTGTTGTAAATGAATAAGACAAAAAACACCTAACGAGCTATTGCCAAGTTGTTTCCAGCTTTTGGCAGAGCTTTACAAATTTAATTTAGAATATAAAATATGAATGATTTGTCTTCATGTACGTATAAGTTGCATATGCCAACGATAATTTAAAAAAATGGCAACTTGAATTGTTTCCATTGAAAGCGGCGCTGTTTACAAATGGGTACATTAAACTCCTCTGCACCCTTATAATTGTTAAGGATATATCCCTAAGCTTTTGTAGATTAGAAGTAAATATAGTTAAAACATTATATACTGAAAATTGTATCAAGTAACATGAATACTGTTCCATATGGTATTTTCTATTTCTAGATAAATTTGTTTATTACATGTCTTATATATCTAAGATAAAATCACATAGTAATATATTATATGTTCAACGAAAACATAAACACTTGTTATTAAGACTTAAGAGAGAGATTTTGACAAAATTACCAATAAGCATATCCTTGACTTTTATGAAATTTTACACCATTATATAAATAATCCTTGGGAAGTAGAGTGGCGGGGTTACAAAAACGCACTTAAAATAAGATATATAGTTTATCTTGTAATTACAAATCGCTGGCTAAAAGTCACTCGGCAGATCCTCCTACTGTCAGGATCAAATACTAGAGGTCCTTTCAGCACTCTAAAGACTGTCCTTGAATCGCCTCAGAACATTACACCATACGAGAATGAGCATAAGCAAGATACTCTTGTTTTTGTATGTGAGTCTATTGTATTAGATAGTATAAAATAGCATTGAATGTTTGTAATTAGATGACGGATGACTGTGGCAAAGTCTGGAATAAATGTATAACCAAAAATCTACTTAATAGAATGGTGGAAATTGTAATAACTAATATGAAAGCTTATAAAACTTTGCTTGTTAAGATTTTTTAATGATTGGCTTTTGTTAATTTATGTAAAGAATCCCAATCAATATTCCACAGGTGAAGTTGGTAAATGATGAAACATATTATGTAAAGCAGACTGTACCTACTTATCTGTGTTCATAAAGATTAACAACATATAGAAATCCACAAAGAGGTCGTAATGAACAATCACAATATAAAGATATTTGACCAATATCGAGCCTTGTTGCACACCGTATTGCAACAATACGACTAATAACAACATTATCTACCACCGTTTTACTCACGTTTTAAGAATTTGTTTTCTCAACTCATGAGTGTTTGGATATATTGATTGTTACACTTGCTTTGAGAGCATAATGTGGACGTCATCCATGCTGGATCCTTGTCAGACATCGATTGTAGTGCATTATAAACTATATTTAAATACGTGGCTTGCTTGTGGGAATGCTGTACACAAATATAGTTATGTTAGCGGATGATATTGCTGTCACTTTTGCCAGTGTTACTGTTAAAGAAATTCACAGTGTTGTATCTTTACGTCATTAACTTACCCAACGTTAAAACGTTGGAGTTTTGCAATGGAATTTGCTTAGAAATTCATATAGATAATGACCTCAGTTGGCGTACTCACATTACTCAGGTGCTACAGTCTCTCTCGTCATTTGTATTCCTGATGCGCCAACTTTCCAAGAACCGCAACAAGTTGCTTCTTAAACTTGTTTATTGCTCTCTCGTTTAGTCATGCTTGAAATACGGTCTATTTATCTAGGCGTATATATATATATATATATATATATATATATATATATATATATATATATTAAACAATTATATGTGCTAAATTAATTAGAGTAGCAAACCCTGGCGAGTCCACAGTTGATCGGTATGACACCGACGAAAGCAGTCATTCGGATTTTGCGGCAGCGAGTCTATCTACACTCTCGGTAGATGCCTTTGGATTAAAATTTAATTGGAATTTGAACTTTATGTGGTTATATGATGTTATTACTAAATGGGAAAGTTTAATGAATTATTTAATTTAATTCTATTTTTCCACATACTGTTAAGTAATTCATGCTCATTTGCTAAACGCTATATTTAAAAGTACGTGTTATATTGATACTAACACGATGCTAAATATATTTGATTTGCCGTTGTGTATATTGTTTCACTAGTTAGTACATAAAAATTTGGTAAAATAAAAAGAAACTAGCTCTTTCTTTTGTAATCGATTTCATCAGTTTACAAAAAAACATTTTAAAATAAAAATAAAAAGTAAACACTCGCTTTGATGAAATACAAAATAAAAAACATACACAATTCATCTGAATTTCAGTCTAAGTTATTATCATTTCGCTATTTGTTATATGCTTTTCTCAGTATTTGCTATGAATTTGTGAGGAATTTTGCTTATGTGTGCCTAAGTTTGAAAAAACCAATCTTTACTTAATTGTATTTGGTAGCATGATGGAGTCGAAATTAAACGAAATATATAATGATATCCTGTCATAAATCTAGATTAATGGGGCCTGATAAATGTATTGTTCCTTCAAAAACCTACAAAACATTTGGTAAACTATGTATCTGGAGTTGTAACATTGCATAGCAAAAGCAAAGAAACTTAAACGAAATACATCAAAGACTGCCTTGGCATTCAACTTTCATACTTTTCTATATTTCAACTTCAAGCTTCTAATTAGTAATACAATTGAAGATTTTTAAGGTATTAGAATCAGAATAATTAAACTTAGGACATGCTTTATGTTTCGAGACTAGATTTCTATTACTCATAATATGTTATGTTGCCCAAACAAGTATATCCATGATCATGTTGAACTCGACGCACTACAAATAACTTCTAATTTCCCATTTGCAAAATGTGAAAGTGAATGTCAAATCCTAAAGGGATTTTTTTAAATTGGTCTACTATTTTAGTCTAAATTTGCAATATGATAATTAAGCATATATTTATCATCATGAAGATCATCAGCATTATTGATTTACCTTTTGAGAATCTTTAAATACGACTTACTTACTTACAGTATATAAAAAACTATAACTTACACAAATGTACCGAATAAAGAAAATACCTGAAATATCTTCTAAAATCTACCTATATATAACAATAAAATGACATTTTAAATCCTTTGTTAACAAAGGCAGTTAGGACCACAAAAAATCTTGTGTACTTTTTTAAACTTAACATTTTGAAATTCCTTTACCTCAAAATCTCACATACGTATTCTTAGTTCTCCAGTCAATTCTCTTTGAGTTATCCCTTTTTCATGACAGATGTGTATTATATTACTTCTACACTATTAAATCTTTGGAGTGGTGTACTTTTATGTCATCAGGTCAATTCACAAAAATGTTGTGCTGTCGGTATTTATGAGATATTACAAATATAAGTTCTAGTGCTCGGAGTTGTGTCACAAATCCGCGGTGTAACGGAGATGATTGGCTATAAACGTCAAGAATTATAACTATGACGTCTCATATGTGTCAGTTTTATGCTTTTATGGAGAATATATGTGATCGTTTTATCTCAGATCTTGTATTCCATTTGTAAATCTGACAGTAATCCTGTTCATCTACAAAGAACTTCTTCTGTTTCTAAAATTCAAGAAAATAATATTTAAATGCCCGTTATTTAAATTCCAATTTTAAGCTCAAAATAGTGTATTTAATTATGTTTCAAAATTATAAAGTTTGCTAAAAGTGTGACTAAAGACCGATACAAAACTGCACAAGTAAGGTTGTAGTTATTAACAAATTCTTGTTGAGGCTTGAGAAAAACGTCTGGGAAACAACTACGCTATAAACCATCTACAAGAAGCCAGTATTTAATAATTTATTTTAAAATACAGCTTTTCACTAACTTTGCAAATAAACTTGTTTATATTTTCGTTTGAAATAAATAATAGTTTTTCACAGTTGTAATGATCATACCATTAAAGGATCTCTCAACTGATCAAATTGTTCCAGTTGAACATGGCTAATAGTAAACAAGGAACTATTGATAAATAGATAAATTATAGTCAGCTAACTGAACGTTTCACCCACAATTATAAGATATGAAATTATATGATGTTTTCTATTATAATTTAAATCTTCTTATCTTATTTTATAATTATGTTATAATTTTATATGGTTTATTACTTTTCTTTGACAATGTTTACAATTTTATGCAATTATGATTTACTATTAAAAGAATGTAAATATTGTGATTCACAATTCATGAAAAATTCCAAATTCACAGTAGTTGGATATTTTTAGTTCTGAAGACTGAGAAACCCTTTGTTATTATATAAACCAACTCCGTCACTATCAGAAATAATGATAAAAGAAGCTACATTACTAGCTTGTCAAGATTTGCTTTTCACAACATTTTGATTGCATTAATACAATCAGTTGGAAAGTTTCAGAACTAATTAAAACTCAAGTCCTCCATGAACAAGACCTGACACTTACGTCCAAACTGCGACGAAACAAGTTTTCTAACAGACACTAACCTACCGACTGATTATCTAGGAAAGGTTATACGACTTTTCGTTTATCATTACTTTGACAAATTGTTATTCTTAGAATAATAACGATTCCGATTAGGTAACAATAGTTGTTTTTCTTATTTTGTTAATTCAAGAACTAAAACGTCGTATCTTTATGGGATATGATGAAATAGCAAGATTCGACTGCAGCTATGTTAGAGAGATTTTTACCTACGTTTCCTGAGGACGTACATTGATACACCCTTCAAACCAAAAAGCGCAGCGAGGTCTAGTACTAAGATGAGGACGTGTTGTCTCATAAATAAAATTGTGATTCGTATATGTTTGGGCTAAATGAATTAGTTTCAAATTAAGTCAGATAAAAGTAACCAGAATATTATTAAAATATAAAAAATATCTCTACATCTTCAAGGCGACTTTGTTCAAACTATTCCTAAATAACTTGATGTAAGACACATAAATTGAATAATTCCAATATGAGCAAGATATGAGGTTGAGTGCAAGAAGTGCACGCGAATCAATTCTTCACGAGGTTGTGTCAGTTTTCTGCTTAACTGTTTCAAGAACTAGACAATATAAATCAGTTTAGAATTAGGTTCAAATAAAATACGCCACAGCGACTTTGATTAAAATGTGTCTCTGGGGAAGAGATCGAGTCACGACGCTGGCCAGTAAGTTTTGTTGCGACTCAGCAGTTAGCTTTTGTCTCTGTCATTCCCAAGACAAAGGAAATGCGTGCTGAGAACGAAGGCACTGGGGCATGTATTTAATTAATTCATGTATGCGTGTAACTTTGCGTTTCTAAACTTTTTGTCTCAGCCCTTAAGATAATCTTCCTGAAGATTGTAAAGTATTTCAAACGTTTTATATTTCTACAAGTACGAATCTACTTTATATTAGTAATTGGATATATCTTAGATTCAGGTCCACACAGACAAACTGATAAAGGTTACTATATGATATTATTACATTGCGTATGTGAATTATGGCAATACGGAATTACAAGTTTCTTGTTTATAAAAGAATTTTGTTAAATAATGTTTAGTAAGGAAGTAAGAAATTTTATCAATTTGTACTTGATTGAAATAACATCATTGTCTTAAGGAGGTTAAAATAAACCATTAATTCATATACACAGAGAGAAAATACGAATGGTTATCTTCCACCTTTGCCTCTTCAACCTAGTTCAAATCTGTTCTAAACTTTAATTTTTTCTAAAACTTTGGTATTTTAGTAAGTTATTATAAAAATTTGTTATATTCTGAAATTTTAAAAGATTAACCTATCAACCGATTGCTCAACCTTCGGGTAGACTCTATGTTCTGGTAAGGTCTCTGCCTATTCCTAGTGCTCAAATGTAAATGTGTCTTGTTTAAAAGCTATACAAATTATTATTAATTATTTGGGAATTGTAGAATTAATTGTTTCTGAGCATTCTATACAGCTCATCACGACTCATCATATGCGGTAAGATTAGGCTGATAGATGAAGGAGTTGAACTGATAAGAATCATGAGTAAAGAACTGATAATTTTCGTACTTCTCACAGGCTTGAAGAAATATTGTTCAACCTGAAAAAGGTTGACAGAGATAGGTTAACACCCCTTTTTGGTGAGTGTTAAAATTAACAAACCGATATTTTATGATAGTCTTCCATTTTTCATCGTCTTATACTGTACACGGCCAATGTACTCTTTTAACAATTCCAACCATTCTGTTTAGATTCGAACCTTATTGCAAGACTCTATTACATATATGAATTGCATGATAACCTCTACCGCAGAACACAGTACAAACTAGTGTATGAGTAAATTAATAAACAATCATTGTTTCTGTTTAGAAATTCAGCTTGCTTCGATTATTTCACAAAATAACGTAAAATCTTAGCAGTATAAATTTCTTTCACTGCCTTTCAAGGAAACTAAAAAAATATTTGTGAGTCTCGAATAAGGTGTTTTATGTTCTTTTACCCATGAAGTACGAGTCTCTATTAAGTCGTAAGTCTTCTAGTAGTCATGAATAGAGTTTCCATACTTCACAAATTTCCTGTTCGTGAGGCCATTGATCTTCAAAAACCCCGGAAAGTTTTCTCCAAGACACTCTATTTCTATTCGCCCTGCCCAAAATCCGTCCTCATACGTTTTTTCTGACTTGCTTCTTGGAACCATCTCTTTAAGAGCATTCATTCCCATAATTCCTTCGGCTTTAATTTACAAACCTTTTATAGTTTTTCCATGTCCTTTTTAAATAAGTACAGTCAAATCCATTCAAGATAGTCTAAGAAAGATTACAACATTATTAATGGAGTGATTACATAAGACGGCGACCGATTCGCATAAGGAGTTTAAATAGGTTGTAAAATTGGCGCTTATAATCGGCCTGCACCGGTCCAGCAGAAGTTGGCAATGTGGCGGTCTGCGACAATGGCGGCAAGGGAGACGCGATAATAACGCGAGTACGGGCCAGAAATAACCCCCAGCGAGCGAATCTGTGAGACCGTTCATTGCAATGTGTGGAAACAACGGCCTCGCGGACATTCCAAGGCTTTAGAGCGTGCAGTGTCTGGCACTCAGACATTACAGAGCAATCGACCGCTGCTGCAGACTAAGTCTAGTGGACCGACTAGCGAGTAACTCAGATAGCAAATAACTACCTATAATAAGGCAAAAGACTACACCTAATTAGCAAGTAAATTATTTAAAACAATTCTCCGATCTTATAAATTAGAGGGAAAAGAAGGATGAATACGCTACTCTTCAATCACTACGTAACAAATTAATTAATAGATAGAATGATTTAATTTAACTATTCTAAATTCATTATATAAATAGATTTCTACTATTCCAAAGAACAAGTCTATGAAAAATAATTTATATGTGCATAATCTGCTAATTAATGAATTTTAATCTAAAATATAACATTTACCCTAAAAAATAACATTAGGGACATCTTTCTCGTTAATTCATAGGAATTGTGCGTTTTAAGTAGGCTATAAAAATGTAAAATATAATAATCAACATATATTAATTATATTACATCTAATTTGACTTTTGGTTGGTTAAAAGACAACATGTAAAAGAAATTTTTAATTAGTTGGCTAAACGTACCTATTTTTATAGGAAAGGCCGTATAAAAGATTGTCCTCGGCTATGAATTATTATTTTACACTCTGGTTAACTTGACAAAGTTGGTGTTAAGTTGAAATCGGGCAATACCAATTTGGTAATTGTTAATTTGGTATTTTGGTAATTTAGCTATATTCTTGTCCATGGAATGGGGCTGGAGTTATATAAAATATTTGAAAATTTTATCTTGAAAATCTCTACATAAACTTCTTTGTAACTGAACAAGAATTAAACATTCGTTTCTACAAATAAGCAAGCATGTTGCGTATTAATGAAAAAATTCGAGATAAGAAAATTGTTAAGACAATGTATTTTCTATGTAGTCTTCAAACAAGTATGAATTTTTATTACTTCGCTAATTTAAACTCGTGGAGCTAAATTCTTAACTACAATATGAATTGAGTTATATAATTGTTACATGAATAAAAAGTCTACCAAATTAAGAAATGTTGAGTAAAATGATCGTAGGTTCAGATCCAGAATTCAGCATGTATTTTAGGATTCGTATCAGTAGTAAAATGTTATAAAGTATTAAATTAATACTGTACTAATTTAATTAAGTAAATGTTATAAGCGGAACTTAAAACAAATAACTAGATATTTCATTCCAAATAAACATTTGAGTGGAATATTTAAAATAAAACGTAGTTATGATCATGAGTGGTTGTTCTGTTGCTTCCACTATATTCTAATACGTTTCTACCAGTAGTCAATCACAAAATATTGGTATATTGGGTACACAGTTTTGTTTCTGTCTCTCCAACATTCCAACTTGCTCTCCGTCGCATTATCCACAACATAGCTGCTCCACAAACGGTGTGGTGGTGAGGGGAGGGAGGGCGACCCAGACATAATATAGGACTCTCTTTGTTTACAGTTAATGTGCGAGAGGAACGTGTGCCAATGCGAGTGTGATGGCTACTGATTCAACCGGTTTATTTATATATAATAGTCGCATTCTATGTTTCGCAAGGTGAGTGGTGTGTTCAACCTGAAAACATTTTCAGCAACTGGGAGAAACGCTCCGGGTTTTCGTAACTTCTTTATATCTTAATTGCTTGATTACTTACACTTTTCAAAAATTAATTCGATATGCAAAAGGTGTTAAAAAATATATTATATGAATCAATGTATTAGATTTTTGTAATGGAATATAATGTGAACATGCCGAACAGAACTGCTGTTCAATTTTCGTTTCTCAATCGTACAATTATTAATAATCTAAAATGAAATAATCTAAAGCAATGACCTACAATGTAAATTGTCCACTTTTTATCAAACTGAGTGTATTAAATCAAAGTTAAATGATTATATCCAGTTAATTGGCGATGAGGACTATATTTACAAATGTAAATGGCGCTATTTCATTTTGTTAAATAGTAAAATCTCAACACTTTGATCGTCACTGCGTAAACTGATATGTTCCTCTAAAATTACATAAAAACCATTATAATATTAACATATTCTCAAACTTTAAAATATAAATTTGTGATCAGTAAGTACATTTGAGGAAGAAATACGATTTAATATATTTATTAATCACGTACTGAATCCACATTTTATCGTTATTTCGAAAAGACAACAACGTTCTACTTGTCAGGTACTTACCGTGGTTGATGAGGATAAATCACTTTTAGTTCTTCAAGAGTATTTTCATGTTTATTCGCTGTAGAAAATGAACACAAAGTTATATGTTCCTTTACATTTAAGGTTAAATCCTATATAATGTTATAAGTTTATTAGACTTGGAATGTTCCAAAATAAAACCGTAATTTTTATTTAGAGGGTACCATTGTTATCTAATGGAAATATACAAATATTTATAAAATAATATTGTGTGTATATATATATATATATATATATATATATATATATATATATATATATGTATATATATATAAATTATATATATATATGACTCTGATGTCGAAACAATGCAAATCCGACTTGTTTTGGATCTCCAGATTGACGCTGACACCAGATTGCAGGAGTGGAATCTGTGACAGCTTCAGATTTTAGACTCTGCGCTTATCGGAAGGTGAACAGGAATTGAACTCAACGATTACTTCACGATCTGCTGCAATCATAACATTATCTCTACGCAACATATTTTATAATTTGGATGCAATTAGATCATATAAGCTCATTCAATTGAATTGTTTTAAATGGACGTTTGTTAAATGCTTACAAGATCTTTTAAATATTAAAACCGTTCTTTTGTGCACTCTAAATTATTGTTTTACTCGGATGATCACCTTGAATAACATCCCTTCGGGTGGTCTGCAATGAATAAATTACAATAGCAAATTAGATGCAAGGAAACTTTGTATTGACAATGTTCCCGGAACTGAAGCATCAACGCTAACGAGGGAAAATTGTTTCCGTGTCACAAACTTTGGTACCATTGCACACAATGTTGCATGTGACCTTGACCGGATGCAGGTAAGTATGATAGTCCTGAGATATTTCCCGGAGGTGGTATCAGTATTAGGTGACTGGTATTAAAGTGACTGGTGTTGGGAGTTGGTACTAGCAGATTTACGACTAATGAAATTTGGAAACTATGTTTATGTAGTATTCAGTCATTAGAAATGAGGGTATTTAAAATTATTATTATTTTACAAAAGCAACACATTTTATACTCTTGTAATCAGCTAAGCCTCATTTTTTAATTTACATAATGCCACTTATTTCATTTATTTCATAATGGCATTATACGCATATGCCACATAATTTCACTTTATATTAATGTAAATAATAATTTGCATAAATTAATTAATTATTCATCATTTTTTATATCTTTCTTGCAATCTTGGAAAGAAGGAATTCAGTATCTATTAAAATATATCTTGAGAATTACTTCAAAACAAACTAAATTAAAACCCAGTCATCTCAAGCAGACAATATGCTTTTCGCTTTCAATTCAACGTAAGAGTACACCACATCACGCGTCACGTAACTTCCTTTGCTAAACTTTCATCCAGACTTTTTAATCTTTTGTTTATTCTGTTTTCGATATAACCTTCGGACAGATTAGGTTCTTTTAACGCTCATTCAAGTCTCATAAATGATATTAAATCAGCTAAACTGGATGTTGCTGATTCAAAAGTGAACGTTTATTAAAAAATCTTAAGCTCATAATATGCCAATACGCTCTTTATGTTTCGTGCTAAACGATAGATAGAAGAGACATTTTGCCACCACTTCGCTGACCCTTAGCCAATAAAGAAACATTATGAGGTGAAACGAAGACCAGACAAAAAAGAAGGCACTTACGATTTTTGGAAATTGTAGTGTCTAGAAACAACAATGAATCAAATGAACTGTTAAGGTTCCCACTCAAGGCCCAGGTTTAAGGGCCTTATTAATCATATATTTATCTGTGGGTCACCCCGTCTGCCCATATATGCGATGGAAAGGTTCTAGAGCGTTGAAATTGGGGACATGGGTACTTGTTGGCCCAAGGAAGAAATCTATTGAATTTGGGGTCAAAAGCTTAACCCTTTAGTTTTGATATTTTAAATACGTACTGGTGAATAAATCTTGAAATGATTTTGTAGATTATTATTCTAATATAATAATTAATTTAAAAGAGTTCTAAAAGTAGTCGTCAAAAGTAACGAAAACTTTGATCTTCGTTCGGCCAACAGGCGCGTAATAACGCGAATCACAGGGCCTATCTCGTAGCATTAACGACGTAACTTGCAAGAAAGAACACAATAGGAAGAGCAGACGGTTGGGAGTATGTGTACCCGTGTACAATTAGTGGAAATGTCAGAAGGTCAAGCTATATCAGTGTCTTGCTTCACTCATTGGTTATTTTCTTACTTCATTCAAGTACTCGTTTATACGAGTATCAATACGAGTTTATCCTGTTTAAGAATTAACCGGTCATGATTACATACAAATTGTATAATGGTTACACAAGTCTTTTTAACATAAAATTTGATCGTTTTATGTAGCCTACATCAAACAATCAAAGAGCGCAAGCTGTGTATTGTGAAACAGCGCATGCCTCTCATATTGAACTGAATTGTAATTGAAATCTTCCCTGAGCTTTCAACTTACTGTTTAGCTTAACTCAATCATTGTTTGCTCAGAATTGATAGTAAATTACAGAGAAATTCCTGTACTAAGAATAATTAGCATTGCCTATGTGGGAGTTACACAACAATCCCATAAATAAAAATACAAACTTCATTGATAACAAGCTGCTCTATCACTTTCAAGTTTAACGGTAATTTCTTGGAAACCTATTCTACGTGTGCAGTGGATTGGTTTTTATGTGGTCATTTAATCTAACAATCGCTGAATTTTTTACTTTCCAAAATTATTAAAAGTAATAATTTACTTTTAAACTCCTAGATTTAATAGAAATCGTAAAAGGATTGTTTGGTATTACATTAGTATGTTTAACAATGTAGTATATTAATTGTTTTTATTAACATAACGGACACATTTTTGTAAAACGTTGGTTTCTAGTATAAAATCAGCTTTTACCTTTTAAAATGTATGGGGAATTTTGAACAGTAGTTATAGATTCAATGTTTTTTACCTCCTAAACTGCTCAAGTATTGTTCATTCTTTAAATGTAATCCACTAGATGCACTTACCTGGCCAAACGTGTAAAAGCCCTGTAACATTTTCTCAGCATAAATTTTAGAGAAACATTCTCAAAATTCTTATTTCCCTTCACAGGATTTTATGGGACCACTTTGGTTGTTAATAGGAATTCATACTGTTCACTACAAATGCAAATTTTGTACAAAAAAGTAAGAAACTTTAGTTTGAAAAGCTTTTTATAATCCTGACTTTATAAAAATAGCAAGGTGAAACGTAAAACATAACCAGTGTTCAGTCTTCTCTGTGAAATTGGAATTTATGGAAAACTATTGAGTATCTGACGAGAGTCCATTAAACCCCATAGAGACAGAATATTGAGAAGAAACAGAAGTTTTTAAGCCGTAATAGTTACATAAATATGTTAAGAGATAGGCTTTTGCACATTATGTAACTGTCAAAAACATCACGTAACCAGAATATTTTATATCCTTCCGTGGTAAAATCAGACGTGGAACCAAAAACCCCATATATAGAGAATCTTGTAACAATAAGGGGTGAATGCGAATGTTGAGTTTAACTCCATTAACACCATCCGCTCAGTGCAGAGTCTGATATCTGACTCTGTCACAGACTTAACCGCTGGAGTCTGAAGTCCACGTCCTTCACAGTAGACTAACAAAAAGTCGGATATGAAGACGTTCAAAGAGAACTCTTTGCATCGTTTCGATGGATATCGATGCAGATCCCACGAGAGACCGATCTGATGAGACCTTTAGACTACAAAAGAGGCCTTTCTTCATCGATGACTTTTTGGATGTCTTCTGAAGTACGCTCGCGTAAAACCAATAGGTAAAATTTAAAAAAGAAAATTAGAAAAAAGAAGAGGTCGAGTCCCATTTGGCCATATTCTGCCCACCCGCATGGACTACTGCACTGGCCTGTCCGAGGATCTTATCAAACTATACAAGGGGAAGAATGACAGATCAAGATCAAGTACAACGATCACTTATAAGATTCGAATCTCCTTTATCTCTAATTCAGGCTCAAAGTGCGACGTCCTATACTAGTCGACCATAGGCTCTCCTAACCTTGAAATTTCCACAACTAAATGAGTAGGCTTTCCGACATTACATATAAATAAAAAATTGTCACATCTGTTTTATTTCACAAAAGCGAATATTTTCCCATGAATAATTAAGTTCAATATAATTAATTAATTATATTTTGCAGAAAATAATATAACTTTTTCAACTTAAAGTATTTTAAATGTGATATTCGCATCCAGAAATATTTATCAAAAGCATTATTATGTTTTAGGTTTCACTTTGCTATTGGTTTATTAACAGTCAGAAGTAGACAAAATCGTTTCAGACAAATGTTTCTTACCTTCCAATAAACATTCTTTAAATGAAAGTAAACCCTCTATTTTGAAAACCCCCAAAACTACCATCAGAATAAAAAACGCCATAGCACGAGTGGGTAGATCTTTTTCAAATCATACTACTTTGATTAACGCCTTTTCACAAAAGTTTGTTGCAACATAATTGTTTTAGTGTAGCGGTAATTTTGGACTATCTTTTAAATGTGTTACTAATGTTTTTTTGTCTATATATGTTTGTAATTTGGTTGGTATATCTATAATTAATTTGTCTGTGGTTTATTTTTGGGCACAATATATAGTATATTTACACCCATTTTAAAATAGTATTCGATTTAAAACCTGATATTTCACAACAAACAATGGCATTTTACTGTTGAAGTTCCTACACACCCTATTAATATCCCCGTATGTATGTTGCAAAAGAGAATGAAATATTCGTTCTTTCAGTTAAATTGTGTGTATCCAAGCGTGAGAATTACGTTTTCCGACTTATTGTCTTTTTTGTATTTCTTTCTAAACTTTTATTGTTATTATTATTACTTCAGTTTCCGTCAAAGTTAATACTGTATTAAAATGGTCGTTATTTAAATATAATTATTATTATCATAACGATAATGTTTATAACTTGTAGTCAAACATCATCTTGTTTTGTAGCAAGTTTTGTTTTGTAACAATATATTGCAATGCAGTAATTTAACGTGAATCATATATTTTGAAGTAAAACATGTTCATATACGTACAAAAACTCAATGTATCAGACATACATAGGTTTATAAAATTCGGATTATAGTTTCGATCCAATTAAACAATCCTGTAAAGAATAAAAAAAGAGTTACGAAATACCTTATTATACTATCTTGTGTTATTTATCTTATATGGAATACATTATATGACTTTCCGAGGTCGATACAATCGATTTAAACTTTTCACCTTTTTTGTAGAAGAAAAGAACTGTAATTAACATTCAATTACATTCACCTGATGAAACCTAATTAAATAAAGAAGACAATCAAAGGAATGTCAAAATTAATAGTTGTATTGATCAATTCTTCTGAAAACAATATCTTTAAGATCGACGATTTGACATACACTGACACAGACATTGTTGTGTGTACACCTACACATGCGGCACAGTTATTGTAAATGAAAGCTGATCCATATTCGCAGGAAGTATTTGCAATAGAATACCAGTGGAATACGAAAAGTGTTCATTAAATTGAAATTAATATTAAAAGTCGATTAAGCTTGTAATACACCGTGTTAATGAACTTGTACACTTTGAACAGTGAACAGTGTACATTAATTAAGTGTAATTTTACATAAATAGTAATATTTCATGTATTGTATTACTTGAGATCTGTTGAAAAAGTTTGAAAAAACTCTGCCAGGATTTTCAAATATAATAGAGAATTTATTTTCTATTTGGTTACGTTTACTTATCATGACACATGTTTCACGCAATATTATTTATGGTGTCAGGAATAGTAAATTTATCTATTTACAATAAGTAAAATATGCTTAACATTTTCTTCTTAGATGAAAAATTTGTAACTTCTGGACATAAGTATATGATAAAGCCTCACTAGCTGTAGTATACGATTTTGTAAGACGACAACTCACTTTCTATGTCTTCTATGTTTACAATTCATTTACGTGTCACAACGCTTTTCTATGATTTTTTTCAACCTAGATTGTAGTTCACTTACTACATATTACAATTATTTATTTTATTTTATATGATTACACTACGCCAGTTTTTCGTAGATCTCAGGTTCAAATCCCCGAACATAAATCACCAAGTATAATTTACTGTCCCATTTTGGAACTTAACTGGTGGTAACTTTTGGTAACGTTGGTAAGTATCAAAACAATATGCAAAGATTTGTATTTATACATCTCTACATGTCATGAACAAGGAATGTAAGTTTTGTAACTGTTGTATAAAACATAGGCTAAAAAATAAATAAATAATACATTTGTAGTACTTTAATGATTCTAAAACTAACAGTTTAGACAACACTTCAAAACCTTTTAAAAATGAAAAATTACAAAACAACCAGAGTTCTATAAACTGGTAATACTAGTTGTATATATAGGGTGAGTCAGAAATATGGTAAAATATTTTAAGACGTGAGTGTAGAGCTAAAAATAAGAAAAAATAAATGTTATATAAAGGTAGGTCCGGAAACGCTCCATTACTGAGTAATGGCTGGCGAAAGATTCTGCTTTGTTTTCAGTTCACCTGGTGAAATTAAGTGATTCTGAAATGTTTTGTTCATACTTTTTAACTCAAATAAGGTGGATTTATAAGGAAAATCACCTGAAAAATCAAATAAAACCACTCTAAAGGTTGTATTGTGAACAGTTTTTGAGAAAAAGTATGAAATTTTTGAAGTTGAATTGAAAAGTTTGCTGTGTAGTGTAATACGTGAGGAGTCAATTTCATAACTTTTTTACACATTTAGTTAACTTTGCTTATTATGGTTGTTTTCAGGATTAAATTCTCTATAATCTGTATTATGAAAAACTATGTGTTTATTGGACATTTAACAATGTAATTAGACATCAAACATTTAAGACGGTATTTTTGTTATTAGATTTGTGGCAAATTTCATACTTTTTTAAAAAAACTGTTCACACTACAACCTCTAGAGTGGTTTTATTTGATTTTTCAAATGATTTTCCTTATAAATCCACCTTATTTGAGTTAAAAAGTATGAACAAAACATTTCAGAATCACTTAATTTCACCAGGTGAACTGAAAACAAAGCAGAATCTTTCGCCAGCCATTACTCAGTAATGGAGCGTTTCCGAACCTACCTTTATATAACATTTGTTTCTTATTTTTAGCTCTACAATCACGTCTTAAAATATTTTACCATATTTCTGACTCACCCTATATATACAACTAGTATTACCAGTTTATAGTCCATATAGAACTTACAATTAATCAATATTAATTTAGTTTATTAATCTAAGGGTTTGAACACACGAAAACTTATAGTTTTTAATTATATGAGAAAATATATTGTATGTATGTGGGCAAACTATATTTAATTTTCGTCTAGCTGTCACATTGCTGCCATGTTTACGAAGGCTCTGACCGGACCAGACGGTTTACTGAGGATGGCGTCCCTTTCAAAATAAGAGTTGGGAGGAGAGATACTGCAGATCGAAACAACAGATGATCTCATTGATACACCTTGCAAATCGCAAAAGACAAATGACGACAATTCTAGGAATCCATTCCGACTACGGTGCGTAGGTGTGAATATATTTAGCCACAGCCTCCCCCTTCCCCCCCACCGGCTCCAAGCTCCCAACGGTGTGCTATTATGTAATGAGACTGAGCGTTGTCTTTAGATTTATGGAAATTCTTCGCAAATCCATTCATAAAATAGTGTTTGAAACCTGAGTCTTATGTGAATTTGTAATCCTAATCGTCATTATTGAATATCAAACGTCTTAGTTGTATGATTTTTATGTGAGATATAATATAGTAGCAAATATAAATTATAATTTATGTAAATATAATGATTTTATAAATTTACATACAGGAAATATCCACGAATTTACATTGAAAGAACAGGAATTATGTCAATCATTAAACATTTCTAGATTTGCTAGTAAAATTATGTTGATTCAAAAAGTATTTATATCTAATGTAAACCTATTTCCTGTTGAGTTTAGGGATACAAATTTGTTATTACCATGTCATTACTTTTAAATAGGTGTTTCATTCTCTCCGGTGAATTATATAAAAAAAATTCTAGCATCGTGAAATGTTTGTCTATTTCAAATGAATTACTTATGAAATATGAAATATTACTTTCGGTATATGGAATGACACTGTGAGAAGTTTCTTGCAAATTGCAGTTCTGACCGAGAATGTCACACGAAACGTGAAATCTGGCACACCACATACACAGTGGTTGTGACATGCTGTTCAAGCCGGAGATCAACTACAGGGAGCGGATTACGTGGGTGTTTGGCAGCATTAATGTGTCTACAGCAACAGAGCTTCAAACATATACTTCTAATCAGATTATATTTTAAATTTCAAATAATATGAAACTAATAAGACAGTTTTAGATCAAATTAATTTTTAGTAACATATGAAACTATATTTACAATTTTAAATTGAGTTTTTTTGTCTTTTGGTAGAATTCTGCATGTTTAACCATCAAGCTCGTTTTTGCCTGAATGAAATATCAGAAACTCAATTTGTGTTTCAATAAACAGATTTTATTTTCTATTAAAGCGTCTATAAAACATTCAAAGAAAATTCACCGACAATTTAATCTTTGATTGAAATTACCAATAAAATTCTTATCAAAATATACCGTAGTAAATTATGCTGCATTAAAAAAATAAATAAAAACGGAATCAGTTACAATAAAAATCTATATTGTGTACTCACAGCTTGAAGCAATCCATTATATTCTTATACGGGACGCGATGTGCACGATTATAGCATTGTGAATCAAATACTCAAATAAATAAAAAAACACATCACAGTCATATACACACCATTTATTTAAGTATACAATGCAGTTTGGCAATGCCGTAATCGTGTGAAAGAAGTCTAGCATAAGAATATAATAAATTACTTCAAGCTGTGAATGCGTAATATAAAATCTATATCAGCCCAGAACCAGATCAAAATAAAAATACAACAAAGAATAAACTTATAAAACGTTCTTTAACACAAAAGTATTACCATCTTTAGCGGTTATACCTACAGTGTATCACAACAACATACATGTCAAATCCACTTTCAAACAACAAATGAAGATTAATTTGTGCAACATACAGCAATATTTGAAATTAATTAAAACAAACGTTAATCACTATAAAACATATAAAAAAACACTAAGGAATTGCTTAAAAAATTATAAGTGCTCACAAATATTATAGAAATCAAAACACAAAACTCACATAAAAACAAATGTGAAATTTACGAACTACTACAATTTTACATTTTCCAAAGAAAACTGAACATAAAAATTATATTTAAAGAACATACAGCACATATAAAATATGGAAGTAAAGAAACGTTTGCTATGGCCAAGCTCTCCATTGCGTCTGAACAAATAATCGCAGAAATTGTACGAAAACTTAAAGAAGTTATAAATACAATGCACTTAAAAGGTTGGCAAACATTTAAACTAAGAAAAATCCAGAAAACTTACGTATAGTGAAGACGAATCCACTGAAAATTCGATTCTCCTTTCATATAAATGTATAAACAAATTAAACTGTTACTTTAACGGAATAGTTCATACTGGCTAAACCTAGTTCCAAATTCTTTACTTATACCGTATGTTATTTTAATAGTTTTATATATGAAACGTGTAAATTTTTATTTTTGGGGTTACGTAAAGTTATTTCTTGTATTTCTCGAAAAGCTTCGCGCTAAATTTAAATTTAAAAATGTAGATTTGTTATTTTTACGTAGAGTTTTAAATGTTCCCATTTGCTTCAATATTAACATTAGTAAAATGTGTTTTATGGTGCGTAACTCATATTTATAGTATACAGGTTTGTGCTCATAAGTTCAAGGAATTCCCAAAAGGAAGGTTACATTTGGAAAACCATATTTTTGTGCAGAGGGACTAGAATAGTATCCTGAGTGTGACCGTCTATCAGTGTAGTTCAAGTGTAAAAATTCAGTTTTACAGCGGAAGAAATACACCATAAAGCTACAGAATAGGTTTTAATGTTCATTTTCTTTTTAAAAACTATTATTACTTTTAAATTAACATGCTACTAACGTGAAGTACTAAACATTTGTTGATTGTATTTCAAATATTATACTATGTTAAGCTAGTTAAGAATAAAGTAATTTGTCTAGGTACATCTACAATAAAATGTTTTGTAATATTTAATGCTTATTTTAGTATTAAGGGATAAAATGAAGAAATTGTGGAGAATTATATAAATAAACTATTAATTATTAATCAAACACTAACTCTTAGAGGAAAACAAGATAAAGAAGTCTGTTTTAAAAAGTTTCCATTAACGAGTTTTAGCGTACAACCCACGCGGTGTGGGCGTGACATTGAACGTTTCTTCTTTTCAATACTTCTTTTTATACTCTCGCCTCGCTCCCAACAATGACAACCAATTACGAGTCAATTAGACGAGGGAGGTTACCCTGGCGATGACTCAACAGCTGAACACCTCCGACTGCTGACTCTTCATCATCAGTCCGTCAAGTACACAATATGTAAGACATCGTCACCCACTCACACAACCGGTTTACGAGCACTGACGTCATTCATTATAATGTAACAACTCTCTTATCTGATGGGAATATGGTCACGTTCTACTCTACCAGTAAACCCATGAATCAGTTAAATGTTTTCCAAGCTGATGAATGTATTATATACCGCAGTATTTTCAGTTATTAACATACTGCAAGACGAATAATGATGACAATAATGACGAAATGGACTGAAATTCTTAAGATTTATATATTTTATAAAGAATTGCTATTTTATGATGTACGCTCAATATAAATTTTACATGTATATTTATATGTATGTGTTACTGATATAAGTATTTCTTTATCAACGGTATGTGTGTTTTTGCAATATATACTTGTTTTATTACAATACTACAATTTAAAAGATAATATTCCGTTTGTAATTTTTACATAATTATTGTTCACAGATCTATGTTATTTGAACATATTTAAGATTCTCTCATTCTTTTTCCCATGCTTTAAGTAGCGTTCCTTTTCTAAAATTAAAAATGATTTTCACTTTATAGAGCCTTGTTTTTTGTCATACACTTTGCCAGTTTTTGAAGTCCTGTTGTAATTAGGAATCCATATTAAGATGTTCAGGACTGGTACCACTGACGCCGGTTAATAGATACGTCATGTCTCAAAAACATATCGATTTTATTTTGTTCGTTAATTCAATCAAGTATTTGAATGTTGACCTACCCTGTAGTGTTACTTCATATCATTATAAATAGGCTCTCTCTCTGTAGACCATAATATAAAACCCTGACATAAAGTATAAAATCCTTATCTTAAACAACTTAGCAACCGTGACACAACATAAAGTACTTTAAAGGTCTGTCATGGTTATGTAGAGGTATCTAATTCTCTATTAGTTCAACTAGATATATTCCACATGTAACCTACTCCTAAAATCTAATTTACACATGGGGCGAATGCGACAAGGCTCGAGTTAGATTCACTATAATGCTCTTGTACCTGAGCACCTTATCCCTGCGATATCCACCTCGTGCCATGCACACTTTCATATGTCTCTCTTTCATCATGTTATATAAGTTCACAGCACTGGCTCACGCAGTAGTACATCCGTCGCTGAATGTCTTTACTGCACGTAACGCAGTAATAACTATAACACGAAGGAGGAAGACATTTTTATTATGTCTTAATTAATATTGTGTAATGTAAAGTATACGTGCAACATGACTTGAGAGATACCAGGAGCCTTTTATCAGAGAACTTGTTACTCAAAACCTTCTATGTTTTTCCTTGATTTTTATTTTTTCAGTTCAACAATCTTACTGTGCTTAAATATTAATAGTTGTATCCACAAATTTGAAACGTTTACCTGAACTTTATTACGATAAGAGATATGAAAAATATTGATTAAAATATCAACCGTATTGAAAAATCCATCGGTTCTTTGTGTGTTTCATACATTCATATACACATTATTTACTGTCGGCACTCGAAGTAAAATATAACGTTGAGTTGGATGAATGTTAATTGAAAACGATTAATTTATTAATCTTTTTGAGCTTATACCAAGGCACTGTTGGTGTTTCTAAAGTTTTTTAACGAATTATATTCTCAGATGATTCAAAATGTATGAATGACGTGAAACTGATTAAATAACCAGTGCATAAAATTAGCTCAATGCCACTATTAAAGGTCCTACGTCGAAAGGCAAGAACAATCAATTTTATATTTATTTATTATCTAACTACATACATTAGTAATTTTATGCTATTATCTTATGGCTTTAATCTACGTATGTTACTATAGATAGTATTTTAATTTCTTCTTCAAATCTGTTTGACCCAAATGACAAATGACGAGCACAGAGGGTGATAAATGCTATAAGTACATGGGATTGATGAGGACGATATCCATTATAATAAAACTTGAAATACCTGACCCCTACTTGCCGGTGTTTGTAAATAAAATAGGAGTACGGTGTACCGCGTGTCTCGTAACAGATATCGCTGAGTTTAGCAAAATTTCAAGTCCTTTCATTAGGTTACACGTGTTAATATGGTTGATGTTAAAATGTCGTATGGTTGTAGTCGGTTTGTTTACAAATTTTATTCTGCTATATTCTCGTTACCATTATGGTTATCCATAAGGCCAACGTCAATTGTTCGCTAATGCTCAGCCAAACTCCATGGAGTGACATTTACCATCATCAAATTCGATTTTGCTCATATAGAAATGACGCATCATGCAGAATGTTAAGCCTACAGGTCAGTTCCTTCTCGATGTATCATGCGAACAAACAGAAAATAACGTTTCCAATTCCCCGAAGGATAGGAATGTACGAGGAGCAGTAATACATAATTTTTCAAGATTTTTTGTAAGTTTGTCTGAGAGAAAGACACACATAAATGCACGTTTTCCAGCCCCTAGAGTGATAAGCTTGTCATCACTCTAATAAGCCAATAAACTATGCAGAAAGATGAAGAATGAAAGGGGCAATGATTGTTACCACATTGGTGAAAACTGAAATAAACCATTGTAGTAATATATATATATACTGTATTGTTGTAGGAAATATTAATTCAGTACTGAAAAAGATTTAAAAAAAATTTAGTTATTGGAATATTTTCTGTTTTTTATTCTTTTCATTAGTTTCTGTTGAAACAAGAAGTGGAAAAATCTTGTTTTTTCTTTTACACTATTTAAGTAGCCTAATCAATTTGTATGTAATTGGTTTATATGTTTGAGCTATTGGCAAAAATAATTAAATGTTATAATAAACTAATACTAAAATAATAATTTTGTTCATACTAATCCCATACATTTTTTATCCTAAATATAAACCAATCCAAGCAAAAGCAGAGGCCTGTATAGTAACCTCGACGAATTGTATTTGTTTATACGTGTTTCAAATATTAATGCTTAAAATTGTATAAACCTACTCTAAATCAATCCTGCTTCTACAGTTTGCTAAAAATAGCCATATGTAGGCTTTACTATCCATATATTCACACATACATATATGGATACATTGTTGGGAAGTAAAGTACGTTTCCATTTATTTATGTTTGAATATTGAGTTGAAACATTGTAACTTAATTAGTTTCCAAGATAAAGTATATACAATTGTTTCTCAATATGGCATATAATAAGATTTAAAACAACTTGCTCTACACAAGTTTACTCGTTAATAATAAATAGTGAACTTATCATTCGATGTTACAGAAGTGAGTGACTTGACCCTGACCTTGACGCAGCCCCAGGCAGCTCCACTTCTACTCAAGCCGGAGAATGTTACAGCGCAGGAAGGAGATGACGTCATACTGTCGATACCTCTAGCTTCTGACAGTGGTGAACCTACATCCATCATCTGGTGAGTAAGTGTGTACTTAGTTTTTAAAGTGTTATGTTTCTAACTGAAAAGCTAAAACCCTCTTGTATTCTCAAGTTTGGATGTACCTACTTCGTTGCCTGAACAAACAGTTTACGCAAACCAATGTACGCGGTTGCAAATATGTATAGCTGAAGTTATTATGTAGCACCCCCTTATCTGGCAAGGATGCCTCCAAGGATACATACATGGCCTCCAAATAGTGGGTATTTAGGGGTGTGTGGCAGCCTCTAGAATGATAAAGGGTCAGCTTTTAGCACTTTTTGAGGAAAGCAGTAAAGGCAGTTTACTAATGGGATGAACCATATCCCACTAGGATACCGTCACGAAAGCTCCCAGTGCCTCAAACATTTTCGAGGCCTGTTGAGGGACACGTTGTTGTTATACTATTATAGTACGGTAGATTTTATCCAAAATGTATACCTCAGCGAAACCCTGAAGACCTCCCATTCACTAATCGAAGACACTTCATTCCACTTCGTTTGCATTACCCACTAAATATTGGACTTACTTGATAAGATATTGAGTATTTTCTAAGTTTCATTAGCGTAGTGACGATACGATCAAGGGTGCTTATCTAGATGTAAAGATGTTCCAAAACATTGCTGAGTAAATTAAGGTCATCCTAAGTATCCTAATTTCTTCTCGCTGAATCCGACCAGTAATCAGGATAACAGGACACTCTCCAGGAACACTTAACTTTCACATAAAAAGTCCTCAAGGATCAAGGATCTGATTATTTGTGGTTATAGGGAGAATAATCGTATCGTGTTGTTTCATTTCAGGTGGACCCATCGCCTCCAACAGGCAGGTAATACCAAGTTAATCTGGATTCCGAGGATGTCCCAAACAGTTCTAAGTTTGTGATAGAATTAGTCAATTGATAAATCATCATTTTCCTCACTATATGACAGCCTTCTTGGCACACAATTATGTAGACATTGATTACCGAGCTAATTAGTTGGAGCGTGTTGTTAACAGGTATGAGGCAACGCCATAAAGTAAGCTTTAGCAGTTATGAGACAAACTGTTACTGTCGTATTTAACACGCATTACAGTTGCAAACATTTCTCATTAAACTACATTTTTAATGTAACTTCAGTAGTTTTTGAAAATGTTGTATTTTAATAGGACATTTAAATATCACGGTAGCTACAAAGCAGTCATTGAATATGTTTTTTGGAATGAAAACTTTCAAATGCGTGGTATTAGAAAATCTCAACACGTTACTTATAAATCTCCAATTACAAACTCTTAATTGCATTTGGCCAAATATTAAGCAATACATCCCAAAATACTCGCATATAAAAATAGTTTTTATCAAATAAAGCCTTCGGAAACAACAAGACATCACACTTAGTTTAGTGTGGCCGTGACATAAGCCTAGATAGCATTATACGATGGAAACCTAAGACAAGGAAAATAATTTCAAACTTATTTTTAACAAAATTATATAATTTTACAATAAATCGTATAAATACATATAATTCAAAATTACAAATACCAGTTTGAAAACGTAAAACACAGAATATTTCATTACAACATTCAATTATTTTTTGTCTCATTGATAAATCAGTTTGTTCTACAGCCGTATGCTACACCCCACTGGTCAGGCACTAGAATATTACTGAAACATCATAAACTAACCCTCAATAATTGCTGAGGTATTCTCATTACATCATGGATTCTCTATATGATATTATTTCGTTCTACGACTAACTCTACCTCATAGTCTTAAAGGTATTAAAATAATAGAAACTCACACAAGCTACTAAACCTAATTTCACGAATTTTCGATCATACACGTGTCTTTTATGAAGGATTTTGCTCTGTAGCTGCAGGGATTCGCTATCATCCTATATCATTATTTGGAGAATTGGGAGGGTCTAGTAACGATTTTGAATGGGAACATTGACTGATGTTTTCTAAACAATATAGAAAATAATTAGGAAAACAACCAATGGAATGTAAAATTGTGACCCTCGATAAACTCGAAGAACAAATAAAAGAAAGATTATTACCTATGATTTTAAGCATGAGCCTCACTGCAAATTTCTGTATGCAGGGGTGGGCTTATATACGATTATGTTATATGTAAACATTATGAATTAGCTTTTTATAAGACCATACATTGTCTAATCTCACAGGCTCTATGGATATCTACCATTAAGATCATAATGATATCTTTCAAGAATTTAATTCAAGTTCAAGTTTTAATGAAATTGGATTTTGATCAAAAAAATCTTCAAATAAGTATAGAAAAGTCCGGCCACACTAAGGGTCGGGTTATACATATTATACACACGTTAATTTAACACCGACATTGGACTACAGCAAACCACGGGTTTATATTTGCTAGTCATTGTTAAATGATTTTGTGATAAACGTTTAGAAACGCCGAGTCTTTTTCAACTGTCAAAGGATAGTGATAAACAAATCAAATACCCCAGCTGCACTTTTAGAAGTATACATACCGAAAACGTAACCTAGAATACGCTAATGCTAGTTATATCGTGTCCAGCAGTCGATAGTCGGTGACGAAAGGGGCTTTCGATATTCTCATAAATTTTGAGGTGGAATTAGAATTGGCAGCGATGTGGGATTTGGCTTGAGACGACAGTTGCGCAGTTGGCAGAACTGCCCAACAGGGAGGGACCACTGCAACCATAGCGAGCGGACAGTAGGTGACCTGACATCGACTATGCGAGATGAACCTTGGGGATTCGAGAATATTCTCTTCTCAGATATGCTTCCTACCAAAACTTCCAATCGCATTTGAAACATTACTGGCTGAACCATTACACCACAGAGCCCTCACTTTTTACGATTCAATTATTTTGTATTTGGCCGTTTCTTTCACACATATGTTAAAATAACCAAACTAACATATGATCGGAAGAAAATACCTGTCAACTGACTTTTATTTACTGTGTGTGTGTGTGTGTGTGCGTGTGTGTGTGTGTGTGTGTGTGTGTGTGTGTGTGTGTGTGTGTGTGTGTGTGTGTGTGTGTGTGTGTGTGTGTGTGTGTGTGTGTGTGTGTGTGTGTGTGTGTGTGTGTGTGTGTGTTGTGTGTGTGTGTGTGTGTGTGTGTGTGTGTGTGTGTGTGTGTGTGTGTGTGTGTGTGTGTGTGTGTGTGTGTGTGTGTGTGTGTGTGTGTGTGTGTGTGTGTGTGTGTGTGGGGTGTAAATTAAGTTCTGGTACGCCTGAATATATTCCGAACGGATTGAAATACCTATGTACAATCTTTATCATACTTATTATACTATTTTTTTGAATTTTTGAAGGGTAAAAGTATTTCTCCCCCTTTAACAAAAGTTATTGGATAGTAACCCCTTAAATCGTAATGCCACCAACAAAAGGTCCCCTCTTACCAAGATTATGCACACCAGAAACATTAGGTACTAAGTAAAGGGTTGCTGGGCTCCTCAAAGTCTTACTAAAATATATCACGCATGCAAATATTGTCCCTACAGATTATTATTTTTTGCCTATAACTTTTATTAGAAACGGCGGCGGCGTCTAGATGTTTTCTTATTATAGTTGTGTTTCTATTGAATAGACCTTTAAAATGACATGTCACAATAGTGGTTGCAATTTTGTTCATTTACGGTTACCCTTTCTACCTCCCTATGAAAAAGGCGGTGAAATTTGTTCCCTCCAAAAAGGCCAAAATGTTTTTAATAGGTATGAAGATTTTGTATCGATATCTCAATCCGTTTGGAATATATCCAGGCGTATCAGGAGTTAATTACACCCTGTATGTATTGAATTGTCAGGTTAGCAGGTAAGTAAGGTAAGAACATTCTACACTCATCTTCCAATTGGGTAGCATCTGATCAATGAGCAGAACATTCTCCGATAGTTGGCCTAATTGCAGGACATGGATAATTGAGAAAACGTCTTTATGGAATGGGCACCCCGAGGGATACTCCGTTCTGAAGGCTATGAAATAAGCAAAACGAAGGCGGAGAACATTTGTGTTTGGACTAGTCTTGTACCAGCTACGAATCGTTTTGTCATCTCTGGCACTATAAAGAAGAATGGTTAGTTTGAACCATAGATTACATAAGACCAATATATGGACCATGCCTAACTTCAATTTCACAAAATTGTTGTGTGAAATAGAACTAGTGTGTTTATTAAACATATGAAACATTTAATCAACTGTTGTTACTTAACTATTATGGTCGCAGTCACTGCAGGTTTGTTTGCAAGCTCCTTTTGATGAATGTGTGATAAACTTTACTACACTGTTGAGCAGACACGCAAATTTGAATTATCAATTAGAGTTCAACTTCATTAGTTTAGTGTAACCGTGACATAAGCCTAGATGACAACGTACTCTTGATGGAAACCGAAGACAAGGAAAATAATGTCAAACTTATTTTATACCAAATAATATAATTTTATAATAAAACATATATATATATATATATATATATATATATATATATATATATACACATATAACGCACAATTATAAATACTAGTTTGACGAACGTAATTTCATAAATACAATTTAACGGCAAAAAAATATAAATAGTGAAATTTTGGCTTTTAGTGTTGAGATTAATATACAATTGTTTCTCCCATTAACCATACACAAACTTTCACTGCCTATGAATGTAATAGTTTTGATGATTCCTTAACTTAGTTTTGTGGCAGGTTTCATTTACTCTTTTGGAACAGCAGTGCACTTACTTTTTAATATTTTCTACATATAGATTTAATTAAAAGAATTGTATGGTTTTATTCTGGTTCCAGTTAAAAACAACAATCACCCATAAATATTTAACAGCGATACAATTCCCAAGTAATCTTCCTAACAATACTGACGTTATCATTACATCCATCATTTGGTGTCTCTCATACTTGATTCAAACAACAAGGTTAAAATTGGACACATCTGTTTGTCTTATACTTGGGATGAAAAGTACAATATATTAACGCTGCTGAAAGGAGGCAGTTTAACATTTTTCAAACGTAAAATTTTAAAAACCTACAAAACAAGAAATTCTTAATAAATATTAACTGTTACCCGCAGCTTCGCACGCAAGGTTCATGGTTTTGCGCGTGTATCAGAACTTTCGATTCGAATAAATTATACTTCTACGTCAATGTTCAGTTTGCCTTATTTCCTCGATCAAGAAAATATATATACTGAGTGTCCTATAACTCCCTTGACAGAGGTACACCACATTATTACTCAGGATAAACATATTTCACCATATGAACACTCTGAGGTTCTCAGGGAATAGCCAACAATACAAACACTGAAATACTTAATATTTTCTAAACTGTACTGTTAAAGGTATGTTTTATTATTAAAACTTATAATTTTCCTATCTGAATATTCATTTACTCTGTGCTCAACAGCGGTTGCAGAAAAGGTTGAAATAACAAGTGTTGTTACTTCAACCTTCAGGACTATACAGCTCTATACTTTCAGGACTATAGATGTAAACAATTTGGAAATAATGGTTAAATTGATTAAATGTATGTGCTATCATAAAACAACGTTTATACATTATTTTAATGTTGTTGTATCTCTTAATACTTTACAAATGTTGATTACATGTAACACACTCTTTCAATTAGTAAAACTAGTTATTTGTAATGCAACTTTAGAGAAAAAAATGTTGATTACATGTAACACACTCTTTCAATTAGTAAAACTAGTTATTTGTAATGCAACTTTAGAGAAAAAATGTTGATTACATGTAACACACTCTTTCAATTAGTAAAACTAGTTATTTGTAATGCAACTTTAGAGAAAAAATGTTGATTACATGTAACACACTCTTTCAATTAGTAAAACTAGTTATTTGTAATGCAACTTTAGAGAAAAAATGTTGATTACATGTAACACACTCTTTCAATTAGTAAAACTAGTTATTTGTAATGCAACTTTAGAGAAAAAAATGTTGATTACATGTAACACACTCTTTCAAGTAGTAAAACTAGTTATTTGTAATGCAACTTTAGAGAAAAAATGTTGATTACATGTAACACACTCTTTCAATTAGTAAAACTAGTTATTTGTAATGCAACTTTAGAGAAAAAATGTTGATTACATGTAACACACTCTTTCAATTAGTAAAACTAGTTATTTGTAATGCAACTTTAGAGAAAAAAATGTTGATTACATGTAACACACTCTTTCAATTAGTAAAACTAGTTATTTGTAATGCAACTTTAGAGAAAAAATGTTGATTACATGTAACACACTCTTTCAATTAGTAAAACTAGTTATTTGTAATGCAACTTTAGAGAAAAAAATGTTGATTACATGTAACACACTCTTTCAATTAGTAAAACTAGTTATTTGCAATGCAACTTTAGAGACTAAGATGGGATTTCTCGCAACTGTAGAGACCTTTGGGCCATATCCCGGAGGGATTTTCTAATTAAAAAAAAATTGCCTATATGTTAACCAAGGACTAAGTATATCCATAATATTGAAATAACATTTTAGTACAATCTGAGCGATAGTTTTTACGTGAGGCGTAACACAAATACACATAAAATTGAATGTTTCCATAATAGTATAGATATGTGTATAAAACAAATACTAACAACAATTACCACTTTCTTCATTGCGGATAGAATAAAATATCCCTGACAAAATTTATTTTACTATTGAAATAAACTTAAACTGTTCGTAAATGGGTATTTAATATTCTTGCACATGAAAAATATTTTTAAAATAAGTTTCTGGGAAATATTTTATTAGTACATAGCAAGTGAGATTCTAAATATTTTGGTCTCTTTTGGACTATATTAGTTGCAAATTTGTTTAAAGTTGGTTTCACCGAAGTTATAACTGTTTTAACACCTTTCTAAACCTTTGTTTTGAAACTAGGGGAAATTTATCGTTGGCTATAATTATTAAAACTTAGTTGGTAAAGTGAATAGACATGATAATTTAATCCCTTTAATTAAATTATTTAATGACTTAATGCAATACATGTAATATAGTAACTAATTAAAGCCGTTTTATTGAAAACAAAATTAATAGAATTTCTTTCAATATACAGGTAGAATGAATTTCAATACCGTCAGGATATATCAAATTATATAAATGATTTTCCACAATTTAATAAAATATATGCAAATAAACTAAAAGGGAAAAGAACACGCAAACCCAAATAGTAATTTTAATCTATTGTCTGCCAATAAGAACAATAACATACAAAAATTAAGTTATTGACTTTCCAGAATTTATAATAAAATTAAATGTCTGAATGAATCATCCAGATTGTATAAAGATAATTAAAAAGGTGTCTTGAAATAATATTTTAAAAACCACTCATAGACTTCACTTTTGTAAAATATTCTTTTCCTTTTTGGTATGTTAGTAAAGAAATAATTTTTTTTATAGAGTTGTCACTCACATTTTTTTTGTCAGTCAATTTTACTTATGACGATCCTCTGATTCTGGAACTATGGTTTAGAAGGAGAATTTCAGCAGATTAGAGAGCAACAGTTTATTTTAATTTTAATATTTCATATTGTTAAAATTCCATAGTTTATTAAAGACTAGATAGGTCCTTCATTAAATCATGTCTTTGTTTATCCGTCATCCTATGTTCTTGACTTAAAGGTCCTAGATACTTCAAACTTAGTACATAGGTTGCTGTTGGACGAAGGAAGAA
The DNA here is from genome assembly GCF_021130785.1 of Homalodisca vitripennis. Classification (NCBI taxonomy): domain Eukaryota; kingdom Metazoa; phylum Arthropoda; class Insecta; order Hemiptera; family Cicadellidae; genus Homalodisca; species Homalodisca vitripennis. The sequence goes on from NC_060207.1 coordinate 94,056,850, forward strand.
CTCCATTGATTTTTGTTGTGAAAAGGTCAAATGGCAGTCCGTCTGTATGTACGAAAACTCTTTCGTTACTTTGTGGCGGATTCTTCGATACTATGGTTTATTTATTTAAAACCCATCTATAAACAGTGCTATACATAATATTTGTATAAAGATAAAAAAACTTTGTAACAGTATACATTATTATTGTATATTTTTTATTTCAATACATAATTAATAAATACTTATTAATAAATTTTATTTACTCTCATGACTCGTAAAAACGCTCTTTTGGAATATTACTACTGCGGTAGCGGTAGTACTATGGTAGTATGATATATCAACGAAAAATAAATTTTAAATTGTAATGACAAAATAAAGATGAAGTAAGTTTTGTGCTTTCAATGTCAATCCATTGAGTGACACAGAAGCTCCTAATGATCAATCCACTAGTTTTCTCTCGTTGCTACTACTGTTACTTGTAAACAGTTAAATTTTGGCATTGGAAATTGGTTTCAGCAACCTGTTAACAAACTCGAAATCGAAATATACTTATTTTATGCATAAATACCTTGTTTTCAATTAGTGTCCAATTAATGTTATTTTCATGATTCATTCCTGAAACTTTGGAAAATAAATGTTGATCACTTGAACTTTTTAGTAACATCGTGCGATCGTGGAGTTATTATAATTTTACAGTTTTGTAAAACACAAAATTTTAAAAATAGATGTTTTAAAATTTAATCACCACCTCTCAGACGGAAATCAGACACGTTGGAAGCCTCGATGTTCTGACAATATCAGATGGGTGAATCAGCTGGAGAATGTCACCCCAGACCTCTGGACCCCCGCCAACAATCTCTGTACATCCACGTCCCTGAGACAATGTCATTCACCACTCCTCTCTCCTCCCACCGCTACCCACCACCCACCAAGCCAGAGAGGAGCAGAAAGCGCCGAGTTGTCGGATTTGGGTCACGCAGTCGCAAGGTCGTTTATTTTTCCCAATGGAAGAATTTGAATAAACATCACAAAACTTATTTAGCGCATGGCCTGCCATAGTTTCCATTTCATATTTCGTCTGACAAATTATTTAAAAACTACTGTTTTAATCTTTGATAGTTTATTTGTTAAATGATTTGATCTAGTACATTGTTCATTTAGCATTAAAATACCATTAAATATACAATTATTAAACGTTATTAGCTATTAAATCAATGTAAGAACCTATAGCCAGTTATAACTTCTTGCCTAAGCACAACTAATTTTAATTTAGATACACAACTGTTTTCACATAACTTTCAAGAGAATAAATAATTTTAAATTATCAATGTTTATTAACTGTTTAGAGATTTAACCAGAATATTGAATTTATTTAATTGCGAATTCACATGTTTATTCTAAATAGCAAAATAATATTCCTCGTATGAGAATAATTTTAAGTTTATATGCATTAAGCAGTATTAAAACATATATTTATAGATACGTTTATTTTACTATGGAATGCTGAGCTAAGAAACCTACTGGGCTCTGAATTATTTGTCCTTATTAACCTGGAATTTAGATTCTAATTTGTCAGTTTGGAGAATTGCTGCGCTACCAACGAGAACCTGATGGTTTTATTAAATTTTCTTTAGAACGACAATGAAATTAATACTAGTTGTATTACAGTTCATAAGTTCTCAATTAATTACATCCATTGGAGAACCAATTACCCAGAAATGATTAATCATGCAAAGCGAGTATGTATTTTACATCGCCAATTACAATATTTATAATGAAAACTGCATTGTTGTTGTTTCAGAATGTCGACAAATTTCTCCATCAGCGTCATTTAAAACTAAATATTTGTAGGGATTTCAATTTAAGGTACAAAATTTGCTACTGTACAAAACGGCTTTGGTAATGTTTGATCAGAGATAGGTAACGTCCAGCAATAACGATCAACAAACTGAAGCGCGTATAATATCGGATTGACTGCGAAAACTACTTTTCAAAAGTTGGGAGTCCTAAGCGAATATTTTCACAAATAGCTAAAATTCATCATTAGGATTTTTCAATTTACTTTGTATGGAGTGAACATTTTACAGTATAATAAATTGAATGTAGTGTTTTTACTAAATGAGTACCAACTGCCCCTGCATTAACGTAAAATAGGCAATATGCGAGCTGTATTGTTATTGTATTATTGATTCGAAGGCGCTTTATAATTACACAAGCACATCTGTAATCCTTGAACGCTACGACAACAAACCCATGAAATAATAATTTCATTTTAATATAAAATCAGTAAGCTTAATATTTTTAACATATATCTTTCCAGTAATTCGGTTTTCCCTACACACTATCTAGGTTCCAATTACAAAGAACCGGTTTCTTTATACTATTGTTTCTAATTATGTTATATACATTACATTATGAGCAGCACTTATGTGTAACATAAAATGAGTGCATTAGACAGCATTAGAATTGAATACTAATATGAAATAGTATTTACTGTCTTTAGTAAGCATTTCTAATGTACTCGTTATGGTGATTAAGTGTACTCGTAGAAATCAATAATTATTGTGAATTTAATCCGTATTTCAGAATAGTAGTTATAATGGAATGTTGAGTTCCACTGATAACATGAGAAATGCATTTCAATGTCCGATTATTTTTTAAATTACGGGTTAAATAGTAACAAATTAACGAAAATAAAAAATATAAGTAAGTTATAAAGGGGAGATTTCACCACCTGAATGAATCCGGGATGGCGATGTCCACTAGCGTGTGTTCTAGGCGGCCAAGCTGAGTCATTCGCTATTTACGGTCAGCGTGCATATTTCTGTACGTAATTCATTCCAGAAACGCCAGGTTACATCGTTTTGTGTACTTGCCTCTAATATGTTTCACTTATTACTATGCACAAGACTGTACTTTGCCCTTTTGGTATAATCATTTGCAAATATGGATAAAACTAGTTCCCTTGAATGGCATTAGCTATAACGTTTATATTATTACTTTTTTCAATTTGTCTTTTGATTTATTAGGTTGCCATCTTCACTTTAATTTTATTCCACTGTTTTCTTGTTGTTCAAGTATATAACATCAGTATATGCAAAGGGTAAATAGTGCTTTCACGTCAGTTACACATTTTTTGTTATATTTAGTATTACAAGTAATATTTGTGTTATTTCATCACGTGTTATATTTCGTTCAGTTGTTTTCAACATCTGGTGTTGCGACAGGTTGATACAAGTGATTTTAAAGTGGTTTTTATTGTTATTTATATACGTCAATCAATTATTTAATAGGTGTCAGACAACTTTCAAACAACCAATGTCTGAATAGTTGAGGTAATACTGTATTTGACTATTCTACCATAATGAAACACCCTTTGTAAATGAAACGATGTGGTAAGACGTGGTAAGAACATACCTTAAATGGTGTTTATGTGCAGCTATATTCACTAGTATTTATTTATTTTAAACGTTTTTAGTTATTAAAGTATCACTATTTTTAATTGAAGTAATTATTTTGATAGCTTAATGAAATAGAATGTACAGAGCATGTTCACGTAATGTAATAATGCAATCTTTCTTAATCGTTCCACGCTTTAATTTACAAATCTATAATTTTGTTAATGTAAACAACAAAATTATTATAAGAATTGTATTGTGTAGCGCCTTCTATAGAAGGCCGCAATAAGTAATACACAGGTGATCTGCAAACATTGCCTACAGTTTTATGTTGGGCTGAAGAAAATGCATTGTTTAATAATATTACTATCTTGATATATTATTAAATAAATTAGTAAAGTATTAATCTCTTTGTTATATAACTAATATGGGTTTCTTTAGCTATTTAAGAAGTTCCGTTTCATTTTAGTATTTAAAATTCTACAGTTTTAATCCTAAATGTTTATTAAACTCATTGTCATGTTACTAATGAAATGTAACAAGAACGTTTTACTCGAATGAAAATACAATTGAGTAATTTATTTGTGTAATAAGCAAAATTGTATAGATAATGGGTACAGTAAATAAGAATGCAGCCAAAAATGACGAAATTGTTACAAAGTAAAAATGTATTAAGATTACAATTTACAACTATACGTATAATGGAAATTCCGAGCTAAATAACTTCATTGTGCAAAATGCATTGAAATTGTCAAATTAAAATTGATTAATTCCCTATAAAGATACACTATATTAAAAACAAAGAATTTAGTTAATAAAATTTGATGCTTAGCTTCAGCTTAAAAACGAAGACTATTCATGGGTTGGGTTGCTCCTATGCCTTTTATGTAACCACATATTTTAAAATTTAATCAGTTTATAAACAGTTCTAGGTTTTAAGATAACCATTTAGATTACTGCAAGAAGAAACATGTAACTATTTTGTTTTATCTTGACTCATTCAATTAACTAGCGACTTTTTTATGTGTATCGTAGGGTCAGTTCATACATATTCCCTTTTTGTAGTTTAATGTTTTCCGTGGGTATCTAAAACTCCTTTAAACAATAATCTATTGGTATAAAATCCCCATGAGTATATGGAGGAGCTCTCAGAGAATATGGGCAGCTGAACATGATACCAAATTCTCAAAGTAATATTCTAGAGGAGAAATCTGCTGTAAAATAACGGCGAAACAATGATTAGGTATTTCCTAAGATATTTCAGTTTGTCTTATTAATTTTACAACATCCTATCTTAGAATTGCTTCTAGAAGAGAGAGACATTATTTGATTACATTTTACTTTTATAAGGTTAGACGTACCATGCTAAATAAATATAGTCAACCTTTTTAACATCAAATTTTAATACTATGGCTTCATAGAAATACTTTGTGAACATTATAAATTACTTAAAGTTATGTGCAATGTTCACAATATAACTAAGTTTTAAAATGTATATAAGTATTTATTAACAATAAAGTTACATTATTATTACTCACAAAAATGTAATAGTATTATGCAATGGTCATAAATGAAAACAACTTCAACAAAGAAGATAGTGGCAAGTAATAAAAACATCTGGCAGCTTGTAATGTAGAAACCACACATTTGTCTTCGATTGGTTAAGTTCCGGATAATAGCAAACATAAACACAAACATTTTAAATTTATATGTTATAATATTTTAAAAACTTACATCCTTGTAGTACGTAAGGATATTATGACCACAGATTGCTGTATCTCATAAACTGAGCTGTCACACGTTGATAGTGAATATTGTTTAGTACTCGGTTTAAAAGCTAAGAATATTCATGATTTGTTGTTTGAGATGTAATTGTTTGATATCTCATATTTATCAACCGATTTTCTTAAACGTACTATCGTTGAATTTTTTATTAAATTGTCAAACTAAAATAAAACAACTTTAACTTTCTTATCATCTGTCATTTTTAAGATATTTACTCTTAAAGATTTTAGGAAGCCGCCATCTTAAAAATAAAGCTTCTAAAAGCTTTAATTTTTCTGTAATAAGGCCGTTAGGTTATAAAGATATATACCAAATTTTAAAAGTCTTCAAATTCAAAATAGTTTTGTGAAAAAAACAAAATGGCGCATACTCGAGCAGTTATCGAGTTTTATAAAGTTTGTTTGAATATTGGTAGAGAGTTCTGGGACATTCTGAATATCAAAAACTAAATTGTGTTTAAAAAATTCGACATGGTGTAAACTGAAAAAACACATTGCTTGTTATTTTATGCCTATATTATTGCAAATTGCAACACCAAGTAAACAGCCTCACTACCTTTCCAGCAACTTCACTATTCTAATTTCTAACTATATCACCACCATCCTCATTAACTTTTGATTTACCTTAGTTTATGCAATTGTACACTAATGTGAACAGGAAAATTCACATCACTGTTAACAAGGAAAAGAAAAAAAGGATTAAAGCTCTGGCTAGTGCAAAACATTATTGACCCTGGGGTCTATGAAGATAGGATTCCCGGAATGTGAATTCTCGGAGTATTTTCTACTCTAATATATAACCTCTCATCCCTCTACTCATAGAATAAAGAATTCTGTAACCTTTGTTACTTTGCTTCATAACTCGACACCATACATGAATAAACCTCTATTCCAAGAATATGGTAATTTTCCATATCAATCGTTGTAGTTATGTGGTAATTACTTTATGTTTATATTGTTGTAACACTCTGTTCCGTTGAAGTTAGCGATTAATTAATTTCATTACTCTTTTTTATCTAACTCTTTATCTTCCAACATAAATTTTTAAGTTTTTCCATTACCTTTACTCGGATTATAATTGAAATTGCACGCAGTGTTGTAAAAACATTACCTATTGGTTTAGTTAGCCAAAATTGCAGACATATATATGTTTATATATGTATATAGCCTATATATATATATATATATATATATATATATATATATATATATCTTTGGGAAACTTAAAGAAAGTTAGTTTTCAAACTAAAGCTCTCTGTTTAGAAACATTATTATACGTTTTTGGAAACATGTTACGCCAATAAAGTTTTAAAGTGTTCTCACAACTGTCATTTAACAAAACATTACATACTTTTATAGGAAAAAGTACTAAAAATTGTTACCCAAAAATACATATTGAAGTATTGATGAAAGGTCAATTGTGGTTTTATTCTGAATGTAGATAAATAAAGCCTTAATAGAAGTTACGCATAAGTTTGATACGTGTGAAATTTTAAAACTCTAATTTAGGTGTGCAATCCATTAAATTTTGATTTTTTTATACATAAGATCAAAATTCATAATATGTAACTTTAACGGTTCCCTTTACAGTCGTATATCTGTTCATAAAATATAATATATACACATCGGTAAAAACGTAAAACATGAAAACAAATATGAGAGGTAAAGGTTTAAGATTTTACCTGATGTTATCACAAAGCAAAGTACTTTCTGTATCGGATTACTTAATAAGTGTACGAGTACTGCAGCCAGCCGACACGTTTAAAGTTCCGTAAACCTGTTATAGCTCTGTGGGTTGGCAGTATTAACTTCACGAATAATTTACGTTTCCCCGAGACAGTGGGTGTACAGTTTCCATAAATCTTTATGAATCCACCTTTACACCGCTTATTGGGTTGGCAGCCATGGCTAGTGTTTGATTGTTGACAAACACGCCCCGGTCGGTTGCGAAACCCGAACAACCGCTCGGATTGGCTTTAGAGCTGCAATTGTTTTACTGTTGCGGTGCGAGGATGGCGGAGCCAAGCCAAACCGAGGCGAGGGCGAGGACGCTTGGTGTAGGGTAGTGACGTAACTGCAGACCATGCTCGACGCCCGCCCCAGGCCCAAAATACCGCTAGTGTCAGTGTGTGCCCGACAGTGTTCCCGCGAGGTCTCCGCGAGTGTTAACTTCTGTGTGGATACTCGGACCCACCTGTCTGGTATACCTCCTACACTGTGACACAGTCCTTCAACACGTTCTCTTGTATTACGTCACTCACTCACTCACTCCGTTTTACCCTGTTTTTGGGTGTCTATAATTGTTTTGCCGATCTAAAAACATTAAACATTTAACATAAATCGATACATGGTTTTTATTTATCACATATAGCAATAACTCATAATAGGATTTCATACAAATTTTTCTTATTAAATAATAGTAGATTAGACCAATACTTGACATAATATAAGTTACGACTAAATAGTTTTTGAGGCAAACCTAAAAATAATATGCTTTTCAAAACATGTTTAATAAATTACTAAACAACCCTTGAGATATTTATAATAATAAAAATTACTACACGTACAATCACGTTAACATTGGTAATGAACCTGTTAACCTTTAAATTGATAAAATAAAGTATTTTGATAAATAAATACCAGCAAATGAACAAGTGTTAACTTCCTGTTTCGTTTGACTATTACTACTTATTGTTAAATTAATACATTTTTATAGAGGACCCACTTTTTAAATATTAAATACAATTCACAAATAAGTTAACAATATTATATGATCGTTCAAGTTTTTTGTACTTGACCTGGTTACCTGAAACATAAATTTACTTAGAAACTGGACTTAATAATATATGTCGTTATTAATGTCTCAATGTCAATGATAGTTCCCGAGTTAACTAACTCATTTCAATGATAAAACTCTCGCAGGAAAAATATAAATAAAAATAATCCAAAAGATTTGTACACTTCACTCAAACGCATTGTTGAGGTATGAACATTATCAAGTTTTCTCATATTTCTTGAAATATTTATATATTTTTGTAATATACAGTACTATATTAAAATTCTTTATTGATGTACCATACATTGACTGTAGTCTATTTACTTTATTCAATCCTGCGATTAATGTAGGTATTCATTTTACCCCTCTTGAGGAAACCATAGTTATCTACTTAAGAAGTTTCAGATTCAGAAAACCCAAGAGGCTATATTATCAGACCAGCGTCAGCTGGCTTAGAAGTCATATCACGGCTTCGGTTATTTATCCTATCCTAAAGACAAAAGTGGGTAGTTAAGGGTACCAGACGAACAAACTAAAAATAATTGTGACAACACACAAACAAACAACAACCAACAATAAACAAACAAACAATTGTGGGTTGTTTTCTGTTGATGACTAAATAATGTAGACTTTTCTGTTCCAGCAATATCAGGATTATTGACTATACTTGACAATACTTTTAGTTTAATACAATTTAAAATCGAGGATTCTCTACTATACTGAACTAAAGAACTGAGTGATTTCTTAAAAGCGGAAAGAAGGCAGGCTGCGCATCTGAGACACCTCTTTCAACATGGGATAGTTTAAAACAACGTAGTAAGGAGGTATTGATCTTAATCCATAAACTTTTCACTTTATAATATCATATTGTAGTGTCTCTATCCTAATCAACTCTTAACATACTTTTCGCTCTAATATTCTTTGTGATTTATGTTCAATATTGTGTTTCTTAATTGGAACATCTAATGAATATCAATAATAAACCATTATTATTATTAAATAATCGTATTTTTTACAATTCATTACCATTGATACAAGTTTTTATAGTGGACAATTTATGGATTTGAGACGAATTCCTATTTATAACGCAGCTATAAAATGTAGCCCCATGTTAAAAGCGGAGTCTCAGATGTGCGGCTGGCAGCTCTTAATGGCTGCATATATCCTGGTATTACATTTAATCTAGACGAACTTCAGTTACTAGCTAGTTGTCTCGATGTTTGGTAGTGGTATGGCCACGATTGAGAATTGGTGCACGCTGAAGCACCTAACTTAAGATTATTCTTCGCATGGAACGAACATTAACAAAAAATCGAACACTATTTTTTACCTAGTCCTTCTTCATTGTAATATTGTATATCCTTGAGCACAGAGCATATTCACAACATAAATTTAAGAAAAACGTACAAAAAATTGATTTTCTATTTCTTGAGTAGAATAACTAATTAAAATCGTGGTCCAAATAGTATTTTAATGTTTTGAATATAAGTTTTCATTTGCCCCTTACTTTATTACATCCGTATAGTGCATATTTCATTTTCACGTGTTTCATATTTTCTGGAAGTTAATAAACCGTAATATATCTATAATTAAACAAACAAATCTTCTGTTCTGGTAGATCTCTACATTTTCATAGTGCAAATGTTTTCTTAAATGGTGCAGCAGAAAGTTTTCTTTTGATTGTTAAAATATGGACAATACTTAATGATTATTTTCGAATATTACAGTTTTTACTGCATAATAGTATCTTATATAAGGATGTATTTCTTGTATTAAACCAAAATAATCTTTATGTATCTGAAGAAATTCCCTTAAATACATTTTGAGAGTATTCACATTTTTTTACAAATACGAAATTTATTCCTGATTTAATTTAGATTTTAACTATCATTTTCCTACATCCTTTATTCATGTTGGGAAGAACATTGTAAATCAACAAATGTTATTTTTTACTGTAATCTGCATCATTGGCATGAAACACTGATTATAACAATATATCTTTTCTTGCATTATTTAGGTTACGATTTAAAATTTTAGCACAAAATCTTGGATAACACCGAAATCTACCTTCGTATTTACTCGTATTGAAGCACATAATTATTGTGCTTTATCAATTATCAATGTTCGTTATAGGAGAAATTTCTCTTTTTTCTATTGTGATTTTATCTCGCCGGCCGGAACAATAAACAAAGCTGGACTAATTTGGTACAAAACTAGATCTGAACCACGTGCTGCCAACTTCTCCAGGCAAGAATGTGCTATAACAAGACAGAGACAGAGGAAGCTGGAGTCGCCACGTGTCCTGCTGGTGTCGTGTCGGCCTGTTGCGTTTATTCGGTTAGAGAAACCACAACTAAACACGATGTTATCACATGTGTGGGTGCGTGGATAGTGCTATTAAATAAATTACAGCTTATAACAGTATACAAAGATAATGTTTGAAAGCCTATCCACCTAGATGTTAAAATGAGATGGAACATGCAAATGTTAAGTTTAGCTCCACTTCACCTTCCGCTTGGTGCAGCGTCTGAAACCTAACACTGTCGCAGACGTGACACCTGGAATATGGAGTCTACGTCTGACTGAAGATATCCAAGAGTCGTCGGCGAAAATGTAAAAAACGAACCATTTGCGTCGTTTCGACAGCAGAGACTGCAACACTATAAAAGAGCTCCGTCTTGTAAACAAGACGTTGGGTAAACAAGAAGCTGGGTAAACCCAGTAGCCACCCAGTGCAAGCTAGATGACTAGATGACGCTTTATCAAAACATCTTTTATGTGTGAATTCAGTTTTGATAAACTTCAATTAGTTGAATTCTGTATTGTTCGAATTATAAAGTTCTGATTTGTATAAGCTCTTTAATAATAATCTTCCGTACACAAATGTAAAAACCCGTTTATTGTTCAAATCGTTAACCCAGCCACTCACTTGTTACACATCCCATTAACTTATGTTTATATTTTACATTTTAATTCCCAGTTATTATTTCCAACTACCTTTACATTTTTAATGAGGCTTTTTGTTGTACTACATTATCTTAATACAAACTGTTTAATATAACATTTGGTATCTATTATAACTATATAGCTTTTTAAAACGCTTCCTTCAATTTCCAAAATAGTCTACCTGAAATTTTAACCTAGTTTTTTTTTAAATTATACACAAATTTTAACGTTAATGGTGACTACAATCCATGTATATCTACTTTTTAACTATTATCTTTAGAATATTGGAATAGAGGAGCCCATATAAGAAATGAAATTCAAAAATTGCATGTGTTAGATTTCTCTAATTAGTACATAATTACGACAGAACTATAATATTCACTAAAAACCCGAATATGGTAACTAATACTTTTCTTACATTATACCCATGGATGGACTTAAAGGCGCAATACAACTTGTATGAAGGAACTAATTAGGCGTGAAGTTAAACATTCCTTCATCGTTCTTGGGCCATGCTAGGGACACCCCGCATAAAATATAAGGTTTCCAAATTATGTATTTTTATTTATGGCAAAGTTTCGTACATTGAGACAAAATGGGCCACAGTTTTCAATGTCTCTGTCTGAGACTACAAACACTTGGGTCTGGTGCAGCAAAAATATTCCGAGAAGAAGTTATTGATTGTGACTTACGATTGCCATATACAATATACAAACATGTCTCTGTCTGACGACATACAAACACTTGGGTCTGGTGCAGCAAAAATATTCCGAGAAGAAGTTATTGATTGTGACTTACGATTGCCATATACAATGTCTCTGTCTGAGACTACAAACACTTGGGTCTGGTGCAGCAAAAATATTCCGAGAAGAAGTTATTGATTGTGACTTACGATTGCCATATACAATGTCTCTGTCTGAGACTACAAACACTTGGGTCTGGTGCAGCAAAAATATTCCGAGAAGAAGTTATTGATTGTGACTTACGATTGCCATATACAATGTCTCTGTCTGAGACTACAAACACTTGGGTCTGGTGCAGCAAAAATATTCCGAGAAGAGGTTATTGATTGTGACTTACGATTGCCATATACAATAATTATTTAGGTACTGGTTCAGAGCATGTATTAGTTATTTAAAATCAAAGGACAACAACCTAAATTAAACAAAAGAAACTAAATTTGACATTCTCCTCAACGTAAACAATAAAGTTAATGTGGCTTTTTATTATGTAAATATTCAGTTTTTACATTAACAATTTTATATTATTACATTACTATTAAAAGTGTTCATACACATTTTAACATGAATAATTCAACACTTCATTCGGCTTAAATCCGAACGGTAGCAAGTGCGGTAGCAAGAAAAGTAGTACATTATAAAAACGTTATTAATCTGAATAGATTTCAATATTAAAAAGTAAACAAGTAATTTATTTTAACATAATTATCTCATGCAATCTCTCACTTTCTCTATAAGTAAATTTGGAAACGGGTAATGGCGTCAAACTTCTATTTATGAGCTCCCCGCCTCACCCCTACCTCTCGCGAGGAGCGGCCAGTTGGCAAGCCTCCTCCATTGTTGTTCCGACTCGCTATAGGCTACCAGATATTTCCAAGATGTTCCCCGCACTTGAAGTTCAAGCTTCATAAATAAACTCATAAAGGTTTACAGATACGGTTCGATCTTTGCCAACTCCAATACATCTATTCTTTCATCCAGAGCATGATGACAGCTTTTAAGCGTTTTTTACTCACCGCGACAACTTGCACTAGTTGAAATTAAGCGCTGTATCTTAATATTCAAGTTTGAATAGTTATTGTTTATACAAGTGGTATTTTAATTTATAACTGCTGTAGTACATTTTACAAAACCTAAAGCACGTGCAACTACGGGCAATTCAAATATATACTGTAATTATTATATTTTATACAAATATTTAATTTCTTTACTTAGTTTTTTTATCTTTTTTACCAAGATAGGTAATAATCAATATGAAGGAATATTATACACGTTTTTTCCGTATGACACAAAAACATAATAAAAAATGACGTTGTAATAAAATATTTACGTTTTAATTAAACTAGCCATGCCTTAAAACAAAGCCCACATGAATAAATAAATAATTTTAAACAATTTATTAAAAGGCCTTTAAAAGTGATCTAATAAAAACAAATCTTAAACAAAACGTGCATTGTAACACAACAGGTACGGACATATTACGAGATAAAACATTTCTTATATTAGAATACGAGTAACAATCATTTGCGTATGTACTTTGTAAACAAATTCGAGTGTGCACTATGTATTGTATGGCGCCGGTCCTGTTTCTTACCTAGGTCCAGACGCCCATCAAGAGGAGGAGTTGTCTGTCCTCTTTGGCAATCCTAGGGCCCGTGGCACTGTGCCATGCAACAGGTGTTCACGCACTGCAGTACCGCACCGCGCTGCGTACATGCCAAACTGAATGAATTGCAAAATTTTCAAGAGCAGATAATTTTGACATGTTGCTCTACTGGGCATTTCTTAAAACACAAATTTAAGTGCAGAACACGATTAATTGTCGTTGCAGATCTTGCATAAGCTTGTCCTAAGAATGGTTACTGCTTAAAAGTAATTGTTTTGTGCAGAAGTAACCATCTGAAATCATTGCAGTAGCATAAAATTCTACTTTATATAACGATTTTTAAAATTATCAATCATGGTAGTGACAAAATTCTAGTATTTGCACTTTGTTTTCGATGGTGGCTATCAATAACGTATTCATCTGCAGGAACTAATAGTTTGTTTGCTAGTTGTCACAAATGAATGTCTGGTGACAACCAATATGATTGCTGGAGGACACCAATGTTTTATTTATAGCGGCCACAAACTGTTATTTTTTGTGACTACAACTAATGGCTACTGTGGACACCACAGCTTTTGCTTTTGCTGGTGGACAGTAATATTTTTGTTTCACCGATAGTGTTTTTTGGTGACTATCACTAATGACAGTAGTTGAGGACACTAATAGTTTTTTTTTCTTATGGCCACCAGTAGTGGTTGTCTGGTAGTCACAAGTAGATACTGCTGTAGACAACAATGTATTTGCTGGTGAACAATACTAGTGTGTATGTTGGACACTTATAATGTTTTCACAATTGAACTCCATACCAGCGTTATAGGACCTCTTTTCTTGACTGGTGATTACTCACAAGCATGTCCAATCGTGATAGTATGAGAGATTTATGACTTGCTATAACAGTTTATTAATCCAGTACTTTATCCTATACATTATTTACATCACCTGTTTCGAAGAATAGGAACACCAGAAGAATAAATTGGTAGATAAAGACCTAAGTAAATCTTTCTTGTCGATACCATATTGTCAGACACAACACACCCAACGCTATTACATAAGACCAGAAAATAGACAAAGTAGGATAAAAAGTGACATGTAATGGTTTCGAATTAACCGTTAATATTCAAGGCGCTCACATACTAAATGCCTTATAATGGAAACAGGGAGTTTTTCGGACGTTTTCTATCGTTCAGTGATCTAAAAAAACAGCAAAACACCTCATCGCTCTAGTGACGTGTAAGAAAGAACTATGTAGTCCTAGCTTAGTCTGAAAAATAATTAATTCATGTAAAACGAAAGTTCTGTAAAATTTTGCAAATTGGATGAAGCATATCTTACACGCTTTATTTCACTTCATTTTAAAATTCTGAATAATCCAACTGTGCGTTGCGTTACCTTCTACAGAACGTCTACGGTGTATTACGTTACATGCACAATTTCGTTTATTATGTACTACTGTATCTTTAGCATTGAAAATTAATATTCATCCGTTTGGAAATAGATGTTCATTTTCAAGCAACTATAACTATTTTTACTTACTGAGGAGGGATTGAAAATTGTGACCGGTAACCATGTACCTTGACCGGTAGTATTATGCAACTACAACAAGGAACAAGTACGTATAATTATGAAGGTGTTACGAAAAACATGGACGATTACAGGAAAAACTTTTAAAATATTCCTAATTATGTTGAAGCCAAATAAACTCAATTACAAATTTGTATATAAATACTATTTTTCTGAGTACTACAACAAAAGTTAATTATTTGTCCAAAGCTTATTATTTATCATAATATAAAATACACCAATACAATAAATAGTTATAAATTAAATTCAAACGGTGTTTCTAAAAGATTTAGGGTAATTTACCACAACCCCCTAATAAGTAAAAGCAATTTGCTGAATAATTAAAAGCAATTATCACGGTTAAGTACACTTTACGATGTAATAAATTATAACCTCACTTTAATATCTGGGACGAGATTCAAAACAACAACACAACAGAAAACTACATGATCACCTAATTCAACCTAACATACACTAGAGTAAAATGAAATAAAACTGACGGTTCTAGGTCAAGTATTCAGTTTTTGTGTAATATTACACATGTTTATTTTCAAAAATTGACCTGTAATAGACACTTCCAAGCGCAGAGTCGAGTGTTTCAAGGTTGGATAGCCACAGTATTTTCTTTCCAAATTTAGACCAACACAATACGAAATGAAGGAATCACACAAACAAAGACCACAGTTTGTATACACGTAATGTAATAAAATTCTCACACCAGTGTCCGGATCGTGCGAGGACTGGCAGAGAACGAGTTACAATGGTACGGACTACAGAGTGTTAGCCTTAGTGTAGCCTAGACCTGGGAGTAATGGGGAGCAACTGCTGTAAGTGTGCTAATGACAAGAAAAACAAGCATCTGACTTCTGCATCGTCCATGTCTTCCGGACCTTGGTGAGTAGATCTAGTCTATCGAGTTATAAGTTTTGCTGTCATTATTTTTTGGGTAATCTTGACTGAATATTAATTAGTCTTCTTGTTGCTTAGTTTACATTAAGATTGCGTTATTTAAATGGTGTTATTAATATTTTTACCTGAAATAACAACCAGGATAGTTTGTTAAAAGTTTCTTACTTTGTATTCAAAATAAAATGATTATATTGAACAATAGTTACTCATGTACAATAATAAGGCACTAGCTGTAACTTTATCCTTTCTGACACAAAAGGAATAAATAGCCTATACATTTCATGGGTGTCTCTGTCACGAACGGAAGATGTGAGTAAACGAATTAATATAACCTGTGGATGTTAATTTATACAACACTATGGTATATGATTTTAAATGTGTTTCATGTCACTATACCCGTACCAATTTCATAAATGTATAAATTTCATCATCTTATACCTTGACTGAGAGTTAGCGAAGCCTATCAATTGAAGGGCTGGAAAACATTTCTGTCTGTCTGTATCGAAAATCATCTGGCCGAGAGACGTGAAATTGGACACGAAGCTTCATTTTTATATAAGAAACACTAAGTTCAATGATGGTGCATGTCACTCCATGGGATGTGGCTAAGCGTTAATTAATAATATTTTTACATTGGTCTTATGTGTACACATGATGAAGAACAAGAAAATACCAGAATAAGTAAATTTGCAAAGTAACTCAGTAGACTTACAAGAGAATGTAACATTAAGACATGTAGCCTAAATGTCGTAACATACAACGTAATGTTATTGTGACATTGTGTTGTGTAGACTTTTATTATTTAAACACTGATATGAAGCCCAATTCGATGAACAAAAATATCCACTAATTGTAAGATATCACGAGAAAAATTTCTAAGTTGACAAGAAGGAATTTTATGATCGTTTATGTCCAACCACTGAATTTGGCTCAACGTCGTTAAAGCCTGTCAGTCCGTAGACTCTGGCCGTTTCTCTTTTGTTTGGCAGAGGATGTAAAAATTTATTTCCCGTTAGATTGTCTCTCTTTCCAGCTGTAAATAAAAAATTACCTATAGGCAGAATTTTTCTCTGAACCTCTGAACCTTTACAGTGAAGGTGTGAAAATATAATCACTGTGAGTATACTTCTTAAAATGTATGACCGCTTAATTGTACTGCAGTTTTCGTGTACAAATCTTCAAATTATGGTGGTTTTTTTTATTCTGGGAGCCATTTTTGGGAAAAATCTAAACGTCTCCCGAAAATTCCTTTGTAAGTATGAATGTAAGTATGAGATGCCAAGTATGATTGTAAGTATGATTGCACTATTTGCATATTTGTATACAATTTTCCTAAAATATTAGTTTTGTTCAAATTGAATAATTTAAATCATGTAATTCCCCCTAATCAATAATGCATTAACTACAGTAACATTTTTATAATAACAAATACAACTTTTTAAAGGTCGATTGTAATAAGGGCAGACGGACAGACGTTTTGCAAATAGGATTCGAAAAGCACAGCAAGTTAAATAACAATAAAGAAATAACTATAAATTTATGAAAGCTAGCAACAGAATTCCTATGTTTTTACCGCACATTCTCAAATTTTGAACCCAATATCAATTACTGAATTTGATGTTTATTAAATAAATCATTGTGGATGAAAATTTAATTATAGATTAGTCTCACTGAATTGTAAATTTTCATTCAAATGTCTTCTATTACAGGTTGCTCAATATTTTGTTTTAAACTATAGGTATTAATCCACGACTGAAAAATATTTATAGCTGAAATGTTTACACAAGAATTTCTTTGCTGAAATACAGGTTGTATTTGGAACACAAATAATGTACTGTACGAGTACAAATTTCAATCCAAATTACAAAATAATCACTGAATAAAATTTGGCGTACAAGAGAATTTTGGCGAGAGCACAACCTCGTTGCCCGACGATATACTCCCTGTCACTCGTACATGACAACGGTAAAAGCTCTCCGATCGCTGGGAAATGTCAGGGTGAGCATTAGGACGGGCGTGTGGCATGGCAGTGGTGGGCCATCGGCGTAAACATGGCAGGCGTGCCAGGAGTATTTCTGCCACAAAGCAGGGCCAAGCTGCCAAATTGTGCTGCTATCTCGTGGCCATCTTCTAGTGTTATTGTGACAACATGACGTCAGCATACTAGCAGTTACTTTATTGTTCGTACTTGTGACTAACGAGGCTCATCGTGTAATGACGTGTAGAAACGTTAAAACTTCTATTCACTCATCCTAAAACATTATGCACTCTTTAGTTGTACAAGACTAATTGGAATCTAGTTGACGTCAGGGGCGGTTTGGCCAGATCGGCCGGTCAGCGAGGGTTTGGCAAAGGCACCGGAGGGCACCCACAGAACCTGAGTACTCCAACCCGTGCCGGGCTAAGTAATTTACCACTTGACATTTTCTCATATAACCGATTTTAACTGAAAAATCCGTATCCGTACACTTCCTTTCAATTATTTATCGATGATGTGTTCCTAAATCCGAACGCAAATTGTGAACGCAATAACATTTTTGGGAACCTCCCCTTTAAATAAACAGTAAAAGGATTTATTGGTACAAAATGCGTTTGGAGAGCTTGATAAGGCCTTCGAATAGACCTTGACCGACCGAATGAGAGTGGTAAAATTTTAATACTTAATATTACCAAGTGACGAAAAATAGTGACAGTGAGTAAATAATTTGTACCCAAAACTTTTCGTTCCTCATCATTTATATTCTTAAATACTGTACAATTAAAAGAATTCAGTAAGAGATTTTAACATTTGATATTTTAACACATGTAGTATAATTATCCCAACACAACCAACATCATGTTATGGTAACTTGGTATATATATATATATATATATATATATATATATATATATATATATATATATATATATATATATATATTCATTATTTAAATACTGATATGAAATACAATTTAATCAAAACATTTTGAAGGTATCTTGTGGCAATATATCTCGTGAAAGATTTATTCTGTAGACTTGAACTTTTTAATGAAACTTTATTTTTACATAGACAAAAATAAGGACTATCTTATGTCCATGTCGCAGTCCAACCATGGAGTTTAGTTGAGAGTCGTCGATGCTTATCACTCAGTAGGCTGACACAATTTATCTTTCGTTTATCGGAGAATCTAAAGATTTCTTTGACATATGATTGCCAGTCGTTTTATATGTTAATAATGAAATGAGTTGTAGACTTAAGTTTTTATATTGGACCTCAGCAAAGCTTGAGTCTTTGTGTAAGATTGAAGTACAAGATGGTGTATACCAATGTGGCAGATTACAGTTTAAGTTTCGGCAGTTACAGGTATTCAAATATTTCTTCTCCATTGGTACTAAAACATCTAATTGTTTACAAGGACTCAGGTAAAATAATCACTTAATCGAGAACACATCTGATAATTGGTACTGACTAGTCAGCATTAATTGACAGTACTCCCGCAGGTCAGAGAACGGTAACATCACAAGAAGTTAAAAAGGCCCCCCACATTCGTTCCTAGCCGAGGGCCTCCAATGATACCATACCGTCCCTGGAAACAATCCACTATTCAACTACTATAAATTAAATACGATTTATATAAAATCTACAGCAATTTCTATTAGTCAATAAATCAATCAAGCTTCTCTGCCAATAAACAGTTTTAGCTCTTGAAGATCGATTGCTGTAAGCATTGTGAAACTTGGCATCGTGTGCACGTAATCGCTAGCTTAGCCTACATCTTGAAATTTGGTTTCATTTTTAAAGAATCAATTTTAAAATTAATCTTACAAGACTAAAGTATCTTTATTATTTATTTATTAGCGTGTTTTCCAATTGATTTTTTTGTTTATAGTTGTAAGGTTTTATTAGTAATAGCATAATTTACTTTCTTGCACTAAACAACGGAATTTTGGATTTTAAAGGTTGAAACGGCCGCCATACTGGAACAAAATGGTTAACCAAGCTGGCTACTAACTTACTTGAGATATCTAGAAGATCAAATTTTGTAGCAAGTTTCAAATAGTTTGAGCTTTTTGCGGCAATTATCGTTTCTACAAACCGTTATATAGCGTATTAACGTAATTACAATTACAATAGGCTGGTTGTTTTATACAAATCTACCTAATAAAGATAAGTTTCGTTTTCATCAAAGTGTTTGGATTAAAACTCTACAATAATTTACACCATCACGTCAATTTATATTTGAAAAAGAACAAACCCCCAGAACTGCGGAATTTTGTACACCCTATAGAAATGCCAGAAAATATTTAAAACTGTTCTCAGAGGAAAACTGTTTTGTAGGGAAGCGGTTTGTTTCACAATTTGGATTGAGGATAATCCGTCCACTCACAATCGATTTTAGACACCTTATGTAAAACATGTACATATAGACTAATCCCAAAGTTTTAATATGCTTTCTGAAATCTTAGACAGTGAAGTATTACGCTGTGGCCTTACGTTTGTGGTAATTAAAAGTTAAAACGTTGTAGGGTGATAGCCTAGCTAATTTGCACAGATAACGTAGCTATGGTGGGAAGGGTTGATTTAATGCGACTGTTTAGTTAAGCTCC
This sequence comes from Homalodisca vitripennis, assembly GCF_021130785.1. Lineage (NCBI taxonomy): Eukaryota > Metazoa > Arthropoda > Insecta > Hemiptera > Cicadellidae > Homalodisca > Homalodisca vitripennis. The sequence goes on from NC_060207.1 coordinate 94,077,135, forward strand.
ATTTCACATTCCGATCAGTACCGCATCTGAAATCTGACACTGTCATAGACTTGAATTCTGGATTCTGAAGTCCACGTCCGTCTGGAAAGATAAAAAAACTCGCCTAACGAAGACATTCAAAACAATCTCTGTATCGTTTCGCTATCATTTGAGTAGTTAGTTGCAAAAAAGACAATTCTGAAAAACTATAGTTTTGAGAAAAATGCATTTAGGGTTTTAGAAAGTAATACGTTTAAATAAAATCAAAGTATTTATTTAACTGTTACCTACAAAAATTAATTTTAGAACATTACCTTTTTTAAAATTCAAAGTCTTCAATTTAATTATGTCTTTTTCAGTAATTTTAGACATTTTGGTGCAGATTCTAGTTTCTTAATAGTTTAATCCGATTAAAATAATAATGCAACCTATTATAATACAATTTCAATATTAAAAACACATGAATACCACAGTGAACTACGTAAGATACTCTAATACTTGAGATATGTGGAATAAAACTGTAAAACCACGTCCAATCTGTGGATTACATAACATATTCTATTACACCTCGTATTTGTTTCTGTTGAGGTGGTTGTCAGGCTTACTTCAACCTATTGATATTAAATTAACAGTAGTAAATGCATTTAAGTGATGTTCGTTTTCAAGGTTTTCATTGGTCAAATCTCTGACAGTCTCAGATTTCAGACGCTGCACTGAGTGGAAGATGGAATGTGACTAAATTCGCAGCTAATTTGTTTTGTGCTCCTAATTTAAGAATATGGATTAATTAAAATCATTGCTAAATTTGAAATCATAAACGGACCATGTGTTGTTGGCCTTACTAGCCACACCTCGCCTTAATAAATTGTATCAATAAAACTTATCATAAATTAATCTTGTAGATTTTGGTTTTTTCAATAAGCTATTACAATAAGCGTATTAAATTCATTATACTGTAATTACCACAATGCATTTTAGAAGACATAACATGTTACCGTCTTACTTGTGTTTTTCTAGTAGTTTTTCTAGTATTATGGCTGATGAGTGTTTTTGGCTGTTTGAACCCCAGACACGCTCAGCCTCATAAGTAACTATCATAAGCATTCTAGATTTATAGAACGCAAAGCTCTGGCTCTAAATCAATCAGATTTCTTGGGGTCGACGGATTCGGTGATTTTCCTAATTTACTCATAGATCTCAAAACTATTATAAAGACTTAAAGAGAACATATCTGTTATATCCACTATTGCATCAACTATTATCAACTATTGCATAATTGTAGTTAGAAAGCTGATTGAGACATTTCATTCTTGAATTTTTACTTTTCTGGGTGTCATTGGCCTTACTAGATGTACAAAAGCCGCTTAAGAAAATTCACATAAGCCTACATATAAGTATTCATGAAATAAAACTCGATACTGCCATGGAACAATATCGAATTGAGTGTGTGTAATACATTGATGTTGATTAATCATGTTGTTAACTTATCCATATTATCCTTGAAACGACTCGACATCCAACAAGACATCGTGTATAATGATTGTAAAAAGGTTTTTCCTCTAAGAGTCGTAATGTCCTTTGGTTCCATTATAAATACATATACATTTCCAATTGATTTGCAATAATTTATATTCTAAAATAGCCCACTTATGATGATCGAAACTAAAATTGGTAAAAACTCGCGTGAGGTTTGTTGGAATAAGAGTGTAGCAATTTGATAAAAATTGGCATTTTTATCAAATGTGTACTAATGTTTAAAGCAGTTTGTCGTACTTCCCACGAGATGGTGTTCTTCGGATTTTGCTCTTGGATATGAAAAGGAAGCAGCAGGTGTTTCTGTGTTCTTTGTGACAGCGAAATGCTAAAATATCGGTGTACTCATACATGTGTCAATATAAATAAATAGGTTCAGACACCAGTGAAGCTGTTCCCGATTGGCGGGCAGCCCGCGTTATTTTTAGTCAATCACTGAACGAAGAGCTGTCGGTTTGTTAACATCTATACGGCGATGATGCATCGAGATGATCGTGACCTTCTGGATCGTCCTTAGTTTCGTGTACTGGCGGTGGTTCTGGAGGCGGTGAGCTCAACATGTTTCAACTCTGTTTGTTGTGATGTTTTGTTCAGTATCAGATTTTTGTTAAGTGTGTAATAAATCATTTTGAAATTAAAAATTACATCATAGAAATATTAAGAATTAGTATAATTTTCTTCATGGCTGCTAGGAGTGCATTGGTTTAATGAGTCCAGTAAATATATAGAATGTGAATTTATTTGATATGAATTGTGTGACAATGTTTAAACTATGAAAAATGACTGCGATATTTAGTAGCCGCTTTGCGTTTTGAGGTTTCAGGCATAGCTTAAATCATTATTACTTGCTTCTTTAATAAGATGACTGATAGGAACAAGTTTAGTTACCCTTGCTATTAATTTATTTTATGAAAAAAAGAAATATTTTCTAGACTATCTAAACTATTCAATATTAAAACTACAAGTAAAAACTCACGAGTTTTATAAAGTTCTTTATTGTTTATAACTCTGCTTATAGGTACTTTTTTATCTGTGTTTTAGGATACTTTAAACTATGTAAACGATTTCTTATTACTATCTACAGTCAGTTTGTAAATTTTAACTATCGACATTGTAACTGTTGGGCCGAAGCTTTGATGAAATCATGAAGAACGTGCTAATTGCCGAACAAAACTGGTCGGCTCTACAAGTGATCAATGACTATTGTTTTGTGGTTTTTGAGTTGCCACCGTCCTGGTGCTAGTTGTTACCATGAATGATTTCAAGGCTTAATTCGTGATTGGTCAATTCAAACTTGCTGTCAAAGAACTGAAAATCTCTTTCCTCTATAGTATCCAAAGAATCAGCAAGGAATATTGACTGTATCTTAAACCACAATGCTGAAAATATATACCGGTCGGTGAAAATATTAACGAAGAAAAGAGATGTAAGTTAATAACAACCCTCTTCCCTCTACGCTTTTTATGCGAGATGCAGGCTGTTAGTCTAATAACAAGTTGTTTTTGTGGCCTATATAATTATTTAATACGCGTACAAACAACTTTTTTACTTCCAATACTGTTGACCTTACATTTATGTAGCAGAATAATCCCTATCTTTCTATATAAAACCTTCTATTAATTACGCATTGTTGGCTGAACGTTAATGTAGTCTGTAACTGGACGGGCTAGAAACATTTCATTCATCTCTGGCCACAACCATATCTCAAGTACGATATTACTTTAAATTTTGCAAAAATCGTTATTTATATATATATATATATATAAATACATATATATATAAATATATACAATTTATTGTCTATATATATGTATATATATATATATATATATATATATATATATATATATATATATATATATATATATATAGATAATATCGAGTTTGATCGTGGTTCATGCCACTATATCAGATTTGGCTGAACGTCAGCGAAAATTTTTACATTAATCTTATTAGACATTTTAACATGTGAGATAGTATCACATGCAATGAGGTTACTTTGTTCGATTGGTTGATAAAACTTCCGTTACATTCTAATGGGTCCTTCAATACTCTGTTGAATCGGTGTATTGCATATAGGCAAGATAGAGTTCTATGATGGTGCATGTCCCTCCATAAGATTTAGCTGAATTTAGCACATCCTTAATCTCATGATGTTACGAGAATGAATTTATCTATAAACTTGAAATTTTGTATTTTGCTTAGCTATCACTAAGAGTACTGACAAAATTTGTCTTTGTCTGTCTATCTATCTGCTGTGTGATTGTTTTTCACGGGAAATCTTAAGAACAAATTGAACTATGGACATGCAATTTTCTTAGCAAATTCATTACTACATGGTCACCGTCGTGTTTGAAGATGGAGAATTACCTCTATGGATACATTTTAGTAGGCTAAAAAATAATTCTATTCTGTCTGCCTGGTGGCAGTAAAAATGTCTTTTCTAACTAATTTTTTATCTGTCTACAGGGCATCTCGAAAATGAAATAAAGTATCTCGTATCTTGCATGCAACTTCAATGAAGCTTTTTACGCAAAATTGTGGTCTAACGTACTTCCTTATATATTATCAGCTTATGTATCAGCTATTGTTACAGAATTTTTAAAGTTTGTATAATAAAGAAAGGTTTGTTCATGGTGCAACTAAGTTATTATAGTTAGGTAATAAGGAATGTGTGATTTACAGAAATATGTTATACATATTGTATACATCTTGAATTGTCCAGGATGATGCGATATTTTACAAGATAAAGTCCGATTACTTAAAACAAAATGCACTTCTATATACATTATGTTTCTCAACCTTCTAGTTTTGAATGTTGTACAATTCATGCTCAAAATTGGGCTATTTTTCATTATTCCTCTATTCAGAGTAGATGTTCAGCTGTCTAAAATCAGAACAGTCTAAAACTGAGGTATGTGCTTATCCGACAAAATAAATTTCGATGCTTGTACAAACGCTATCAGGCTCGGTTACTTCGTATAATGGTATCCGAGTCAAGGGTATCCCTTAATTTTTGCTACATATGTTATTCAGTTACATACATATTCCGAAAGAAATTAAGTTTTTAATTGACTGAGGATGTATACCATTAACTGCAATGTTTCAGCTGTTATATTTACAATTCAAATGCTTAACTGCTTCACATTAATATGATTTATCGTTGCGATAGTTTTTATTAAGATTAATGTAATTGAATTGAGAATTGTGTTTATGTTATGCAAATTGTTTGCCTACTCCTCTTATGTTGTCAAAGATTTGTATTTTATAAAATTATCTCGATATTTCAATATAATCGTATTGATATCTGAAGCAAAACTTGAATAAACGCCAGAATATATTAACTTTATTAAAGTTTGTAATACAGTAGTATTGTTCGATTCTAATTTAGCGCCATGTATGCGACGACAAACAATACGTCCGCTTTCCAGTAAATTAGGGAAAGTTCTACAACTTGAGATGCGTGGTAGTCAAATTTGGCATCAACCACATCCACATGGCACGGTGTTAAACCAGTGCCAAATAGTTTAACCGTGCTTCAGCTGTTGACGATAATTGATACTACAGCGAAATAACCGCTTGTCAAGCAAGGTACATTGTATTTAATTAGCTGCGAGTGTATATTATTGATTTCAAAGTATCAGCTGTTACCGTTAACCGTTATTTACATTATTGGAAAATTAACTTCTGGTAACGCGATCTACCCAAGTTGAAATATTTATTGGTGTTGTATTGAATGTACTGAGAACTGTGTTTAAAATACGGAAAATATTAACCTTTTAGCTTATTAACACCATTTATCATTTACATTATTTTTATTTAGAATCATTTTAGAATCAATATAGCTTGATGCGTATTTTACCAATAAAAAAGTGTCAGTAATAGTGACATGGTTTTGTTATATAACCTAACGCCCTCAATAGTTCAATAGTACCACCCATGAACTTGTACGTAGTGATAGCTCGAAGGCATCTAATCTTTACTTTTGCTTTGACTTTCCTATCAATACAATGGTGCTCTGAGGCTCGCAGCTATCCAAGGTTGTTGACATAATAATATATTTGTTGTCGAACCATGTTATGGCTGTAATAGGAACACCATCAATGTCTGTCACCTTTTCCTCTATAGAATCTATACTTTTTCTTCGTATTTTTTATCTTAATCCTAGGCCTGGGGGTCGATTTATTCGCACAGTGCCTAGTGCAGCAATGCCCATATTTGCCAATGTCACAAATAACATTGGAACGTGTTGAATTAGCTCCAAAACTATATTTGAACATTGTCAGATGTCTGGAAAATCATTCACTGGCTTTATTTAACCTGAGTATATGATAAAGTTGTGCATAAGGCCCTTCTGATCACTAATACAAAGATCTTGTAGCCTCACTTATGAGGTTTTTGTGGGTTGTAGGCTACTGCTTTAGTGTAGAAGAACCTTTAAATGGAACTATTTGCTTATCTACACAAAGCATTTGATTTTCAAACGGGATTTCCTTATACCTATCTTGTAAAGCATCTACAAGAAATCTACTTTAAAATAGCAGTTACGATCAGGGTCATCTAAAGGAGGCTGCCTATCATTATCATTGAAATGTAAATTTGACTGTATTTTTTCACAACGACTTCTTGTCATGGCATCGGCAATTTTTTCAATTCTGGTCCTGAAACTCCAATACAACCTACTTCGTGGCAAATTATAAATACTCATGTAAGCACATACTCCTATAAACTGCTCAATTTAAACAGCATTTGTATTGAGTGGCTTATTAACAGATTTTTGAGCACTGTATGCCTACAAGTTGCTTTGTTTGCGATGTTTTGAACAACCAATTCAGAGAAAAATATTTAAAATAGTTTAGCACCCTAATTAATATCTTCAGAAGGTTCCTTATTCTAATCAGAAAATACTGAGGTACTTCGAACCATATTAAAATATATGTTCAGAACTTATTTCTTCTTTCAGCCCTTTCCTGTTAATTTTCAGATTCCTCTTGATCCGGCGAGTCGGAAGAGCTGCCTGTAAAGGAACCAACATACATTTCTTACTATATTCGCTATATTTTGTTTATTTATACGAATTGAAGTAAAACAAGTAGGGATATTAGTGTAGCCTATTATGAGTTTGATTGGTTACACATAAACTTAAACAATGGAAACTGTTAATACCTTTAAAGGAAATGACATTGCGCTTCCGCTTTTGTCGCTCTCTTGGCGTGTAGTCTGGAACTTCGTCCGTATCGTTTGCAAAGCTATCTTCGCTGCCATTGAAGATTAGAAGACTGCATGGAGATACAGTCTTCGTACTCGTCCCATCTAATAGTGAACACACACACATTTATTTATGTCAATTAAATGCAATAGAAGTCAATGAAAAGCCTAGTCACCTATCAATCAATGTTATGTTAGGTTAGCAAATTATAATATATTGCACTATCCGTTATGCACACCATACAATAGTACAATAGTTGTATAACATCCAATTGTGCCACTTATATCACAAAACCCACATGGCCAATTTCTCCTTTGTAGCCTAGAGGCCCTTTTATGGCACAAACATAATTTGGTTCCTTAATAGGAATATACATGTTGTTAACACTTCAGGTTATAGATTTATAAATATCGTGTGGTTTTATAAAGGTGCAGACTTACCTTGAAACTGGAATAAAAACCTTTTGATTCAGCAGATAACCCAGAAATTATCTATTGTTGAGGTTATGCAAATCTGATTAGTCCCCACAGTAACCACCAGATCACTTCATCTGCTTCTTTTGCATTAGGAAGGTACCACAAATGTACCAGTGATCAAAAACAACACCAAGAACACATAGGTATTAAGTTAAAAAATATTGTTATATTTGTGACCTAAATGGCACTGTGGTCATTAAGCGGTTAAATATGCTTTGGCCTTCAATAATTATACAAATATAAGTAGCTTTGCTTGCAGGTGATACTCGTATTGTGATATCAATTGTACTTTACTCTCAATAATAAATTATGCGATTCTTTTAAATCGATATTTGAATGTTTTGGACTTTATCATGCAACATTTATTCAACTGTTTTAAACGTTCAATAGGGAGGGCATTAAGAACAACACATTTTTTAATAACTTGCAGGTCAAAATAAACGAAAATTTTATCAGTAACAATTATAATATAAATAAAATACTAGTAATAAGAATTTATACACTGCAATTACAATTCTAGGTGACTCAAATTTCAATTAGGTTTAAATAAAATTATAAAACAAAGACTAATAATAAAAATACAAGAATCCAGACTTCATTCATGAGGAAGAGATAACAAAACTAGTTGTTTGAAAGATAAGTTGATTATGAACTAGCCAGGAGGAAAAAGAAGGAGATGCTCTGACTTGTGTAACTAGTATAATCAAAGGTGAATAATGTAGTCAGTGTTTTAAATCTCATACTGTTATATAAACCTTTCACTCTATTATCTACTCTTCCATTCACTTTTATCAATTTGTCCAAAAATTAATTTACTACCTACTATCTGTTGATTGATTGACATGATTGTAAAGTGGATTAGCTATGCTTTCCCTTTCAATTTTTGAACAAGATTAAGCTTTATTGGATAAGTATTGTCATGTTGCATAAACATGAGTAAATTATCATTCTGATATTGTAATCACTAAATCACAACAACCAGTTCTAACATTTTGTGAAGCCTTAACAACAGCAAGGCTGTCTTGTCAGACGTTTCAACAAAAAGTATATCAAAACTTATCCTTCTGATAGCTTGTACATAATTTAAGAATGTATAATCACTTTATATATTTGAACTAGACTAAAACAATATTTGAGATTTTTGAGGTTATGTACTAGTAAATATGATTTCTAGAATGATACATATTATCATTGCAAGACTTAACATTAGGCTTTATTATGTATTAATAATGTTATGGAATGTGGATTAGTAATTTTAATACTAGTAATATCGCAAAAAACTAATCTTCCATACACAAAGTTTAAGATCAAACAGTGTGTTTATTTGCCACAATTCAGGATTGTGATAATGTCTGGAACTATAGTTGTGTTTATTGGGTCAGATCAGAAAATGTAATTTTTTTAAATATTTTGTTAAGTCACTTGTAGGGCTACAACATATTACACAGTAAAATGTTTTTATTTGGTACATATTCAATTTACCTGACTTCTCAACTATTTTAAAAATCTTGTTTTATATTATGAATGATTTTAAGAGGTGCATGTATTTAAACTAAAAATGTATTTAATTTTTTTGTCATTTAAAGATGGAATGAAGTACTGTCCAATATAGAAAGAATGAATATATCAATATCTAAAACTAATACCTATCTGTTGCCCCTTGCTGTTGGTGACCAACGAAAAAGTCCCTGTAGACAATACTTGTAAAGTATTAAATTTCCAGACGGATACAAATGCCCCCAGCCAAACATTGAACATCAGCGGTCCCATTTGCTAGCAACTAAATATAAGTTCCCTCAAAATAGTATCAGATAATATATAAAAGTTACAAAGGTTCTGATCTATAATGATTAATACCTTGAGAATTGTCATTTTAAAGTTGATACTTTAAAAATGTTGTTATTCCCATATTTAGACTACGAATGTACAAAACTGTTCATAGAATTGAATAAAATAAACAATTGTTGAACTTCGAGCAGTCGATAGATAAATTCAATATTACCCAGTTTTGTAATGAGGAGAAGATATGAAAAGGTTCGGCCAAAGCAATTCATTCAAAATTAACTTTCTTGTAATTTCTTAAGTTGACTGAAATTGGCTGAAAAATAAAATGAACTATATACAATATGGTTCAGAAATAAATGTTCTGAGTTATTATGTTTTTATTTGGTATGGGTCAACAACTTTAATTTTCTAGACTGTTATTTATAAGACAAATAAACTTTTTACACTGAAAACATATTAGTTAAAATATTATTAGGTTACAATTAGAGAGACATGTAGTAAATGCTTAATATAATTACTTATTATTTTATTCTAGAACAGCATTGCTAGCTAGATTTAATTCTGTAAATTTTAATGAGTGAGGAGGTGAACATTTAGGGAAGAGATAATGAGTAGTTTGACTCATCGATTTGGTATCAACCTCACTGTGAGAAAGGCTAGCAAGGAGGATGTGGGCCATACACAACAATATAGACCAATCATGTTTATACCTAATGAGTTAATTATGGTTGCAGGACGAGAGGTGATGATCAGCTGGTGGGAGAGAGGTTTAGCAGCTCGACACAGCGAGGTGCAGTCAACCTCACCGTGAGAAATGCCACCGTGGAGGATGCGGGGAGGTACTCCCTAACTACACAGAATGAAGCGGGCCAGGCACACTCAGACCTATTGCTGGAGGTGCGCACACGACCAGGAGATGTACCGGTCTTCCTACGACGGCTCAATGACTTAGCTGTCAAGGTTGGCACCCGCACCAGATTCCTGGTGGAAGTTCGGAGCCCTACTCAAGTTAAGGTAAAAGATCTTAAAATTAATCAATCAATACATAGTATAAGTTAAACTGCTTTTTGTGTCAGTCTGTTTGTGCATCAATATTTTTTAAAGCACTCAATGGATTTTGAACAGTTTTCAATGTCAAATTCGTTATGAACTAGGGTAGGTTCCTAGGTATATACATCAATATTTTAATCATAGAAAGTCAAGAATAGTTTGTATGATATGACAATTGATATTTATTTAATAATTCTAGAAAATAATTATAATATTTATGACAATGTCATGTAATCCAAAGTTAACTGACACAAACAGCTGTTGACACTTTCAACTGAAGTTCACCAAAGTGGCAGAAACATTTGTTTATATTAAATTTTAGAAAATATTGAATAATTATACTGAGCTTGACCAATAGTGTTATGCAGATTGCAAAGACAAAGTTACCATCTAATTTTTATTTTAGATTTCACTAGTGACAAATAAACCACCCAATGCATTGAAAATAATATTTAAACAGTGTTTTAAAACCCACATTGTTGATCTAAGCTGTGAATGTTTAGCACAAGATTATTTAAAGTGGTTGTCTCCCTTAACAATTTTACTGTAGTTAAAGGAAAAGCAAAGGGATGACACGCTCTTCCCCTTATATCAGAAGCAGAATACAAGTGATGGAAGTAGATGCATTTTGAGTAAAGTAGTGTTTTTAAGCTTACGTATGCACATATTTTCTTGATCGGTGTAAAATTCAAAATTACTTATAGCACCAGAAACATTGCAGACAAAAAATATACGCTTTTCAACCTAAGTTGGATTCCAAAACCTACATATGTGTTTATTTTTTTGGTCAGCGCAACAACATAAACTAAACTGTGGAACCATAAATAAATTGGAGCAGAAGTGAATTTAATCTGTAGTATCTGACTCTTTTGGACCATAGTAACTTTTCAGTCATATGTAAGTTATATATTTTTTTTATCAAGACAAAAAATCAAACTATTATGATGGCACTTGAATAATCTTAGATGAAACATAAATTTAAAGAGCCGAATGTAGACGTTTTTTAATCGAAGTTGGTTTTTGTTGGTATATATTTTCCTGATCAGGGCACAAGTCAAACTCAACTATGGCACTTAAAATACCTTGAATAGAAAATTAATCTAAAGAGACGGTTGATATTTTTTGACCAAATTAGGTTTTTGAGACATACAGAATGTCCTGAGATTAATAACCAAAAATTTACCAAAGTATAATACAGGTGAAAAAAACTATATTCATCATAGTATAGTCCTATCTTGCTTAGTTTTTTGCCTATCTGACGCTATGTGTTTTATAGAAAATAAATTGTACCTGTAAAGTGGTTTATAACATGATGTTGAAACTTTACAGGTTTAATGACCTTATTACACACCTTAAAAAACCTGGGTTTCTGACTTATTTGTTTAGTAACAGTTAAAAATATTATTGCCTCAGGTGTTAAAGGTAAAAATTCAGGCGATTGTATAAAATGTTAAAATGTTAATGAAATTCGTTGTTAACTAGATTGTTCTATTAACCAATTCTACATTTTATTGTTCATACTTTGTAAGAGTATTGTACTGTAAATTATAAAATGTTACTCTATCACAAAAATATAAAAGAAGAACTAAAATCTCACAATGTATATTCCTCTGTTTATAAATAAAACAACTGCACTGGAAAGTTGATCTTGCTTGTGTTTTCACAGCTGTAAACCAAATAAACGATGGACTAAGTATAGAACCTGGAAGTGCATGTTTGAGAGTGGAAGAAACTCCGAGACTGGACGTTGTTTGTTAGGGAGGAACTAAACTGTCTGTGTTACTTACAACATAACATTTACTACCATTTAGTACCTCTTTCTTTTACTTTATCCTTCGTCTTGATTTATTTTATTAATTAACATTGAGTTTAGTTTATATGAACATTTTTAATTTTATATAACTTTCTAGTAAATGTTTTGGATTAAAATTTATATTTTGTAGCTTACCTATTTGTTACACTTTCTAAATATTATTTTCCAAAGCCATTTTAATTTTACCATTTGAGAGATCTTAAGATCATTTAGCTGATATAAATTATCTAATTTTAAATATTATATGTGTATATTATATATATATAAAACCACCTTCATTGTGACATGATATATGTGCCGAACACCGAGGATATTATCAGTGAGATCCACCACAGTCAATGTTTTAATACACATTTATACTAACTGACAATGTTAATGGTTTAACTCCTTGACTGTCAATCCAAGAGTTACACAGAAACATGATGTTTTTTTTTCTGTGGTAATCCTGAATGTCAAGTGGGAACTACTATGGTATTAAAAGGTTGACGGCTGTGTGGCCTGAACACCGAGGATATTACCAGTGAGATCCATCACAGTCAATGTTTTAATACACATTCATACTAACTGACAATGTTAATGGTTTAACTCCTTGACTGTCAATCCAAGAGTTACACAGAAACATGATGTTTTTTTTCTGTGGTAATCCTGAATGTCAAGTGGGAACTACTATGGTATTAAAAGGTTGATGGCTGTGTGGCCTGAACATATCCAATGGCCTAACAAAGATGCTTATAAATACTTTCAATCAATCTCGTTGTTCCCAACACATTGCAGTTGGGAACAATATCCCTCTTTCTTTTCAAAATGTGCTGCAACTGACATATGCTGTGTATTCAAGACTGTTTCCAAACTTTTCACACCACTAAAACCAAAGCGTCTTGTGTAAACATACTTTATTGAACTGATTATTTACGGTTGTAATGTCTCAGTATGTTTTGAAAAATACTGACAGTACATTGATATTTTTGTATTGTATAATAAATTTAATTATTGCCCTGATATACGGTATATTCAATTTTGTTTGAATAGACTTGCTAAGTATTTGATTGATCTTCATAGATAATAAAATGAAAATTAGCAAATTTGGAAAAATCCTAGTAAATTAGCTTTGTTTTATTAAACTTCATATAACTAACAAAAATACTAAAAGTTCCTTTTTTAGAGAACTATTATATTTTTTAAACTTTCAAACCCATAGGCTTATACACAAATTGCAGCATTTCAAATGAAAATAATGGTGAAAAGATTTATATAAATAAGGGGAAAAAGAATTAACAGAAAGATGATACTCAATATTTCAATACCTTATTTAAAATGATCTGTATCTGATAAAAGTATCTCTGTGCTGATCCAGGCAGGATTTGTAGCTACCCATCTCAAATCAGATTTATTATAGTCCAGAGTTTTAGACTGACTCTTCCAACCAGTTATTTCAATATATTTTGCTATTTAAAGATGTTAGTAGTGCAGTAATATGTACTTCTGAAATGTTAAATTTTTGTGTTTAAGGGCTGCAGATATCAGTCCATTCAACCAGAACGCACATATGGATCCGAGTAATCTAAATTATCTTAAATGATCATTTATTTTTTGTAGTAAATAATATTCAGTAATGCTTAAATTCCAATGCTATTATTATGTTTGAGTAGTAAAAAGTAATTCTATAATTTGTGTAGGTGAGCTGGGAGCAGGAGGGCAAGCCTGTGCTGGAAGGGGAAAGGTTCCACCTACTCCATGAAGGCAGTTTCTTCTGTGTGGATGTAGCTCCGGTGACACTAGAGGACGCAGGGATATGGATATGTCGAGCCCACAACTCCAATGGTGTCTCCAAGTGCTTCTGTCACTTGAATGTTCTTGGTGAGTTATTTTTTTCCAAGTCCACTTTGATTATCCTACATTTTATTATTTCTTAAAATGAATGACCAACTAATTCAGAGTTTTTTGGGTAAGAGAGTCTTTTATATATATATATATATTTCTAGGATGAGATCTGCAAATAAAAACGAGGCATGCTATCATATATGTTCACAACTACAGATATCCTTGTATGTAAGTACAAGGCCTAGATAATTTTGGAAAAAAGACATACCTTTAAAATTTTAAATCAAATTAAAAATTATAAGATTGTTGATTTTTAATGCAGAGAAGAAAATTACTTTTTACAAATCATAGGTTTTAAATTGGCATGTGACTTACTTCACTTTAAACCACTTTTATATACACAAATTATTTTTGAAATGCAAGATTACTATATGCTAGAATAAAATAATATAGACAATGGAATAATATATTATGTTTTAACACAACTAAACAACAAATGAGATACTGTGAGATCCTATATTGTAAAGAATGTTATGATATTGTTATAGTATGTATAGATATTTCTAACACAATATTCAAATACAGTGTATTGATACAAGTGACTACAGTATGATTGCAATGTTTTATATTGATACCCACAGCTGTGCCTCCACCACTCATCAGTCTGTCATATTCAGTATACAGTGTATTGATACAAGTGACTACAGTATGATTGCAATATTTTATACTGATACCCACAGCTGTGCCTCCACCACTCATCAGTCTGTCATATTCAGTATACAGTGTATTGATACAAGTGACTACAGTATGATTGCAATATTTTATATTGATACCCACAGCTGTGCCTCCACCACTCATCAGTCTGTCATATTCAGTATACAGTGTATTGATACAAGTGACTACAGTATGATTGCAATATTTTATACTGATACCCACAGCTGTGCCTCCACCACTCATCAGTCTGTCATATTCAGTATACAGTGTATTGATACAAGTGACTACAGTATGATTGCAATATTTTATATTGATACCCACAGCTGTGCCTCCACCACTCATCAGTCTGTCATATTCAGTATACAGTGTATTGATACAAGTGACTACAGTATGATTGCAATATTTTATACTGATACCCACAGCTGTGCCTCCACCACTCATCAGTCTGTCATATTCAGTATACAGTGTATTGATACAAGTGACTACAGTATGATTGCAATATTTTATATTGATACCCACAGCTGTGCCTCCACCACTCATCAGTCTGTTATATTCAGTATATTGTTCTCTCGCTACCAACTGATGAAAAACAGTAGTATTAGTTTTTGTTTTAGAGAAATTTTAATCAAACAAATTTCTGTATTAAAATTTTGAATCAAAACCTATTAAAATTGATTTTAAAATGTAAATTTAAAACATAATACCTATACTAAAACAAAATTTCAATTTCAGCAGTCATGCAGTCATGATGTGTAAAACAAGTTTTATAACTTTTCAAGAAATATGGTATTATTACATCAAAGTAATATGACACCAAAATTAAGTGAAATTTGGAATTTATTTCCATATTATATTTTGTTTTGTGAACAATGTTTCATAATATCTGTAATTAATCAAAATTACCTTCAACTTTGTAAAAGTTTGTATAGATTCAATATTTTAGAAATATGACATTTTACAATTTTAAAACCTTAACATTAGTTTCTCATCAGTACATTTGCTAATTAATACTATTAATATTCCAAAACATCAAGTTATAATTTGAATAAACTTTTAGATAATGTTTTATTATTTCAGTGTGGTTCAAATTACTATGTGATTTCCATGATTACATAATTACCAAAAAATAAAACTATATGGTTTTGCATTTAGAATAAATTAGGATGCAAAATGTTGCAGAATTTATTCTAACACTATTACTTGGACTGCTTAGTTAGCCGTGGTCACACTAGGCTGTTTAGCAGTTGTTACTAACCAGCTGCTGGTATATCACAATCAGCCAGTGGATCTGTAGGGTTCACATTATAAGTAAATAGCCGCTATTACAGTTGCTCTTGATGACTTGAAAACATTGTGTGTGTGTGTGTGTGTGTGTGTACAACTTGTGATCTATTTCATTTCATTCAACGTTTTTGCAATCACTCATAAGCTGGTCTTTAGCATTTTTGTAAATCTAGTCTGTAGATGAAGTGTCCCGATAATTTCAGAAATCTAGAAATATTATAATATTTTTGCCCGGCCACTTGTTCGTGTCAACCATATTCACTGTTATTCACTGAAAGAAGTAAAAAATGCAGTATATATATGACACTAAACACTGCATAGAACTAGACATGTCTAACACAATTACTAGCCGCAATTGAGCTACTAGGGGTTCATATTGGCTGCTTAGCGCCAGCTAGGAAATGACATGACTGCCAGAGGAGGGTAGGCAGCGCTAAAAAGTTAAACGTGTTCAACTTCTGATTGTGGCTAGTAAACAATAGCCTGCTGGAATTCACCAGCTGCTGGTTCTGGATCAGACTAGACTGCTTGCTGGCAATATTACCAGCAGCTAGTTAGAAGCAGCTGCTATACAGTTTAGTGTGACTGCAGCTGAAAAAACAGTACAAAGCTGTTTCTATAACCTATAAAGGCTGATCACAGTTTCCTACATAAAAATTATTGTTTGCTTTGAACCTTAAAGAAGCTTCTTTACTGTGTAAACAATTAATTATTATATGTAGAAACTGGTTAAAGATCATCGGATTCTTAAGTTATACTCAGTTTTACTGGTAATATTCAGTTCATGTACTTTCTATGTTCAAATAACTATTTTTATGTGCAAAATTATTTAAAATGAGTTTTTATTTTCATTTTAAAAGAAAATTATTTTGCCACGATATTGGGTATAGCTTGTTTCCTATACCAATCTATACTCTTATTAACAAAAAGTAGAGACATTTCCAAACATCAATACTCCCCAGAGGGTTATTTTTATAAAAAATATTTTTCTGCTGTCAAATACTCCTAAATCTTGTAAATTGTACACAAATATCTAAAATTATCATACATAATTTCACATTATACACGCTATATAAAATAATAATGTTACAGTTGCATTAGGTATCGATTAGTTGTTCAGTTTGACATGTTGTGTTTGTTGTCCACTACAATGGCTAGTTAAAATTTTTTTCATGAAAAAAGTCCAAACCATTGGTGTTAAGTAAAGGTCTGATCCTCTGAATAATTAATTTAGAGCAACTTCTTACTTAATGTGGGTCAAACTAGGTATTGGTCTGATTATATTGATTGAGTTATATATTGTTTACATTCAATTATCAGGCCTTTAAAGCTCCAAAAGGCTTCTATTCTAGACATGTCCATAATTGGTCCATACTAAATGGTTATGCATGAATATTTTTATGCAATATGAGAATATTATTTGAAATGAAAAACATATCCATAAAGCTTGATTACTGCAGTATCAACAGGGCGAGATGTGCTGACCATAAAGATGAAATCACTAAAGTCCCAGCAATGTTATAACATACTTGTATTCACTGTTTGTATTCTTGTAATGTACACAGAGGTTACTCTATAGTGAATCAAATTCTTTGTTTAAAGTTTGTTATTCACAATGGAAGGTTTAAAAGGATAACAGGATTTTGAAGATTTGCCATCATTATATGTAACAAAAGGTATAACACAACATTTCAAGGATTGGAATCTATCCTCTTCGTCAGGTGGGGGAGGTATTAATACGTACAAAAATAAATAACAGAAAGAAGAAAAGAAGAGAATGAAAAGAGTTGAAACATACCCAAAAACTGCTTGAAGTTCAGTCCAAACATTATCACTGCACAGATTGCAAGTCCCGAGCACGAGTCATGAATATGAAAATCATAACCACACATCACACCAGTACAGGCAAAAGTCGAATACTAACAAGAATATTGATGTTGGGTCTCGTCGCACTGCGTTGTGTCATCTGAAACAATGGGACAGGAAGGTGATGGTTTGAGGTGGGAAAGGGAAAAGGCAAGCCACTTCCAGCCCCATTTATTGGTCCTATGCCTTAGTGTCATGGTGTGTGTACGAATTTTGTTGGTGTTGGTTGAGGTTTATTTAGCTGGTATAGTCTTTTTAGACATCCTAATTAGTTCATTTTTTAGTATTGGTACCAAAAGTGGTCTAACCTCAACCGAAGGTTGACTTAGCGGTTGGTCTGCCAATTTTATGCATGAAGAAGCCTCAATAAGATTTCATTTAAAAAATTTTCCTTGCGGTGTATTACATTGGCTTCATTCCATTTCATGTATTGATTTTCAGACCACAATGTTGAGCAATTTTAAACTTTTCCACTAGTTCTTTTTTCTTTTTTTTGTGTTCTTTAATTCTCACATTTAGTGATCTTTTTTCTCGTCTATGTATATTCCCTATTACAAGGAGATGTTATACTGTAAACACAGTTTTTAAAGTCCTTTGTACCATCTTTTGGTTTGGTTTTTATGAGACTTTGTCTAAGAGTGTTTTGTGTTCTAAAAGTGGTTCTAATTTTATATTTTCAAATCAACGTGTACGTAAATTTTTCTTTATTTTTATTCTGTAACTTTTGGATTTTTCTTTTCTTCTTTCTGTTACTTATTTTTTGCATGTATTAATACTCTCCCTTTTGACGAAGAGGATAGATTCCAATCCTTGAAACGTTGTGTTCTACCTTTTCTAATATCCGAAATCCTGTTATCCAGTCAGTCAAATTTATTAATAAATTTTGTAATAATATCCTTCTTTTTTTAGTATTTACAACTAAAATTCAACACTAAAGTGTGAGATATGTCTCTGTATTTACTGTCAAAGATAGTGTGAACAATTGGACCTAAATTGTAATAGCCAATTTTCATGGAATTCAAAATAGTCAAACAATTATGTCTTCATTATTTCTGCCAATTCCTTCCGCACCAACCAAAACAAAAATTAAAGACATAAAAACACAACTATAGAAACTCACAAAACACACTGAACACACATCTGTGGTGATTGCAGAGTATGAAAACTCACAGTTTTTGCTTTTTTTACACTTTTAGTTAGCCATTATGGTGCAGTAGCAATCAAACATTCCCACAGTCTAGTTGTTTCAATTAAAACAATGATAGTTTATCAGTTTACAGGTGTCAGGCTTTGTGTAGTCAGGCACCTATTGGGACTTTTGAAATGGGTGTTTTAGTTAAAGTGTAACAATGAAGAATTGAGAATAGAAACATTTATACCAACTCGTGCTGGGTGGAATTGGTAACAATAAGTTTACTCTAGTTCCTTTCTTTTGTTATGTTTTATAGAACTGCTGGGATGTAGTTCGACTTCTGCATGTTTTGTAGAATGAAAATAAAAAATAATCATAATAATACGATAATAGTTTCTCAATAGTGTCTGCAGGGTGTTGGAGATTTTATTGCATGTCCTGGTATCCCAATAAGCAATAGAAAAATGCTGTTGTTGTTGTCAAGCTGAATGATTGGTTTCTTGTGACAGTGCCCAAGGCGTACAAGGCACCACAGTTTGTAGAGGAGCTAGTAGCTCTCTTGACACAGCAAGGCACGGTGTCCCTGGAATGTAAGGTGGTAGGAGTGCCCACACCAACTCTCAAATGGTTTAAGGTTAGTGGAGTACACCAATTTGTGACTTCTATCGGTGAACACATACCTTAAACTTTTTCTTTGTAATTGTAAATAATGAATAGTTCTGCACAAAGAGTGCTATCTACATGAACTAGGTATAGATAACTTATTGTAGGTACTGTGTAATAAATATTATTTGAGATGGTTAAGAAAAGTATATTAAAAACTTAACATGGAGACTAACAAACATTGTGCCAAACTGAATGTTTGCAGAAAAATAAAACATGTGTTGAATTATACTTCTAAGAAAAATAAGCTTACAATATTTTCTTGATTAATTATAGGTTGACTTAAATTGATTTAGTTGGACACAGTATTTTTTCTTACCCCATTTATTATAAGGCAAAATGATTTTAAAAGTTTAGGAACAAAACTTTTTTTAATTATAAGAAATTAACAAATAAATCTTACTAATTTTTAACCTAAAGTATATTTATTTCAAAGCAAAAAAAACTAAATATCATGAAAAAAATATAAATTTAGTATTGTAATCAAATGGTTGCAATTTCAAAAAGATATTTTAATTTTTTTCAGTCCAACTAAAACAGGTTTAGTGTTAAAGGGGTAAGGGGTTAAGACGGTTACTCATCGTTTATAATGTTTATAAAAATACAAGACCGATTGTATTTTATTTTTTTATTAATACAAACAGTACTTTAAAAAAACTTGAATAGTAAAATTGTACTCCTATCCTTGAAAACATTACAGATAATATTTTTGTGATTTTCATTTAATTATATTGTTTAAATCAGTACTAAAATGCCATTTAACTGTGATTTTGTATTAATAAATTGGTCTGGCTTGAACCAAAGTGCCACTGTCTTTTCTTAACTTGTTATGTCTAAGAAAAATATATTGTATTTTAAAATTAATAAATAGATAGAATAGCATTCTAAATTATTACTAAAAGTATAGATGAAGCCAAAAAATAGTGTTTTTTTATAAGAAATAGAAAAGATTGCTAATCTTTAGACTGAATACAGTAGATTCATACAGTTGTCATTTTGAACATATTGAAAATTACAAAGTAAAAAGTGAATTATTCGGTAAAAACCCCTTTATGTTCCGGTATTAAGCACTTATAATCCATCTGAAATTCTAAAATTCTAAAGATTATTAACATTAAGTTTTATACAACTTACAAAAAGTTATCAGTGTGGTGACCTTAATTTGTAAGATATCTTAACATGTTAACTGTGGCAGACGCCTTAGTACATACTGGAACATTAAGAGTACAATGTATCACTATGTGTATAAATTCACAGTGAAGTTGTCGACTACATGTGTTATAGTTGGACAGTTATTATACAATAGTTCAACATGCTGACTATGACAGACACCCTAGTGCGTTTTGGATGGTTAAGAGTACTGAGCGTAACTCATGTTAGAGCCAAAGTAAAGTAATAGCATTAGTTTTTTCCAGTCTAATCTTTACTTCTAACAATGTTCAAAAATAACTGTATTTATGATCATACGGATTAATTAAGTGTAAAAACCATAGCAGAATACAAATTGACAACAAATAAGAGACACAATGATTGAGTTGTGATAGATTATAGTGTCAATAGCTATCAAAATAAAGTGAAAATAAATAAATACATTTGTTCTGTAAAGGATAACCAAGAGATCAAGGCAGGAGACGTGTTTGCACTGAGTGCCAACCCTCAGGATGCAACATCCTTGGGCACCTACACTTGTGAGGCTACTAACTGTATGGGCAAAGCTTACTCCACTAGCAGAGTACATGTGGTGGGTAAAGAGGGGAGTGTACAGCCGGCTGACAGGTAAGAAGAGAAGAAAATGATCTTGACAACTTCTAACTCTCTAAAGACAGTTGTATTAATTTAACCATTTGGAGACTGTCTGATAGTAAAAACAATTACCAGGCTAGTTCAAAGAAATTTGCATGTTCCATGAAAATGATTATGTACAAAATTAAAAGTTGTACCCTTTAATTTTTTGATAGATTATAAAGTAAACTTTCAGAATAAATAATTTTTGCTTATAAACTTTATAGGTGTGTTTATTTTAGTTGTTTTATAGCAAACATTAAGTTACCCATACTAATAGTAAAAACTATTGAGATATAAACTTACATGTAATCTTATAGAAAATTTATTTGTATACAACTACACCAAACAGTAGTATAACTTGCATACAACAGAATCACTCTTGACAGATAAAGATATTTGAGAACTAATACAGAATTTGTGAGACTCTACATGGTCACCTGGCAGTTTGGTTGGATTATCTTATCCATTTCACTAGTCCAGGACTTGTAACCATAACTAGGAGAGTTAAAGTGCTTTTACAGGTCCAACACTTCGCCCACTAGGTGTCCAGGTTTCTGACCTACTTAGACAAAACCTTTCAGAAACCTCCAGTGGACATTTAGAGACACACTTCAAGAAAACATTTGAAGAATTTCTTCCCAGTCTAAGATCCTTCAATAAGTTATGCAAAGACTTTACTATATAACATGTTTTAGCGATCATGTGTTTGACATTTGTACAGTATCGTTCCAAGAGGGCCACCTCCGGTGTTCTGCAAAGAACTTCGAAACGAGAAAGCGAAAATTGGCGGAAAATTAACACTGGAATGTAAAGGTGAGGATATGTTAAGTGTATAATACCTAACCAATTAACTTAGTGAGGTTTATATCCACATAAGTACTAAAAAAGTTTTTTTTATATAAACGTGGTTTTTTTTAGAAACATACACTGTAGATAAATGTATTTTAAAAAGTTACAATTAATATTTTTAATTTGTTAACTGAAAATACTTTTCTCTGCTTCTGGAACTATTTTTTAGCCTTTTAATACTAATCAGAATAAATTGTTAATAACTACTGTAGGTTCAATCTAAATATAAATTAATACATTATAATTGTTTGTTTAACACTTCAAGAAGATTGTTGTGTTATTTCTTTTACAGCTTACCCTAAACACCCTAATTATTAAGGTTTTGGAAATGTCTTCTCAGGTGATGTTTTAACAAATGCTGAGTAACTTTGATCCAACATATCATGTGTGTAAGGGCTTGATTCTAGGGCTGGGTCGAATCTGATACTTATTATCTTGATACCTCAATATATTTATCCATATAATAATATGGATTCTTGATATCATGGCTCTTTGTACTCAATTCTGATACCAATGTTTTCAGTATTTTATTATGAAATAATGAATTAAATCAATAGAAATGATAAATCAATACTGACTACTAAAACATGTTATTGTTGTAGTTTGTGTATGAAAAACTTAAATAGATAAAGTATTACCAAAGTTAAAAAATGTACTCGTATATTAATTCACAGCTATTGTTTTCAATATTATGTCCATGCATCACTGCACGTCTGCTGTGTCTAAATGCAGTCATCTGTTAGTCAGTGGTAAATAATCAGACATTCACTAATTTTTGTTTATCTCATAATTTGTGTAGCTGTAGAGTATAAGTTCACAGCTACTATAAGAATATATGGATATTTTTATCTTCAGGCGTATTGTCATGGCTAAGAGTAGTTTTAAACTGTTTGGCTCGCAGTGCCAGATTTGCATTAACGGTAAGAAAACAACTCCATTTATTATATTATATTCTTAGTTACGTATAATACATGGATCAGTATCAAATTCATAATTGAATCGGTGATTTCACAAAGGGCATGAGTCACATTTTTTATGAAATTGAGTTTATATTGGTTTCTTACTGCTGGAGGGTCAATACATTGTTTAGTTGTCAAACGGCAATAAGTCACATACTCAGTGTTGCTATGGTAGACTTATATTTTATACGTGTGGTTCACAAACGGCATGAGTCAGTGACTCGTGCCGTTTCAGCACTCAACTACTGCCAAGTGCCAACTAGATCAGCTGATCATTGCCGCCCTTTTAGCCACTCTGCTTCCTAGGTTATTGAAGTGTAGTAAGTTGATGTGTTTTGTTTGTGGGTTTGTCGGTGTTATTATCAGTACAATTATAGTGTTTTAATAGAACATCAAGTTGCATATGTGACTCAATAAGCTAATTTCTTTTTTATGTAACGTTTACGACTTTGAAACTACGTATTTACTAGTTTTCTGAGTGAGGTTTTAGAAGGTTTCATAACCTCAAAGATGAATTCTAATGGTAACAATATTTTAAATAATGATTTGGAAACTCAAAATAGAAGAAAGAAAGGTGTTAGGAATGACAATTTGTACTACCATAATGTGAGGAAGAAAGCAAGAATAGAAGGTAAGAGTTATACTAATTCTAAAGGTAGGCTTGTACCTGACCGCATGACTGGCGAAAACTGCAGCTGTAAAAAAAGAAATGTTTTTGACCACTTTACTGAAAATGACAAAATGGATATTTTACGGTTGTTTTCTTGTTATAAAACTAAGAACGAACAAGATATATATTTGCAAGGACTTCTAACTTTACAGAATGTGAAACACAGAAGACCACGACAAGATGAGCCAAAGAGATAGATCTTATAATTTTCAATATCATGTCAAGGTAGGGTCCAAAAAGCATGAAGTTTGTAAAAGGCATATATAAGTTTACATGGAATAACGGAAAAAACGTGTTAGAAGAATTTGTGATTTGTTAAAACTGGAGACATCCCTAGTGATAAACGGGGCCATAAATTACCCGGAAATGTTATTTCCGTCAGATGTTTGTGAGAAAATAAAATCTCACATAGAGTCTTTCCCGAAGAAAGAGACTCATTATTCAGGCAAATTATGCTTTTACTTAGATGCCCGTCTTACTGTAAAGGCCATGCATGAACTCTTTGTCAAAAAATACCCAGACCTATCAGTGAAATATGAATTTTATAATAAGTATTTCAAAGAAAATTTTACTTTAAGATATCGGTAGGCCACAAATCGATACATGCTGTAAATGTGAAGAATTGGGTGCCAAGTTGAAAAGCCCTCATCTATTAGATAATGTTAAAAGAGCAGTGGCAGGTGAAACTAATAGTTCACAAAAGGCGAAGCAAAAAGTTTTACAAGAAATTGGAAGAAATTACTGAATTGTCAAAAAACAGGAATGACATTTTAGCTATTGCGTTTGACTTCATGCAAGTTATATACCTTCCCAAAATTCCAGTTCAAGAATATTTTTTACATGAGACAACTTGGCCTCAATACGTTTTGTATCCACAATCTAGCCAACAACAAAGCTACATTACACCAGTATCATGAAGGTATGCCAAAAAAAGTCCAGACGAAGTTTGCTCTTTCTTGAAAGATTTCATTGACAAATTTTCCGGATTCTGTCAAGGAGTTGTACGTTTTCAGTGATGGTTGTTCCGGACAAAATAAGAATAATACAATAGTTAGAATGTTTTTTTAAGTTTAGTAATGACCCAACGTTTTTTCAAAAATTATTCATTTCTTTCCTCTTCGGGGTCATTCTTTTTTACCCTGTGACCGGGATTTTGGAGTTTTGAAAAGAAAATTGAACAAATATGACCGGTTGTACGTTCCCAGTGAGATTTCTGGACTTATTACCGAAATCGCTTCAAGGTTTTACTCTTAAAAATGTAAGAACTGAAAATATTCTCAACTTTAGTAGTTGGTGGCCAGAACTTTTTAAGAAAACATGTATTTCTGATGAGACACTTGGTAGGGCAGTACAGAAGGAACAAAAAGTATCCTTTCATACATCACCTTACATGATGTTTACCTACTCAAATGAACATCCAGGTGCAGTAAAAACGTGTCCATTCATAGACAATAATGTTGTAGAACAAACTTTTGTTCTAGCAAAAAGGACCGATACTCAACAAACATACCCGGACCCGCACCAAAGTACAATGGGGAAAATACCCATCCCTTCTGAAAAAATGGAAGATATTAAGAAGACCATCAGTTACATACCTCATGAATATCTTGATTTCTATAATGACATAACAACTTGGCCAACCGAAGAACGTAGATCCAGGCTTGACCAAGAAGAAAGTGTTGGAGATGAATGAGGCTAGATGTTTTACTTGTAAGCCTACTACTGAAGCCATTTTAATTTTGTCATTATCTAACCGAATACTGGACTTTAAAATGTTTAGTATATAATATTTGGTAATAAATTTTGTTGTCATAATACAACAAGAGTTTCAGTTTTATCCCTCTTTAATAGCTAATTTCCATGACTAATTTCACAAAGGGCATGAGTCGTGTTTTTTTTAATTTGTTTACGGGTTGTATATAATATAATTATGTTTTTAAATTACATAAACTATACCATAATCATATATATTATCAGCCAAAAAAATACCAATTGTTTTAAATCACATACATTTAAGATAATCGTTTTTTTTTGTTTCCTGAAAAATTAGAAAATGTTGACTTATGCCCTTTGTAAAATCACCGATTCAATTGAGAATCAAGACAAATTTGGTATCAGAGTCGGAATTAAATTTTTTTATCGGTCTGTCACTATTTGATTCAATTTAAAAATATACAAAGGAGTAAAATGTTATTTTTAACAAGAAGGTACATGTGCAGGATATTATAGGTTTATTTAATTTAGTAGTATATTTTTAGTGTTACATATATTTTTTAAGTTCTATCTGCTATTGCCATGCACGATTTTATAAGTTGTTATACCTTGCATCACTTGCCATCTCAAACACTGATAAAAAGTGGAACATTTTTACATATGTATCACCAATTGTCAATTCAGATTTTCAAGTATATACTCAATATTTGGATGTCATCCTCACATATTTGTATTCATATTTTACCGTTCCTATGTTTAAGCAGGGAACAATAATACAGTTTCACATGCATTGCATTAAGAGTAAACAAGAACTGTGTTGCAGTGACGGTGCCGCCCTGGCCCAAGAGTATAACATGGTTCAACAAGGGTGGGTTGGTGGAGGGGGGAGAGGGGAGCCGTTATCACTTGACTGCAGATGGCCTGGGCTCCTACAGCGTGGAAGTGGACCAAATAGAGGCAGTTGATGATGGGGACTGGAAGTGTGTGGCCACCAGTGACAATGGCGTTAAGGGTATCTCTTCCTGCACCGTCACAGTATCTTGTGAGTAGACTTTATGGTGATCAGTTAGATCTTAAATACCACATTATAAAGTGATGCAACTAAACGACCTTGTGGTTTTAGGCATTGTATTGTATAGCTCATATTTGCATGGAGATTACAGTAAGGTATGGCTCAGTATAAGACAAGTGTGTATCATATGATTACATTTTGAACTATAAATGATGTAGTTAGGTTAAAAAGATGCACTTCCGGCTCAGTCGGAGAAAGGTAGATTTCAAATGAATGTCAAACTGAAGATGCATTATTAGTTTAAATGTATAATTTGCATAACACTGATAGTGTGTTACATATTAACTCTAAATGTTGGCAAGTTAATATCATTGTTACACTTTCACACATTACAAACTCCATAATATAAAAATCTAACAAAAAAATGTGAATATATATGAAAATAAGTAAATAAGTAAATAAATAAATATATATTTATATACAATTTTTTATATGAAAATCTAATGGTATCTGTGTGTGTGTTTTACTTAAATAATCACTTAAATACTAATGGACCGATTGTATTGAAATTTACATAAAGATTCTTAGGATTCCTTGTTACAATATAGGTATATTTTGCTATTTTGAAAATATATATATATGTACTCATTCTCAGGTTATGGTACTTTTGGATTCTGGTGGTCATTATCAGAGAAAATGCAAAACACTTCCTGGAAATTCCGTAATGAGGGATTGAAATTGGCAAATTTCGATGAAATTTATGTAAAATGTTAGATCAAGCTCTCATCAGTGTTTTATTGTTATAGTTTGATTTGTTACTTTTTCATTTTATCATAGAAATTGTATATCATGATGATACATTTTGGACAAGTATGAATATTAAGGACGTATTTCAACATCCATAATTGTAGCTATTTAATCATAATCTTCAAGATCTACATTTTCTTCTTTTCATAATCTTCAGCATCTTCTCTAAATTATAATTAGTTTCAAATCCATCCATGTGTTAATCCATCTATTCCAGCAGTTCCCAACCCGGGATATGTGATGGTTGGGGGTACGCCAAAAATAATGTGTAATGGCAGACATTATGATCCTAACATAGGCCTTCATGGAAGCCTTGATTATGAATCTGTATCCGTGTCAATGCCTGTTAGTAGCTGTCAGTCGAACTTTGCTTGTGCAAAATTTATACTGTGTTATAGCATATGTTGTTGGTCTGTGCATGCTTCAAAACTGATGCAACTACTCCTGGTCGGTCATTGTATGTATTTGGTGTGCTCTTAATCTACTGAACTCAGCAGTAAATGTTAGTGTTGTCATTTTCTATGAGTGTTTGTTTGAGTGATATGTACAATAATTATATAAATATAGCGCATTAATTATAGATAATTGGTTGAAAACTGAATCAGGACAAAACACCATCCAATAACCATAGGCGTACCTAGGCCGACCTAATGGGGGGGGGGGGTGGTGGGTAACCACTACTAATATTCCGTATCTCCCAATGGAGTACGGGAGTACCTTCCCGAATATGTTAAATGCTTCTAATAAATGTTCAAAGGGGTAAAAAGGTAGGAAACTGCTGATCTATTAAAAAATGTACTGAGTTTTTATATGATGTATTAGTGCTTAGCTATATTTCCTAAATAACTACATGACACTTTCAATGGGTTTGCAGATCCAAAGAACTACAAAAAGCCCAAGTTCCTGGAGAGTCTCAAGGCTATCCTGACTGAGGAGGGTTTGGTGTCCTTTGAATGTAAAGTTGTTGGCTACCCAACACCCCAGCTCAGGTGGTTCAAGGATGGGCAGGAGCTGAAGCCTGGGGATGTCTATCAGCTCACTGGCACTAATTCTCTTGGTCAGTATCATAGTACTTACTCAATGGATCACAATTTTACAACTAAATTTCTGTATAAGTGTATTAGTAGGTAACAATTCCCTTCATATTACAGTATACTAACTGCCTAGTTAAGTTTCTGAATAATGACTTGTTAGTTTAGTATCTGATCAAGTTGTCTCTTGGTATAATAGTGAAAATTTCATGTGTAACACTACAATGTTAATCCACTGTATAATAACAGTTGTCAGTATCATAATACTATGTCATTGTATAGGAATAGTAGTATTAAATTCTCGTGTCAGTACCATAGTAACAATTCCCTTTGTGATGTTACTATGTTAATCCACTGTAAAATAAAATTGGTGAAAGTCATACTACTAATTTACTGCAATCTGTTTCATAACCTCCTCCCCCCTTGTGTCATTATTATATCACTAACTCAGTAGTTCAGTAGTAACTAATTTACTGTGCCATTTATTCAATACTCACTGGTGGATGAGGAACATAGCTTTGTCTAGTTGTGTTAGTATCAAAGCAATATCATCCTATTAGTTATAATTCTCTGTATGAGTATTGCTCTCGTAATAACAATACTAACTTTCGAGAATAACTCCTTGTTTGTGTATCATAGTAACAAATGTAACAGCAGTGAAATACTAAACATGTAGTTCTTTTTCTATGGGGCGGCCTGTTATGTTTAGTATTTTAGTATCATTCACAGGCTCAATATTTCAGTTCAATGCTGTCAGTACTGGATTATTGGTACCAATTACCTTGATCATTATTATAACTACTACCAATGTCTTATGGAACAGATGGAGGTGAAGTTAGTTAGGTAGAAAAATATAACCAATGAACACAGAAGTACACTAAAAAAAAGTTTATAAAAGAAACTTTGTAGCCCAATTCAATAATTTAACCTATATTGAAACCTTCATAATGAATATTATATGTAGATCGATTATCTCTTGTTCCAGTAATTTAAAACTTAACATGTGATACTGTGTGTATAGGCTCGTACTGCTGTATAGCCAAGAACTGTATGGGAGAGACAAGTAGCACAGCTGAATTGACAGTGGAAGATATCCAGAGTCAGCTGAATGAGGAGGAGAGATTGCAGCTATTCAGCACCAACCAGCCACCTCGCTTCCTGCAAGGTCTTAAAAGTATAGAAGCTAAGATAACTGATCCTCTCCGGTTCACTGTACAGGGTAAGTGATCGCTACTCAGCTTCAATAGGTACTTAGAGTTAAAAGAAATGCTTAAAAATGGAAGTGGATTATACACAACATTAACAATCAAAGAATATGTGTCTGCACCTCTTCTGTTTACTTTGTTTAGCAATAAAGTACGTGTGGATCCCAGTATTAATCAGAAAAGTAAGTAGAGGAAAGTAATATTAGAGAAAAGCCTTTAAATGTATCCCACTTCATGATCCTTGTACAGGAGTATTTTAGAACACTCAACACTTGAAGTCCTCTTCTGAGAGCATGTTATCACCCCTATTTCAACTGCTTTAAACTACTCAAAAACGGGTATGTGACAAACGTTCATTAACATACACTTATTTCAATGGAGAATGAGCCTCTGAAGTGGACTTACACATTTTACTAAGTATTTCATGTTAGTCCATTGCTCTTTCAAAATGTTTTGCATCTTTCTGTTGGGCAGCTGATGCAAGATCTGATATAAACAAAAACCAAGCACCAACTGGAGAGAGACGATGTCATCTGACCGTGGTGTTGACCTTGATGCCTTAGTCAGTTCTGGCTCAAAATTAGTTTCATTATTTTTCAATTAGACCTGATATAAATAACTGAATATAAATTTTTTTAAAGCACATAAGACATGTTATAAAAACTAGACTCAGTTTAATTTTATTACAAGATTGCACTTATAGTAATACTTAATAATATATTATTATAAATTTGCTAATTAAAAAGTTTATAAGTTAAATTATTAAGTTATGTTTTTATAGTAGTAAACATTTCAAACTTTTCTTACAATTTGTGATTTTTTAGAGTGAAAATATTGTATTATTGTTGGTAGTGAGTGTCTCACCTCAGCCAACAGTTGCCTGGTACAGAGATGATGAGGAAGTGCAAGAGTCTGAGAAGTACAAGAAGGAGCAGGAGACAAAAGGAATCTGCCATCTTGTCATAAAGAGGCTTGAGTTGGTAGATCAGGTCAGTTTTATCTCTACACTAGTAATCTACTGATACATGTGAATTACTTTTACTAGTTCATTTAGCTTTAGCAATATACAATAAATAGGGTCTATATTCAATTTACAAAAAGTAAATCAAATATAAACAGTAATTTTTCTATTGTTCTTAGAATGCAGGTCCTAACTACATAATGCTGTGTGGAGTAGATGTTTGGTTTATGATGAGTGGGGGAACCATTTTGGTTATTGTTCAGTTCGGCATAACCTGTCAAGAAGTCCTTTTGTCTGTTGTGTAACGGATTATCATAAAGTTTTTAACCAGTGAAGGCAGAGAACCATTTTAAATTTTAACTCGTTTGTGGGCACAGCTTGGGAACAGTACACTGTCTCAGAATCGTGTGTTTATAGAGTGAACGAGAACGGGTTGAAAGTGAAAGTCATGATTGACGTCCAAGGATAAGCCTCACAGATGATAAAATTCGAGCCATTCGAGAGCTTATTATACATGATCGCCAGTTAACCGTGGAAGAAATTTCATCAGAAAGGCGTATCAACTATTGAAGTGTTCAATCCATAATCACTGATGAGCGAGGTTTCAGAAAAATTAGTGCTCGATGGGTTCCGAGGTTGAATTCTCATCCATGACAATGACAGGCTTTGAATGCAATGCCAGACACTGTGGCTTTGAAACACTTGAAAACCATGGCTGGAAAACCATTGAGCACCCTTCTTATAGCCCTGACTTGTCCCCTGTGACTATTTTTTTTCGCCTATGAAAGAATCACTGGGAAGAAAACAATTTGAGCAATGAATAAGTTGAGGGGCATGTGTGTAATTGGCTTAAACTTGCCCTAAAATTTTTTATGACCAGGGAATCCTGAAACGTGGCAAAAGTGTGTAGATCATGCAGGAGATTATATTGAAAAATGCTAAAAGAATAGCAGGAGAGTATAATGAAAAATGTTACAAGAATAATGTGTATAAGGTTCTCAAACAAAGGTAACAAAATAAATTACCGTTTATTACTGATTTGCCCCTTTAAGTGAGGATTTTGGGTCAATGCAATTTGTTATCATATATCTAATTTTTATTTCATCATCACACTTGTGAATTTATTTTGAAAGCAGCAAAAACACATCTGAAAGATTTTATGGTTAGCAGTATTTCTGTACAGTAACTGTCTAAATGTCTATATGATAGGCATGTTTAAGGGAAAATAGGATCAACATTGTAAATGAAGATATTGCTTTAAATTTCACCAGGTATCTGAATTATAACCAAAGTGCATTTTCAGACAGGCCTTTAAATTTTGCATTTACAAACTTAGAATATATGTGTCTTTTTATTATTTTACTACAAAATAATGTGTTCAATTTTATGCATCTAACAACAAATAGTATTAACACTTTATCTTCCAAGTGGTGCAGTAACCAATAATGTGTGTCACTTCAACCTGCAATTATTATTATGTTTATTGGTTGTCATTTTCAAAAGGTTTTACAAGAAAGGTACAATCTTTCATGTTGCACAATACCAAGTGCCAGATATGTGTGTGTAGCAATCCAGATTTTTTAATAGGGTATCCGTTTATGATATAGAACCAGGCATAAAACTCTGTACTTTCTAAAGACAAAGACTGATGAAATTTGTGATCGTAGCAAGGTTATGAAAAGCAGACAAAAGGCAAATGTTCGACTGACTTTACCAGGTATAAAACCAAGAGAACTAGTAAGCATACTTAGCTCGAGTTGACTGATAAGGGAGCACATACACAGTATTAATTACAAGGTATAAAATTGCCTATTTACCCTGGCATAAAGCCAATATTACACATTCAAGCAAACACAGCAAGCTGGAGTTGGTTTGTAAAGCAAACAGGAGTGTTGTTGTGTAGTTTAGTTTTTTTAACGATTTGTATCCAGTTCTAGGGTAGTCTTGTTTTTTGTATTTACAACAGTGGAAGTTTAGTCATTTTTAAAGAGAACAAATTTTGGTATAACATAATATAAATTACTAAATTTTAATGCTTCATTCTGATTTTTTTTACAGTAGTTTAGAAAATAAACTTAAGTTCACAAGTGCATTTAGTTGTGTGCATTTTGCAAGAGTAGATGATACGCAATACTTTGCTGCAAGTGACTTCCTATAATCTCATGTTAAGTTGTAATTGTGATCCATGAAGGCTGAGTGGAGATGTGTTGCCACTAATGACTACGGTCAGAGTGTCACTTCATGCTTCCTCAAGTTGGCCGTGCCACGACACTACAAGAAACCTCGCTTTCTGGAGAACCTCAGGGCGGTTCTGTCCGAAGAGGGTGCTGTCAATCTTGAGTGTAAGGTGAGAACTTTGAAATAGACTTTAAAAGTATAGAACTATTGATGTGTTAGTTCTATAAAGGTTAGACATTGATCGTAAATTTGCTACTGTAATCTTCAATTTAGATTTTTAAATATTGATGGGTCGATTCCAATATTTGATAGCTTGATTGATGCTCAGTAGTATAGATTCTGATACCATTTATTCAAAGTATTTTCTTATAAAATCAACAGAAATGCTTAATATATGCTTGGAAAGTCTCAATTACCAAGCTGAATCCCCAACACACTAATTCTCCAAATTTTATTCTGAATCTCAGATCAGTCAGATTATTATTTAATTTATAATTTTTTAATTAAGAAAGTTTTTAAGTTTTCAATACCATTCTGGTTAACTTTAAAAATTTACCAATTTTTATTTGCGAGTTTTATTACAGATGTGTTTCTTGAGTGTTTAGTTATAGGCAAACCGCTTTCAAAAAGACACTGGGTGATTTTAGTTCACGCAGGGTGGGGTAAATACCCCTCCACCGTTGTGACGCTCTCTCAGTATCCCCACCACTGATCGGCACTCGCCCATTTGCTCTATCCCCTGACCTGGCCACTGCCACTTAGCGGTTAACCTCACACCAAAACGCAAGTTCCCTGGATACATCTATGGCTACATTGGTCTGCTCAATTAATATTTATGCTTGTATAGGCTTACACACAAAAATACAATATACTTATAGAATAGGTAGGTAGCTGCAGTGTAAAAAAATGGCAATACAATCCACACAGCTGATAAAATAGACAATAAGCTGCTTGTCCCACATCCAACCACTGGAGGGGGGCTCCTCTTGCATGTGGCTGCTCAGATAGTTTTGCTTGTTCGCAAGGTTCTTTGCGGGTGGTTTATCTACAGCTTTCATACATTCTTCAACTCAGCTGAAAAATTATACATTCACATCACATTGTGGCTTACCAATGCAGTAGGGAGGGAGCGAGTGATAACACAAATCTCTTCATCTACTAGTCGGAACTCGTATAATCAATTGTATAACTGTTGAAATCAAATTAACCCAAAGACAACTTTATATCCACACATAGTTCAATGTTTCTCATTTGTGTTTTAAATATCCAGAAATTTATTTTTGTCAGAATTAAACATAAACTGAAGCTTAAAGTTTTATATTTCTGTTTCTGACTGATTAATGCAAAGAATTGAGCAATTCCAAAATCAATAGCTAGCATATACCCATCCTCAGAAAAAATACAGTTTATGAATAAGCAAAACAATTAGAAAATATGTGCAAGAACAACATAAGGGCCAGTTATAATTTTTCTTAACCAAAATAGCCAACCTGATTTTGTCTTTGAAGTTGCATGATTGAGATCAGAAGTACATTACAACCAGTAGGTAAAGAGTGCAGGTATAATGGACAGCATAAAGGGCCAGTTTGCCAATCCAAATTGTTTATTCTGATGAGTGGAAGGTTTACCCAGAAAGCCAGCAAATAAAGTTAAATCATTTTATTAATTTCACTAAACACTTGAAGGATAGTAAACTGATACAATGGCATATTGAAGAACCCAACAAAACCTAACGAAAGAGTTACCTTACAGATGGAGGCAGTCAGACCACCAGTTGAACAGATAGACAGACAGACCTTTAGACCCAAACATCAATAGAGTTTCTGCTTAGACAAACAAAAACCTATGTAGTAAATTTCAAGTCTCTTAAGACCTTATTAAGAGTTATTGTACAGACGAATTGACAGATGGACAGGCAAATGGATGGACTGTCATTAGATTTATTGACCCCAGAATCAATATGGTTCTTCTTGGGACTAACCTATATACCAAACTTCAAGTCGCTAGGACTTTTCTATAAAGAGTTATTATATAGATGTACAGACAACACAATTCTAATACTAAGCAGTTATGTTCTATGTGTATATTTCATAATTAAATTCCAAATACAATTAATGTAATGATTCTCACTTTTATAATATACTTTTATAAAACAATCTTCAGAAGTATTACTTATTGTATTTGTTTGACAGACACATATTGCTAGCTAGCAACAGGAAGAAATGTCCAGTTAATATAAGAAAAAAAAATAAGAAAAGATGCTGGTACTCATGACAGTGCTCATTCTAATATTACTCAACTGTGGGATAGGTTGATAGAATATATAACTCTGCTCAGAACCTACAACTCTGGTGTTAATTTCATCAAAATTCATTTGTCTGCAACATAAAATTCAAAGAATAACTCTTCTAAAACTCCTTAACCGTAAGCTAAGGCTGCGGATCTCTAACCGAGAGGTGACAGATTTAATTCTCAGGAAGGTCAATAAAAATTTGCAAATGGATTTCAACCAATGTACCTTAAACATTTTACTATAATCAATTAAAATGAAATTGGAAAAGGTATAACCCCCTAAAAGATGTAAGGGCCTTTTTTTAAATAGCTACTTTATTGTAAAATTACCTGACACTTTATTCTACAGTTTAACTCTAATAATTTATCTCTTATGGCTTGAAGAAGTAGGTCAACACCAATTTTGTAGTTGAGCCATAAAGAAAAATAGTACTATATGCTGTATAAGAATGTATATGAAGTATTTCCCCTCTGAATATATATGAACTACCTATTTATAAACTATCTACAAACAACAAAGCCAATTGTGCACCTTATGAAACAATGAGAATGCCAGTTTACCTGGATTACACTACATTTTATATTTTTTAATTTAGGTGTCTATGATGTCGAAACAATGTAAATGGTTCATTTGAGCTTATTCATCGTTTACTTTTTTTCGGTCTCTTCAGATGAACATGACTTCAGATTCCAGGAGTCAAGTCTGTAACATCATCAGATTCTGGATGCTGCAGTAAGAGGAAGGACAAACATAGCTAAACTCTATATTCATAATATTACTATCTGTTTAAAAATAGTTAAGAGCCACAAGAAAATATCATTAGAATAAAATTTTCTTTTATAGTGCAATAATTTAAGAATTAGTGGAGAACATTTTCTTTAGATGCCCATCCCATTTCCAAGTTACAATAAAGAAATTATTGATGTTTTCCTTTATATTATAAACTGGTTTCTACATTATATTCAATAAGAAATTGAATTGCTTTTCATATTGTTGGATCAATAATTTATCATATTAAACAAGAAATTTTCATTTTAGACATCTACAGTCCTAGTTTTTTTAGCTTGCTAAAAAACTAGGACTAGTATAACTTGATTATCCTTTTTGCATTGCTAGTTGATTATCCTTTTTACATTAATCTTTTACCATAAGATGCATAGACAGAGTATAACTTTGACCGATGCAGGTGATTGGTGTGCCACAACCCACCCTGAAGTGGTACAAGGATGGACGTGAGCTGAAGCCTGGAGATATCCACCGTATCATCTCCGGCCAGGACGGCACCTGCTGCCTTGGCACCTATACTTGTGAGGCCTCTAACTGTATGGGCAGTGTTTCAAGTTCTGCTTCTCTTCTTGGCTTTGAAGGTAAAAATTGAATAATTTTATAACATCTTTACACATTTAATGCAGCACAGCTTCAAAATTTCAGTAACAGAGTTAAGTTAATGTTTTGATGGAAATAGTTGGAAAAGGGTCATGACATAATACCATGGTGGATTGTTGTCCTCTGCAGATCGTGGCCAGGTGAAACCACCAGAGCCTCTGCGTCCACTGCCTCCTCCTGCAGCCCATCTGGTCCGCCAGACCTCGCTGTCCACAATACAGGAAGAGCGAACCTCCCAGATGCATGACACTACACTGGACGAACGAGCCGAAGTATCCTTCTCCTTCGATGGCAAGGAAGTCTCTGTGTCACTATACGAGACACCAGATCTCACTGAGGAAGAGGCTCTGCAAGTAGTTGAGATGTACGCAGAGGAACTGTCTGAGCACATTTCAGGTAATTGTCACACTCATACTGAAAATTGTTTCTTTCATGCAATACTGGACATTGGTTGTAAGAAAATATCATTTTGTAATAGTTTTAGATCAGAAAGTGTTATAATTATACAGTCCTGAGACTAGTACATTAGCAGGACCTAGATATTTATAAATATTTAAAATATCAATTTTTTAATCTTTATTAAAATTTCTTCCATTGCAAAAAATAGAAAAATTAAGCTTTACAAGTTTTAATTGACATACAGATATTAAACATATTCAAAAGATTTAATTTTGAAAATGTTTCAAAGGCAGGTGAAAGCAAATTTCTGGTTACTTACACAGAGTTTTGACTTGCTCAAAACTGTACATCATTAAATTTTGCACAACGTAATTTAAAATTACTTGAATTGGATAAATTTGTATGTATTAAAAAAGTGTATCATGCATTTCCTGAAAAAACAAAAAAATAGAGTGTAATCATTAAGATAACTTTGTAGAAATTTATAACAAATAATCATAACTGCCACATAATAATTCATTTTAGTTTTAGTAAACACTATACTTAACACAAACCATATTATCATTTAATTGAAAATACTCGTATGTAAACAGTTTTAAATTGCATAAGTATTGTATAGCACCGACATAAGGTGTCGGTTATGTATTCTGTACCCGATTTACTTAATGTTTAAAAAAAAGATTTAACTTATTACAGCTTTATTAAAATGTAAATTTAAAAAAGGAATGGTATTGCTTTTTGACTAGAAACACATTTGGTAAGTGTGGTGGTAGTTTTATTTGTTTGTAAGTCACCATAGTGTGTATCTTAAACAATATTTACACATTTTTGTACACATTGATTTCAGGTCTTCAAGAAGTGAAAAGTCTAGGTACAGTATGTAATACAGTTTTACTTTGTGTTCACTTCTTGATGAACGGTCTTTGATTCAGACCTCAATTAAGTTATTTTTATGCTTATATTGGTTTCACCAGTTACATGCCATCCTGATTTTTTGTGGTTGTGAAAGCTTTAAAGACACATTAAATACGAATCTGATCATTTTTGGATTTAAATAGTTTTAAATTACATTTATGAATGTAATATTTTGCGCTTTGGTTTTATTTCACTCCACAGTGCCTACATTCTAGATTCAAATTATACCTTTTTCTACAACATTCATATAACATAAATATCAATATCAGAAATCATTATACATTTAAAATTATTTCAGGTTTTATCAAAGTAAAACACTTTCACAATTTAAAAAGTTATTTTTATTTACTTCTATTTAAGAATATGACAAGATTATATATTCCTAATTTTTGTACTTTTTTATAAATATTTATGTTTTGTTTGGATTTAAATGCTTATAACTGGAATGATATTAATTTGCTTTCATATTATGTTTGGGTTTTGGTATTAATAGATGGTAGTGCCCTTGCACAAAAATAGAGCACTGCTTTCATAGGTACAAGAATACTTTATATAATACTGTTTGTAAAAACTACTTACTATATATGAAATTATTACTGGCAATTTTACTATACTTTGAAAATAAACCATTTGAATAATATCATATTTTAATTCATTGTGTTCTAATAGAAATGTATTATAATTTTGTATTGGATTTAATAAATTAGAAGTCCAAATTAGATCCGAACTTAAAAGTCCAGAAACTAAAAAAAATAAATAACTAATTATTATTTTAGAGTTTTTTGCTCATACTTATAATTGCTAGGAGACATTTACAGGTAGACTAATCTTTAAGATCTTAGGATAGGCAGTTAGTACTCAGAGGTTTATGTAGTGTTATTTGTAGTGTTATTTTGCTGTTATAGTAGACAACAGGCAATATTAATTCTTTGAGTCTGTAGACTCAAATGTGAAAAGTCTCAAGAATCGTCAACAAGATCTCTTAGAATTTCCAACTGGCACTCAAAGGATAAAAATAAATTAATATATTTAATAATGTATAAAATGTATACAAAGGATAAATAACCAACAGAGTTTTAGTGTAATTTTAAATAGATGCATCATAATCATATTTTCTAGAAATTACTAAATATTCCATGTTTCAGAACACAATGTTGTGGAGTTACCACCTATGAGATTTGTGAAGGAGACATCAACGTCTGGACATCTCTTGATGGAAGCTGTGGTGATTGACGTCAGTCCAGAATATTATGCGTCTGCAGAGGATCGAACTGAGGCTGACTTAGATGAATTCTCAATCACCGAGGATAATAATGGCTATATGTCTCCAATGGTTATAACACCAGATGAAATGCCATTTGAAAAATTAAGTGCAGACTTCCTTGAACGCACAATTCAACCTATCAGTTCAACACAACAATCTGTTCCCATTAAACCACCAAGAAAACGAGTTGCTGATGCTAGCGAGTCATCATATCATAGTTTCAAAGAGGCTAAAGTCTCGCCAGAAGAAGATAGTAGTGAACAGTTTGTTGATGCTTTGAGTTCACATAGAGATAAATCTCAGAAAGATAGTTTAACCAGTGTCAAGAGTAGTTCGGGAGATAAACAGAAAGCTGTAATTGATGTTGAACCAACAGCTTTGAAAAGCAGTGATACTAACACTAAGGAATTGAGAGCATCTTTAGGAGAAAACAACGGAAAATTGTCTGAGGGAAAGAAAATACGCAAAAAATCAAGGAGCAGGTCAAAGTCCACTGAAAAGCAACCAGATGCAATTTCAGAAGATAACAGTACTGTCTTAAAAGATCTGAACTTAGAAAAGAAAAGCTTAAAAAGACAATTGAAGAAAAGGAAATCAACAGATTCAGAGAAAGAAGATGACTCATTGCGTGAGTTTGAAAAAAGAAAAACTTTAAAGTCTGGCTTTGAACAAGAAGATCTTCCTAGACAAGCACAAATAAAAGGTGCAGTAAAGAAAAACAAGTCTTCTGAGTCTGAGAAAGAAGATGACTCATTACAAGAATTTGAGAGCCGTAAATCGTTGCAAAAAAGTGAAAAAGTTTCTGAAACTAATAAAACCAAGGGGTATCACATAAAACCTGCTTCAGATTCATCTGGCAGAGAGGATGATTCATTGATTGAATATGAAAAAAGAAAAATTTCTAGCGATGTTTTGTCTGATAAAGTTACCCAAAAATCAGAAAGGCAAAAAATTCCATTTTCAAAAAGTATATCAACAGATTCATCTGAAAAAGATGACGTTTTTGCAATAAAAAGTGAAACATCTGAGCAAGTTAATTTGAGAAAGAAAAGAAAGAAGTCAGTAAAGAAATCAGGTTCCATTGAGAAAAAAGATCAGTCCCAGAAGTCAGAAATTGAAGTACCTCCTTCATCAGAAGCTGAATCAGTAGATCGTGAACCACTCAAAGGTAAAAAAGTTGTTAGTACTTCAGACCTTGACAGAATGAGAAGCACTTCCGATCTAGAAAGTATAGGTGATAAATCAAGAGCCCAGGAGGAAGAAGAACATTCAGCAGATTTTGATACTGCAGAGGATAGTGCCTATGACAAAAGTGAAATGT
Source organism: Homalodisca vitripennis (assembly GCF_021130785.1). Lineage (NCBI taxonomy): Eukaryota > Metazoa > Arthropoda > Insecta > Hemiptera > Cicadellidae > Homalodisca > Homalodisca vitripennis. The sequence continues at coordinate 94,117,208 of NC_060207.1, forward strand.
CGGTTTTAGAATCCCTAACCCATTCTGTTCAAGAAATACAAAAAGGTTTGATGGCTGTGGGAGAAAAAATTATTTCTGAATCTAGTGAAGAACCACAATCAGCTAAATCTAGTTTGTCTATAATAGAATCTTTAGTACAACCAATAAATGAGATTCAGCAGGGACTTGTAAAAGTGGAAAAGATTGCTGAAGAAAGAAAAGCTGGACAATACTCTCCAAGCTCAATATTAGAGACACTCAAAGAACCCATCCAAGAATTGGAAAGAAATTTAGCAGTTATTGAACAACAAAATATCCTAGATAGCAAAGAGCTGACACTGTTTAAAAGAACAAGCCAATCTGTTTTGGAAACTGTAAGTCAGCCTTTACATGAGCTACATAGGGAACTTGCTTTCATTCAACAACAAGCTGTGATTGAAACTGGCGAAGAAACTTATTCAGAAATACTCCAATCATTCAAACCTTCTTTATTGATAGTCCAGGGTGGTGTAGAACACACTGAAGGAGAATTCTCTAGTAAATTGGATGATCTTACTGAAAAAACAACTATTCCACAACCTACTTATGCTCAGTCAGTTGTAGAACTACAAACCGAAGTTCATAACACGGATCAAAATCTTTTGCAAAACACTGCAGTACAGAGTGAGTCATTTGTTCCTCTTACTGTACAAGATATAGAAGAAAGTTTAGCAGATTCAATAATAAGTCAACAATCATTGCATACTATTAAAGATTCCAATTTACGCAATGAATTACAGATGCATTCCCTTGCCCTGGAATATTGCACTACATCTTTAAAAGAAAAAGCACATCATACAACTGATAATGAAATAAAGGACATATTAACTTTAACATCAAATTTGATAGCTCCACTGGAACAGTTCAGAACTGTTATCGAAAGATGCTTATTGACTGTTGTGGAAGATGACCAATCAATAGATCCACAATTGAGAGCCGCAAATTTGGCATTGAATACAGCTTTAAGGCACTCTATTCATGCTTTTGGAAGCAGTGTCAAATTATTAGAAATTGTTGCTAATTCTAATTCAAACAAAGAAATACGTGGCCTAGGGATTCAGATGCTTTACAAACTATCATTTCCTTTAGAAGAACTCACGACTACCATAAAGCTAGTTGAAAATTTATCAGAGCATACTTCAGTCGAATTACTAACTACACCAGTTGAACATTTAATGAATGCTTCATCTATTATTAAACCGGAGTTAGCAAAAACAGGATTTGCAGAAAATGTCTCTGAAGATGGTGTAATTATCATCAGGGAACTGAATGACACTGTTGGAAGTCTATCCAACTCTCTGCGCTCAATGACAAAATCCTTGAAAACTTACAGTTCTCTTAGTTCACTGTATTCTCTATGTAAACCGTTAGCTGATTTACAGAAGACTTTACATAAGACAGAAAATAAAATTAAGATGCCAGAGAAATGCAAAAATTTGAACAGCTCTGAGTTATATAATCTTGCTCAAGATTTGTGTAAACCTTTGCAGGCTATTAGAACAGAATTGTCATTGGCGCAGCACGAGATTGAACTCGATCAGTATGGTCATCTCTCTTTAATGACTGATCCTTTACAGGAGGTAAATCCTGAGTCAGCATCAGCTATTGTACTTAAATCTTTAGATCAAGTTCATAAAAGCGTTTTAAGTTGCACAGAATTTGTTTTGTCAAAGTCTTTAAATGAATCATCATATTTAAGATTTGTACTTTTTGCCTTGAATGAATTGATTCTTCCTTTTAACCAACTGAACTCAAGTATTATAAAAACCGAAGAGTTGGTCTCAAAAGATATATCTAAACTTCCAGAACCCACTACAGGTATCCAAGCAGTTAAGTCATCAGCGAGTGATCTTTTAGCTGAATTAGCTGAATTGCAACGTCACTCAACCACATGTTTGTCTCTACCAGAGACCGCTGTGATTGAAGTACTTTGTAGAATGGCAGAACCATTAACACAAGTTGAAGGTGGATTAAATAAAATAATTGAAAACATTCACGAAAAAGACAAGGACAGTCTAAATATTAATATGTTGAAGACCTTAGCTGAACCATTCAAATGTCTTCAAAAGTCATTAATTAATATTTCGGATAAACTTGACTCTCAAATCATTTCCCATGAAATATTTTTAGAACTGAAACAACCCATCCAAGAGCTTCAGAGAAGTATTTTAATCATTCAGGACCAAGTATCATTTGAGTATGGTGATGAGCCAGCAACAATGGAATCAAACATTGTAACTTTACAGTCTCTTGTACAACCCATGAACGCTCTCAAGAAGCAATTTTTAGAAATTGATGGATTACTGGCTGATAAGACTCAATCATCTTCATATTCAAAAGAAAATAAAAACTTACATTCCATTATTAGGGTGAATCATGAACTGCAGCTCAAAATATCATCAATAATGATCCAAGAAAACTACCTTAACAAACATTCCTTAGACAGCTTAGATATGTTTCCTATTTTTCAAGAATTGTCTGGGCTATTAAAAGATTTTGAAAATGCTTTGAAGAGAGTAGATCTCATTTGCCAAAATGAGTCAAAGCCGGATTCTCTATTTCATATTAAACTTATTGAATCTGTAAATTCCTTTAGAAGTGATGTGATAAACTTTCAGAATAGAATAGTACTGGCATCTAACAAAGCTATAAAAGATGTAAAGCATCCTGTTCATTGTCTAAAAAAAGGTACAGAAACATTTTTATCCAAACTTTCATCAAATGTTAACATATTAATGAACTGCAAGTTAGATGAATCATCATTATCATCAGGCTATTTTGTATTTTGCCAAAACTGTTCCACTACCTTTGTTGATCTATTAGAATACTTATCACATATGGAAAGCACATGGGAAGGTGAACTATCATTTAAAGAAGATATGAACAGAGACATCACTGATATTTCTTCAGCTTCATTTAGTGATACAATTAAAGATGTAAATACGATTGTTGATGATATTACTGAGACAAGAGTTTCTTTACAATCAGCAAACATTCCCTTAATTCACTCAGCAGCATTAATCCAAGTGACTCAAGAATTACAAACATTTTGTGATTCATTAAAAACTGCTGAAGAAGCTCTTCTTGAGAACACATTGGATAAAGTTAATTCTTCAATTAGTAATAAAAAACAAGACAAACAGGCATTAGTAAGTGCATTTAATGCTATGAAAGTTCAACTTGAAAAAATCGAAACTTATCTTACAGACAATCATGATGCATTGGAATCAATTAGTCATTTAAAGTACAGCTTAGAAGTAGTTCAGGAACATTTGATGTTTGGAGAAGAAGTATCAGAAATATACATTTTACAAAATTTAAGTGGTCCTTTGAAAACATTTAAAGATACGATTTCTAAAGATTCACCTGTGACCACATCTGAAATTAAAGAACCAGAGGCTGTTTCTTTATGTCTAGAACGTTTTGAAAAATCTGCATCAGATTTGGAGTTAGGTTTAATGAAGTTGGAGCATGCTTTATTGAACTCAACTGGTGATTTTTCCAGTCTGAAAAATGTTGATATTGATGTGTTGGCTCATCCAATTGAAGAACTTGTACAATACATCCATAATATTGAAGAACAACAAAATTCTTTGCACATCTCAGAATCAGTTGCAGATCAATCAAGTTTAACCATGCTGAAAACTCTTGCTTTGCCAATTAAGGAAATCCAAGAGGGAGTTTTACAAATACAAGAACAAATTATTCTTGAGTCAAGTGGTAATGGTATCCCTGGAAAGTCGTGTGCTGGCATTCTATATGAAATAGCAAAACCAATAAGAGAATTGAGAAGTGGAGTAGCATTGATTCAAGAACAAGTGGTTATGGAAGCTAACATGGAGCTGTTATCAGAAGACACAAAAGCATCATCATTGAAAACACTTGCTGTGCCTGTTGAAGAACTAAAGAAAGTATTGTCATCAATTATTGAGCAACAAACGCTTTTGATTGAGCCAGATTTACAGTCTTTATCTGAAAACATATCCATTTTAAAAACAATTGCAGTCCCTGCTAAAGAATTGCAAAATAAACTAGCTTCAATTGAAGTAAATCAGATTATGGAAGGTAATGTAGAATCGTTTTCAGCTAAGGAGAATTTAGTAATGCTTGCTAAGCCCATTCACATTCTTCAAGAAAGCATTGCACTAGTTGAAAATCAACTTGCTCTGGAAACCCTTGGTGATGATTTGTCAGTTAAAACCAATATATCACTATTAAAAATGGTTGCTAAGCCTTTACAAGAAGTTGCAAAGCACATTGCCATAATAACTGAACAGCAATTTGTAGAGGATGTTAACTCAGAAGACAATACATTATCAGATTTCTCCACTTTAGCGAATGTTACAGATATCTCAATGGTAAGTGCAGTACTAAATATTAACGAAAATTTGGTATTGGAACAAGGAGTATCGTTTAAGGCTGATTTTCCTGATTTAAATATGGCAGAAGCTGTAAGAGGAAATCAATTAAATATAGCAGTAATTGAAGAGCAGCAAGCTCTAACAGATGTTGAAAATACATCAGAAAGTAACTTAAGGATAAGACTAGAAAATATTGACCATGGAAACTTGGCTTCAGTTAACGAGAAAGAGGTTTGTTCACCAGTAGTAGCTATTCAACAAACAGTATCACAAGTAGAAACCTTCTCTGTAAATGAATCAAAGACATTACAGTTAGCAGAAGTTCAAGATGTTTCTTGTAATTTTGCTGTTCAAGCAGAAACTCAAGAAGTTTTAATACCTGCTGGTAATCTTACTATTGAAAAGCCTCAGTTTGAATCAGGAATTAAACAAGACAGTTCTTTAAAAATGGCAGTTCAGGTGGAAACTCAAGAAGCACTACTTCATGATAAATCTCTAACATGTGATGACAGTGTGCAAGTTAAGAATGTTGAAATGGAATTTGAGCCTGCATTTGTTTGTCAGGGTGAACTTCAACAGTCTTTAGCAGACGTTGAAAGTTTAGAAACAGAAGAAGAAACATTGAAATCTATTAGCATTGAAGAATCATCATTTATGATTGAACCTCAAGTTAACATTCAACAGGTTTTATCAGATGCTGAGAGCTTTATATTAACAGATAAGACTTCCCATGTTGCAGAAGTTAAAAAAGACATTCAAACTGGATTCCAAAATGAAATTCAACAAATCCTATCAACTGAAGAAAATTTAAAAACATTTAAAAAATCCTCAGATTTGGCATCTGTAGTAGAAACAACACCAATAATTGCATTAGAAGCTCATATACAACAAGCTATGTCTAATGTTGTTGATTTAAAAAGTAAAGAAAATGTTTATAGTCAAGCAAATACACAAGAAACTTTGCTGGAAGGAGCAGTTCAAGCTGAGTGCCAGCAAGTTTTATCAAATATAGACAGCTTAACTAGTGATTCAGGCATAGCACGACATTCCCAAGCTGTTACAATGGAAGAAGGTTTCTGGGAACTTCCAGTCCAATCCCAGATTTTAGAATTTATGTCTGTTGCAGGTGTAATACAAGATATAAAAGAGGAACTAAAAGCAAAAATTGAAAACGAACCTTTTTATGGTAAAGCTGTTCAACAAGAAGTCCAAGAATTATTAACTGCTGCTGAAAGCATTCAATCAATCAAGGAGGCATTACAGGTAGTTTGTGTAGAAGAACCAGCACTTCATACAGCAACCCAATCAAAAGTACAGGATATTTTATCAACTCATGAAGGTGTTCAAAATTTAAAGAAAATATTGGATGGGAAACGTGTGGAAGAGCTGAAAAAGTGTGAAAGTCTCAATGTTGAATTGCAGCAAATTATATCAACTGCTCAGAGTTTAGATAACCTGAGACAGGCAATATCATTAAATAATGCTCGAACTGAGCCTCATCAAGTTTTGTCCCCAAATGACATTTCTAAAACTGAAATATTACAAGAACCATTGTATCGACCTAATGAAACAGTTACAGAAATTGTTCCAGATCATGCTGATTTAAATAAAATGACAGAAAGAGAAGTTTTATCTGATACAAATAGTTTTATAATCAAAAAAACTTTTAATGAAGAAGCTACTCCTCAATTTGCAGAGGAAACTGAAGTTCAGGAATTAATTTCTTTGACAAGCAATATAAAGACTACAACAGAAGCATTAAAGGCTAAAATTAGCACCGAGCCAACCCTAAAATGCATTGCTCAGAAAGAATTTCAGCAGATATTTAATATTGCCGAAGAAATACAATCTATCAATGAAGCTCTCCAAGTGGCATCTGTTGAGAAACAAACTGTTGATGTAGCAACTGAAATAGAAATTCAACAAATTGTAACTGCTTGTGAAAGTTTGAAAACTATAGAAGAAACTATTAAAGTTCAATCTGGAAAAGAACTAGATATTAAGACAGCTATTCAGAATGAACTGCAGCAGATTTTATGTTCTGCAGATGCTGTACAAAGTGTTAAAAAAGCATTAGCAAGCCAAACATATGTTGAAACACTTAATGAAAAAGTTGTCGTTCTTTCTCAAGTTTGTCCATCAAATACAAGCTTACAAAACGTAGAAGTTTCTCAGGAAAATGTCATAAAAGAACAAGTAGACGCAAAATATACCTTAGAACTGAAACATGATATTTCACTAAAAGAACATAGTGTTGATGAAAACGTTACGTCTATGATTGAAGAAGATCTGAAAAAATCATCAGAATTCGCAAAAGTTCAAGAAACAGTTTCAAGTGATACTAGTTCAAGTACAGAACATGCTTCAGAAAAGGGCATGTGTTCAGATGTGCCATTAATAATTAAGAAAGAAGAAGCTACCTTTATATCTCAACAAATAGATAACACTTCAGTAGAGGTTTGTAAGAGTACAACAGAACCTCAACTAGTAATTGAAGAAGCGTTAACCTCAACAGATAGAAAAGATTCTTTGGAAATACTACCATTATCAGATAAAGATAATACTCTGACAAGTATTCCTTTGATCGGAGAAGAATGTTTTACTGAAGAATCAAAAGTTTTGGAAGTTCAAGAAACTTTAGTTGATGATGCTAGCTCCAAAAGTTCAGAAAATACTCTGATTAAAGTCGAAACCTTGGAAGTAACATCCACAGACAAAAGCTCTATTACTCAAAAAGCAGAAATTAACACTTTAAAGGAGGAACAAAGTGTTATTCCTGAGACTGTGAAAGATATCAAATCAGGAATTGTGAAAGCTGTTTCCTCAGAAAAAAGTACAGAACCTGAGCTTACGCTATCATTAGCTGATGAAGTGGGTACGCCCACTAGAATTCCATTGCTTGCAGAAGAAGCTCTTACAAATATAAGTGATATCAGTTCAAAAAGTACAGAAAAATATTTGAAAAAGGTTGAGCATTCAGACTTAGCATCCATAGATATAAATGACAAAAGTAAACCTATTATTCAAAAAGAAGATGTCTATACTTCTAAAGAGGATCATAGTATTATTCCTGGGATTGTGCATGACACCAAATCTGGAATAGGAGAATTAGATCCCTCAGCACAAAGAAAGGAACTTGGTAGTGTACTGATGGTAACTGATGAATTGTGTACCACAACAAGTGCTCCTTTAATTCCAGAAAAAGATCTTTTAGAAATATCAGAAGTTTTGAAAGTTCAAGAAACTGTGATTAGTGATACTAGTATAATAAGTACAGAAAAAAGATTTAACAAAGAGTGAGCTTTCAAATGTAGGTAAGGATGAGCTTTCGGATGAGACAAAACCTCATTCAATAGTTAAAGATTGCATTTCATTGAAAGACAGCACAAAACTTGAGAAGCTACAATCATCATCTGATAATAATCACACTCATAATAAGGATTTGACTGACAGAAAACCATCTACAGAAATGGCAAAAACAACAACAGTTCAGGACACTAGCAATACTGATACCAAGTCTGAAAGTATAGAAAAGTCTTCTCAAAAGGATCAACGGTCAGATGTGGCATTCATGGATAAAAAGCATGACAATAACAATGAAGACATCTTTACTTCAAAAGATGGTGAAAACCTTATTAAGAGTGTAAAAGAATCACAATTAGGAACTCAAGAATCGGTTACCTCAAAAGACAGCAAAACATTTGTTCATTCATTATCATCATCAGATAGAGACTTTTCCTCATTGACAAGCTCTCAAGTCCAAATTGAAACACAAGTTGTGAGTGATGATAGTGTAGCATTGATATCAGAAACCAAAGCAGTCACTAATTTGCAAAACCAATTCCATATTGATGTTCAGGAAGCACAAGCTTTAGATTTTGAGAAGAAAACAGAGCAGGAACTATCAATTTTATCAGATTTTACAGATGTACCTTCTTCTGAAAGCATCACTCATTCTCAAAAACAGGATTTGGATAGTACAGAAAAAAGTAAATGCTCGAAGGAAGGTTTGGAAGAAAAAGTTACCTTGAGCGATTCAATCAAACACGCTGTGCAAATTGAAACCCAGCAGACTTTTGATACGAACGAAACAACTGCATTGAAGAAAGGAAGTTTGCCTAAGGGAGATCATTCTCAAACAGTTTATGTAGGCAAATCACCTCTTGCAATTGCTTATTATAATGACGTGCAAGAGGTGTTATCAGCAGTTGATTACTTAGATGTTGCTACAGAGACTCTTAAATCACTGATTGTTCAAGAATCACATTTAACTGTTGCCCTTGAGTCTGAAATACAACAATTTCTACTTACTACAGAAAATCTGATGACTTTTAAGGAGAATCTTCAAGCTAAAGTGGTGGATGAACCACTTCTTTTAGCATCAGTAAATACTGAATTCCAACAGATTTTAAGTGCAGTTGAGTCCCTGAAGGGTGTAAAAGAAACAATGCAAGCAAAGTGTGCCTTAGAACCAAATCTACCTGTAGCACAAAATGCTTTACCACAAATATTATTAACAACTCAACAGCTAGAACATATATGTGAAACCATTGAAGCTAAAATGTCCCAAGTTCAAATCACTGAAATAGCAGCACAAACCGAAATCCAAGAATTATTAGGTAGTGTTCAAAATTTGGAGAAGGGTGAAGTCAAAGAAGTAACTAGTATGCTTACAAGTTCACCTAATTTAAAAATTGCAGCACAAGTTGAACTACAACAAAGTTTATTTTCAACAAAAGAAGTGCAACATGCAATGGATAACGCAAAAGCTTCATGCACACATGCCCCATGTATTCAAATATGTGCAAAAAAGTCAGGTGTTGCTAGCTTTACTCCTGACAGTAAAACAATTACCAAGGAAGAAGAAACGGTAGTTGAAAAAGTTGTACTAGATCGAACAGTGAAAGGAACGTCTGACATTAAAGACCTTAAAAATGTTGAAGAAAATACTACTTCTATAAATCTCAAAATTTCAGAAACAAACTTTATGAAAGAAGAAGATAAAACGCCTGAAAAAGTTGAAGATACTCATAAAATAAAAATTACAGAAGAACATAAACCTGAGAAAAGTGTGATTAAAACTTCAAACCAATTGAATACATCAGATCAAACGATGGTTCTTACATCAAAAGAATCAGAAATTGAAGACCAAAACCAAGCAACAGTTCCTAAAGTAGTAGAAAAAGATGATCTTAAGGAAACATCTTGGACAAGTGATAAATATCAGGAAAATGCCAAAGGAAAACCTGCAGACGACATTAAAACCGCGGAGTATATTACTGAAAGTAAATTTGAAAAAAATATAAAAATTGATAAAGTTCCTATAGAAAGTATAGCACAAGTGGTTTCAAATAAAGAAATAAGCTATGGAAGTGAAGAAAACATAAAGCATATAGATATTGAAAAAGATAAAGATTTTGGATCGGAATTTAAACCTGTAGGTTTAAATAATACAACTGAGATAAAAGTAGAGCCGTCCTTGATTGAAATAAACAGGAGCAAACTAAATGAAGAGATCAGAACTATTCAAGATATATCAAAGACTAATGAGACTCAAGAAGTTAAAAGTAAATATATTGATGAAAACATGAAAACAAATGATGCTACTGAAAACAAACATTCTGACAATATAAAAAGAACAGAAAGCTCTCACCCACAACCTCCTAAAGAAATTCACATAGCATATAAATCTCCAGTGAATGAATTTGAAAAGAAAGATAATAAAATTGAACAGGAAATACCTCCTGTTCCAATAACACAAACTGTTGATGTAGCATTGGATTTGGAAAAAGAAAATAAGGTTGAAATGGATTTTGTGAAGGAACCAATAAAATTGGAGCAAGAAAACAAGGAAACCAAAAAGGTTTCAAAGAAGAAAAAGAGTACCAATCTTCAGGATCGTTCAAAACCAAAAGAGGAAATTGCAATGGAAAATATTATGAAGGAAAATCAAGTTACAGATTCTGAAATTTCTAAACTGGTAGAAGATTGTAATGTTTCTACAAAATCAGGAACAGGAAAAGAAGAATCAACGATAATTGAAGAAGAGAGAACTTACCAGGATAGTAAAGTAAAAAGCAATACACACATAAATATATTGAAGGATAACTGTAGTTTAGATACTGCCAATCAAGAAGAGATATTGGAAATTACATCAGTAATCAAAGATACAACGGAAGATAGTGAAAAAATCAAAACGAGTAATAAACTTGAAAAAGTAAAACAAACCATTAATGAAAAGGAAACTAAAATTAAAGATGAAAGTTTAATTACTGAGACAATAGAAAACATAATTAAAGAATCTGAAACTATTAAAACTGGGGAAAATCTTAAAGAGTCCGATATTGAACGTAAGGATGTGAGTGTAAATATAAAATATGAAGATGTTAATGTACTTAAAGATACAGAAGAATCTATTAAAATAAAAAATACAGATGAAACAAAGATTGTTGATGTGGATGTAAGTATAAAAAGTATTCATGACAGAGAAAAAATTACTAAAACTGAGTCATCAAAAGAACTTCAAAGCTTAAACACTGATTTACATGAAACACCAAAAACGATTGAGAAGAATGTCGAACATAGGGAACAGACCAAATATGAAATGGAAAAAGGAGTTAAGGAGCAAAATGAACTGAAAAAGTTGGAACTTGGAACTCAAGGATGCCTAACCCCTACAGAAATACATAATGATAAACACATAGAAAAAGAAAGTGTAACTCAGGTTGAAAGTGAAAAATTAACACAACTTAAGATGGAAGAATTAAACAAAGAATCTACACAACCAACAATTGAAGCAGACATTGAACTCAGATCTTCAGAAAAACCTAAATATGAAGTGAAAGCAACATCAGACAGGAAGAAAAGCAAAGATTCTACAGCATTAACAAAAACAAAAGATAATACAGAGGAGGTAGAAGATATAAAGAAAATTAAATCTGTCAAACAAAAGAAAAAGAGCAAAGATGCTGTAAGTGTGTTCAAGGATGAAGGAAAGCCTGATCATAAAAGTGCAAATGTATGTGACACCTTGGAAGTTAAAACATCAAAGCAGCCAGAAGTATCTGAAGTAACTACTAAAAGTGAAATCTCAGAATCTGTAAAAGATAAAAACGAAGACATACATGGCAAGAAAAATGATGTCAAGAAAGTCGAAACTTCTAAAGAAACTCAAAAGAGAAAAGAAAGCATCAAAAAACAAAAATCTGAAGTGAAAGAAACAGAGGACAAAATAAAATTATTGGATGTAACAGATTCTGAAAAAATTATTGAAAATGTGAATGTTGAACAATCTTTCAATACTAATAAATACCCTGATATGCATGTTTCTGAAAAACCCAAAGATATTTCCACTATAGAAGGAGAAGTTAGTGATATCAACAATAAATATAAAGAAGAATATTCATCTTTGAAAAATATGAAAGACAATGTTGAAGTACATCAGAAAACCAAGACTCCTGAGAGAACTGGTATACCTGACAAAGTCAAACACATGAAAGGGGGAAAATCGATTAAAGCCAATGAAGAAAAAAGCCAAGATACTAATTCAAAATTATCAGGGGACACATTCGTTTCTGATGTAAAACGTGATGACAGTGATCCTATAAAAAAGAAATATAATAATGTTGAAGATCAAAATGTAACTATTAGAAGATCTAAAATATCGGTACCTAGTCCAAAAGGCGAAGAAAAAGAAAAAGAGTATATTCAGTCCAGCGATAAAATACAAACAAAACAGAGGTTATTTGTGGACGAAAGTTCAACATCAGATTACAGCTCTGAATCGTATTCAGAGTCATTCAAAATCAAGAAAAGTCAAAGTTATGACACTCGGCAATGGATGTATGAATCTGAAAGTAAAAAAGAGGAATCAGAAGGAAGCCAATTAGTAATAACAAAGAAACTTACAGAAAAGAAGTACGAAACACCAAGTACAATCTTACATGAGAAAAGCAGTTATCAGCGCCAGCGACGTCAGGTTTGTTCTATTGTGTCCACACCTTAAAATAAGTTCTTTTAAGTATCTAAGGTCTTTTTAAGCATATACAGAGTATTCAGACCACTCAGCTGCAATTTCAGTGAATGTTCTGAGTTTCAGATCTTTCTCTCAGATAGGATGCAGATCAATTAAAGGGTTAATATCGATAAATTACCCTATCAAATTAAGAGATTAAAGTATTAGGTAAACATTTACTTACACACATGATGTACTAGCTCATGATTTTAAAACTGAAATATCACTGTAATAAGTATAAACAATAATCCAAATAGGTTCTTTGGTGATCAAAAGTTACATTAATAAAGTACATTAGTAGTTCATTTATACTGCTTATAATATGTTATTTTACAATTATTACAGCCATATTTAAAATTTACTTTTATAATTTAATAAATAGAGGGGTTTTAGTATCATTTGAAGGCAAGTTTTGCCCGTTCCATGGAGCCAAAGCTCTGTGTGAGAATCTCTATATATGGGAAAAGTTCCTACATAGTAAGACGTGAAAAGCATGTTTTAACTTCAAACATAAATGTGCATTGTACGCACAAAGTTTTGTGCTTATGATTTCTTAACTGTTTCGTCCTAATAGTTTGGTTGGTTTAGACAACCAGCAAGCCTGTGTTCTGTGGCCGACTGGTTGATCGTACAGCAGCTCAAGGTTCCAAACTCAAAGTGACTTGCAGTCTCACCGGCAGCCCTGAACCGACTGTTCAGTGGTACAAGGATGGTCATCTTATTAGTGCCGTCCAAGATCCTAGGTAATATCATATTTAAATCAGAATACATTATAATTTATCCTGGTTAAAGCTAGTGATAATTATCATGTATGGTGGGATATGAAAACAATTCTCTGTGCTTAGTTTAGTAAGTTTTTTTATGCCTCACTGAATTTTAAATTCTTGAAAATAGTATAGATTTATTTTCCTTGCAAAATTCAAAATTATATTTTCCTCATGATTCATCTGTACAGACTCCACATGAGATTATCCAATGGACTGGCCAGTCTGGAGATTACCGAGGCAACTTTGGGAGACTCCGGGAAGTACACTTGTGTTGCTCGTAATGCTAGTGGAGAAACCTCAACAACTTCCACCATCAAGATATTTTCATACATAGAGTCTGCTCCAGAGGCCCCAGTCTTCACACAAGCTGTCAAAGGTGAGGGTTGGCAATAACTAATTATAATTGAAAATTATTCAGATTATAAGCCAAGGATTAGGAATTTCTAGATTAAAATGTTTGATCCTTTTTATTTAGCAAAGAACCAAATCATGGCACTGATTCGTAACAAAATTGTTAATTTCTAATAAGCTGATTTAAATTAAATTTTATTCAAATATCAATGTGTATTTGTATAATTTAACAATCAGTAGAACTGAATTCAGAAAAATAAACCATTTAGCCAAACTTAAATTGTGAAAAAAGTCAAGTTGTGAAGTTAAATTTTTTAATTCATCAAAATAGCTGAATAAGATCCATGCAAGTATTCTACTAGTTGATAGAACGTATTCTTTTACATCCATAGTTTTTCATCACAGATTTTAAGGCTTGAATATCTCTAGTTTATGCTTTAAAATTATAGAAAATCTGTGATCATTAACTATGTAAAATATTGTAAATAACTGTAGTGGCATGATTTGTTACAAGTGTTGTACACTTTCTAGTGTTAAACTACTATAAAAAGTAATAAAACAGAAGTAATTTTTTAGAAATTATTTTGAATTCAAGTGGTGACATTATTGTTCAAGTTATTGTTTAGGAGTATTTTTATGTGCAACATAGTGGATTTTGTATTAGAATCTGTCTATACAAATTTTGAGATGCTGTTTTAGGGTGTACTGTTACTTCAAAGTGGAAAATTTTTGTTAAAATAACAGTCCAACTTTATCTGATGTCAAGGAATAAAAGATAAAACTAATTAAGATTTCTTAACGTTGTTACCAGGAAGATTTGTGGGGAAAATGAGTTTAAAGTTGAAACCCTCTCGAAGAGTGGAACTAGACACAATAAAATGTTACAGTATTTGTATCCTTTCAATGTCCATAATAAGAAAAAGTTTTTATTTCTAATATTCAATCTTTAGAGGGTTTACATTTCTTTAGAAATAACTTGTATTATTTTGAATTCGAAATTGTTGGCTTTGTGATCATTGGGACATTGTAGTATGATGGTAGAATTTATTATTTACATTAAAATATATGGTTTTTTTGTAGATCAATACAAGAGCTCATCAGATGAGTTGGTTATCGAGTGCAGAGTGAAGGGTCATCCATTACCATCTGTAACATGGCTCAAGGACAGTCAGCCACTCAGAATCGCTTCCCGCTACCAGCAGAGTGTGCTGACGGATGGCACTTGTCGTCTGGTCATCCACGGTCCAGAGCCCAGCGATTCTGGCCTTTACAAGTGTGTGGCAGAGAACTTGGTGTGGTCAGAGCAGACTTCAGGCTTCGTCATGTTTGAAGGTTATTACCACTGGACAAATAGGATAATTTTACTATTCAAACGTTTTCAATATTGTTCATTTTGACCAAACATCTACTGAATCAAACATATAGTTATTACTAACGTGCAGTACTGGCTGCCAACTTCATCAATATTAGAGATTGCTGGAAAATTCCTCGGAAGAGGCTTTGGTACTAACCATTCCACATGCATTAAAATCTCGGAAACAAAACTAGAACATTCAGTTTTCAAGATTTAAAAAAAATTGTGGCAGTCAAAGATATTTGAATACATTGTAATACGTTCATATTATTTAATATTTTGGTTAAAAATGGACTTTACAAATAAATGTTCTATTCCATACATTTTTCCTTGTCAGGATAGTTTAAGGGGATAAAGTAATTTTAAAACAAATCAGGAAGATTTGGTTCAATCAGTATTCAACATTAAGTGCCACCATTTGTAGAAAATGACAGTGTCAGGAAAGTAGGCACTGTTTTAATAGAAATATCACAACTTTTTTGCCAGTGTAATAATGTTTACCATAATGTGGGTCTAGAAGTGTAGCAAACTGCTCCAAGCTGAACCGTTGTATTATCCGTTGAGTGTCATCAGCAGCTAGGATGGAGAATTGTCATAGAGCAGTACAATTCCTTAACTGAACATGTCTTTCCTTTTGATTTGAATTGCACACCAAAGATCTGCATCATTCCATTTACATCTAAAACTTTTGATGATGAATTTAGGTTGGCTTTTCTGTACCTTACATTCAAACACCAGATAACAGAAAAAATCTAACAGTCGTGGGCACAATATATATTTTAATCACTGTAAACAATCCCAGAGAACAGAAAATACGAGGCAAATTAATTTTTATGGTCATGGTAATGAGGCAATGAAGTAGCAACACTTTTTCATATATCATATATATATACTAGTACATTTCTTACTCTTTCAATATATCTTTTATTATTATCGTTAAAATGATTTCGTATCTAACTTTGCTCTTTTTGAGACCTAATAAATGCTTCTTTATCATCGGTATTAATAACATCAGTTTTACTACAACACTGTTTTCACCCTATGTCTTGGCACTACTAAGAAATAATTCATTTCAATTCCTATGTTTCATCAGTTGTTAAAACCAAATATTTCCTAAACCCTTTCTCAATCTTCTTTTTTAATCTGTGCTGGTGTAGAGATGCCGTCTCTCCATATCCCAGGACAGACAAACTGTTGGTTTCGGAGACACTGTAATGTTGTAGGATAAAGTAAATTTCACATTAATGGTACAAGTAAACAGTGTCAAAAGTAATTGTTAAATCATTCAGTGTTTAGTCAGTAAAGTGTAATCAAATATTATATCATACTATCAAATTATAATTCACTCCAACATATGCCACTCCAGGTAGAGAAAAACATCTGGCTGCCAGTAGAAACCTCACAGATACCAAGGTGCCTCGCTTCACCAACATCCTATCAGACCATGTTGTGAGGGAAGGTGGTACTGTTGCACTTCAGGTTGCCATCAAAGGTAAATCATTAGTATGTTCATTTGAAGTAAAAAAAATAGTTTTACTCTTCAACATATAGGAAACAATTTCTTTGGGAACTAGGAAGTTTTATCAGTTCATTCACTTGCATAACATGTGCATAACACCGACCACAAGTTCTAAACTATATATTATAGCTTACCATAATATTTAGTCAAAGACTATTTTTAGTGAGCAAGTTTATAGAGGGTTTATGCAGGCGATCATGAAGTTCACCTTTCCTTTGCCTGTTTTAAAATGATTTCATATCAAAGAAGGAAAAAGGGAATACTGCTATGTCAAAGGAACTTACTAGTTAGCACATTTAACATATTGAAGGAATGCTCCCAATGCCATAATAAATGTATTAATTACGTTTGAACGCTGGGAAAATAAAACTAGGAGTGCCTATTGCTCAGCTCTGCAAGCTATATTAAGACAATTATCCATTAACTTAATATATTTTTAACTCCAAGAAAGACTTCAAAACTTTATTTTCATTCCCTGTTAAAGGTTAAAATTGTTTCATTTTCAACATATTAAAGTACCTATATGATTTGTTTTTTTGAATTAAAATTTCAATTTTTTTGACCTGAAATATCTAAAACAGATATAAACATAAAAACCTATGGTTTGGGCCATGATTCTTGATTTTTTTTCTTTAGAATTATGTATTGTAAAAGGAGAAATAAATCACTAATTGAAAACATTCAGTTGTAAGCATCTTTTGGGCTATTCTACTTTCTATCTAAAAATGTTCAAAAGTTATAGCTATATCCTGTTTTTTAAGGTGAGCAACATTGTCAGCTAGTAAGCTCTGAGAGGAAATGTGTTAAACCTCAAACATTTTTACACCCATTTCATTTCATACACTTGTGAGATATGTCTCTTAAAATATAATTAATACATATCTGCACATTTAGTTTTTTCAATATGTGACAAACTATTCAGAAAATTCCCAAATTGTGTTGTACCGCAATTTTGCAGTAATTTTATATTTTAATTGATTTTAATCATCATTAATAAATATTGGACATAAATTTAATGCATTTCTTTCTCTCTTTTATTTTAGAAAATAACTGCCCCTATATAACAATAATTTAATATATGTATTCACTACACATTCTGTCACTATTTTAATCATACCAATTACTTAATAAAATTTTTAATTGCTATTTAATGTTTTATCTTACACTTACACTTTCATTTCATTACTTCTAGAACCTACTCATCCACAAGTATTGATTGTTTTTTGTCAAAAGAAAAGGCTTATCTCCTTCTAAGGCTAATTTTGCCCAGCCTCATGGGTCACTGGCAGGAGTGAGGATCTTATCAAACAGAATAAGAAGTGTTGATACAGTACAAGGTTGATAGTACTGATAAAAAGTGTAATGGTCATAGACAGGATTTGAACCTATACTTTTTCTTACTCAAAAACAAAGTACAACACCGTAGTCTTCTCGACCATCTGCTCTTCCAAATTCGATTAGCCTTAAGCATTAAATATTTAATTAATATTGCTCAATTCTAAATTTTTTCCCTCCCTTTCACAATATATATTGCAGTGCAAAGTATATAAACCACCAGTGAGTCAGCTAGCAAGCCAAATTTCTCTTCCATTGTTGGAAACAATTGATTAAAAACTACTACTTCTTCAGCCCAGCATTTAGGAAGATAGAGTAACACTCCAACATTTATAAAACAACAGTTATGTAGTAAGTGTTCCTATCATTGTAGCCATTCATTGTTTGCTAGATTTTAAAAATTATCTCAATGAAATGGGAAATAACAATGGCATGTTAGCCAGAGACTCATTATGCCAGAGTTAGGAGGCGGAATAACTCTCGTGAGTGGCAGAGCTCCCATGTAAGGGTTAAAACCTTTCAGTAGTATTGCTCAAAACACTTTTTAAAGAATAAAGCTTTGAATATCATCCAATGAAATGAATGGTTTGAATTAAACCACGCATTTAATTAAATATTTGACTCTGCTTTAAATTTTAATAATGATTTCATTCAAACAAGAGTTGACATCTGTTATGTGTACTGTAGGGACACCCAAGGCGGAGGTGACTTGGTATCGTAACTCGGAGCCCCTGCCCAAGAAGTCCTCACGGTTCCGCTACCTGGAGGATGGAGGTGTGTACTCGCTGGTGATGAGTGACGCTAGCATCACTGAAGCTGGAACCTACACGTGTAGAGCTAGCAACATGCATGGCTACCGGGACACTAGTGTTAATGTACAGATAGTGGGTGGAGCTCGGGGCAAGCCTGCCATGTTTGTCAGCCGCCCAGACACTAGCATGAACATTGCAGTGGGCGAGGACATCACGATTTCCTTCCGTGTCACTGGAGACCCCAAACCCAGAGGTCAGTTTTAGAGCTATCTTATATAAGGAAGTTTTATTATGTGTTATAGTGTCTGTAGTTGAATTTCATAAATAATTATAGTTTAAATCATTAATTTGTATATTAGTAATTTCAATTATATTTATTTTGAAAAAATGACTGCAAGGACTAACTTTATTTATATATTCTATATTCTAGCAAAAATCGCTGCCAATCATTCGATTTTAGTGGGAATACTTGGAATAGAAGTTTGAATTTCCAACCCAAATGACCCTTATTAGATTCTCAAAATATTTGTTATTCACAAATTAGTAGACATGATTCTCCATGAAACGACCTATGCTGAACAGATTCTATTGTTTAAACCACTTTAAAATTTTCATTTTAACAAGTGACTCATATGCAGCATATGTGATGATTTTATAGATTCAATAAATCATTTTGGGTTTTAGTCCCCATTTCAGACTTCAAACAGTCTTTTACAAGCTCCAATGACCTTTGTCACTTTGGATATTGTGTTCTCAATATCTGGGTATCATGTTAGCCTTTTATCCAGAACTACGCCTAGATACTTGACTGCATCAGTGTTTTATCCTTATACCTTCCAGAACAGGTTGTACAAGCTGGAACTTTCTTTTCCTGGTAAAGGTTATCATACTTGTTTTTGATGGGTTAATCCGTAGACCTTCCACATGACACCAGTTGCCACACATCATGGTTGTTCAATTGATGAATGAAAAAGTCATTAATCATGGCTCTATAGTGGTCATCATTGACTGTAACATTCTGGCCAGCATTGTTTTTAAAGAAGTACAGACCAATCATACCACCAGCTCATAAAGCACACCAAACAGACAACAGTCAGTAATGGTGTCTCAACATACACTTGAAGATTATCATCACTCCAAATACGGCAGTTTTGTTTATTGACATATCTATTCAACCAAAAGTGAGCATCGTCACTAAACAAAATTCGCTTATGAAAATTGGGACCAACGGCAATCTTGTTTTGGGCCCATTCATTGAATCTACACCTTGCTAGGTAATTTTGTGGCTTCAATTCTTACACGAGTTGGATTTTGTAAGCACCCAAACCAAGATCTTTCAGCAAAATCTTCCATAAAGTGGATGGACACATATCCAATTCCTGTGCACAATGGCGGACAGACTCATTCGGGTCTTCCTCTCCTGTACGCTACACTCTACAGTAGCAATGACTTCTTTTGTATGCACTGTATGACATCTCTGTGGATGCGTGTTATCATTTAGCGTAAACTTGGTGTAAAAACGTACTATAGTTAATCGAATTAATTGCTAATGGACAATTATGTTGACTGTAAAATGAACATAGTGCGTGATACGTATTTCGAACAGAACCATGATTTTCAAAATAAATTTGGAAGCGTTGTTCAGGTGTCAGTCTATTCATGTTGAAATGCCAAGCCAAACTAAACATAAATCACTTGACAGCTCACAAAATGGCCACCAGTTAAAAAAGTATTGCCAACTTAAATTTCTATACCTCTAAAAAAACACATGTTACTTAAACAACAAAAAAGAGCCATAAGAATTATAAACAAATTATGACCTGATTAATTAGCTAGGAAATATTTCAAGAATATGTAAATTCTGACAGATTATGGACAATTTATTTATAACACAATTTTATATAATATAAAGAAAAATAGAATAGATTAACCTTTTGAAATACATTTGTACAATACTATAAATCACATCATACCTACACATCACAATCTAGAGTTTTATAAAAAGAAGGCTACATATACAGGAACAAAATTTCTTAGACCATTGCCATAAATGGTAAGAAGAGAAAACAGCATAGTAGTTGAAGTAGTATTATGCACAATTGATGAGTTTTACAACATGTAGATACATTTTGTAAAATGACTGTAATACATAAGACATACTTTTAAGAACATAATGTAATTAGAAATTATAAATTACACTAGTTATTGTACACTGATGTACATTTTGTTTGAATAAAGCTATTGAAATAAAAATTATTTGGAGAGAAATTGATTTTGGTCACTATTTTGGACTTTTATTTATAAACTCATGTAATTTATTAAATTAAATTTATTTATATAAATTAAAGCTCTAAAGTATAATATTTTGAGTGGACTATTGATTCCTGTCAGACTCAAAGCCAAAATTATATCCTGAAAAGGGGAACTAATTGAAATTTGTAATCTAATTTTGGTCTTTTTTGTTTTTATCCTTCTCTTATATAATTATGTGATTGGTTTCAGTAACCTGGATGAAAAACATGAAGGATATCACCAACAACATCCGGACACTGAAAGAAACTGTCAATGATTATGTTCGCCTGTCACTGAAACATGCCACCATCATGGACTCTGGCACTTATTTCATTACCGCCAAGAACATTTATGGGACGGACCATGCCTTTGTCACTGTCAGGGTTAGTTCATATAGGAATAGTTTGTACTCAATAAAGTATGGAGAATTTTCTTTCCTACAATTCCACAAAATACCAACTTAACCTTGATTTATGGAGCTTTTTGATATAATAGTTGTTTCAGCACTCAGTATTTTGCTATGGGGTTGGAAGGGATGGTTTTCAGCTTTAGGTTCATTTTATAGAAAATACTAACTCCTTTGCATGAGTTAAGAATTTTTTTCTTAAGCTATCTGGAGTGTTATACATTCCTAAGTGGAGACTCAGTGTTAAATTTGTATTGTACATAATGAAGAAAATAGAAAATACGAGAAGGAGATAATTGAAGAGCAGAATTTACCATACCTTCCTCATCAAAATTACAGCCTTTTACAATTAACTATGCAACAATTTTTTAATGGGAGCCCTTTTCTAGGGAAGCATTGTTTAATTGTGTTTTGGTTCAGAGAGTGTAGTCTGGTTTTCTGTTCTGTTTCACACTATTTCAGATCTGCTCATATTTACAAGAACAAGAACTAAGACTCAAGGTAAACAGAAACTCTGGCATTAATTAACAGGATGAGAACTAATACAGCTTTATCATCTGACCAGCTCCATCTGATCATCAAACCTCTAGTAGAATAGTCACTTCAGTCTAAGTAACCGATAATTTGTAATTGTGCCCAGTTTTGTTCACCAAGTCAGATATAAAAACCAATTGAGAATCAACTGAGAGAAAATATACTGTTTTGGTAAGGCAGGTTACCTTCTGTTGTGTTTTACCACATGATGTCAAAATTCAGTAGTTCTCAATGAATCAAGAATGTACAAGAATTATTAAAATATTTTCTTTGATGAGATTCTGTGCTAAAGTAATCATGGATTAACTGATTGAATTGTATTTTTTTCCTACTATAACCACACTCAGTCACTGATAATTTTGTTTGGTATCTTAAATCTATATTTTTTATTTTAAATAATCAATCTACTTTTTTGTTGCAGGTAAGACAGAGGGCTCGATCCCTGACGCCCACTCGATCCATCTGGAGTGGTCCCGACACTTCCACGCTGCTACGAGATATCCATGAATCTACCAGAGCTCTCGTCAATGGTGAGTTATAGCTTGGCAATGAGTTTGTTTGTTCACCTGCTAACTAATAATGTTGTAAGATGTTCTATGTCAGTTACTTATAAGAATGTTGTTGTCCTTGGCACTCAGGAGATTAACTGACATGTCACTAGCGCTTGTAGATCTAGCAAGGAGGATGAAGGGAGAGAGAAGAGGAAGTTGGTGGTGTGCGCAGATGACATAATAGTTTAGGAATAAAAACTATATATAATAGAATATATGAGACCCATAAGGGATACAATTCCTGTGTAAGATAAATGCCATGTAGTAGTGGCTCATTCAGGAGTTAGTGAATACATAAAAAACCTGATGATACAAAAAAATAGACCATAGCGGAACAAACTTACAAAACCAAAAAGTGGCTTTAAAATTTGTCTACACAAAAGAACATGCATAAGCTCTGTATTAGTATCGAATGATAATAAGAGAAACCATAGAAATAATCTAGAAAGAAAATAACTTAAATGAAGAAGATAGTGTGAAATTATCAAAAAGCTTGCATGCAGCTAGTGATAAAGAAGCCATATTGATCACTGTTTTTTTTTTTTTTTTTCAAATTGTTTGTTGGTTGGTTAAGCCACTGCATTATAACACTAAGCTATGCTTCTTTAACTCACCTGTATAAGCAGATGGCTTTCTGGTAGTTTCAGTTAAACATCTGTTGACTGAAACTAACTTATCACAGCATGGCCAACATATTCCAAAAATATATAATTGTGTAGACAATGTTTTGATGTGAGTAAAGCTTTAATGTTGTGTAGACAACCTTAGATTAAACTGGCTGCATAAGCCTAAGAACTAAAAATACAAATAAAACTTATTCTCCATAGCCATCATACTCATATTAGTAAAATGTCATTACATTAGCAAACACATCTATGGCTGGAAATTCTTATTCAATAAATCCATGCCATTATACATATAGTTTAGTCTCAATAACACAGTTAAAAAGAACAAATGTAACATCTCTTATGGCACAGTTTGGAAGATTTTTTTATATGTGGCTGTCATAAAAAACTTAAAGCAGTTTTAATGGTTGTCATAAACACGTAACACTTTTAAATGTTTAAATGTTTAGAAATTCCATAATCTCCAACATTTACAAGATTTCAGTGCGAAAAATTCACTTGCAATAATTCAATGTTATTGTATACTTTTGAAAACATTGTATGATCACTACTTTGAATCTTACGAGATATCAAAAATCATGTAAAAGCAAACGTTATGTATATTGAATTGTCGTTTTCATTTTTTTCTGTTTTATTTCACAATACCTAATACAATATAACCATTCAACTTCTATACTTAGAAAAGGTGTCATTTTTAAAGCTTTAGCATAAAAAGAGCTGGAAATTGCTTAACATTACTTAAAACCATGTCATTTTTGGGTCTATGTTATGAAACAGTTCAATTAAAATTGTTGCACAATTTTGAACATTGCCATATTGAAACATTTTATTGGTTGATATAGACTAAACACACCCATCTCAGGTGTACTATCTCTGTACGAATATTGATGTGAAGTCTGTTTCATATGTAAATTGCATAAGCCATAAGTTATTAAAAAACAGTTTTTCTGATGTTTGTTGTATGTTTTGAGTGATGTGTTAAGCGAAGATTTAAAAAAAAATATGTAAATTCTATCATAAGAGTAATTGCAATAGGCAAATATCTATAAAACCTACCTAATACTCGATACTATTTGTATTTGGGCTGTTAGCATATAAATTGGATATACAAAATTGTTTACAAATATTCTCCAAGACTTAGCCCAAAAGTGCAACAAAATGTACATTTTGAGGTTATTTGTACTTAAAAACTTCCACACATATGTGATTAATTGACAATGAATGTGACCAGCATGGGCTCACATGTATAGTTGTGCATTTAGCAATGAGTTTGTTCTTCACTTCATGCCAAATAACAGTACATAAAAACATAAAGATAAGATTTGGCAAAACCTGGAATTTCCTCATGCAAGGTTATTTGATTATTTATAAAAATTTCACTTGTGATGAAATGCATACAATTGTGACACTTTACCTCATAGAGAGTTGTGTATTGTTGTTTGAAGATAAGCCTAATCCAAGTGTGAAATAATTGTGGTCTGTGAAGAAAATGTAATGTACATTATCCGGCTCAATAACTTTATAAAAGGCATGGGCAGAAATAACACACCAAATACTCCCATTAATGAACATGCCTTTAAAATAAATTAGAGAGATCTAATTCTTTGCCATTCAATACGTCACCCCTCACGACACCATGAAGTTTGGACTTTTCAAAGCAAATATTACCATTTATAATGCAATTTGTTGGAATTATTGGCTTTATTAGAAAAAATTGATAAGGCCTTGAAAATTCCTTTTTAAATGGATTTTGATGCTAGAAGTGTAGTTTTCAATATGCTTTAATTTTATACGTTTATAACAAAAACTGTCCCTATCTCAGAACTCTTGAGGTAAACCTTGTGATGGTATTAAACAGATTAATACACTGACTATACATTAAATTTGTCACATGTTTAGATAACATTGACCCATCTGATTACAAATTGCTGATAAAAACTTATTTTGTGGAAAAACTACAGGTATATGAATAGTGGAATTTAACAGTACTATTATGTAGTATGTAACTAAGACAAACCTTTTGAGAAGGCTTTATGGCTAACATGACAATTCTATTGATGTACGTGTAACACTATAATGAAAACAGGAAGAACCTTCTGCAGATTTTATAAATATCCCCAAGAACTGTCCTTTGAGAAATTTCTGAACCATCATCCATAGTAGTAACCAACATCTCCAACAGCTTCAATCATCACATCTTCTCTCATCCGAAACGCTCATCTAGAACTGTTGTCTTCTCTTTGCACTTTCCTTCTCCCCCTCCCTTTCTTCAGATTTTCCTACCGGTACTGGTCTTCTTCCTCCCATTCTCCTAAATGCATCTTCTTTTAGCAATCTGACAGGCTCTTTTACAATTATGATAAAAAAATAAAACAATAATCAATATTATTGAATTACACATGTTAAACAGTACATTTGTTTTTATTTTGAATATTTTTCTTTTGCTCTTTATAAAGATTCCAGAACCTGTAAACCATCTAAGTGTCTAATGGTGAAATATCATCAATAGGAAATGCTTTACTACTGCAAAAATTCAATACTGCAACCGTTTTCAGTCCATGGATTTGATTTTAATAACCTTAACATTAAAAAAGATATTCCAAAGAATAGCAGCACTTTTGAATATAAAACACAGATGAACTATTTAGGTTTTGTTAAGCTGACAATTGTATACAGAATTCAATATTGCAGTACAGTTGCCAAGATTACCACAAACTGAAAGTACTATGTGACCAAGTTGAGCAACTTCAAAAAATACTTATAAGTATAACAATATTATATTTCTTTTACAGCATAAAATTTGTAAAACGTATTTGTATTTTATATTTTAAACACTGTAATAATGAAAATTTTAATATGTTTTGAATTTGCCACTTTTGGAATATTTTTAGATAGAAACAAATTATTATATTTTAAAGACTCTGATAGTGGTTTTACATTAGAGCAGATCTATAAATCTGCATAGTATATTTTCAGTTCAGTTTTCTGTCTAAAACGTTCATTTCTGCCTACTGAAGTGCTTCATAAAAAAATTAAAATGTTTATATATTTTGACATTTGTTACATAAAACCTACAAACAAGTCTATTGAATACCTCAGTGGTTAAATTATATTTTGCATAAAAATAAATGTTTTAATATTTTATATCTTTGCATAAAAAATACAACATTTTTAGATTCCTAGTTAGGAATTTTAGTAAATGAAAAAGCACACATGTGTATTTCAATTGTACACTTTCAATTATAAGCATGGGTAATTTTATTACTAAACTCGTTATTTCTTTGTGACAAAAATGCATACCACTGTAATAGTTTATGATTTATGATGTACATATTGTGAAAGAATTCTGTGTACCTTAGCAAGAAAGCAAAAATTGGCCTGTCATTACAAAGCCAAATGACTGTCATATTATAGATGTTTAAATTATTATAAAGAGGGATAACAAAGATAAAATAATTTGATATTGCCCAGATGCATTACTGTGATAAGGATGTTATTTGTATTTCCTACTCACAATCCCTAGTGCTGTCAGACTGACCATGAAATAATGTTGTTCGCCACAATTGTTAGCTTGCCAACTACATTTTGGCCGCTCCAAACAATAGACTTTTATTTAATTAAAGACTATTGTTTGGATTTTGGAATGTGAAGGTCGATTTTTACACCTTAAATATAATCTCAGTTCAGTTGTAATGAAAATAATTCTTTATTGTTAAGGATTGAAAATCTGATTGTAATAATGCTAATTTATCCAAAGACAAAAATTATTCTGAACACTTAAGTTGAAGAGGCTACAGAAAAGTTGTAGTTGTGTTAAGATAACTTCTTTTGTAAAACAAATACAATATAATTTGGTTGAAATATTATAATTGAATCAGGGTAGTAAAAATCATAATGAATTTTATCATAACATTACTTAATTATTTTATTGTAACCATCCAGTAACTCTTAAGTTGAGTAGAACCAGTTTTCAGAACGCTTGTAATGTTTAAATTCATAAAATATTAAATTCTGGTGATCTATTGTTGTTGTATGATAAAATATTATCCACTTCTTTTGATTCCTATTTTAACTTAACTGCCTCTTATGATACACGCATTTTGAAACTTCATTAATTATCAATTATGGATACTTTTCTTATTAAATACAATTTTCAGGACTTTAAAAACCAAATTAAATTAGTTCATAAATCATATTATTGGGTAAACTTATGTTGGTGAAGGCAGCAATAATATTCCAATGTTAGAGTGAAGCTTTTAAAATTAAATTAACATGCTTTACAGCAACAATTTTAACTAAAAAGATTTAAATATGGACCAAGAAGTCGTTTATATTTAGTCTTGGGTCAAAGCCAAGAAGTAACAGGTTTTTAGCAGGGTGTAAGTCATTTGTGTTGGGTCGAGTAATATGACATGAGTCATTTTGGCAACAGGACTTGGCACATTCCTTGAAAAATAACACTGAAAATAACGCTTAAAATGTTAGCACGGCCCATGTTGTTAATTTTGGATGAGATGAAAGAAAAACATTGGCCATCTGTTATGTTTTAAAGTTTTTGTATTATAATATATATTTTTGAAATCTTTACCTAGTTTAAAAAGATAATACCGTAATTTAACTGCATGGCAGTTTCATGTTCAATATGAAAGATTTTTGAGGTAAATTAAATTTAAAAGTAGTAAATTTTAAAAATAATAGTAAAAAGAATTAGTTTCAATTGTTAGTTTGTTTCCTTATATAATATATAATAAAAGATTTGATCATTATTAATATATTTGAATAATAGGCCTAGGCCTGATTAACAGAAAACTTATTAAAAATGTATAAGAGCCCTATCTAATAGAAATATCTGATGTTTAATAGTAGCATTGTCCTTCTGTAATGTAATGTTTCGTATTACATCAATTAATGCTAAGAAAATTAATGCTTTATTGATTTAACAATTCTGGTCATTCTGAATGACACATATATAAATAATTAAAATATAAAATTGTAATAAACCACTAACTCATAAAATCTGATAAAAGTGATTAATAGTAAAGTTCTAATGACTGCAGTTGCTGGATCATTTCCACCATTTAACATAATAAACAAGGAGGAATGTGTTGAGTGTGTTCTGGCACGTTGAGATGTGTGGGAGGAGGGTGTTGGCCAATAGAGATGTATGGCTGTCACGCTTTCGACAGACTTACCATTGCAGTGGCTCTTACTCCCTCTGAAATTACAAGCTTGTCTGCAGTGGTAGAGCTAAGTTTAGATCCAATAATAATAGCTAGAAATAAAAGCTATTTGTTTGGGTAATAAATGTCGCCCTTGCTGTTGGTTTCTTTTCAATGTATCTTATGAAACACATTTAAACCGCAAGTCTCTCTACTTGCCTTAGTAGCAGATTTAACTAACAAGCTGTGATTAAACACAATCATCTTTGCCAGTAAAACAACTCTAAAACATGAAGAATTGTCGCTTTGTTTATCATTTTGCTTATCACCATGCTTCTCTATTACAATTGTTGTGAAAATGGTTTTTATGAGTATGATTTATAATTTACAAAGCACAATCTCTTGCAAATTAACTTTTAATTGTTTTCTTTTGTATTATCATACACCAGAGAATAACATATTTAGTTCTTTAATAAGATGGTTTTAGTTTTTCTATACACTTTTTTGTATTGTCTTGCTAAATATTAAATTATCCTCTTCTTCAGGCTGAAAGAGTTGTATGACAATTAAAATTATACCAAAGACAGGATCACCAAAAATAAACCCCCTTAAACAATACACACACACACCGTATTAAAATTAGACAGGAAAATATGATCTGTCACAATTTGAATCACCTTATTCTGCCATAACTTGGAAATGTTTAACGGAACTCATTAGGCAAATGTAGACTCTCATCACAATAGAATTGTTAAGCGTTGAGCTAACAGAAGTGGAGGTGGTGGCAGTGATTGTTTACTAACAGGGAGGGTATGAGGAGGGGTGGATGTCAGAGCTATATTTACCCAGTGTGTGACGGTGGGCCGCGTACGATGGTAGTGAGAGATGACAACCCGCTGCAGGTACTCAGGCAGAGATGGGCCGCTCGCGACTGCCTTGCAACTGTCAGCGACTTCCTTCTCTACCTTACTGACTGTCAAGGTCATTCATCTCGTACTTTGTGACACTAAGTTTAGCAAATGAAGCAGTTTCAATTTGTGTAATTCAACTTAGTGGTCCTATATCACAATGGATGTATAAAAATATTAATTAGTGTATTTGTTTATTTTATAAAATGAATAGTATTTTATTTTTATTATTTATTATATTTTTCCTTTTACGGAGGAGCAAAACACAATAATGTATTTGATTTAAAATCAAACTCCTTTCTAACTCAGAAAGGTTATTACTTAATTTCACATTTGGAACATACCGAGTTAATTACAATAATTACTTCCACAGTTGTTTCTTTGGAATTATAAAATTATCAATGACAATGTTTATAAATGCTTAATTTTACTGTGTAGCTTTCATCTCTGAGATACTCATGATCCCTGTATATTATCCATAACATTATCTGTGATCACATCATGGAGCTATGTACAATGTACAAGTGTATGAGTAGCATTTGTCAGTTTAGATATTATATTATAATACATTGAATTCCCAACTCAGGTGAATGAGTATCATTTTATTCAAATGTTGGTTACAATGATTTTTTAATAAATAATAGAGTGAGTAAAATAGTATTGGCAGTTGTCCAGAATATATAGAATTTGATTGCTGTGTTTTACAATTTGATTTTCATTGTATGTTATGCAAAGTAGCAATTTATTTTCTCTAAAAAAAGGAGTAAAGGTTAAATTCTATTTCCTAGGGAGAAAAGATAAATTATATAGAACTGGTACATATATATATATATATATATATATATATATATATATATATATATATATATATATATGGAATAGAGTTTTTGCAACTGTGTTGATATAGAGTGAATAATAATAATAATAATAATTTTGTTATGTTATATTGCAAATAAAATGCAAACCTACAATGTTTTGATAGTTCTTATGTATTTACTATGTCATTTCATATTTGCAGTTCAGTTCAGAGCTTTTCATCAAGAATAAAATAATTTTACATTTTATAGTTTGTACTCGAGTATATTTAATAAATATAATATCTACACAACGTGAAATGGTTACTAATCCTCTAATTTGTTTTTCATGCAGAAAATGCACATAATAAACATATTAAACTTTCTAGTTGTAAATTATTTTACACAACTTTACTTTAATAAACACAAAGGAGAAAGGCTTACCATTATAAAAACAGTGCTTTTAACCGTTAAGGCATGCTGACACGACAACACAACTACAGTTGTGTGTGATCCTTTGCCAAACATCAATCCATCTCAGCACATAGGAACCAGCTGTATTGAAGAAGCTTTGTGATCTAGAGTTTTGTTCTATAAGAACAATGGGAAACCTTAAACCATCTCACCTTTTTATGTTTGGCTGTATTGTTTTCCCAGATGTCTCATTTGATGAGTGAGGCTAGAAGAGAGGTCCGGAAAGCAAGCAGGGATATATACTAGTTTAGCTAAAAATAACTCAAAAAAATTATTCATTGATAGAAACAAGTTTACAGAGTATCAGAGTTTAATTATGACAGTTTAATTTTGAGATTACACAAATAAAATAATGTATACCTGGGATAATACAGTTTGAAAGGGCAAGGCAGTGTGGGAATAGTTGGTCAGGTATGAATGTGTGGCGTCCATAGAAAACACAGTTATTTCTAGCACTTGTCACCGAGCCAGAGCAGTGGTTATGAGTCAGGACAATATGGGTCTGTAGGAGCATCAGATCTAGTTACTATCAGGGCAATGCCCTGCACTTCACTCACTATGTTATCAGACCTCATTGCAAAATGTTCATTAAAAATTCGAAACGTATAGTATTCAACAATTTACTTTTACAAAAATAATAAAAAGCTTTTATATTCTTTCACACAACTAGGCAGAAGTTTAACTACAATCAGCTCATTTAAATATTGAAATTTTGAACTAAAATATAACATGGAGTTTTGATTTAACCATGGAGAAAATAATTTTGTAATAAATAAAAATATCATTGATTGATTCAAATTCAGTAGGTTTCTGTCTAAATTGATATATCTTGTTGGTAAAGAATATGGTGGAGACAGGTTTTACACATTTGATTATAGTTTCATTTATAGTTGTATTTGAACTGTTATTTAAAATGAACTTCTGTGTGATTAAAAAATTCTAAAATTATTTAATAAACTGTATTATTAACTTGTTTGTTTTCTTAACTTTGTGTGCCCTAATTAAGATGTGATTATAATCGGACAGACTCAGTTAACCTGGGTTATGATCTAATAAATATAGCAATCAGTGAAATATTCAAAGCAAATTGTTTTTTGAGTGGGATATTGAGCTCAACAATGCAATGTTGAAACAAACCCAACAGCAGGTTATTCCTCAATTTGGTTTTATTTTTGGTGTCAATAACTTACTTAATCAACACTATTGTATGAGCCTCAATTTAAAACAGATTTTAGTCTTTTGTAAAATGTATCTAGCTTTGTGGATTGTTTTAGTGCTCCTGTTGTATCACACTATGCAGTGTTATAATGCTGTTATTGAGAATAGGTAGTGAGTGAAATTGCTATGTCAAGAGATTTCTATGCCACAAATTTGGCCAAATATGAGGGTAACAAATTCTTGAGGTCTGCTCATCTTTAACATTTGCAATATTCAGATTACTAAGATTTTTTCATATTGGGGTAACATGTGCATGGAATCTAGTAATTTGAGAGTATAGAGTTATTGATAACTTTGGACCTCCATATCTTCTGTTCAAGCCTTATCATGATTTGGATTTATCAAAGAGCCATAAGAACTTTAGGAGTTAGGAAAAGATGAGTTAGGCAATTGT
Source organism: Homalodisca vitripennis (assembly GCF_021130785.1). NCBI lineage: Eukaryota > Metazoa > Arthropoda > Insecta > Hemiptera > Cicadellidae > Homalodisca > Homalodisca vitripennis. The sequence continues at coordinate 94,149,035 of NC_060207.1, forward strand.
TTTCCCCATCCCACATTTGGAATTTGGTTAAATTTAAAGCGCCAGAATTCTTGTCCAACATTCCTTTCCTTGCTATATTTGGTTTGTGATATAGTGCTTTCACTGATGACATTATGTGAGAGCTGTGACAAAAAATATACACAACCATTAAAGTCCCTTAGATATAGATTAGGACAATGCCAATCCATATCAAATTTCAATTTGGATGAATGTTCCAAAACTAAAAATAAGGTTAATATATTTTGTGCATGAAAAAATAAATTCATAAAGTTGAATTTGTTATCAATTTTGTATTGTCAGAAATAAAAAAATGCTAATAGTAAACAGGAAGAAAGAAAAATAAAAATAAAAGTAGCCTGGTGTTACATACAAACTTTTGCTGAGGGTGGAGAAAGAACTAGGACATTTTCTTCTGTTAATTTTCTTTTATGTTACTTGTAGACAGAAAAAGTTCTTATGAATCATAGTTACATACATACATTGGTAGGAATGGAAGATTCTGTGTGCTTGGCTTCAAATTCATGTTGTCCTTCCAAGATTTTATTATCAGGCCATTTTAAAACTACTAATGAGGCTATGATTTTTGTTGGGTTGTAAAAACTTTTAATTACAAGATAGCTCATAAATAATTTACTCAGGGCTCAAAAATTTCCATTATTTCCCCCTACATTTTGATCCTGAGAATAGTAAGTGCTGTCACATCAGTATATATATTAAGGTTTTCAGGAGAAATTGTAAATATTATTTTTTAATGTTGAAATGCAGATGTGCCTGGACCAGTGGCCAGTGAGGCGACTGTGAGTGATTCTGGCAAGAACTGGGTAAGTCTGACATGGGGGAAGCCAGAGAACCGAGGGGCAGCCCCTGTCCTAGCATACCGAGTAGAGGCCTGGCTGCTTGGCTCCGAGGGAGGTGCTCACTGGAACGAGGTTAGAGGGTTCTTGGTGTAACTGTACTTCTTATCATTTCAACGTTTTCTTACAGTACAGTCAGGATGCCATGCATTCCATAAAGCGAAACTGTAAGGTTTATTTGTCAGAACTAGATTACTATGCATTCATGTGTAACAAGAAGACTCTTTCTAAACATTAGACAAACATACAGTTTAAAGCAAACACTGTATTTATTAATTTTAGCTGTCTTTTATGCATGGAAGCTATTCATGTTACTGAATTAGTTTAATTTTATGTAATGAATTAATTTATGGTGAATGAAAACTGTACCGTTTAATCTTGTGGGATAAGAACAAATAATCTTATTTTTTTTTTAGACAAGGCCAAGCTCTTTTTCCCTTTGAGTTGCTTATCAATTAATTTTCCAGTTTCTGAATTAATACCACACTATAACATCTTACATTTAATTTAATTAAGATTAAATTTATTTGTTCTTTTTTCTCATTGTTTTTTCATTTTCTACTTTGGTCTTTCCAAAACTGCTGACTATTCGCTCTAAGTATCTAGTTTTTGATATGGGGGCATATTTGTGTAAACATGTCTCCAGTTACATGGACATTAGCATGTTGTGTGGACATTAGCAGGATGACTGGTTGTTTAGTACATGTAGCTTTGTGTTTTTTTTATTTATTTGAGCTATATTTTCCCTGAAGTTTGTAATGTATACCTTTATTTATGAGTTTATGTTGGTGTTAATAGTTACTTAAAATATCAATAATTACAATGATATTTTTGCTTTGCTTTTCAATTCTTACAACTGTAGAACAATTCTTTAGAGACTGTAAAAGTTGTGGTTGAATTGCAATTATTCCATATTCTGTTTTGTAAATGCACCAAAATAAAGCTGTATCTTATTTAGGGTACTGTATCACTGAAGGCCTTATATTGGATCTATAGATTGATTTGTTGTTAGATGTGAAATTTTTTATTCTTCTTGGACAGCTTGGGGTGACGCCGATCAACAGTTTTGATGCATTCTTCCTGAAGCCCGGTAGTGAGTACAAGTTTCGTATCACAGCAAGGAACCGATACGGGTGGGGGGAGTCTGTGACATCTACAGAGTCTGTGACTATCGGCAGTGCCAGTAACTATCCACCAGATATCCTGCGCGATTTGCCAGGACCTCTCAAGGCTCTCCAGGGTGACAACATAACACTGGAGTGTGAGGTCAGTAATCAGAATGTTCTTGTATCTTTATAATTATGTTAAATAAATTTTATTTTAAGGTAAAAAATAGCAGAAAGTACGGTCATAACAAGAGTTTTGATAAATAAGAACAGCAAATTTACTTTAACCAAATTAAAAAATTAATGTTTTTCATCTTGAGATGAAATCTTCGTCAGTAATTTGAACACAAAATCATGAAATATTTTATGCCCACTGAGCACTTAGTCAATCCCATAAGAGAGAGAAGTTACTGATTTTTCAGTTTTGATGTGTCCAAAGCTGCAAACTTGCAAAATAAAGAGATTGAATTGTTAAAGTGAATGGACCATGAAGAATGACAACAACATGGAAATGATAGTTTATTTGTTTACAGTTTTTAAGTTTACTAGAAGTTTGGTATTTAATTTGAAATCTAATTAATGTAATATTTTCACAGGTTTTAATAATTTGGCCCTGAGTATCATGCAATGATGGAAACAGTTGCATGAATTTCCTAATTCTAGTTTTTGTAATGATTATATATCCAAATTAGAAGCATTGTAGGTTAAATATATATATATATATATATATATATATATATATATATATATATATATATAGATGTATATAGTTGAGAAGTCTCAAACAATGTGTTTCAATGTAGTTAATTTATTTACATTTCATACCTTATTTATTGATGTTTAAATTTAAAACACATTCTAACATTATATATATAAAAAAAATCGATTTAAGGACTTTTACGTCTGATTTTTTTATAAGTGGCTAACATATTTTTTACTTGCTGAAGATGTTAAACACTGAGAATCTTGAATAATTACGAGATGTTAAATGAGAACACTTTACATTTAACATAGTTTGCTTATATTATACCTAGAATTAAGAACCTCTTCTACTTAAAGTATTCAGACATTATGTATGTATGTCAGGTGGGAGGGGACCCACCACCGTATGTTCAGTGGCTGCGAGATGGACAGGATGTGGGAACGATAGCTGCACTTCAAGGCAGAGTGTTTGTGTCTGACAGTCAGCTCACACATCGCCTCATCGTCAAGCAGCTGATCGAGGATGACTCAGGACGCTATGTCTGCGAGGCAGTTAACAAATTGGGTCGAGCCTCCACCTATGCTCGGTTGCTGGTTGTCTCTGACCCCCGTCTATTGGAGGCCGACCGGAAATTGAAAGAGTAAGTGATAGTAGTTCAGAAGGAGCCCTTCACTGGATTCATTGTTATATGAGTAAAAAGGATCAGCAAATTACAACTTAAATTGGTTATTTGTTGAGTATAATATATGTCATCAAAATCATTTAAAAAACTAGATACATGCTGACATCATAATGGACTCTTACACGAGGCCAACTATACCAAGTTACTTCACCATAAACTAAAGTTTTCTTTGTGTTTCTTTACTTGTTATGTATTGTGTTGAAATAATATTAAAGATACACATAAGCTGAAATTACCTTAATTGCATTATTTTATCTAGGATTCTGTACCAAATAATACATGTAATACCATTGTATAGTGAACATTTTTATCCTAATAGGTATTTGATTAAGTATAAAGCATTATCAATCATGCAGAGTCACATTCTAATAAATACATGTTGATAAATTCAATAAAACTATCCAATAAAAACATGTTGAAATACCTTTTAGCTTAGTTTTTTGAGAACTGTCTGCATCAGTATTAACACAGACTCCAGCTAATTCAGAGCATAAAAAATATGTAATGCAGAGACATAAAATAGTCATTATTACTTTTTGGAAAAATTACAATTTCTGTTGATGAGTATCACAGATGGTGGTCAGTATAATATTTCACTTCTTGATTATCATGGTCAGTAGTTAAGATGGTAATGTGGGTCCTAAGAAGTGCATTCTAAATCAGGTGAGATGATTATTGCTCCTTATTTTTATACACATGAGATTTTTCATACTTTTCTATTCCTCTCAGTCTTGGGTAGCTCTCTCCATCTTCTCTTCAAAAGGGCCAAGTAATTGGTTGATTCTAAATCCAGTGAATTATCTTGAATATGGTAGTAGGTAGCTAAAATTCTAATTTACACAGTGTGTTTCATTATTTTCTTTACATTTCAGCCATACACACAAACTATTAAAATTTGAATATGGCTGATGAATCAAGCAAGTGTTTTATTCATTGTCAGAATTTGTTGAAAATTAGATGTGTTATGCTAGGTTTGGTTTGCTTGAATTCTGAGCTGAATGCTGTTTTATAACTGTTTGTTACTGTTGTTTAAACCAGAGCCAGATTTATTAATTTGATGCCATAGGACTACCGGAAGATAGCACCCAGTCCCTTTTTTCAACCGAACTTTGAATGTTCAGGTACTAGCGATTACAGATGTGTTCTATGTCAAACATATGTTTATATTCTCACTTTATATATGCCTGTGGCGCTTTTATTGGAGATAATGAGGAAATACCACATGAGTAATATGATATAGTGCCCTTTTACTACTGGTTTTTCTGCTTATCCCATTTTTTAATACTACTATGAAAAGTTACTAAACCTGTCTCACATTCAATAGACAAATTGAACATAAGGAGGGTTAAAAATATAAGTGTACATGAAAAATTCACATTGTTATTAAAAATTTATTTTGTTACTTCACATGAACGATATTTTAGTATCTGAAGTAATGTTCGATATAACTTTGGGCATCCATAGTTTGTTTCAATATTAAATAAACACTTGTTTAGACCATATGATATATTGTTACATATTATATAAATTTTTGAACTACCCATAGTATAATAAAATAACAAATTAAAGTAATTTTATAGAAATATTTACAAGAACTTAAATACTGAGAGTTAAAAAACTCTCGGTATAAGAATGTTCTGATTAAGTAAGACGGGCCAGAGACATCAGCCGATCATATCTAGTTGAAGATCTCAATTAATTATTTACATGATAAAGTATGGAGAAGGATTTCTCCTGTTCAATTTGTTGCAGGAGCACTAAGTGCCATTCTCAAAACTATGTTAGTATTTTTGTATATATCTACCAAGTCAAATTGACAGGGGTTTTTTTTACTAATGTAAAGTAACTCATTGTTTGTTTTTCCTTGTCAGTGTTTTGCAACAAAAATGCTTTTAAATCCAGGAGATCTGAGGAGACTCTTGAGTGTCCTCAGAGTACACATTTAACAACTCCTGCACATTTTCTGTTATTTCTGGAGCTTAAAGTTAAGCCTGTCCTTTAATTATTTCTAAAACTTCAAACGTTTTATGAAGAATAGTGTACTTCTCCTCTCGTCTTTGCTGCTCAAAATGCAAGGAATCCAATATTACATTAAAAGTATTTACATGGAAATTGTCAGAACCTGTAAATAACACTTCATTTATTGGATCACCAAATTCTTCAGGCTTTGTAGGTTTTCCTTTTCCATTTTTTATCAATTCTATAGTCCTGCTCACAATTGGATTTTGGCTCTTTTTCTAAGTGATTAAACTTATTTCTCAACTGTTGAAAAAAAAAACACAAAGATATTAATAGCAATTTATTATTTTTTTCCCTCAACTATGAGGTTTTATATTGGAACTTTACATTCATGTGCCTTATTAAATCTTTTTAAAACTGTGTTGCATAAAATTGTCATTAATGTCAACTCAAGGGAACTTAATTTATGTTCATAGCCTTAGCTTCATTTCTCATTAAAGTGACGCTTGTGTTATTAATGATAGCGAGTAGTACACTCCTCTACCAATCCCACACTTGGAGCAGGATGCACTCTAGTAGTAATGAAATGCTACTCAGATTGTTCAATCAAAACTAATACTGAATTAACAATTTCATAAGACTAAATCAGTTAAATATTTCGTTAGATGTAGCATACATTTTTATATCATAATTATATTTTGAATTTAAATTTTGATACAATTTTAGGTTCATAGGGAATTTTATTTTAAAATTTCATTATAAAAGCCACAATACACCACTAGGAGGCGTGTGCCCTCAGGCCCTAACCTAGTGGACATAGTGGTAACTTCAGTTCTGATTGTAACATTTGATGTTTTATACTCACAGTTTTGAATGTTAGTTTTATGACATGGTCAGCATATTTAATCCTAAATAATCAACTGTTCCTGTACATTATATACCTTGTAAAAACAAAATTAATCAACTTATAAGCAAGCACAGGATTCAACTGACTTCAATTGTTCTAAGCCACTTTTAATTATTTCCAACTTAAATAGCAACAAACAAAATTATACCTCACGTGAGTTGCATTTTCTTGAATATTGGATAGTCTTATGTTTCATGCTTGCATTATTAAACCAAGTATCTGGTGGTGCAGGAATCTGGTGGAGAACCAAGAGTCAGCTCCCCAGGTTACCATGAGATTGAGAGACCGCAGGGTGCAGGCTACATACCCTGTGCGCCTGAGTTGTCAGGTGGTCGGCAACCCTACACCTACTGTCAGTTGGGCCCACCAGGGCAATCCCATCTCTCCTGATGGTATGTTTAACTATAGCATCTAAGCAAAAACTAATATATTTTTTGTATTTCAATAAAGCCAAAAATTAAAAGTTGTTTCGAAATTAGTTTAAAGATTTGCTTGTAATTGAACAATGCTTACTTCACACACACACACACACACACACACACACACACACACACACAACAGCTGAAATATATGTGTTTATAACAACCAGCTCAATTACAAATTTCGGAGAAACTAAATTTTGTACTGTCACACAGAACTGTGTAATGAGTTGAACATTTAAATTATAGTCTTGTTTCTTGTTTTGTACTTTGTTTCTAATTCAGTGTGTTTAAAATAATCTGTATTATCTTATACATGCTACATTCATCTATACACATGTTATGTTTTCAGATGTGAAATAAAGAACAAACAAATTTGGTCACAAATATAAAATTTGTTCAAATTTGGTTAAAAAATTAATTAATCAGTCAATTCTGTTTTTAAGGCTTTGCTTGTTTAAGGCAATTAGCTGAAATCCTAATTTTGATCACTGATATATTTTTAGTTCCTTCCATATGAGCCCAACTCTGATCTTCATTGTGGTTGATACAGATCGCCACCAACTGGTAGCGGAGGCAGATCACTTCTATACACTGGAGATTTGTCGCACAGTGCTGGAGGATGGAGGTCAATACACGGTGACAGCCCAAAATTGTCTAGGAGCAGTGAGTTGTCACTGTCAGTTGACCGTAGACAAGGGTATCCGAGCCTACGTAGCGCCGGACTACACCTCAGAGCTAGAGTCTACGGTTTCAGTACGGGAAGGATCAGATTTGCATATCTTCGCCCAAGTAGAGGCTTATCCTACAGTCGGCATTGCCTGGTAAACAGCTGAACAATAAATAGATAACTTTCAAAGCTTGACATGAAAATTACATTTTACAGTTAAATAAAACATTCTTAACATATTGTATCATAAAGTGATGTGATCTAAAACATTTTAAAATATTAAAGGCCGTATCTGGAAGATTTTTTTACAAATTATATCCAATAGAAACTAACAACTAATCAAAACTATATACAAAACAAAAATTTAATAGAGGTATGATATCACAGAAATGAGAAATTGCAGCAGGAGAGGATAAACTATAACTATAGCTACGTTATATAAATCAAAATCAGTTGATGTTTTATTATTATTCATGATTTTTTTTAAGTAATGATACAACTACATTCAACTACAATTACTTACTTTGAAGGAACTACTTTTAAGAAGTAACTCGCATTAAATTCAGATAAAATATTCAATTTGAATTGTAACGAAGTCTACAATTTGATCATTGAGTAGATAAAACAATTTATACCAATTAATTATTTTATATAAAACAGAAAAAAATGGTTCTTTTATTCAATATCAAGGTGGTAAGCAATTCAAGAAGAATTATGGTTTTTTGTTTGTTTTCTTTTTTGACAAAATCAATGCTGCAAACCTTTAGGAATTAGTACCTACATTATGCTTTATTGTCCCTCTGTTATAGCTCAACAGTTTAACACATTAAACCGTTCAAGCCAATGATAACCTAACTAACCATAGTAAACCTAACTAACAAATTAATTACAAAATAAAAAACATAATGGTCTTTTACTGTATTATAAAAATACCATGCACTTTAATGAGTTTATACAAAGAACAAGATAATCCCACAAATTCTTAGTGTTCATTGCTTTAAAAAAGATTAATTTTAATACCTACTTTTTAAATAAAAATCTTAAAATTGTTATTTCTATTGCTTTGGAGACATATCTAACAGAAGTACATCATTACAATTTTATAGATAGTTATATCTATATAGATTAATAACTATATAGATTAAAAATGGGAATGTTAAGGCCATGGTGGAAAAAAAGATCATTACACATTTTGCTAAATTTTCTGATCCAATATTTTTATTATTTGTTGTAAAAATGTGTACTGTTGTAAGCTCCAGTCAACATATTATGTTCCAATTACATTTTTGTAAACACACTGTTCTTTATGAGATGTTATTTGAAATAACACATTGCATTGGCATTATTTCACAGTTATCAGCCTTGTTATGTACTGATAAGGTAGTTGTTAAAGTGACTGGTGTACATTGAAAAACGTTGGTTTCAAGTTGTAAAGACATTGACAACTTTTTGACTGTTTAAACATTATGGATTTTCTAGTGTTGGAAATTGTAAATTGCATTCTAGGGCAATGAACAGCAAATAAGTAAGTATTATTGTTTTATTTAATTACTGTTTAACTTTCAGACACTTTTAGGAATTTCTAATATATTTTATAATAAGAAGTGTTTCCCTTTTTTATCGATAAATAAGTAAAATACAATAATTAGCTCAAAATTGTTAATTTTAGTGTTTTATTGGATAATTTTCTTATTACAATGATTTCATTAAAATAGGAAATATATAATTTTTACAGTTTTTAAATTATTATTAAACGTTATTATTTATCCGTTAATTAAACATTACTAAATACTTTAACCACTCACCTATATTATTACTACATAAATTTAGACAATAATTCTAAGTTAACTTTTGTAAAATCTTTGGATACAAGATTATATTAAAGTAATGACATACTAAACAATTCAAACAGTACATGAAATCCAGTGAGGTTCAATGTTTTCTTGGTGTTTATTGTTGAAGTAAAATGAATTAAATCACATGAAACGTGTTATAAATATATTTGGTTTTGTAACTTCATACCATATTTGATATACAAACCTGTAAAGTGTATACTTATGTGTATATTTCATACAAATCACAATGTGATATTAACAGGTTAGGATTACAGAATTGTATACTTTGCAATATTTATAACATAAATAGAACTCCACATTTTGAGTATCGGAATTTATCCTTTTCTGCAGTTGTCAAATAAATTTAAGGCATAAGGTTAAGTAAGCACAAAAAAATATAATGGCGATGTACTTGCCAAAGTTATCATTGACAAAAGAACAAGTTCTACATAGACAAATTGTGGGCTCTCAGGTAGGCCTATATGCTTGATAGTTTGATATACAACTTAGGAATGATGATTTGGGCAAGTTTTACGGCAAGTTTTACCATTATATTAAATTGTGCATGCTTTATATTAAATAGTGTTTTTGATTCCTAAAGATGAGACTAGGTTTGAACTCTTGAAATATGTGTTCTATTTTTGTTATATAAAAACATGATAAACATTTCTGAAATTATTTTATTTTTTCAAATTATTCATCGTTAATACTAAATTTCAATTAAGTATAACAGGCTGCCATGACTTTAGTTATTCATAAACTTGAGATGAATAGAAGTAAAACAGAGTTATAATTTGACACACTAGAAATTTAACACCTAGCTTAATACTAATAGACAATATGCTTTATTAACAATATCATCAAGACATGTTACAGAGTCAAACAGTTTTTAAAAGTGAATTGTATTATTAAATGAGAGGTCTATTTAAAATTCATCATTCCATGAGAAGAACTCATCGAGCGTGTAGTATGCGTGGTCTTGCAGCCAACACCGTAAGGTTCTCTTTATAGCTCTTGGGTTGTCTTTCAGATGATCTGGTAGCTTGTTGAACAGTTTCATTCCAGCATATGATGGTTTTTTCTCGAACAATGCTGTTCTATGGACTGGTAGAGTGTAATCCCCTGCTTGTCTAGTGTAGTGGCTGTGGAGATCTCTTTGTTTTGGAGGATTCTTAGTTATGCAGTAAAGTATGGTTTCTATGATGTAAATGGATGTTACTGTCAATATTTTCCAGTTTTTGAAGATGTTTCTGCAGCTCTCTCTAGGTCCTATTCCAGCCATTAACCTTATTGCTTTTTTCTGCATCACCAGAACTCTGTGGAGATTGCCAGTTGAAGAAGCACCCCAGACTGCTATTCCATAACGCAGGTGGCTTTCGAATAACGCATGATATGCTGTTCTCGTGGCTTTATGAGTACTAGTTGTCTTGGTTCTCTTTAATGCAAACAATGCTGAGTTAAGCTTTAGGCAGAGGCTGTCTATATGGTTTTTCCAGCGCATGTCTCGTCAAGTATTATGCCAAGATGTTTAACTTCATCAGCATTGGTAGTTCAGTTACAAGGGCCTTTTTACTGCCTAGAGTCATTTGTTTTGTTTTTTTCTCATTGAGAACGAGGTCGTTTCTCATTGTATATTCTTGAGCCATGTTGAAAGCTATGTATGTGTTAATTTCCAGTTGTTCAGTATTTCTATTTGGTGCAAGCAGAACTATGTCGTCTGTGTACATGATCATTTGACAATATTCTCTCAAGTGTTCTGGAAAGTCATTTATAAATAAATAAACAAAACTGGTCCAAGGACCGAGCCTTGTGGAACTCCTCTTCTCACTGGTAGGGGGTGAGATTGTAGTGATTGTGTGAGTCCCTTGGTTGTTTCCTTTAGTTCCAATATTTGCTTTCGTCTTTTGAGATAGCTTTCAAACCAACTGAGTGCTGTTTGTCTAACACCAACATTTTGCCTAAAACCTACGAGTTAGATTATTTAATACATGTACATGTTGCATATTATAGATTTTGTTATGAACTCAAATTTTTAAAGAAAACAGTTTTCTTTTTATAGTTACTATAATCAGTTCATTATAAATTTTTATTTAAAAACTCAGTAACTAAAACTATGAACTGTAGTATTGTGGTATAGTTAATTAAAACAAAACTAGATGCTTGTCATACATTTCCTCATAGTTTGTAATGTTGGATAATATGAAATGTCAGTTAAAGTGAAGGTTTGATAAGCAAAACTACTATAGTTGAATTACTATTGTGTTCTATATGTAAATAAGAAATTACATTTTAAAAATAAAAAGAGGAACAAAAATCTTTAGCGTTATAATAACATTCAGTTATCTAGCTACCCTAAAAACTATTTTCAGTTGAAATGCAATTTATTCTCTGAGAATATGACATATTACAGATAAAGAAACAAAATTTGGAAGGAAAAATTAAAGAGGTATAAAGACTTGAGATAAATTTTTTAACTATTTGAGACGCAAATACTGGAACATAAAGTTATTTACACTCCTTACCCTTTGCGCTCTTAATATTTGGGAATGCCTTCATTACTAAAATTGAATGAATACATAAAATGTAAATTCTTTGAATTTAAGAAGAATTTCAGAGAAGTAATTAATCATTGTTTGTTGAGTGACCTGATAATGCAATCGCTGATTTAAAAATACCTTATCCAAAGAATAACAGAAAAAATAGCGATACATGATTATTACTCGTAACATTTAGAGTGTAATGTATAATTGTCTTGCAGGCACAGGGATGGAGTGCGGCTTAGACCGAGTCGTCGGCTAGTAATGACAGTGGACTGCGAGGGCCGACTACAGTTGTCTTTGGCCGGCATAACAGCTCGTGAGGCTGGCTTGTACTGCTGTACTGCTACGAATGCTGTGGGCCGAGCTCAGACCTCCTGTCAAGTTATTGTTACCAGTGGCACTACCCCGATCACTGCCAATCTGCCAGCCATTCTGGCACCCTCAGTCCCGTTAGTGTTCCCTTTTCTAATTCTCTGATGTCCTTTGAATTTTAAGCAATAGTTTATTCTACATGATGGCTTATTCAAACTGAGTTATACATTTTATTCTACTTTAAAATTACATATAATTTGTCAGTAAGAAATATTAATTTTTCAATTTATTTTTAGGGCAGAATAGCCATTTATAATTTTTTGTAGATGTGTAGTCAAAAACACATAAACAAACATTGAGATATTGTTACACTTTAAAACACAATATACAAACACATTATAACTATCTCCACATCTTCCAATCTTATGTAACAACAAACAAAGAAACATTTGATCTATATAACATTATGTCGTTTCATCAATGTCAATATTGAATACAATTTTTTTTTAATGTATAGGATGTGTGGTCAATTAATATCTTAATATTAAAAAGTAAATAAAATTAATAATAACTGAGTAACCTTTTAGATATCCAGTTAATCTTAGATAAAAAATGCTTAAGATTTATAAAATACTAGCGGACCCGGCGCGCTTCGCTTCGCATTTCAATTAGTTTCCCGCGGCTTCGCACGCAATTTCCCGTTGAAAACAGTACACTATATTCACTTATTCATTTTCTATCACATTCTAAACATTGCTGAGATAATTGATAGTCGTTCCTTCGTGAGCTTCTTGGGCGCATTATGAAGGTATGTACCACATTCCTGATACTTCTGTCAAAAAAAAACAACTAAGGTTGATTTTATAACATTCTTTATATTTGTAGCCAACGTAAGATAGTAATTATGATATCTGCATTGCTCTTCTGATCAAGCATGAGCATGGTTTATATTAAATAAATATTGCAGTTAAAGGTGAATTTTTACGTCAAATTTGAATTGTATTATCTGGATAGTAAAGTCTATGTTTAACAGTGATTGCAGAAACAGTTTAAACAAAATTTGTCGTTTCTCTTAAGCTTACTCTATGCTTTAAAACTATAAGTGTAGTAATTAAATTATATATAAATATATTTTTTGTCGCATTATATATGTTTACAAAGAACAGCTGATTAAAAATTTGAAAAGACTCTTTCACTTAATAACATATGTTTGCTGCAATGCATTTCTTACGGGTATTTCTGTAACCAGTGGGGCGGAATCCTGAATCGGGAAAGGGATAAAAAGTATCCTATAACCTTCTACAGATCAAGACGAACAAATTAAAAAAAAAAATTAGGCGAATCCGTCCAGCCGTTTGTGAGTGATGCTGTTACACACGAACAGTTTCATTTTTATATATATAGATGAATCTCAAATTTTTAATTCCGTATCCATGCAATGTTATGTTCCATGAATGGGTCCACTATATTGAATGCCCTGGACAGCAAAAATCTTTTGCATGTCATTGTTTTCTAATTTAATTCACTCTAGCAGTTTGCTACAAAATCTGACTTCTGCTTGTGACAGAAGTTTTTTTTAATAAATTTTGTTTGTGTTGCTAAGGTCTAGGGATTTCACTGAATTGTGTGTTGTGTTCGTAGTAATCCTTTCCCTAAAATGATTTACATTTAAATTTTGAATGCAATGTTGCTTCTAAAATATATAGACAAGGCAAGGTCAGAAGTTCTAATTCTTTAAAACCAGATTTACATAACTCTTTCAAGTGTAGTTTTTGGTTTGTGTGGACTTTATTGTGAGACAAACAGTCTCTGAAACTCATTTACATTACACATCTCCAGATAGCAATAATGTATGATAAGTGAGGATATATAAGGCCATAATAGGCCAATTGTAATACATTTGTGCAGTATCGAGTTACATTTCTCAATGCATAGATGCCAGAAGAAACTTTGGAACAAACATTACTGATGTGTTCCTTAAAATTTAATTGTTTATCTATATAAATGTTTAAGAAATTTAGGAGGAAGAACATCTCCTCAATTATGTTTTCAAAAATGCTTTCTAGTTTCAGAGACTTCTGTCTATTATTTTCTTTTAACTTCTTCGTCATTACATTACAAAAGTAGTATCATATATCAAAGCAAGTCCAAAAAAATTTAAAAAATCTGTACAACAGAGTATCTTTGTACGAAACCAACCAACCAACAATTGTTGGTAACCTACTGAAAATTCAAAATTATTAACTTTTCTGTCTACTTTGTTTGTTTACTCATTTGTTTAATCTGTGATTTTCTCACTGCATTTATGGTTACCCATAAGACCAATGCGGAAATGTGAGAAATGTATTAATTACTTTACTGCTTTTTGACCTTTTAATCCCAAACTCAATAGAGATCCTTTTTGGACCAAAAGGAACCTGTGTACCAAATTTCATGTCTCCAGGACATTTCTTTCAAGAGTTATAGCACAAATGGTCAGACAAATAATGAAACGTTTTTTTTATGGTCAAAATGAAAGTTAAAAATGTTGTAGCAAATCCATATACAATGTTGGTCAAATGTATTGAGTTACTAGCAATGTGACAAAAAAGTAAAATGTGATAATATAACCCACCAAGGACTTTTAAATGTTCAATCTCAGAGAATATATGCTACAACTATTTTATTGTTTGTTTCTAGTAAAGCCATTGATTTTATTATAAACTGTTTAATTACAACGTACTTAAATAGGTTTAGAAATTAATTAATCTGATCCATTGTAATACTTGTGTTTAATGCACTCCCTTTAATATATGAACAATATTTTACTGTGAAGGAAACATGCCTTTTACGTACATTTGCCATCGTTCAAAGATACAAAAAATTAGTAACATTATATTTTGAGATCTGCAATCTGATTTCTTCCTCTGATGAATGACTAACCTAACACAAATATAATCTAGGTTAAAATAAACGAATCATACCAGATCACAAAATGACAACAAACGTGTTTGTAAACTCTAAAACCTGCACTTAATATAAACAAAACTGCAACAATCGCTCTTGAGTAACTTGTTAAGGCTATGACAACAAAACTTGTGTTGTAAGAAATAGCCCTTGAACTGTTCATTTTGACATTGAGTAAGTGTGAAATAAACCCAATGAGTCTCGTGTTGTATACTGACATGCTACAAAATGTTCAGGTACTCAAAGGAACCCAGATTTGTGACGAAACCCCGTTCCAGTGAAGCAGTAGAAGGGGAGACAGTGGTGATCAACTGTGAAGTGGTGGGAGACCCTCAGCCCGATGTCATGTGGCTTCGAGATTGGTTGAAGGTAAGTAACCTCTATGCAAAAATTTTAGAATTATAAATAAACATTTTTTTGTACTTTATAGGCTCTTTGTTTTGACAAGATCCTCATAAGTCTACCCTTAGGCAGGTGCAAATCTAATGAAGATATAGATTTCTTGTATTTCATTTTAAAAACCTTGAGACAAGAAAAACTACAAAATAAAGTTTACCCTTCACGTATTTGACACTGTACTTTAGCATTTTCCCAATACCATTGAATTCTGGATAACCTAGGATAAGATTTCATGTTAGTTCAGTTACATTTATATATAAAATTTAAATTAAATTTAACAAAGTACGCCACATATCTTGTGTCGCATAAAAGATTCACTGAGGTTGCATGTAAAATTTTTAGTCTTTAGTAATTTCTAGACATTTTATTCTCGAGATGTCCTTCGGACAAACAGACAAGGAAATAAATAGACAATGATACAGAAAATAAGTTTTACATCCCCCGGTAGACAAAGGGAGATTGTGTCTTATCACAATTATTCTCATTGTGCTGTAAATAGTATAAAGCTGTAATTAGCTGCACTCATGCATGAAAATTTTTTATTTAAAATTTGTGTGGATCCTACTTTTAGCTTGAAAACAGATGTTTTCTCTGGTAACCAAAATTCAGTTTTTAATCGTCACAATGTGATTATACGTATGTTATTAATTATGAAGGGAAAGTAACTAAGTCAAATATATATATATATATATATATATAGCGCTTACTCCCGGCGGAGCAAGTACTTTTTGTGATTCAATGTTTATTGAAATTAAATAAGGCTATTGCCATTTATACAATTTAACGTATATATATATATATATATATATATATATATATATATATATATATATATATATATATAGTATATTATACACGTACATGAAAATATTGGTTTAAATTCATATTATGCCAGAGGTAAGATCAGAAAAAGTTAAGCAGATGGACTGAAATTTTTTATGTTTAATTATCCACTGAGAAAGGTAAAACTTAATCTGTTTGAAAATGGATTTGGATTATTTTTTCATGTGCTGAATTTGACTTTTTCAGAAAGTCAAGTAAGAATAGGTTTTAAGTAGCTCATCCGTATTTAGGGAAAGTAACAACATTAACAAAATTTCAAAACAATCCTTAATTATATTAATAATAATTTTCAAATATACTATTTCTTTTTGAGCTTGCTTTAATTCTACTCTTTAAATAAGATAGAATTGTGTTGAATGAAGATAAATTTAAAATTAACCTTTTAGTATGAATCCAAATTGGTGAAAGTATCCACATCTAATGGTGAATTTAAGGAGATACTATTTTCAAATTTACTTTCTATAGCTATTTACAATTTACACAAAACATTTTTGCTTATCATCCTAAAGATTTGGACCATATTTCATGACAGATCTCCTAGTATGCCACCTCTAGAGCAAGGTAGCATATAAAAGCTTACAATCTGTATACTACCTACTGACTACTAGGATCACCTATCTATTACTTGGTCTCTAAGAGCAACTGATCTTTGCCTGTGGAAAGGAGTAACTCAATCTGCTTCTACAGACAGGAGCTTTAGGACTGTAGCAATTTCCAGCCTCTAGTGGCTTCAGACAACTAAAACCTTTCAACTTCTAGAAGCTTTCAGATTGTAGAAGTTTTGGGCTCTGGGAGATCCCCACTACAAACATCACCTCATACAAATCTCAACTCACCTCAAGGACCTGTTCAACCTAATAGACTTTAGGAACTTGTTGTATGCTTGTGGCCATGTTTTAACAACCATGTCGGTTGTGATGGAAGGTTTATATGTCTAGAGACTCATTCCCTTTTCATCCAAATTTATATTCAAAATTTTCTTTGTTATTGTTTGTTGCATGGAACAGTCATGTTATTTTCAATTCAGTCAAAATATTGGATCACTAGTCCTGATCTAAAAGGAGTCCAGACTAGTTAGGTAGAACATGTTGGTTAAAATGTTTTCCATATAATAAAAATACCAATTTTAGTAAAAAAAATGTGTGGATTCTGGAACATCCAGGATTGATGTTAGAAAATTATTTGAGTCTGGGACTCCATTATCATAGCCAAAATTGGTCTCAAGCAATTCTTGATTAATATTTGTTTTATAAAATATCAATACTAATGTTATGTCAAATCATTCATAAGTTGTGTAGTGTAGTTGTGCTATTTAAACACTGGTGCTCTATCCCCTTGGTACAAAGGACACTAAATGACTATCCTGCGTTATTACTTTTTCCATAAAGTGTCTTAATTATAGCTAAACAATATACAACCACAAGACATCTAGAGTAGTTGTGTAGAAAACACTGACCTCTTTGGTCCAGTTGCCTCTACAACAAGTATAGAAATATATTTCTTGAACATTAATATTAATTTTTGTAATGATCCATTTAGAGTTATGGGCACAATCATAATATTAGAGAATCAAATGCTTTCACAAGCATCAGTTAACAGAAAGACTAATTTATTTTATACAAACATATCTTATCAATAATTTATAATAAATTATCCATTCAAGTTTTATTTGTTATTAATGAAGATTTGAAAGCAATACTTTACAAACTAAAATTATAAATATAATTTATTGTTATTTTAAAGTTTAGATGTTATTGCAACCACATATTTTTCAGAATAATTTGAAACTGTAAATTCTTGCTGCATTATAATTTGTTAACATGTCTTGATATGGACCAGTGAGTAAGAAAGGTTATAAAAGGCAATGAATGTTCCTATCTATGTTCTCCAGCACTGTAGGACTTGATCACTAATATGTAGGTCAGTGTTATGTAGTTGGCACGGAACAAGGAGAATGAGACGTGCATCGTAAAGCTGGCGTTTAATCACCCATATGATGGACTGAGTGATAGGAGCGATAGGCCATTGAAGGAGCACTAAGTATGTGTGGGAGTGAGAGAGCATTAGGACTCACTGTGGTGGGAAAGAGACAGAGATACTACACTTTCACCTGGCGCCAGCAACTGCCAAGTACCATGTACCATGTGCCGCTCTCGGTCCGGTCACATCTACAGGGCTGCTGCTGCCGATATAATCTGTCTTGCGTAAATCACACACCGCGTGGGCCGGTGTTGTGTTTATGTCGGGTCGGTTGTAAATCTCTCAGGTGTAGGAGTGTTTCCAGCATAAATATGAATGTTAATAAGTACATTATTTATTGTTATAAGCAGAACCAAGTGCTATCGGATTATTACTGACAGATTTATCAATCGTAAATGCTGACCTCGGTGAGATAATTTATGCTCACTTTAAGAACTATCTATATGATGTTTTAACGAACTACTAAAAAATATGTTCACAATTTCAATTCACTGATAGCAATTACAATTAACTTTTTATTTAATGCTCCTCTTCTAGAAATTTAATTTGAAAGAAATTATATTAATCCACAAAATTTATCCTGACCTAAATCTTATATCTTATCCTTATTTTTTTATTTATATAAAGCGACTTTAAAATATATTTTCTTTACCTCTAATATTCTGATCAGTACTGCCTCTTGAGTGCTTCAAAAAGTAACTAACTGTCAGTTTTTTCATAGTATTTGATACATAAATCAACATTTGATTCAATAAATTTTGTTGGTCTAGAAGTTTGTGTGTTTTTTGTTTAATACAAAGAAGTCGTCTAGTTACTAGAGGAGTTGTAATTTAATGTGAGTTCTGAGTCAGACCTTATGATATTGGCAATAATGTTGGCTCTCAATACATATGCATAAGCTAATAGAAACTCCCAACCTGACATTCCATATAAAGAGAAGAAAACATTTCAGTATAAGGTTTGAAGTCTTTAGGATCTTTCACCTGAGTACCGGCTGTTGCTATTTGTAGAAAAGAAGTGTCATTGTATACCTCTGCCGAAGAGTTGTTTTCAGAATTTTATCTGTTCCCTGCTGTTGTATACAAATTTGTACACGAAAGCAGTGAATCTGTCTGATGACGAGTGTGGCAGGCAGCCAGAGCATGTGTTCTGTGGCGAGGTCAGAGGTCGCTGAGTCACCAGGACCCTGGCTGGCTGACTCTGCTGCCTTGCTGTTGTCCTCTCAGGTCATGTGTCATTCGGCAACAGCAGAACGGATTCGTGTAGACTTGTCTAAGTTAGGAGGGTCAGCCTTAAGTATTTAACCACTTGGTTTAAATACCTCCTAACATTATAAGTCCTTTAGTTTCCCTACTCACAGGAGCATTGACTAGCACTGATTTGCGCTAAAAATCAATAAACACTTACCTAAACGCTACACTTTTTAAATATTAAAAATATTGGGTTTTTGATACCTAAAATTATTTTATTTACAACAATGTAGGTCCATTAGAGAATTATCCCTGTACCATTTTTTTTAAATGTTATATGATTCTATGATGTGTAGATTAAATGCTGCACACAAACTGTGCAAGTATTCATATTACTGGGTGAATATGTTTGTTTGATAATATTACATACATATAAAATAATTTAACTGTAAAAGTTTATGAACTCAAAACCTACAGAGGATCATATAAGAAATTTCTCTAGTTTTCTTCTTCCTGCCCACTAAAGAAGCTAAGCAATACCAAACCCATGAATTGGTAAGTAATGTTATAAACTGCAATAGCAGTGCTAAAGTACTTTAAAAGTATCACAAAACTTGATATAATTTTGAATTTTGATAGTTTAGGGACTTGTACTCAGAACAGCAGAACATTATATATATATATTTTTTTGTTTTTTTTTGAGATCCGTGGAATGGAACCTGGAAATAACGATGGAGGGAATAATTTAGGTATTGGTAGAGTAATTGATTGTAAACAGTGTCTTATTGATAATAATATAATAACAGTTATATTTTTGTTTCAAAATTTATTATATTTGAGAGCAAACCTAAATAACTTCAACTGCTTTGAAGAAATCCACGATTATGATACTAGAACTAGATGAGTTCATAATATTATTGCACCTTCTTTTAGACTAAGAAAAACATTAGTAAGCTATATTTATTTACAAATTAAATGTTTCAATAAATTACCTCTAACGTTTAGAAGCTTAGAACTAAAACCATTTGCAGCCAAGTTGTCTAGCTGGCTTTTAAGTAAATCATTTTATTTCCTTGATACATTTTTTCTACAAATTTTAACCTTGTTGATACCATTACCTAAGCAATTATTAATTGTTTTATAGTTTAATTCTTTGTTATTATTTATACTGTTGTGTTTTTATTTATTTATTCTATTGTGTTCTTAATTTATACTGTTATATTTTTATTCATATTGTTAAATTTTTAAACCATTACTGGTTTATGAAAATAAAATTATTGTGTAGCAATAATAGTTAAACCCATATTAGATTTTTAAAATGACAAGTGTAGTGTCTGTAATGACTTGCTAAATGGCACATGATCTTGTGAAATATTAATTTGATTGACGTTGTCTATTGCAATGTACATTGATAAAAGACAATAAAGGCATTCTATTCTATTCTAATTATTAATGGAATAATTAGTTAGGTTGTATTTTGTTAACATACAATGGACTCTGTTTTTTTTGTAGCTTTGTTCAATATATGCTTTCCTCATAATGTGAGTCAATTAATGGATCTTCTAACTACACTTAAAAACGTGTTATTTCCTTATACTAAATTATATAACACTTTCTTTTACATGCTCGTGTATTAAATACTATTTTATTACATTTTAAAAGAATATCATACAAATTAGTCGAAATACTTCCCCAATCATGTAATAGAATATTGGAAATAGGAAATTGGTACCTACATCTTAATTTTGATTAATTATCATACATGGATGTGAAAATTTTAAAGTTCGTACTTCTATCATACCAAAACTGATATGTATGATAATGATTAAAATGTTTATATCTAATTAATCAAAAGTAGATCTTACAATGGGATTATCCAAAGACATTACTTATCTCAGGAGTGTTTGGTAAACCATTTAAAAAGGATATGCCTATAACACTTAGCTCCAGTTACATTGTAGAAAATTACAAGTGAGGCCACTGCTAACAGCTAGTAGTACATGAAAAAGATTAAAGTGTGTTTTCATACTACACAACACATCAACTGCACAGCACCGGGACAGCATCGTCGGCAAGATAATGTTATGAGCAAGTTCACTCCAGTGCTGTGCTGACGGCGTGTCGGAACATGCTGTTGAGCTGCAGTCCCCTAGACATGGCTTTTGTTGTGCAGTCACAAGTCAGCCCTGGCCTCTGTTAATTCTGCAAAGTGCTTACATAGGCTGCATGAATTAAAACTACTGTACTGGTTAATTATAAATATAAACAGAATTTAAATACAAATAGTAATTAAAATGTTTTCCACTAAAATATAATATAGATCTGATTGTTAATGAAACTAATACTGCTATTGAAATGGTAAAAATTCAAATTTGATAGATATTGTTTTTGTACTGCATTGTATATTTCAGAATTCAATTTACTATCAATTCAGTTTCTTGTATTGAGGCGGTTTCCATCTCAATATATTGTGTAAGGATTCATATACAAGAATAAAGAGTTAGACTTAATGTTGTAAAGATAATTTGTTTTGGCTTTAAAATAAATATTCCAATAGTGGCTGTTTTGCATGTTATGAATGGATGAAGCGAATTGTTGGATATTAGCAATACAATGAATGTTAAGATCTTTGACCCTTGACCTATCTCTTTCTGCCTCAATAGGTATTTTATTTCTTTCCTACTACTTCTTTTCTCGAGTGCTTCAGGCCTTACATGCCTTGGCTATTGTTCCACTGCTATGACGGCAAATTACCATATAGAGTGGCTTTGTGTGCAAATATCTTGAATGGTACAGAACCCAACTGTACTGCTCTTTCAACTGACCAATACAGTGAGGTACAGTTTCCTTCATGCTGTGTCAAATGCTGGGAAGTTACATCACTCATAGTATGTGTTAGTGATGTTAGATTAGTGGCATTCTTTATCCATTTTTATTTCTGACAATAGAAATCCAACCATACACTATAAAACCCATTGTATCGAATTAGAGTGGTTTGTTTTTACTTAAATTTACCTATAGAGTGAAAATTTATGAAGAATAAATGTCAAAAGATTGTATAAAGATTTGTAATTCAGGTATAAAGGGATACCTAATACCACATAAACATTATTATTTGAATTTAACTTTCATACCACTTGATGATAATCCTGAATAGGTACAGTTTTTTTACATTTTTGCAAATGTCTATGCATAAAAGTCTTTAAAACCTTAATCCAAGGTTTAAAATCTTTGAAAAAGTCAGAATAAAGCTAGGATTGACTAGTTACACATTAAGATGACGTATTACTCATGATATAATAAATTAAATATATTTTACAAAAAATAAAAAAATTATAAATATAACTTGTTTTTAATTTTAAAAATTCATTATTGGTGAAGGAAGATTTGAAAGGATAACAAGATTATTGACATTTGCCATGCTATAAAAAACAGAAACAATTTGAGAACTGGGATCTGCTCTCTTCTTCAGCCTAAAATATGGGGTAAGAATGTATGGAAATGAACAAATGCTGAACATGCTGAAGTAAAAATATCAACACAAGAATTGTAAATTACAGGCCTACTATGGTTATGATACCTAACACTGAGGCAAGAAAAGCTTTCCCATAAACATAGTATATTGTAACAGTGCCTGTAATAATAGCTACTTAAATCCTGTAATCCAGTTATTCTTTTATAGAGGTTTGGATTCTTGTTAGATTAGAATTATACAATACAAAAAATTGATTTTTATTGAAATAATAAATGATTTTCATTAAATATCTTGATATATTGAAGTGCTCCAGAAATAAGCCATTGGTGAACGAGTGAAGATGCCAACTTATTAAACTAGGACTATTCTAATTTAATAAGGGAATGCTGGAGTGGATGGTCATATAATTCCGCTAAATATTAGAGGTTAGGTTCTGAAGATGGTTTTGAGGTTACATATTGGAATCAGTCTGAAGCTTGCTTATATGGCTGCAAAGAATCTGCATGGTTCTCTTCTTAAAATTGTTCTCCTTGTTCATTTGTTGCTATAGGAATTTTAACTAATGGATTACTAATTCCATTTGTTAAGAAACAGTAGATCTTATTTGGTAAAAGTCTATACCTCATCCACTCATTCCGTCCCTCTAATAACACATCATCCATTCATATTTGACTCATATGTCCTTGGTTAAGTAGGAATTCTTATTGTCACATATTGAACTCTCTGCTGGAAAACCAAAAGTGTATCGTTTATGTAGTATCAGTGCGGTAAGTGAAAGGTCAAGTTCATTGCACAGCTGATTATTGGGTAAGGTCGCTGTCTTATCTGAGATATCTGTGGAGTTTGAGAGTGGACACGTATATGTTGCTTGGGGGCGTGTTGCACATAGAACCATACTGTACGTAATTGTTGGTCAGAACAATGGCAGGTGGGGCCAGCCTCTAGGTGGTGATCTGACTTATCTGCTAGCAGCAGACCAGATACCAGGTATACCAAAGATGAGGAAACGATCTGCTTGCTTTATGAAACTTCCTATAATGCTGGCTGTCATTATTACATGTGAAGTTATATAGTTTTCTGCTCGTAATACTTAACCTTAATATTTTATGTTTATATCTTCGGGTACTATCAGAAATTCATTACTTATAAATAAAAATGAATCGCATTGTGTGTTGCTAGGTTGTAATCTCGAGAACAGCTGGACCAATCTGGCTAATATTTTTGTAAAATATTTGTTGAAATCTAAGGAAGGTTTATATGAAGAGAAAGATGGGGAAATTTTTATGGAATAGCTTGGAATTCAGAAAAAAAATTATGGTTGCCTGTAAAGTCGGTTTTACGGGCGAAGATTTTACGTGACAACGTCTTTTTCTCGGTAGAATATTTATTGATATGAATATTATTAAATTGCACAATAGGAACAAGGAATTGAATGAAAATAAGAATTGCACAAATTTTAACTATAGAAATATATTTTGTTTACTAAAACATTGTACATAATTTGAAATTAATTAAAATTTGTTATTGTAAATGGTAAAGTTGAATAAAACATTTACTAAAATTGGAATTTGAAATTCTTGCTAAACACAGTTAAATTCTAACTTCGCGCGTGGTGATTGGTCGGTTTAGTTCGTTTGTTTGGTCGCACTGTTATGACAGGTTAGAGGTTATAATTTGTTATTTTAAATGTTTGACTAGCAATACGCGCTGTTTCTTCTCAATCGACTGAATTACGATTGATTGCAGAGTGATTTAAACTAATAATTTACTTAACACTATCAACATTTGTCAATAGTATGACATAACCTATAAACTCAGTTTCTCAACTTTTGTGTCAATCTAACAATTAATCAATCAATCATAGTTTACGATAATGAAATATCAGTGTACAATTATTTACCTTTATTGTTGTAGTTGTTGTAAATGACGAATCTAAGCACTCCACATTTTCACGAATAAACATAGTTATCTGCTTTATCCCGTGCGGCGGACCCACAGTTATCTGCTTTATCCCGTGCGGATCCCGTGCGGCGGACCCACTGGACGGGCATCGTAACGTTACCGGGCGTTACACTTTTTCATGAGTGACTCCGAGCCGCAACCTAATTTAAGACGTTGTCACGTCAAAAATTTTAATATTTATGTTTCATATTCCAAATTTAACTGACACTTCTGTGTCACACAGCTGTTGACACTTTCAACTGAAGTTCAACAATGTAGCAAAAACATCTGTAGACGTTTAAATTGTATAAATTTAATTAATTTGTGCAAAACATGATATAAGAGTCCAGTTAAATCTGATCCACTTAATCATGGTTACTAAAATAATATGTAGCCTACATGATGTATGTCTCCTTATGTTTGAAAAATGTCGTTAGAGCTTTTACTAAGTTGTATAAGGACTTCGATTTTGAAAATTACATGCAAAGCCAGTGGTACCAGGTAGTTATTTATAGATATTTTACTTAGTAAACAGGCTTATTTGATAAGCTTCACTCAACAATATGACTAAGAACTTTCTTCAGAACTTTATGTCAGATTTGTAATAATGTTGTTATTGTGTACTTTTCATTACTTAAGTACAACAAATATTGTTTTATATACAAGAAAGTTTTCATTCCTTTTAAGTTTTTATAAATCTATATGGCAGTGCTCAAAATGCCAAGATTTACTCATCATTCACAGCTGGTGAATCTATTACATTATTGTCTTCTTAGAAATTGCATTATTAAATAAGATAACAGGTTTTATAACATTTATCATTGCAAATGTTAAAAAAAAATCAAACACTACGTTTTAAGGATTGGGATCTTTTCTCTTCATTAGGTGTCAAACCTAGGTTAAGCATCCACTAAAATTAAACACTAATCTATATGTGGCAAAAGTTAGCCTATATGTCAAAAAACTAAGCATAGTTAAGGGCCCAGAGTGAATAGAGCGAATATATCAGCGGTTGATCAGCTAGTGTTATGATATTAACTTCAATTAGTTTATGTTTAAAAATTCTCTCTTCATAGCATATTATGTTCATCCCACTATTTTAGATTGTTCTAATAGCCCCTTTCTCTAATGGTATAATGGTGGTTCTTTAATGGTCTATTTCACTCGCTTGTGTATTCCCTACCTCACTACTAGCAACATGTTATACAACTTATGTGTTTGTTAGAGAGGGCTTCTTAGCTCTAACTTCGCCTTCTAAAATAATGCATTACTTTTCTTTTTTTACATAACTGTACACACGGTTTTTGAGCCCTGTGAACCATTTTACTTTAGGTTCTACCTGACTCCTTAGTAACGTTACAGTAGTGGATTTTATAGAGATATAAACAGTGATCTATCCATGCTATTCACTACCTAATTTACTGTCCGAATTGTATCAAGAAGAAATTGTGTAAATTGATGTCATAATAGTGGCATTTATAGGGCGATCTGTCCAAGCTATTGTGAGATATCACACATCTTTTTGTTATTATACATATAATATGAGTATAAATCACCTTAATAATAATATCTTTGCCTTGTGTTAACATAATTATAAGTTAATAATTGTTTATTTCCAATCAATCTAATGTTCTTTCACATCATTTTCCTGCTTATAATATTATAAAACTTGATATATAACACATTATTTACAAGAACCACAGAGAGATATTTTTCTTTTTGAAGCCCTTTTTTTATATAACTCTGTGGTGAAGAACTATAAAAGTTGGTGAGAATAGAACATTTATCAACTACTATTATACTAGAAGCATTTCATCAAAATAGACTTGCAATTTTTACCAACCTGTACATTCCAAGAAAGAAGTGAACTTTAAGAGGCTCACTGACTTTAACTTCAAACTCAGAAGAGATATTTTTAGTTGATTTTTGAATTACGAGTATAAACTTTTATTTACTTCCTATTAATGAAATTAACTAAAATTTCCAGAATCTTCTAAATAGCTGGCATGTGTGAACTCTACCGAGAAGTAGAGTCCAATGTGATGTCATTCACGGTAGTGATATAGGGATATAATGGGGATAAAAATGACGATCTTTTTTTATTTATTTATGCTTTGAAACAACAAAAATTACAAATCATTTTATTCATAAATGTAAAAACCCTATTGGGTTTGTCTGCATTTCACTAACTATACTAATTACTAATTCTATGCTTTAATTGTCATAACTATGGTTCTGTGCTTAACTATGGATCTATCATAACTATCCACTAATTTATAGTTAAATCTCTAACGAGAAGGGGAATTCTGTGTGTTATAGTAGTGGCATTTCTTCACTAGTACTGACGGCTTATTCAAATTCTTATGAAAAATTGTGCGGTATTTAAAACATTTTTGGAAGACTTCTGCATAATTTTGTAGATTATAAGTTGTCCAAATTAGGGTTTATAATAGAAGATAACTGCTAGTTATCTTTATTAAGAGATTGATAATAGAAGATAACTCAATCTCTTTCCTTTGAGGTAAGGTAATTTTAAATCACTAGAAGGGCTCATTTTTAGTCGCGCTAAGGGATTTTTAAATTGCTATTTATTTGGTCTGCTTTGTTTTGCTAAATAGATGAATTAATATTATTACGAATTTCGGTAATGTTGGAAACAGAAGAAGTTAATGGAAAACCACGAGGAACCTTGGGTCTGGCGCGGCTACAGCGGCAACAGCGGCGACGAGCGAGAGAGTGGAGTGGCAGCCGGCCAGCTCGGCTCAGCTTGCCGGTAATTGACTGCCCAATATGGCCATATTTGGCGGATTTCCGCGACCGCGTCGCCGAGAATCTCTCCTCACCTCTCGGCGAGCGGGTCAAGGCGCAGCAGGAGCAGCCTCGTCCCCCGCGACATTTGGTCGCGGTCCCGGTCCATCGTGTCTACTGGGCGCCATACAGGAGTCATAATCTTGGTGGTCGACGAGAATCTTGGATGCTAATCTTGCCGACGAGAGCAATAACGTACGCCGTGGTTAGATTTAATTGAAACCTCTGGAAGTCAAAAGCTTATGGATCAGAAAACAGTTGATAGTTACAAAAGTCACAAACGTGTAATTTATGTCAAAGAACTGTTAAATTGTATGTTAATAAAGTTAGATTAAATCGTGTATACAATTAAATTGAAATAAAATGTTTATTTTTAATGGCCCTAAAATTGCCTAAACCGGCCACTTCAGCTTGTATCAACATTCCATATAAATACTCACGGTAAAATCAACTGATTGCATAAGTGATGTATCGTGGATTTCCAAAAGGGGGTTTGTGCATATGGAAATTGGAATAATCCAAATAAAAACCCTTGATTGTAAGTTTCGTCAAGAATAAATTGACGCTGTAGAGTAACTGTTAAATTGTTAATATGTGGCTTAATTTTCCTAATACGTTTTCTTTTCCGTTTTTTATTATTATTATTTTCTATTTATACGGCAGTCCTCATGAGACGTGCCAAGGGAAAGAGTTGTTATATCCATAACACCCCACCAAGGCTATGCCACTGCCAGTACTGGATTCAAAGTGCTAATTCTGGATGTTTTACTATACTTGGAGTGAGTAAAAGACGGCAGTCCTCATGAGACGTGCCAAGGGAAAGAGTTGTTATATCCATAACACCCCACCAAAGCTATGCCACTGCCAGTACTGGATTCAAAGTGCTAATTCTGAATGTTTTACTATACTTGGAGTGAGTAAAAGACGGCAGTCCTCATGAGACGTGCCAAGGGAAAGAGTTGTTATATCCATAACACCCCACCAAGGCTATGCCACTGCCAGTACTGGATTCAAAGTGCTAATTCGGAATGTTTTACTATACTTGGAGTGAGTAAAAGACGGCAGTCCTCATGAGACGTGCCAAGGGAAAGAGTTGTTATATCCATAACACCCCACCAAGGCTATGCCACTGCCAGTACTGGATTCAAAGTGCTAATTCGGAATGTTTTACTATACTTGGAGTGAGTAAAAGACGGCTTTCTAAATGAGATTCCGCGAATTGTATATCGTCAGTATAGTGCTGACGCATTTTATCGTAACCTCTTGTTTGTGCACTGGTTGGGTCATCGGTCTGCCTATGGAAATGCATACGTTCTCAATGTTCATGAGCTTCACTAAGTAAACACAGTTTAGTTGTCGAGTGGACTCCCTTCTCTGGCTCCAGATTAATACTGTTTACTTACACGCGGTGCGGAGAGCGGCCGCGGCGGTTGTAAGGCCTCTGCCGATAATGGCCGAGTGTCGGACGCTTGTAATCGGTTGTGACACGTGTTATGGACCCGCGTATCTGTGTCCATTACTGTACTCGCGTGCGTGCGAGCGCGAGCGTGTCACTGTGTGACGTCGGCCGGCGCTTCCACTCCCACAGTTTTTGCCACCTGCCTCGTCCCGCCGTGTCCGATTTAGAACGCGTGTAATTAATTGAATTAGCTTTCGCTTTAAATTAGTCTTATCGGCTTTTGCCGGGCCCGCTAGTAAGGTGGATCGATGCGGGGGGTAATTGGCCCGGCCGCGCCCGCCAGAGCGATTTGTTATTATTCACCCGACAAAGTCAAAAGCTGGGGATTGGTGAGGTAGCCAAAAATATTCGGATAACCCTAAGTTCCCTTAACATAATCCCTAAAACTTTTGGTTTGAAAGTTACATTTTTTTAATTAGTTAACAAAACCTAGAAGAGGCCCCAAAGAGCCCAAAATATCCGATATCCCTTACCCAAAAATAAATGTTCTATTACTCTATAATAAATCAAGGCCTTATGGATGTTAGATATAAGGTTTTCAATTTGTTACATTGTAGATAAAATGTTTAAAAGCTAAATAAAACGATATTATTTTATCACTATTCCCATAAAAAACACGCAATCCTCCGCAAAGGTTTTCTATATGGTAGACTGATTTATGATTTTCAGTAGTTATTTTAACACGGACTTCGTGTTTCAGAAACAGAAAAATGCTCCATCTGTCATCAAATATGTATATTTTTTCATTGGAACAAAATTAAGTTCTTACGATATTACATGAACTCCTTGTGAAACATTTGCATGTATAAACACTATACACTCTTGACAATCTGCTCTTTGGTTTGTATTCATATTGAGATTAAGAGAAGAGTACGTTATAATTTATATACATTTCAGTATCAAATCGCCATTTCCCTTTTTTTGTAGGAATATTTAGAGCTACATAACATCGAAATACGTATTCATAGTAACATATGTATATGGGTTTTTAGTACAGCAGACAAACAAACCTATATAATCGTTTGTCTTTCCTAGTACTTAATGGAAGCCTTGTTGATATTAATTGATGTCTATGTGAGGTAAGCGTTATCCTTTAACAACGACCCACGATATTTTCATTTGCCAAAGAAGCACAAGGCAACCCGATGGCAAGCTTTCCGACCTTTTGAAGACCAGCCGGCAGTTTGATAGCAACTAGCGAGAGCGAAAGATGGAAACTTGTTCGTTTCAATTAACAGTCACTTCGGGCCGTTGCGCTAAATCGACCATTTAAGCCGATGGGAATTAAGTACTTTTCAAACAAATGAAGTTAATTGCTGAAGATTGGAATCTGTGGAGATTTCCTCTCCTGACACTTCCAGATAAGAGGGGGGGAACACGAGAAAGCTCTAAAGTCGAATGGGCTCGAGAACATTGTCGGGAACTTGATCATCAATCGTTCACTGACCACCTGGTCCGGCCCTCTGCTCGGCCCTCTCCCAATGTACTGTGAATACTGATGGGCGAGCGTTTCAACTCGGATTAGAACCTGGAGAAAAACCGTAAGTGGGTCTGTGTCACATAAAAACAGTTCCTGGCAGGTGAGAATCCGATTTACCCGATCGTTTTACGGCTGACATTCCGACTGAGATGGTGTTGGATGGTGTTGATAATGGTTAGGAATTTCTCTTGGAAATTACTATACGAGATAAAAGAGAAGTTTAGAGAGTTCTTCCAGTTATCCGCCTTTGGTTGTAGTAAAACCGAGATTATAGATAGAATGAGCTAATGTGTTTAAAACATGTCTCCAAATTAGCTCATCAGATGCACGGACTTTTCATTTCCAGTAATATGACAAAATTATACTAGTACCGGGCATAAACCGATTTCCATTGTGCAACCAACCATACGACCTAGTCGGAGAAATTCCTCCTACGAAAGAAATCTATCGTCAGTTGTATTAATGTTGGTAGGAGTCTTAAGTCGCTAAGAAAGAGTCAAAACACCAAAAGTATACACTTTGTTAGTTTATATTTTTGTAAATTTTCAGTTGTATGGCACGCTTATAACAAACCATCAGGACATCTCAATAATTCTATATCAGTTTCAGCCAATGAGTCAAAGAAAGTTTTACAAGTATTCATCGTCAACCAAATAGCATTTACATAAGTATAAAAATGTTTTTTAAATGAGGACAAGACATGGGTGATAGGTGAAATTGTGGTGGAATCATCCCACGTCCGTGGTAATGATTGTACTGCCACCTTCTTTACAACATCTGGAGTATTGGAATATACAATTTTACGCCTTGAAATCCCTCGGATGACTAAGCAAGAGGCAAGCAAGTATGGAGAAGGAGAGGATCAGAGACTTCAATGCGCTTGGACACGGCCAGTCTCCATGCCAAGTGATCTTTTACTACTGGCCTCAGTATTAAACTTCCTAAATAGAACCAGGCTAATTGAATGAAGATCTGAATACTTTACCACTTTCGTTGTATGTAAGAAACACTAAAAGTTATCCGGATCCCCAAGGACTTACAAGTCTCCTGACGGATGAAAAATTCGTTGCACGTCTTGATCATATTATGGTTCTTCTGGAAGCAGTGAAGTGAACCCCGCCATTGGGTGGTCTGTACAAGGGCGATCGTTGATCAATCACTGGGTAAAAGTTCAATAGAGCACTTGCCGGAACGGCATCACTCAGGCAGCAGAAAGTCACGGACTCCCCGGTGCGGTGTGGTCGGCGCCACAGTCAGTGATGCAAGTCAGGTCAAGGTCTCCGCCCACTCCGACACCGGCCCTTCACGTAAGTAATTGAATTAAGCCACCAGACCTGGGAACGACGGACATCTGTTACTCCGATACCGGGCGCATGCCACATTCCTCCAACAAGTGTGCTAAATCTTTGGAACTGTGTACTACACGACGCGGCAGTGGCGGCGCTGCGGTATGGCCAGATGTTCCGTACTCCGCCCACCTCCCTGGTGATGAAATAAGTCAACCGTGAGGCGGAGTGTTGTCTTCGGAGAAGACATTTACGAGAGCTCGTTCTTCTCCTCGATTACTCCACCCCAGACCTTTGTTATGTTTCCAGAGAATGGTGTTGATAAATGATATTGAATTATTCATTGCAACTCCGTGTAAGTACCTACTTCTGGATCTAATGCAGCGTCATTTGTTTGTGCTCTGACTGTAACTGGAGAGTAAATCAGAAATATTATTTGTAATTTACATGAACGACATTCCTGTGCACATCCAGCAGTACCAAACGGCTCTGGTTCTGTGGAATTCCACTGGAAGTTACTTAGCAGTATCCCTTCGTCATCAGTTAGAGTGGTTTCGAAAAACTCTGATTGGCTGACTGGTTTGAACTGCAGGAAAACACCTTGTTAGGAATACTCCTCGGGAAAAAAAAATAATCCCCCATAATCGCTTTTTTTGTTGAACGGTAGTCCATCAAGTTTTAATCAAACCTGTAGTCTCCGAGTCTACGTAGACAAATCTAAATGTCTCCCAAGTAGAACACGCATGCATTTAGTCAAATCAGTTCAAATTAACGCCTTAGAAAATTTACACTTTTTGTTGCAAGTCAAAACAACACAATACATTAAATGCCATAACATATTTTAGTATTTGAATAAAACTAATCTGCGATGTTTCCAATGTAATCGTTGCAACTACCTATTGCCAACACAGCGATTTATAAATCGACTTTTGAAAATCAATGAACTTTGTGAGGTTTCGATGTTTGGTGAATTGTTTGTTTCATTTGCCTTTTTTTCTCAATCTTCTCTCTCACAGGTGTGTAATATTTGGGTCCTCCTCACAGTGTCCTTTAACAAACTGCGGTTTGGATTTCTTTTTAATATCTCGATTCATAAAAGTTGTATTGGACCAAAATGTAAAAATAGTGCATCAGAGATTTGATACACAAAGCAACGAGGATCATGTAATCCTATTTCTAATTCACTCAACATGTAGGGTTGTTGGTTATGAGTGCTGCATTCTGAGTGCTCTTGTCACAAACAATACGAGGTTAGAGTCCTGCTGGCAATGTAGAGTCACTTCAAGAGCCATGAAAAAAACCTCTCTCCTTTGATAATCATAATTAGCAATGTTTATAACTTTGACTATATTGCTTTTAAGTATGGCATGTACATAAATTGTAAATGTTATTATGAAACAAATAAATAGTTTCAATTTGGAATATAGTTTCTTTTACAGGAAAATAATTAAAAAATGAATTTGTTCAGGTCAGTTTATTTTTCGTATATTGTATTATTTTGACCATATAGTTAAATATAAGACATTCCCCACAATTCTACGACCAAAAATAAGGGCGTAAAAGTATTTGAAGTTTAACATTGTTCTTACGGGATAAAAATCAAGATCGTTTTACAGCCTGTAGCTGAAATTACTTACTGCTGTGATTGTGCTATGATTTGTTTACTCAATGATGTCTATTATTAGTTTATCATTATGATTGCTTCGACGTTGTTCACTACCATTACTGATGTGACTTCATTTGGTTTCTTCAGTTCAATTTCAAAATACTATTGTGTTCAGAAAAATAATTATTAAAATAGATACTCTTTTACTATTTCATTAATTAATACATTACTTATTATTTCATGAACTACAATTAGATATTTCCATTCATCTTGTAAAGTCTGATGTAGAATATTTAAGTCGTTCGTGGCGTGGAACACCGGAGTAACGATTTAGGAACTTCCTTTTCGAGGAACAACACCTGCAAGGTGGACTACATATTAGGTCACGTCCTGACTATTAAATGGAATGTCTTCATTAACGAGTTAAAGCTATGCCTACCAGTTTATCTCTCAGTTTTTCCTACGCAGGCTACGCATACCTTTTTAGTTTCATAATTAAGTTCTGTAGAATTTTAATGAAACTACAGTACACCATAAGTCTTGAAGCAAATAAGCAAAAGAAGAGAATGCTCCTATGGTGACACGTAACAACTACGTTTTAAGTAACATTCGAAGGTCATAAAACTTGATGAGAAATTTCGACACGGCAGTTAGACATAGAACGAACCGACCATTTCCAGACTTTCCGGGAAGAGAAGTTTAAAGGTCCTTAGTTATGAAACTTACCAATTAGTTGACAAATGTAGCTGAGTAGTAGACGGAATTTATGACCCAGTACTAATAACCAGGTGTGTGACACTGAAAGAAACGTAAATTGTAGTTGTGGACAGAGAACAGATTTCACTTCCATCTCACGTGGTTACTGCAGTGCAGAAAAATCGATGGTGACGATTGAAAGCATCATGGTACATCCTTTAAGTTCAGAAGAAAGCCTGTGGCGTTCGTCAGAAAAGGAAGGCGCTTGTACTATCAGATGCTTGTTGTCAAAGAACGCTATCATACCAGCATAAGTTTAGTCAGGGCTGTGGTCTAAAGGCCTTAGATTTAGTCATGGTATCTCATGATCTTTCAATATCATTATACTCACAAATAAAAAAAAGACTTTTCAAATATTATCTTCGCTTCCATGTTTTTCTAAGACTCGCCTTACTATATTAGCCGTGGTGAATTAACAAGTGAAGTGCTTTTAAAGGTTTCCACGTTCAAGAAAAGGTTAAAGAGTGACTCTACAACTAATCAACTCCTTGGACTGGTTTGTGTTACTTAGGAGAATATTAGACCATTGTTAATTTAACGAGTTCCTATGGTCATCATTTGCCACCAGACCATAAAAAAAGACTATCTTAGTCATCAGTGAAACTGTTTTTCGGCGCCTGAGAAGCCGTTTTGGTCTACAAAGAGATCCCCTATATTTCTGAACAGGATTGTAGCAATGCACGTCGTCCCATTAAAGATACTATGAATTTCAGAGTGTCTTTATCTCTCCTTAAGAAGAAAGTATTCTAAAGTTCTGTACGGTGGATGATAGTGTTTCTGCTGCAGTTGGAAGATCACCCAGAAATCAGGAGCAGCAGCAGCTGCAGCTGCCGTGCCCGGGAGCGTGCAGTAATGACAACGTGCAGTTAGCCTTATAGAGGCGCCAGTGACAGGTGTTGGATGGCGTGTCCGGTTATCTGCGATGATCTGATAGTGATACGCCATCAGCTGATTGCATCTCGGCAGCCCCAGCAACTCTCACACCCATTATCTCTCTAGAGGCGTAAAAACGCCCCCTCGGTTGTCAGACTCCACATCGATACTGATACTGTACACGCAACTGATTGTATCTCGACGTTTTGTGTCCAGGAGGACACGAAACGGAAGCTGCAGTGATTTACAAGTGTACTTCCTCTTTTGTATGTATTTCCTCTTCTTTTAAATTTGAAGTGAAGTTAAATTGAGTTTTTTGCAGTGAGCCATCGGTCAAACCAACTTGGTTTTAATCTTAGATGATTCTGAGCCTATAATAATAAAAATCAAATCCATACATTTAGATAATTTGGATTTGTTATTTTTTTGAGTTGAGTTATTTTAACAAGAGTGAAATATTAGAGCAGCTCGTACGAACATAGTCCGATGGTGTATGGTGAATCTGAATCCCCCCAATATTGTTTCCAGTTTTGCTCTTATGAAAAATCGCTGATTCCTCTCAACATATGTTGCAACAAACAAACATAATTGGTTACATGTAAATGAAGCAGAGTATAAGCTATGTACACAGCCACGCAGTGGTGTAAATGTCCGGTGGTCAGCAGCGATATGGCAACACCGCCTCAGTTCGGACAGTCATCGGACTGTTTTGGTGCGGGCTTTACCTACTAAATTAAACGCAGTGCCAAATCTTACCTTTAAAATGAATCATGCATTAGCTTAAATATTCCACATGCAGGCACCATGGCTATACCAGTTACCACAAAGACTGCTACACAAATCTCAAAAAACGTCAAAGGAATACTTGAATAAAATCTTAGAGCCAATGAGATCATCAGGATCACCTGGATTCAAATGTCAGGAGGATATCTTAAAGGAACCATATCCAAGTGCGAATGTTTTCTGGGATTTTTATGGCTTGAGATGAATCAAGCAAACGTTTTTGGCAATAGACAAGGAAGAAGTTTAACCTTAAAGTTTACAGCAAAGGCTCGTCTGTTAGGCTGTGATAGAGGATGCTAGAGACAAAACTCGCGTTTAATATTGGTATGGCAACTCACATTACTTTTGATCATCCCAACTTCCCCCGAATGGATAGCGCAATTTCTGTTACAAAGAGTAAACCTATTGAAAACATATGTTTATTTTACATAATTTATTAGGGATATTAATAATATAATTCGGTATACAGCTTTAGCTGGATAGCAGGGTTTGCGTCATATGATAAACCATACGATTCCGTTGACCCACTTACAAATTTTGCACCCCTGTAACACAGAGACTGAAGACGAGTACATGTCCTTGACCACTCCACTCGAGAGACACGTGTGTGGTGTAACTGTTGGGTAAATAAAGTGCTGGTGAGGTGGGCACGGGTAGTGGTCAGTACCTTGACCGTCATGCCACTCGGAGCATGCGGTGTCGGTGTCGTGTCGCGCGGTACCCTGCCTGCCCACCCACTCGCTGATAATAGGGTCAGTTCTCAGGCTCTTGTTTATATACGGTTGCCGTGAGACCTGCTGCAGTCGGTAATGAGGATAGTGACATCCATCAGTTGCCCTTGACTGCCGGGTGGACGATGAGTGCGCGTAACTTCAGTATGAGGTGTCTTCTTTTATCTGGGTGACAATACATTCCGTTCGAACAGCAGTGGCCATGACGGATTAACTACTCCCCCAACCTAAGCGCTCTCGCACACGAACTAGAAGCACAGATAGTCAGATTATCCTCTAAAGTTGTCAGCTGTGCTCGCCATGTGCACTGACCACATTAGTAGTTCTGATTTAATCCAGGAATTTCTATTACATAGATAACCGTCACACTAAAATTTTAAAAGTTCTAAAGTTTATTCGACCGCACATTAAATACGGCTTTGATAAATGTGTGAAACATAGACCTTCCAACAAGTTCACCGTAGAAGTTGAAAATAACAGGCATTTTCTATTTTTTGTCGTGATGACAACAGTCCAATTGAACGGGATGAAGGACAATCTGTATACAGGAAACTAACACATACTAATAGACATTGAACTCTTAACCTCAACACTTTATAGCAATCTAGTTCGGGAAATTAAATACATTTATTAATCCAGCAGTCAACATACCAGATACCAGTGAACATTGCACAAGGTATTACAGAATAATGGGCATATTAGAGATCAATACATCTCTTGAAAAGGAGGTCTTAAAGTAAAATGCCACAGTTTGTCGTACTTAGATCCAAATCAAAATGAAGAATGTCAAGAACTGGCTTGCCACCCTATGTTCAAGGAACGCATGATCAAATATGTAGACAGTTAAAAATATGTAATATGAAAACTATATTAAATCCAACTGTAACGTTGTTGTTGTTACAATGTTGTAACTACAACATTGAAGAACTATTTTAGGCTAGTAAAGGCCTACGAAACAAATCTTTAGTCTACGAATTTACTGTAGTTGGTGTTAGTCTATATTGAAGAAAAAATACGTTTGATATTTACATAAATTTGTGAACACGTTAGGCTCACGAAACGTCAGAATACAGAAAAATAGAATACAGAAAGAAAATAACTTTAACAAAGAATAAATTATCAAAAAAAGCTGGAAACCTGCGATAAAGATATCTTAATCACTATTAGTCGTTGATGTGGTAACCTATGGCCAACCGCGTTACAATCCGTTCCCTTTTAACTCATCTGTATAAGTAGACTAGCATAATTGGCAGTTACAGTTTAACCTCAGTTAACTCTCTTTAACAAGGCGAAATATTTAAATTATTTAAATGTATTCAAAATGTGTTTACGCAATGTGAACTGGAAATAGAGTGAAGTCCGAATACGATGAACTTTTTAAATAGGGTAATATAATTTAAATAGTACTGTATTAAAATTATGACTCATAATTTAAACATATAACGTTATGTTTGGCCACATTTTATTTATATTTCATAGAACTAGCATGTTTCATAAAATTATGTCAATATATTAGAGAAAATAAAGGTTATTTATGCACGTTATAGTACCAGTGAGTTGTTGACTAACGGCAGGTAGGCAGTAAGAATTGCGGCGCTCAGCAAATGGACTGTGTAAAAGTCCTCGGCTGCCGGACAGTTAAACTGTATCAAAAAAATTAACTACGTAGAAAGCTTTTAAACCTGTGATTCCAACGAAGATATTATTTATAATGCTACCGAGGACGTTATAAAAATGAGAAAGCTCTCGCAATAATAAAATAATGCACCAAAATGTTCAGTCGGCAACTAACGCATGCGAGTAAGTATCATGTGACATAATATACTTGAAAGCTGTACTCGTCGTCTCTGAGCTTGGGGGTCGTTCAGCAATTACTAATAGTTTTACTTTCTAACTTATACAAATTAATTGCTGCAGCATAAGCAATCGGTGGGATTTGCCTTCGTTTGTTTGTTTTAAACACGTTTATAATTATTGTAAGTTGGTAGCACCATCAACCCCCGACATTGATTTTCCATTTATAGAAATTAGAATCAATTATAGTACAATTAAATAAATTATGATAACTGGAATTGGCATAGACCTCTATTGGAAATTGTTGTGTGAAAATATGATATTTCATCAACTAGGCTATACCCATTCAAAAACATTTGC
Organism: Homalodisca vitripennis; assembly: GCF_021130785.1. NCBI lineage: Eukaryota > Metazoa > Arthropoda > Insecta > Hemiptera > Cicadellidae > Homalodisca > Homalodisca vitripennis. Next base: position 94,187,732 of record NC_060207.1, read on the forward strand.
TTATAATTAATATTGTAATTAACTCTAATATTACAGCCCCCAATGAACAATGTATTTCATAGTTAGAGACATTTAGTTCGAATAACTTGTGGTGGAGCGAAAATAAGGCCACACCTGTGATAAATTACTTTCATCGGCAGTTGAAAACGTCTCAGCGAACCGTCGCGTCGCGTCGTCAGCGTATCGATCGAAGTGGCGGCAATTTGTGATTATGATTCACGAATAATCTTATCGATGATCGCGAGCCTGGAGTTATTCTCCCACTATCAATAACACTTAGGAGATAAAAGAATTGTATCAGTAGTTCTATCCTCGGCTCTCAATGAAATTTTCTTTAGTTTCATATAAATAACAATGACACTAACATTCCATCTAATATCTTTATTTTAATGAACACCATTACTGAATTCTAGGCTTAAGTTTTTATCGATCACTAATCCATACAATCATAGTAAAAAAATATTAAAATTTAAAATTTTATTCTATTTTCACTGGAATAGTAAGATAAAATAAAAAGGATACGAAATTCTCCTGTCTCAAATGAGGGATAAAATCCATGAAATGAAAATTTGTTTTATAGTTGATAAAATATAGTTATTATGTATCTCATGTAAAAATTATGTTGTGGTAAACAATAAAGGTTACATTATTGGATAGAAAGTTTAATGCTACTGTATGTGGAATTCTTAAATACTTATTAGTTCTTAAATATACCTAATGGTTTTCCTAGCAGTTTAGATATTTTTAAAGATCCCTTGGTAGCCACAAACTCGGTTAATTTATTAAATGCTACTTAGTCCAATATTTATGGTTCATGCAATGGGGTTTATTGTGTTTCCGAATCGATGTTTATGTGAATTTGTACTATCCAAAATGAGGTATCAAAAAGAGTGTACGTATCCAAAAGCAACTATTAAAATAAATTCCAGTGTACACACATTAGAAGTTGTAGGACAGTTTATCAACACAATCTTTTAGGTACTTAGTTTGTTGTGTTCTACGAGCAATTTAAATAATTAAATTACACACACATACAAATGTTCTTAATGTTTATCAATTATCTTTCAACATCATTTTGTACTATCAATTTTAAACTGGCAATTCATATTTTTGATTTTTTTACTTCTTTTCATGTCCACGTTACATAAGAAATTAATTTGATTGAGAATTTAATGGAGATGTATATATGTTGTTTGGTTTTAAAATCTTGTACATTCATATCCAGTGTTATATCCGGAATTTTCGGGAGGAGTTGTACTTATAGATTACTAGCAGTTACCCACGGTTTCGCACGCAATTTGGTAGGTTATGCACCTATATGAGGTCTTCTGGTTCGAGTGAATTATATTTCTGACGCCAATGTCGAGTTTGCCTTTTGGCTACGATCAAGAAAATGTGTTAACAAATTTAAGGCGATTATAATTTACTCCGGTCTTAGTAGTATTTTGTTCCATTGTCCAATTTTCCCTTTTTACGACCAAGAAAATATTTATAAATACACAGCTATGAGTAGCTTACATCTATTAAACGACAACTAGGATAGGTTTCGTAACAGTCCTTACATGTATAGTAAAGTTACACTACTTTGTATTTTATATCTCAGATGCTAGCAGATACCCGTTGCTTTGCACGCAATCTAGTAGGTGTTGCACGTGTATGACTGCTGCTGGTTTGAGTGAATTATATTTTGGACGCCTATGTTGAACTTGCCTTTTTGCCACGATGAAGAAAATATGTCGACAAATGTATATTTATGACTATTGTAATTTACTTCGTTCTAGTATTTTTTTGTTTCGATGTTGATTTTGTCTTGCTTCCCGGTTAAGATAATGAATATCACAGATCAGAGAAGCCTACTTCTCTCAAAAGACTAGAATGCCCATGTAAAACTTTAGTACAATCAGTTGAATATTTTAGCATTAGCATTTACAATATTATTAGAATTAGGATTACGTAACCACATAAAAACCTAGGATTGTAAATTATATTCAGTATAATGTAAAATTCTATTATTTTTTAAAGTCCGTCATTTGAGGTTTAATGTAGGGAGAAGTGGGTATTGTAAATACCATAAAATCTGCCACTGGCATATTCCAATCGTTTGTGATAACTGTATCCCCAATACTGCCTCGAAAATGGTGAGATAAGGTTGTTGGCAAACCCATTGCATTCTTAACGCCCCAATGTATTCTTTATGTATGTATTTCTGTTACCAAGAGGCTGACGAAGCAAGTGTGTATCGAATCTTTATATTCCAAATACCGATACTGCATTAATTGTCTAAGATATTTGTAATATTTAGTCTGTGATGTGTTATTTACTTAATACGTCCACAAAAGTATACTGTTGTAATATGTATTCTTGGTTATTGACTTTGTGAAAGTCGTGAGAAAGTGGTATTATTAAATCCATCTGAGACAATTACAATCAATGAACAATTACTATTACAACATTGCTTGTTTTGGGGGGATAAATCAGTTGTGGCTATTGCTGTGGTGGTACACGTGCACACTTGGTCGCCACAGTAAACAGGCTTGAGTGGTGAGTATGCGGGTAGACCACAACCGCTGTGCTGTACTGTCTACTCTTAATAACATATTGTCACGCACCACACCATACAGTGTACAGTGTATGGAGCACTCTGAGTGTCCGGTGTGGATCAGCTGATAGTATCGGAGTGTACCGACGGAGATACCTCGTAAACATTTCTGTTTAATAAATGTAACATCTCAACTCCTTTTAGCCCATGAAAACTAATTACAACAATTAAAATGTGTTCTTCTTTCTAAATGAGTTCAGCGTTTATCTTAATTTACTCTTTCTTGTTCTATAGTGGTTTTGAAGACCTCAGAAATTCAATGTTGTGCTACAGAATGTGTGTGCACTGACACGAAATATTAAAAGTAGCATTTAGCAAGACAATACTTGATTAAGTATTTATAATCAAACTAATGGAATGGAGATAGATTAATCATAAAACCGTGATGTGTCACAATCACAGAGCACAACATACACAGAGTAAATGTCCCAATACACGCGCTATGAAACATTTGAAGCCGGTTCCGCCATCTTGTGTTAGGACTGGCCGTTTGCTAGAGCTGTACTACATTGTTCCAATAAGACGGTAGTATATTTTTGCCTAATCATCCGCCCTTATGCCTCTAAAATATTGTAAAGTAAATTCAGTTACTACTAAAATGTAAATCTGTATATTATGGTCAAAGTTTTTCATTAACAAAACGAACGTATAAGTCAGAGAAGTTTACGTCTCTTCAACGTATAATATTATGCAGCTGCCGTATTATAAAGCAATATCCGACAAAAATTGTTATATATTTTCATAATTCTAATGAAACCTCTTAAGCATTTGGTTCTTAACCACCTCGTACATGCAATGTACTCGATCCTGGCGTCATACCAAATCAAATGATGCCAAAATGTGGTAAACGCTTACTAAATAAATAAAGCGTCCCTCATTAAAGTTGTAATAGGTTTAATCTGACTTAAACTCGTAGTACTAGGCAGTATATATTTTAATCATGACATTTTTTTTCTTTGTGCAGGTAAATATGAATCTGAAGTTTTGAATTATTCACTGGGTAAGTTAAACATGTGATATATAGTATAGTATACTATTAGTATTATTAAATACAATTATATACTCTAATATAAAAAGAGTATATATTTAAAAGTATACGAAGACGCAAGGAATGTTACATAAATTTGAAACTGTTTTTATCAAGTATCTTGTATACTTAAAAAAATCCAAAAACTGACGATTGTATATAATGGAATACATATCAACTGCATTTTGATCTTAAAGGTGTATTGGTAAGTCGGTTATGCTCAGTTTTAAACAGCGAACACATCAATATACAAACTTAAACGTATAGTGTAATCCAAACTTTAAATTCTCCTACCTAAAAATAGAAGCAACATTTCCTCTACGCTTTTTAATATGATATGTTTCAAGGTGTATTTTATTGATAATCTGTAGCAGTTGAAACTGTCTGCTGATTAAGCGGTAGTGGAGATTTGTAATCCCGCAGGACTGTATGATGTCGACGACTCTGTGCAGTATACTGTAACACCCAAGACGGGCTAGCAGAGAGAGGTAGAGGGTGAGCAGAAGCAGGTGCAGTCGATGTATGATGTTTGGAAACAGTTTACGGAGTCAGGTCGTTAGATGGGTAGAATGTTTTTCATTCCGGTTGAAGCAAGAACATTTACCAGGCCTACAGAGAGGTACTTGTCAGTTCTTGGTGGTAAAAGGTGTTTCTAGTTTCAAATTTTGGAGGACACGTTGTAACTCCAGAAACACAATTTTTCAATGCATCGGTCGTAGTTTTTCGTTTTCCGTAGGCTATATGCGTATTTTATGTTAAATAAAACTAGCCTACTGTACATGTATAGGAAAGAAATTATTAAATTATCAGTCACTATTGACACATTATACGAGTTCAATTTTACAAAAAAAATTTGTAAACCAGACTATTATTAATGTTTGTGTACCAAATATTACGAATCTCACAATTTTCTGGCTAAAGAAAACACTTTTTCGTTTCACTTGGGTTGAATAATCTTGTATGTATGTACTAAATTACAAATAGGTAATACTTTTTTTATTAGATTGTACGCAACATAACTACAGCTGGTATAAAATATTGCCATTTTTTGCAATAAATCCTTTTTTTCCTTTAAGTTACTGTAAAGAGTATTTGAGGGTAGTATTTCTGAATTCATATGTTTTATTCTCATATCTAAATAATGTAGGCAATATTTATTACCGCTAAACGATTAACAGAACGTAACGTACTACACAGTATACGAGTTGTTCGTACGTACTTGTATGAATACATAACGACCAGTTGTCGTTATGTTATGTATATAGTAATGACGAATAGTATTATCTATCTTTAATTATAGATAACAGCAGTGACAAATTCAAACCATTAATTTATTCTAAATTTAATTAAGGAACAAAATTGAGAATTTTTACATGTAAGATACTTGACATTGTTCCTGTTTGTCGGCAATGTGGGTCGGCAATATTTACAGTAGCTGAAGGAACAAAAACGGGGGATCGGGCACTGACATGGTTCAACGAATCATTCGCTCCGTGACTACAATTTCAGGAAGCAAGCGAGCGCAGTGAGCCCGTAACCATAGTAAATGGTACCACAGAGCTGTACACTAGCCATTATACGCAAATGCTTATGTCATAAATCGTCGAGGAGATATTGCGCCCGTTTATTGCAGAAGATGCATACGACACCGATTAGATTTAGAAACGATGAGATAATTTCTAGATTAAAAGGAGATAGGATGATATAGCGAACTACAATACTTGAAAGAGAGGACATATAATGTATTTTGTCAGGTTACAGACATTCATACCTTCTAAAAACGATTACTAATGTACAGACAAAAGTGACCCCCAAAGCAGGCATACATTTACTTTAGGGAATTAAACTAATCGTAACTATTATTGGTAAGTCGGAACAGTTTGAAAAGTCTGTGTGTGTTAATGTGTACACCCGAGATTTAACACTATGTAAGTTTATTGAAGAGTAAAGTATATCAGGAAGTTCAGATCTTTCACTAAACCAGAAGTGAGGTACTTGGGAAGTAGGTGCTTGTTGACTATAGTAGGTTTCTTAGTACTCATGTACATAATGTTCCAACAATTATATTGACAATCACTCATCTATAACAAAGACTAACCAAACCAAATGATAATTAGTTTTAAACTGTTCACCAAAATTCTCATAATATACATTTGCGATTCAACGTACCCAAAATCCGAAAGCGGCTTAACCTAAAAGGAATAATTTAAAACTAAATTCCAAACGTAATGGTAATTGAAGGTATGTTGAAATCACACGTCTGATTATTTTAAAATCTAGGAAGACAAAAGATTTAAATACAAGATCAATTTCTATTCTTCCTTTTTCTTTAGTTGTATTTCTCTGTCGAAACATTATTATTATATACAACAGCTGATGGAAAAGACTTTCATTAGTATCTCGAAATATAAAAATGTTTACTGGATATCGGACCCAATATCAAAAGTTTATAAACTTAATTGAAATATGTGAAAACTTAAAATTTTGTTGCTAAATACTATACTTTGTAAAAGACTTTCAGGGTAACAATGTAGGATAAAAGCTTTAAGCCTCCGAGAGGTAAATGCTTTGCCGGTAATGTAAACAATTTAAACCCATTGAATCCCTTTATATTATTTTACATTTTTAGGGAACAGTCCATTTGTATAAACTTGTAAATTGCTCATCCAAGTCTTAAAATTATGTTTTTCAAAATGTCGAAATTACAACATTTTGAAATTAAAATACAATTTTCAATTTGAATCTCCTAGTTGAAGTTTTGAGTAGAAAAACGAGAGTAGGCACTACTGATTTATGTACATTCCGAAGTTTAATTTTTATATCTGAAACTGTTGACAATTAGCAAGAGGAAGACTGTATAAAAAGTTAATTTACATAAATATTGCTATTGATGCGGACATTGCTATACTAAACCATGTTTACAGATCCGGTAGGAGCAATTGTTTTAGACTACTGGTTGTTTAGAGAAGCAGTGCAGAGAAAACAGGACAGGGACAAACAATCTCGTGATTTTTATTTTTAAGACGAAGCCTTAAACATTGATTGGACCATTGTCTTTCTGTTGTAGCCACTTATGCTTTGTCATTATAAACCCAGTCCTCTCACCGGAAAGCCTACAAACCATTAAAACTTGACATTTGCAGAAAATCTATGATCTGTGACCAACTTCTTTTTTCCTTCAAAAACTAATGACATTACATTCAGAAATTATTCAAACAGTATTTGTTACCTTAGTACATTCACTATAAATCAGTTTAAACAATAAGTCATTTATAATAGACTATATCAAATATTTTGATTCGAATTTAAAATTTAATTGCTATGTTTATAGTCAAAAAGTCATTCCATCTTCATAGTCAAAGTTCTGACTTGCACAAGTACATTGTATACATGTCTAGGTGTAAGGAACAGTGAGGAATCCATTAACGCAAAGGTTTTATTATCAAATTCCGTTGGCAGTCCGCAAAATTCCAACTTTCTTGTATATAAATGTATTTATATATTACAGTTTATAATATTTTATTGCTCTCACACATATTTGTGAGCAGAAGTTCTAGAATTATATTCAGTTACGTGATAGGCACTATCTCGAGTAATATGTTTCAATCGTCGCTTCAGTGTGCACGGAAGAATTAGTGTCACACATATCGGAAACAATAAATGCTTTGTTATCTTTTCAGAACAAGAACAACGTTTTTCTTGGCTTGCATTACTGTTTTAGCAAGTAACCTATCATATAAAAACCTATTTGTCCGTAGTAGTGTTTTATAAACACCTCAACGTCTCAATGTGAGTATTGCCTCCTCCTATAATGAACAAATAGCTCCTGAGATCCTGAATAATGCAGATTGTTATTTTTATGCAAGAATGATAATGCAGATTGTTATTTTGGTGCAAGAATGATTGTTTTCATGCAAGTTAGTAAAGAGAAGGAGAAATAGTGTAGCGTGTGTAATAAATAACCCATCACGCACAAGCCGCCGTAAAGCACGAGAGACTATTCACGACGATCAAAATTACTCAAATTGATGATAAACGTAGTTTTATTTAATATTTGGAGGTCAGTTCAAGTTTTGTTTAATTTTTGTATTATCGTGACCGGATTTTATACTATTAATCCAGCTGCTTCCGTTTCAAATTTCTCATCCACTGCCTTCAGACGCGTACTGTCATTCGTATGACACATGAGATAATTAAAATGAGAAGTGTTTAGATCGTCCGGCAGTTCCACGGATATACGGTACATAGTGTGTTATACTGTACGACAGTGATTAGCCGTCAATTACATGTGGCAGCTTGGTATGGCGGGGGGGTGGGGGGGTCAGGGCGGCTGGAAGCGGCTGGTCTCCCTCAGTCAGTCAGCACTAGCGCGCATCGTAGGTGTCGTGTCGCGGAGTAGTGTCGTCACCCTTGCACCTGCACCTGCGCCTGTACGCACGCGCTGTTCAATAGGTAGGCCTAATCAGAGTGCAATTCCTCACACTTCCATGTTTTTATTCTGGTCTAAAATATTTATATTTCTAAAAATATTTTTTACGTATTTAAGTCAATTTAGTAATTAAGATTGAGCAACTACTACTATTATTCATATATATATATCTCATTGTCCATATAACAAAATTTTAGCCAAGGAACTTTCAAATACAGTTAATATTTCCATTACATCAACATTCAAATTAAATATTCGCCGATTTAAATTTTTTAAATGTAAAAAGCATTTTCCGTTCCACAACGGTATTGTTCAGTAATAACTTACTATTACTATTCAATTAGTACTTGTGATTAGATTGTACCAGAGAGAAATTCTTCTGTTTCAATTTTTTGATTGCAGCTTGATAACAACGTTTCTCCTACGATAACTCCCTACACAGTTTAATATCCACATGATTGATAACAGAAACAAATTATGTTTCTTAATAAAATATTAATACTGGACGGCAACTCTTACATTTTGTGTATAACTTAATCAAATAAAAATTAATATTAATTTACAGATGTATTTTACTGGTTTAACATTTGAATTTTATGACTTACCGATAATATTGGTTTCTGAGTTATGTTTATTTTATTTTTAATACATTTTTCTTGTTTTTCAAACCGTAAAATTATTTCCGTGGGCGCTTATTGCCGTTTTTGTTTTAATGGGAATAAACAAAATATTTACACGGATTCTACTTTTAATATATGAACTTCTTAAACGCACTTACACTATACTCAAAATCGTTGGACAGTTGATGTATTCATATATTAAATTGTAGAGTTAACTACGAATAATTTGATCATTTTTATAATCCAGTACAATTTTCAAGGGTGAATTTTACAATTAAATTACTTATAAAATTGCTGACAAACGCGCAATACTTTCAATAAATTTAATGCCCACGCTTAGCTCGTTGTATAAACATCATGTTGCCATGTAAATTTAAACAATTTTAATTTAATGTTTTAAATAACATGTATATATTGGAAATCCGTATCTCGCTAGATTTGTGTTAAAGATCTAGATCAAGTTGCTCAATGTAGAGTGATCGTACTATTAAATGGTCTTAAACACATTTAGAAAAATATCAGCTTGAACGGTAAGACGTTTTAGATCATTAAAGTTTTGTATGATCCTCATTTATATCGTAAACATGAAAATATATCTGTAAAATATTACGCACGTTTGGTACAATATTGTAAAGTGTTGTAAAACCTACAAGAAGGTTAAATACTAGCAATTGTCGTGAACTCTTTCAAATTTTATGTTTCCCGTGTTGTAAGAATATACAATGTGGAGTATTGGTTACTTATTTAACATTTCGATCGAGCTTACTATGGGTGATGGTTAGTCGTATGCGTATTAAAACCACAAATGTAATAATTTCATATTATTTTATATCATTTGTGGGACATAAACGGGTGACTGCATTTTATCATTTCCCCCTTAAAAGTTTTTTCTTGTCCACTTTATTTTCATTTACAGTTTACAGCGTCATTTGTTGCCTAATGTTACACCGTTTGATTTCTAGTTCACTAGTATGTTTATCGTTTGGCCAAATGAATTTTTCTAAAACTAGCCAATCAATTAATAATACATGGAAAACTTAATTAGTATAGACTGGGAAAATAACTTTTAATTATAAACGTACTAGAAATATTTTCAAATGAAATTGTGGTGCAAAACAACTGATTATAAATTATATCATTTGGTTCGCGAAATGACAGAAAACTTTTTTATTGCAAACATGACTATCTTTATTGTCAAGTTTGGAATAAAAAATTATTTGTTTTTAATTGTTGTTGCACAGTCATTAAACATTTTCTAAGATTTAAATATGTTTACTGTTATCATGCATTTAAAACTTGTTTCTACAATTCAAATGAGAGATAAGTTATTTTTGAACCTCGTCAACTTGTTCTAAGTACCAAGTCACGTACATTGTAATTCACGGACCGAGCATTGAGATATTCTCACTTACCACATAATATTGTTAGTTATGAGTGTTACGTGTGTTATGAGTTAAAACATTTAACTCATACATAAATCATTAGAATGTTCTTGTCACGTTTAAATTGCTAACACCTATTTTCTATACACTGTAAAAACGTTGCGGTAATTTGAGTTTTAAAGGGATTTTGTTTCATTTGTTTCGTCTCCCAAACGAACTACTTAGTTCTTAGCCTTGTGTGGTATTTCTTAAGCTTGTAGTTTTTTAGGTATCAACACGATGTGAACCGGAATACATTTATGTTAGTAAACGTTAAGTGTATTTATAGACTTGTCCTTGTTGATGGAATATGTATTTTAATTTAGTGACCTTTCATTTTATACCTATACATTCTCAACTTGAGAAATATACGATGCGATAATATCGAAATTATCAATAAACCAAAAAGACAAATACCAATGACGATTTAATTATGTCATTAATGCTAAACTAAGTAACTGGTATAAATTATAAATTTGCTATAAACTTTTAAGGCTATTAAGCGGAAGAACGTTGTAAACTCCTGACTGGTGATCAATTAGTACTTTCTTAAAATACATATTCTTTCCTAGCAGATTGAAAAACTTGAAAATTTATTCAAGATTAGAAACTGTACTGCCTTGAATACCTACAAAAATATTGAACTTATACTTGTTTATCAACTGTATAAAAACAGTTTTTTATAAATTTGAACAATACAAGTATGTCCCCATATGGCCGAAATTGAATGACCTCACAGAAAATGTCCCTACAATATTACATTTATACCAAATATAGTCACATAAACTATATGTATTCAGTGTTATTTTACTTAGGAAATACCAAAGAAACAACTGTAATACTAAACTGTATTTAAAACTAAATCTTTTGTACAAAATCAATGAACTATAAATTCTTAAACCACTCATGCAAAACATTTAATTTGGAACTGCTACTACTAAACATAGTCACACAAACCATGAGAATGTATAATAACTCAAAATAAAAATAATAATAATAATAAAATGATTATGCAAAAATATTTAAGTGTATCTGTCTCCCTAAAGTAACCAAAAACTTCATATTCTTTTGACAATATTGGCAGCTTTAAAGATTGACCATATTACCACTATGTGCATGTTTTATTGATATTAACGTTAACATTACTGTATGAGAAATCGCAACAGACATATTACGTGATTTTAAGAAACCGTTCGTTTTTTAGACCACGAACTAATAATAGAAAAGTAAGAAAGTTGTAATTCGTCGGCCTACTGAAGAATGGTGCAGGAACTATTTTCCGCAGCAAAATCATAGCAGTTTACAGGAGTCTGCACACACAAAAAAAAAAAACAAAACAATACACTCACCGAGGTCAAACTCTTTTCAAATTGTGACGGGAGTGTCTCAAGATTCTTTCTTACAACCAGTCTTAGTTATGCTTTACACCAACTACCGACCAGAATTTCTTAAAGAATACTCTTTCTTCCAGGATAATGTATGCTAACGACACCGTACTGTTTTATCATTTAGTCTATTAAGCGTATTTACTGCAACTTAAAGCAGCATCTTTACTATCGTGTAATATAAATAGCCTATATATGTAAAAGGTTAGTGAAAAAGCTTATTACAGCTTGTTTAATACACATGTAGCCTATTGATTATGATCGAAGTAAATCACCAGCAGCCAACTGAACATAGTCTTACTACACAGTGAACGTGTTTTATTTACATTTATACAAACAAAGATTTAGAGAATTGCAAACTTTAACTTTGGCTTTTCTCTTACTCCTAATATCTTATTTTGGCAGTCCTTTTTCTCTGGGAAGGAAATTTGATTTCTACGACCATTGAACATCCCATGCTCGTGATCGAGTACAGCTCATCAGTTATATCTATTATGAGAAGCCATCATTCATGGGTGTTACTGATACCAGAACACGAGGAGGATCGAGTCCATCTCATATCTCTAAGTTACACTGCATGGAGATAATTAAAAGTAATTCATATACGAGTTATTTTTATTTTTTGAAAACTGTTTATTTCTATAAATTTCATTTTGTACGTAACGTTTTTGGGTAAACCGTATTGAACAAAGTGAATTATAAGTTTACTGTGTAATATGCAATATGTAAACAACAAACAAAAATATGGCCATCAATGAAAATAACAACAAATTTGTAATAAGAACCCGATATTTTGGCATATAAAGTATATAGAACGTAAGGGCTTGCATAACACTAGGTATTTAAATAAATTAACTGGTACATCCAACTACTTGCTTTATAACAACTTAATTAAGCAAACAGTTTCAGAAAGTTCTGAATGAAGATAACATTATGTGACATGTGTTTGTGTTACGGAATTTGTTGAACCTGTTTGATCAGTCCATTACACATTATATAAATATTATACTTAATTGTAAATGACGTGTCTTATACAACCACTGAGACGTGATCGAAGATAAAGTGTCAACAAGAAGGAATTTTGTATTGGGTTACGTTATCTGGCCTATACCAACGCCTGTCACCACAACAAGAGGTTAACAATTTCAACATATGTTTATCTTTTTCTTCCTTTTAAAAAAAAATTCAGTCCAGAGCCTTAGATACCTCGACAGATTGAGCCATACGCACGCTCGTGGCTCCTGCAAGCGGATAGCTCTGTACAGTGACGTATCTCTGTTATTACTCTCTCCAGACAAGCGCACTATTTAAACGAGCCCCATCAATCCTCGCGATTGTTCGATACATCTGCGATCATAAATAATCTCACTTCGAGGGCTTCCGATGCTTGGAGAGCGTCACAGCACGGCACGGCGGTGTCTCTTTTATCTGTATCTTGCTAAAGGTATGTGTGTATTATCATTGACAATAGATAACGCGCAACAACGGTTTAATTACGGCAATCCATCACTCAGTAATGATCTTATTTTGAATTGGGTACATATAAAAATAATAAATACATTTTAGTGTACTTCTGTATCAGTGTGTGATTGCATACAGCTGGATTTATTTGTAAAGGCGTTTCTTTATTGATATTGCAAGTAATTTAAACGTTTACAAATGTATTTAAATAAGATTATTTAAATGTAAATTTATCTACCCGCTGAAAAAATGGTTCAGAAGGTATCTTACTGTTCGTGCTACTGGCGGTTTGGGAAAGTCTGCTACAAAACAAATGAAAAATATATTCGTAGATGTCTTACACTCTTCTAATCGTGCAGGAAGTACCCCCAAGGCTCTGTTTTGTGACCAGTCTTATTCATTCTTTACTCACCTGCGCTTTCATTAGCATGTAGAGTTATTATTATTCTTTGTAGGTAAATATTACAATGCGTAATGTGTATACAATATTTTTTATTTTTCACACACGATACTGTTAAAAATCTTGTAAATACTGTAGAGAAAAAATTATTCAAAAACACAAATTCAATTCAAATTAGTAGGAATCATTTTACAAAAGTAATGCCGAGTAAAGAGAGTGATAGGAAACTATTATTACATTGAAAAGCTATTGTGCCTCCTCCTGCTTCTCGCGAGATTAATAAGTAAGCTCTATTATACAATATGAATAATGTACATAATCTGTCACAAGCAACATGCACTGGGCCTGTCATAATGTCATGATAGTGTGTGTAACAGTTTAGTCGTGTTCAGTACATCCCTCCTAGAGGCAATGTTTGTGCAACGCCAGTTGTGACTCATAAATCTTATAAGTCGTACTCCTCATTCAAATTGTTTGAGCACTCATGAATATTTATGGGCTCTCATGTTGTTACAAAGGTTAGATCCTGTGGTTGCACAATACATCCATATAATCCGATTCGGCCGCTCTATTTTTGGTGTGGACTTGATTATCTCGAGTTTTTGTTGCTACGAGTTATGATAAGATATAGGTGAGAAGATTTAATGAACGCGTAGTTACCACATCTATAGACTGCGTCACCCGCATAGCTGTGTTTTGTATTCCATCGTGTTCCGACGCGCATTCTCGGGATGCTTAGTACAGAGTGAACCATATACGGAAGCCAACCAACTTTTCTATGTGGTACCGCTATAATTGATCAAGGTTAAATAAGTTTCTCCGTATCCAAACATGGTTAAGATGAACTTGGCTTCAGATACGAGCCTGTTACAGGAATAACATTGAATATTCAATATTGGCTTGTTGAACACAATGCCATTAACGCGACCTTGAGTTGTGTCTCTTAAGTGTTAAACTTTAATAATTTCTTGCATTATTTTGGTTGAAACATTTTACAAGACTATGTTCTAAGAATAAATAAGTATTTGAACAAAGCATTACTACATTTAGGTATTTATTAGTCTTTGATTGTTATTTAGTAATTGTTGTGACACGACTGTTTCTGTTGGGTTTCTTGAGATTGGCGTTACTTCGTTAGTTAACGTCTCTAATACACAACACAAGTTATGTTTGCATTGCAAAGTGATGGTAAATCCGTAATAATATTATCTTTACTAGTACTTAACCTGGAAAGATACGCTGGCTAGATATGTGGCAGTGTTTATGTGAGGCCGATGGTCGCGAGATAAGAGAGTGCAGGGCGCAGGCGCAGTGAGTACGCATGCAGCCTCGCCAGACCTATGACCCTCCTTATACAGCGACTAATCTTCGTGCCGGTTACTGCCGTTGGCGCCACTCGCGCGCACTCGGCACAGATCGGATGAGTTCACTCTTGTTAGTTACACAAGTTAAAATGTTAGTCTTATCCAGGTTGATCCGTAGAGCTATGTGACCGCGAATTGGAAACCGGATGAGAACAGACTTTATCCGGATACTTGCCATATTTCACTGATTGATACAAAACAATAAGTAAGTAACACAACACTACTGAACTGTGGCAAATTTCCGGAAAATCCTGTTTCCTATATAATCCTTCCATCTCCAAAAACAAACTTCAAACAAAGAAACAACCGGATGATTAAATGTTAAATTGGATTAATCATTTTTTAACTCTGTGAATTAATTGTGTACTAATAATATTATTTTTAATAGATTCCGGATAATGGAGTATAAATTTCGATAGACCTAGCTGCAGCAGCGGTTAATTGTGAGTTACCATTAGTGTAATAAACCCTATCGTATTTATATTCTTGTTATTAGGAATCTCTGAAAACTTGGCTTACTTTGATAAATTAACTGAATAACTGTTCTAATTCAATATTATAAACAGGAATGGGTGTAAATTACGTATTTCTATGCAGTAGAGCGGGTAAAGTCCAGACACAGTGAAATAAAAATTGTTAAAAATCGATTGGACACGAGATCTTATAGGAGCGGTGAAAGGAAATAAGTCGTAACGTTTATTTTAGACCCATATCGGGTGTGTATCACCATTGAATCTAATTGAAAAAAAATTGAGTATCATGCTACATATATACAATTAATGGTGGTGGTACGTAAAAGAATCCTCACAAGAAAGAGCATGGCACATGTTTACCGCTAACCTTAACGACGTATTTCATAGTTAGAATTCCACGTTGATGTGACAGTTGATGTTTTTCATATTGCTGATAGAACTCGAGGGCAGGAATGTTCCAGCCAGTTCCCACAGACCGCATAGCTGAGGAATGACCGGAACGATAAGTATAATCTACTTCTTTTCTCGTCTTTTTCCCGAGGATTAGACCTACAAAAGCTTCTGAGCACTTTACCTGTTCCTAGAAATCCATTGCCGTCATCCTCTTAAATTATCGTGTGATGTAAGAACGAAGAAGAGTCTATAATTTGACCGTTGCTGCTAATGCACCTTTGTTTACGGTCTATTTACCTCGTTCGACTCGACATTTCTAAAACTGACCTGCTGACCGCAACCACAAGACCTGGTTGGGACTGGTTGGTTGGTTGGTTCACTGTTAATTCGGTTGGGCCAGTCACCGCAAACCGCACAAACTTTATCCCTGCCGTGGGGTCTTCCTGGGCAACTCGTTGACACGTAACACGATTATGCACAGCTTGGGTTTCTTAGTGACTGTAAGCGTTACAACTTCCACAGCTTTGGTCAAAACTGTTGTTTTTGTAAAAATAGTATTGCTTAGAGAATTTGTCAAACCAACAACTTTGGTCAACATATTTTCAAGAAGCCTTAATGTTGCTTTCGCCATTGAAACATTTAATAACCCAAGGGTGCCGGAATGGATATTATCCTTTAGAGACTGTACTAGTGATATCAGGATTTTAAACTAAACTCCTTCAAAATATTTATACTTCAGGAACTGACTCGGTTTGCTTCTAGCATTGCTCATTACCATTTTTTACATCTCACTAGTTCGAAATATTTAAAACGAATATTTAGTACGAATATTTAAAAATGTTGGATATGCAAATTAAATAATTACATTGTTGCATTCCTATATTAGAGCCTAGATGGAATACAGTTTTCCATTTACTTATTTACTCCTATAAATAGTGGAAAGTGGCTGTTACTTCATATGGACTTTAGTTAAATAGAGGTTATTTTTTGGTAAAGTTGATGCTCGACTCAAAAAAGTAATCCAAAGTTCTTACAGTCAAATCATAGACCCACGGCTCGTAGTTTACTATCCGTGCATAGACAATTATTTTCGACCTGCGCTACATAAAAGTCAGTAAATCTGCTTTAAACACTGATACATTCCATTGGAAAGAAATTCTGCAGAAAAAAGAACATGCAATTTGCCGTTTACACTTCTAGTAACTTCTGCGTTTGATAAATTATAGAACACTATTGATAAACCATTATCTCCTCTTACCTAAATTATTGTTTCATGCAACAAAGGTTATAGGGTGTCCAGCGTGCAGGAATTGTACTTAAATACACTATATGTGGTAAACATACGGGATATTTACAGGAATTTTGAGGAAAATGCGTAAAACGTGTAAAATGAATGAAGCGTGTCTAACGCTCATTTTTTGGGATCAAGTTCAAGGATAATGGACAGCGCCGTCTTCGTAAAAGAGAGGGTAGAGGGTTGAGGTGAGTTGACAGTTCGAGGCCACTCGCCACCAGTGAAAGTGTCGTGATGTCACGTAGACCCGCCGCCGTCGGCCGATCATTTTTGTAGTGATCTCTGATCCCCCCCTTTCTACTTACCTGCTACTCCTCGATTTCGCAATTTGACTTATTATGAGCTGTTGATGTGAAAAATGAATAGAGATTCTTGCTTCTGCATATATTATAAGATATATAGCTTTCGTATATATATATATATATATATATATATATATATATATATATATATATATATATATATTTGTGTGTGTGGCCTGAAATGTGATTTATCAAATAAAGCCATAATTGTAAAATTATTGAAATTTCAATAAATAGTAAACACACCAAAATGGTAGGTATATATGTATATATACCTCATGTTTCGTGTGTTTACTTTTCATTTTTGTTTTACTGTAATCATTTTACAAGTATTACTATTTTATAAATCATATTACACATTTCAAATCGTATTAAGCAATATGTTTTAAATATGTTACATATATATATATGTTTTATTGCTATAATTCTAGTTTCAAAGTACATTATTAACGACTAAGTTCAACCTTCGAAGCCTATAAACACGTTTTATGTGCATAAAAACTTGTAAGTGTTCATTTTATTTACAGGCATTAACTTAATTTTACAATTTGAAAGTTTAAATAACCACCGTTTTAACATAAAACAGTACATCTTCATTTACTAAAATGTCCTATTGACTCTGAGAGAACGCATAAAATAACATCAACTACTGTAATTTCTTACCTGTTACTTTTGTTCGGTTACTAATAGCGATATAGTCGCAGTCGCTGTTTGCGATCACTGATGGTCTATCAGCTCCCGCGATTTCTTGCCTGCTACTTTCGTTCGGTTACTAATAGCGATAAAGTTGCAATCACGATTCGTGATCATTGCTGGTCTATCAGCACCGCGATTTCTTGCCTGCTACTTTCGTTCGGTTACTAATAGCGATAAAGTTGCAATCACGATTCGTGATCATTGCTGGTCTATCAGCACCGCGATTTCTTGCCTGCTACTTTCGTTCGGTTACTAATAGCGATAAAGTTGCAATCACGATTCGTGATCATTGCTGGTCTATCAGCACCGCGATTTCTTACCTGCTACTTTCGTTCAATTACTAATAGCGATACTGTTTATGATCAAATGTTTTCGCTATTTATACTGGTAGCGAAAAGATCGCAGTCACGTTTCGCGATCACTGCTGGACTAACAGCCACCACGATTTCATACCTGTTGAATGTAATTCTCTATTTAGCAACTTTGTATGAGGTTCACCAGAATAAATACAAGTCGTTTATAGCTTACGTAAAAACACATCGAGAATAAGCTTAACAATAGTTTCTTTCGTAAAGTATAAACATTTAAATAATTGGTATATTGATACATATTAAATCTATTATAATTAGATTCTTACTATATCATTTTAGTTTTTTAAATTAGAACTAACAAATATTTTTTATAAAATATAAAGATTAGATTATTTATATAACGATACATATTAAATGAATTATGATAAGATTTCTACTATAACTCTTTGATTACCAATTTGAACTTTTAGAGTTGAAAATACGTTATAAACGTAGTAAGTCTTTTTTATATTTGGTAACTGCATGTCAATTTTTAGGTCTTAATTCTTAAAAATAAACACTAAAAATTCTTAATTTCTTACAACATAATTCGTTTTTGGCTCTAAAGGAATTATCATACTCATGCGTTTCTTCTACTACGATAAACAGATCTTCTATTTTAATTTATAAAGTGTAATACATTTGCTATTTTGTATTTTTACTGATAAATAAGTATTACAAGACTTTACTTCTTCAAATTCCTTATTTATTCAAAATAAATTTAAATTTATGCAAATAATGTCACTGCCACTAAATGTGTTAATGTTATTTATTAAAAGGTAGAATATAATATAAAAGAATACATCTTAATGTATCAGCTATATTTTAAGGCATTAACTAAACATTATCTAGCCTTGGGAAAGACTTGTAAGGACTACAATTTTTAGTTCGATCGTCCTGGAATTTTAAAGTTATGTACTTGAAACATACGGGAATTGTGCAAGAATTTCGAGATTGACGTTGGCTGGACACCCTGGGATAGTTGACAAACATATCTCCTCTTTTCTAAAAAGTAATAATTGCATCTCAGGTTATTTATTCTATACAGATCAACTTAAAAAACGGAGTTTTTTGGAGATCTATAATGCAATCATATATTTCATACCCGTATTAATTACATTTCGAAATGTCTGTCATATTGTACCATACTTTGTACACAGATGGCAATACATTTCCCATTAAGAATCTAAATAGTTTCCGGTCATTACAAAATCATGAAACAGAAATTTCATTGTTAAAAAGTGGTTCTCTGACAATGGTCTGCTTCCTAATACAGAGAGGATAGTTGCAATAAACCTTCACTTTAATTGCCAGAGGCTTGTAAGAGTTGACGATTCCTATCTTTGACCACTGCTAAACACCGTTTTAAGAGGGTCTCTAGATAGAGATAGAGAGTCTTGTCACCTGGGAAGCTCACGTGAGTAGCCTTTCAAACACCTTCGATAGAGCTCGTTTTCTCCTTCTTACAATTTCAGAAATTGTAGTTCTTGATAGGGCTTTGGTTGTCTGCATTGCTATGTACACCCGCATATTCTATATGGAATCATTATCTTGGATTCTTTCCAAAACAGACAACACGGTTTTTAAACAAATAAATAAAATTCCAATTGCTCATATTATACTCTTTTTAAGAATATTCTTGGAAAAAGAAAGTGCAGGTATAGTAAAACTGTAATATCTTGGTGATTTTTAAGGAAGGCCTAAACATGGTTATGGTAATACGTTTTTTCTTACTCATTCTGAAATTTATAGCGTAGTACAATATTGACTTGAACTAACATACAATTCTCTCTACCTCAGATTCTCAACGAACTGGAAATGCGAGTTTACCTTCACGCACTCTGGCAAATCTGTGTCTCTTATATTTAGAGAGTTTATTTTATTTCGCAATCAGCCTTTTTTGTAAGGTTTCCTCGTAAATTGCCCGTAAGCATGCAGCCTCCAATTATTGTTGCGCTGAGAGCAAATTACGCGTGACATTTCAAAAGAACTGGACGAGAAGTCAGAGAGTTGGTCTTTTTGACTGGAGTGATTGAACGCGTTACGCTGCAATTGTACTTCTGGTGTAGATAATATATTTTCCACATATTATGATATTGGATTACTTCATATTCAACAAAACCATGTACACACCGAATTTGTTTGAGTTGAGAAAAAACTTGATTGTCACGGTTTACTTTATAAAATGGATTTAAAGTTGTCGAGATAGATTCTGTGGATACATTATTTTATCGCCAACAACAAATGTTAGTTAGATTTTTTTACTGACCAAATTGTTATTTTCTAGACGAATGAAACATATGTGGTAAAAGAAGTTTTTATTGATACCTTCAAATAAATGTTCAAATTTTATTAAAATTAATCCACTTTATTTATATTGTTTTAGTTAGTGATTAAATTATTTTTGTTAGATAACAAAAAATGTATGCAATATATGTACAACAACGAACAGGTTCAATAAACAGCAACTGAAAACAAAGTCTGGGCAACTTCTTACTTAGCTTGGCTGAACCTCATATTGGCTTTATATTTAATTGTTAAACAGCTATTTTAATACTACGAGTAATATCTGACCGTCTTTTGTAATGATAAGTGTTTTTAGCACTCGCCCAGGTATATCTTGCCTTATATTAGTATAGGAATTACAGTTTCCAACAGTTACAAGAAAAGTGATAAATTATTAAATTTGAGAAGTTAATTAATGTAGCATACGTTTTTAGCCCCACGACCAAATAATTTGGCAAATGCTGAACTTAGACCAATGTTTGACTTATACTGTATTTTTATTACGAGAACGTTTAACTACAGTCTACAATGTATCTTATAATAATTACATTAAGTTTAGTATCCCAAGTAATATGCATAACGTTGAGTACACTGTGTGTAGGGAAGATAAAGATGATACATGTTTTTTGTAGAGCTGAGGGTAGGTGCATGTGTCAGTAGGAGAGATTCGTGTGTTAATGAAGTGGATTGGGGACAAGTGCTTGTTGAGAGGAGACAAGGTGCAATGTAAAACAGGTAAGGAAGATGTGTATTTGTGTGTCTTTGAGTATGTGTTTATAGAGCGGGGGTAAGGTGCATGTGTCAGTAGGAGAGATTCGTGTGTTAATGAAGTGGATTGGGGACAAGTGCTTGTTGAGAGGAGACAAGGTGCAATGTAAAACAGGTAAGGAAGATGTGTATTTGTGTGTCTTTAGAGTATGTGTTTATAGAGCGGGGGTAAGGGGCATGTGTCGGTAGGAGAGATTCGTGTGTTAATGAAGTGGATTGGGGACAAGTGCTTGTTGAGAGGAGACAAGGTGTAATGTAAAACAGGTAAGGAAGATGTGTATTTGTGTGTCTTTAGAGTATGTGTTTATAGAGCGGGGGTAAGGGGCATGTGTCGGTAAGCGGGTAAGGGAGACTGCGTATGTAAGTGTAATGGAATGCTCGCAGCTGGCCCACTTATCATTGTTTTTACCACGTCCCAGACGCTGAGGAAGTTGAGAGCAGTGGCGGTGGCAACCTTGCAATTTACCGTTCTGTAATAACTAATAAACCGGAGAGTGGGTAATGAAGCCGCGGGTCAGCGACTGGACTGATCACCGCTGACATTTGGCTCCTGGACCGCGCATTGTCCCGCAGAGCGTCTTCATTATCGTTACGGGGTCAAGTGGGATGTCTACGTGACGTTTATAGCTTCGAATATGAGGTGTAATTGCTGGAAGCTCACCTCTAGGAAGAGCTTTATTTGAAGAAACAATTTCATTGCATTACAATTTTAATATGCATTACTTTTCGTGTAAGTATGTACAGTATACTGTTGTGGAATTCATATAATATTCCTGAAACGTTTTATTATAAACTATTTTTCGTATCTCATAAACATTCCATTCAAAATTTTGACTTGATCTTATAAGTATCTCGACACAGTTTAATGGCCAGCTTGGTTTGCTGTTTAGTTTGAATTCAGTGGCTGTTTAAACTTTAAATAAAGTCACAATTCTGTTTTTTATGGATCTAGACAAGAGCTGTTTTTGTACAAGTGTAATTGGAATCCCGCACTAATAAAAAAACCATATTATTATTTAAACTGTCACGAAATCAACCTACTCCTCCCTCTACTGAACCTGATAGTCCAAGTTTTAGTAAAATTGTATGTCGGTAACTGAACAAGTTGCTTGCGACCGGGTTGTTAACACAGCACATTATCATACTATCCTTTTTGGAATTTTGTGTACAACAGATCATTTTCACAGGGCATAACAGGTGCAATATAGTATTAACCATAACTATGTACCGTATGCTTATTAATGTTTATTACCGCACCTGTAGTGAATATAAAAAATAGAAAAGTTAGTTTTTTAATAGAACGGATTTCCATAAATTAAACAGCTCGTATCTTTAAATAAATTCCACATATTGTGTCCTATTAACTTTTTAACCAATATAATACATACTTTTACAAATGTTTCATCGTTCGTCGAAATAAAATTCAGTCACTCAAAAACTATTTGGTTCTCTAAAAATGTTAATGGTTTGGAAATAAAACTAAAAATATAAATTTATCCGTAAGAAATTAATATTGTGCTATCCTTAAATAAAAAATCGAGCTTGAATACGAATTAATTTTGACATATTTTACTTAAGATAAAATCGTTACTCAAGGACCGAACTCATATTAAATCTAAAACCGTATCATATATTTTATGTTTTATACTACATATTTCAACCGATAGTTAATAATACGAAAAATTAAAGTAATTTCCGTTTCATAAAGTGTCTATATAATTACATTCAAGGCATTACACTTTACTGCATGAAAATTGAATGGCCTCGTATATTATAGTCCGTAGTCATACTCAGTGGGCAGTGAGGCTGCCCTCTCCTTCTGTTTTCGCCGCCATCTTGTTTCTGCCGTGACGATTACCATTTGCTGTTGGTCTTTGGTCAGTCGTAGGTGGTTGGTCGGCGAATGAAGACTTATTTTGACCTGTATTATGTTGTTCAGTTTTAATAATTAGTGTTCTGTGTAGTTTTTGGTTTGAGTGCATGTCTTAGAGTTAGTGAAGTTAACACACAACTTGGTGGTTGTAATTCCTGACTTACACACAACGCTCTAGTATGATTTGTTTGTTCTATCCTGGTTTGTGATTGTTGGGTTGATTATTTACCTGAAGAAGAGATCAGATTGCAGATCTCGAAACGTGGTATTACTAATCGTTGGCAAATGTCTGGAAAAATTCTGTTTCCTTCGCAATCCTTCCATCGTCAAAAACCAACTTCAAACAAAGAATTAATTGAAGTATCAAACCTAGTTAGTTGATTTAGAAGGAGGTGATAGTAATTAAAGGCTTATGAACGATTTATTCAACGATTTGAGTTTTGCTTCAAAGAAACTACAGTTTAAGTTTAATAATCCATTTAGTGTTTTACACCTCCATTAATCCATTTGCGTTTCGATCCCCTTTGTAAAGAACAACTGGGCAACTAATCGCCAGTACATTGTATTCCAGAAAGACTGTTGCAATATTCACACGAGGAATTTAAAAAACCTCCCAGCAAATGCTTTCAATCCAAACAGAGAATTGCGGCCTGGTTGGCATTCCACGAAACACATTTTCAATCAAAGGAATTCCTAATCAGGTATTTTGGTTGTTTCGAAAATCAATTATCTGCTAATGACGCTTTCTCTGTTGTCGCTTGTCTGAACACCCAAGATTCCTCTATAAGTAGGCTTAAATATTCAAATGTGGCCGCTCGATATTCGGACTGTGTCGGAATGTGGACGTTAGAAATTGTCGAAAGAGATCAGTAAGACACTGCTTCCAGTCAGATTCACATGAACGTCGTTGCAATGTCACGTGCAGACCATTCCTTTCCATTGGGTCCGGGACATAATACTATGGTTATAATTGACTTGTAGCGGGGTTCCGATGTTGGGTTAGACTCGTAGTAATCAGCGCGTAATCCAAGCGTTACGTGAAAAGGACAATTGTCAAACTGGACCTGAGGACCAAAGCCTGTTTGTCCTCACCTCAGTCGTTAGATGGAGGACAGGCGAAGTCACCGACTACAGCTAGTGCTGTTTGTAGTGTCCCAAACCCCACCTCTAGAACATGGACACTTTAACCTTCAATTCCAAATTCCCACACCTACTTATTTAGTAAGACAAAAATAATACCAATAAAAAATAAAACCTAAACAATTTAACATTAGTATATTAAATCTCATGAAAGATGGTTTAGTGTGCAATAATATCACTCAGCCGTTTCACATTTTGGCGAGCGTCGAGTGTCCGGAGTAGCGGCAATAAAGACGTACGGCCGCACTTTATTAGAGTGGTCGGGTGGAAAATGTGAACTACCCGTGAGAGTCGTAAACGCCGCAACCGGCCACGAACGTGGCGGACGGCGAGGTTGATGGAAGGTATCGCGTTCCCAGCGAGCTCCTCGTTATTGAGATTGAGCTGCCGTCAGATTTATGTGCCGGGGAGCTGCAGTTCCCGGACCCGAGACCGCTATCCGGCGTACCGGTGCTTGTGCCGGTACTTGCTGCCATCTGTGCCCGCACATTCGTCAACTAGGTGACAGCTCGTGAATACCGAGTGCAATGCGTACATTATGTTCCCCATTGACATGTCCGCATGCGTTGGAGAGGAGTCCCGATAGATTTTTGTTTCGTTTTTGGGAGACTCTCTACTCATACTACACGCGGTCTCTACCACTGCAATGTGCTTTTAAATCTATGAAAGAAGAGCTTCAATTTGAAACAGTTTTAAAATATACTGAAGGAAATGTATTTTTAATAATCATCATAATGAAATCAAGAGAGTCTGTCGGAAAATTAATGAAAGGCAGTTGAGGCTAATTTAAATGTACGATCGTACAACATTTAATTATGTGTCTCAACAAAATCTTTATTTTCCTTGAGTGTTTCAAATTGTCATGCCAAATGAGTATATTATGTAACATTTTATGTAACCAAGAGTAATTCTGATTAATTTTGATCACTTTCATAAATGCCAGTATGAGATGCTATGAAACAGCAACGTTTAAGACAAAAATAAAGGTGTTGGCATATTTAAATGTTTTGTTCCAGTTACGTGAGGTGATAGATCTAACAAGTTTTTAATCACATAATGTGCAGAAGAAATGTAGAATTTCAATTATAATAGAGCATGACAATAATTTAACCCACATTATTAACTGATACATTGTTTGAATGTTTTTTGATAGGGCTTTTGAATATTGTGAGCTCCATTTTATTTGAGAAATAATTTACGGATAGCTGGTGATTTTGTATGTCGCATAAAAAATCCCTTTATAACACAATGCAATTGTGTAGAGGCATCCAGTTCTATTTTACTCCTTTAATTTACTCTAAATTAATCCTGGCTTTCTAGATTTCCAGTAACTAGGGAATTCAGACAGCACAGTGAGTCTGAAAACAACGTACTCCATATTCTATGTTTTGATATTAAAAATGGATACATGTAGGGAGAGCCACACGCTGCTGCAAGACGTAACGGTGTTGACAGTCATTGGTTGAGCGTTAGCGAAGTCTATTATTCGAGGTCTGGAAAAAGTGTAATGTCTCTTTCTCTGTCTTTTCTGTTTGTGAACACGATATTTTGAAACCGAACTGGTCCATAGACATGGAATTACGGATGAAGTTTCAGTTCTATATAAGCAGCATAACGAGTCTGCTGTTAGAATCGATCCATGGGATTTGGCTGAGCTTTAGTGAGCATTATTACTTTGGTCTTATTTGTAACCATGATGGTAATGAGAAAATAGCAGAATAAATAAATTTGTAGAAAAACGGAATGCAACCATATGAAATTTTAACAAAATGTGACATTTTGTGCCAATGTATCATATAATATTTAGTAACAAAAGCCTGATGAAATAAGCGATAGGCTTGAAATGTTGCATGCAACTTCCGCCTGTTACGCCTTACTAAGGTTGGCGTACCTCTCCTACCTCGTTCTTAACTGTAAATAGAACTTATCGTCACTGATAAGTTAAGTGATACTATCGTTATCATAAGCGTGAAATAAATGTGAATGACAAATATGTTGAACGATAAATAATAATCTCTCGTAGACTGTAGTAATCAAACTTTTACTCAATACAGGTTACATTATGCGGTTTAGATGGTGTGAACTTAACTGCAGAAGGAAAGGACAAAGTCCTCCATACTGGTATATGGTGCAGATCTTCATTTTTATGTCTTTTCTTAGTTTGAATTAATTAAATATAATGTAATTCTCTTAAGTCGTAATCTCGTAATTTATATACATGTCCTTAACTTCATTGGGTTTTTATATTGAATTTAATATCGTCCAAAATGCGATTCCTCGTAGAGTGATCAACAATTTATTATTTTCCCCGTTATTCTTTGTGGTTATCTTGGTGAGCTAGATTTTGAAGTTATAAAACAATGAACTAAAACGAAAACCGATCACACTCCTTAGCAAGTTCCAACATGTAACAAGGACATGTGTGAAAGTCAAAACCAATGTGCTACAGAGAAGTAGCGTGATGAAGGAATTATACAAGAAAATCAATTTGGACGTATGAATATCTATTTAACGCACATATAAATCTATACTGCAACTGCGAATAAAGTTACACAAAGTTTTGTTCTTGCGTCCAAAGTTACAATCTAGGATCAGAGAGCCAACTAGCATTGTATACGTGTATAAACATACAACCATATTTGTCTAGAAATGGATATAGAAGTAGTAATTGGAGGATATTAAAATAGTTAAAATTAAATAAAAAGATAATTACTTTCTTAGATCATATTTTTATAATAACTTATAAGACATGTTATTATAATAACTTTTGCTTGGAAATATTTAGTAATTTCCATTTATAAAGACTGTTAAAAGACAAAATCGTATATAAAGACAATGTAAATGTTTCAAAACCAAATAGCGAGTACAAGTGGTTTTTAACCATAAATAAGCTATAATAAACGATATTAACTGACAGTACCTCGCTATCAGTACTGCACTATGTTAATTGACGGTGCCTCATTAGCTGTAGTACCTGATGGGTACATACGTTTCATTACCTGTAGTAGTCATGGCCTATAGTCATTAACAAATTAGAGCGGTAAGCAACGATAGTTTTGACTGTACAGGATTCCTCTATTATTAGTAAATTACATCTATAACACCAAGGGCCACTTTTATTAGTACAATGAGGTAATGTATTTTACAATGGATAAATTAATTCAAGGAATAAGACTTTTCTGCTTGTGCGGTGCATATAGCATCTAGTTTACGGATTACGTTATTTAATTAGTTTTAGTTATGTAATTCAATTTTTGTTCCTTTTTACCTGATGTAAAGAAATAAAAATATCTCAGCACCAAGTAGCACTACATGTTCTACCACACCGTTGTTGTAATTTAAGCTAATTTATGTGGTTGTGGTTAAACTGACATCAACCAGGGTTAAGCTTAATGTATATAATGTAATCCTCATCTTCCTGATCTATTTAGTGTTCAGCCTTGCTTCTGGCACATTTCATTGCTTATTTCCAAAATCCTCTCATCTACACTTCCTTTTGGTACAAACAGACGCTATTCTTAATGTTATTTTTACTCTATTTCCATTATAAAAGCAGGGATCAATACTGAAGGAAACAGCTAACGTGAAGAAGAGATATTGCAAATCTCGAAACGTAGTGTTGTTGAGTTTGTGTATCACTGAACGATGGCAAATGTCCGGAAAATCCTTTCCTTCACAATCCTTCCATCGTCAAAAACAAAGGATCAATACTCTTTGAATTTGGGCAATGGTTTTGAAATATTTTATTTATTTTTTTTTACAATAAATCGTAAGCCAAAGTTATCTTTACCGTATTTCAATGTGTTTAAGAGAATCGAATGGCACTCTAGTAATGTTTATACCTCAATTAAATATACATTAATAAATTTGTCTTTACATTTACTAAACGTATAAACAACATGTTCCTTTTGTGAAGTGTAAGCGGACCTACTCCAACATTGACAGAATGAAGAGAAGAACAAGACTAACTTGTGTACGTATATCAGAAGCGGAACAGAGCCCTTGAGACGCTACTGCGCGGTGACGGTGTCCGGTTACCGGAGGCGCCGCACCGCCGCGACCGCAAGTCTCATCATCTGTTGAATTTCACCACTTCTCTGATCGCTAGAAAGTCACTTATGTAGCAACACAGCATTCACATTTTTAATTGTTGTTTCTCAGTTGCTATTTTAGCGTGAAAACATAAACAAAATGGAACTTAAAACTGAACCTTGTGGTACTATTAAGTGAGTGATATCGACATTTAGAGAGACGTGCAGAGGACTTGGGAAGAAATGGAAAAAGCAAAGATCTTTTACGTACATACTTGAAGTAAGCGAGTAACGTCGACATTCTCTATATTCTTATACCAAGAAGAGGAGGATACTGGAAGAGGAAAAGAAATTAGTGAAAATAATAAATAAAATAACAATGAAAGAATATTAATGTATATAGGCCTATTGTTCGGGGTATGTACTTCAGTGGATGAATATGAAAAGTTCATTGAAGAATAATAAGCTAGACTGACAGGACATAAAAAGTAACCTTTATATAATTGAGTTATATAATCGAGTGCTCTCGTTATATATGAAAAAACTTATAGAGAAATTGATCTAATTCTACAACACAACCTTTATGACATAAAGGTATTTTATAAAAGTATTTCATATTGGTTGGATACATTGTATCCAACCAATATAAAATACTTTAAATTAAATTATATCCTAAAAATCACACTTAACGTATTAGACCCATCAAAAATATCGGCTACAATTTCAGATTTATTTGCAAGTTTAATAAAATGGTATACTTGATTTTTACATTTATGTGGAATACTTTTGTGGGTTAAACTTGTAATTTTTGCATAATTATTATTTTTAAGTTTTGGTCCAATTGTAAGTGTAATATAAGCGGAGGTGAAGGGAAGAACGAGGTACCGTCCTGCACTCGGTTACTACATACCTGCACTGATAGTAATATTTTTGGAACCAATTATGTTACTTTTTCCATGTTTTTTTAACGAGTTCTCTGTTCAAATTTTGTAGTCTGTTCAGTCTATTGAGCCAGTACTCCAGTTAAATTGTTACTGAATTAGAATATTTTAGGAAATTATACACAGTATTGAGTAGGGAACAAATGTTCCCACGAAAAACATAAATAATAATTTTATTTTGCCGCTAAATTAGTTGTTCAGAATTGACTTAGGTCTTTCTTATTTAGAGGTGACGTTACTGCCTATACTTTAAACTGTACTGAGGTGGTCGTTGTCAATTTCGTTTAATATTTCCTTAGTCATAATGTAATCCTCGGTGGAATCATTTTCCCATATGCAGGACCATGTATTTTGGACACCTGTTGAGCCAATCGTGCGGTTTTAACCTTCCATCCACCCAAACAGTGTCACGGCCCTCTATCGCAGATGGAGTTTATGGTAATGACAGAGATGTGATGACCGTGTAAGTCCACCTCACGAATTGTCAGCGGTCGTTGGCTCGCCAATGTTCCAGAGGCTCGACCGAAGCCAACGGCTAGCTATTATCGTATACATCGTGGCCCATAAATCGTCAAACGTTCCGACCCGGTGGGTGTTGAATGGGAACAAATGAACCCGATGCGGAACAGCGATTATCCGGGCAATTCGCCGGTGATTAATTAGGAACACCGGCTTATCGTGACGCCCGGTGTCACCGGCTGAGGTCGTGACTGGGCAGATCGGGCGATACTGGGCTGGCGGCGCGGCGCTATATCGTAACCTGCTATTTAAAGTCGGGGTTGAGGAAATAATTTATTGCAATCGAACTTACCGTATTATTTGTCCCGCCCGCAAGATACGCTGAGCTCCGTAAAAGTGTCTAGGCTAGATGTTAGTGTTAGATTGGTGGGGCTAAGAGCACCATCAGAAATATTGTATAGCCACCAGATAGAAATTTCAGTCCCATCTGTTAACAGGAAAATTGTTATAGAAAAGGTGGGATTAAAGTAAGTCAGTAGGTCAAAGGACTAACAATGAATATCGCTCACGCCACTGCTTACTAAGTAGTGCATAGATCTTCCAAATGATCATCTGTCAATTATTAAGAAATTTCACATTTCCTCAGCAAATTAGCTACTTAAATGATATATTAGATTGCAGTTATATTTATCCGACCCCAGATAGGAGAAAACTTTTGGTTATCTCTGCTATCCAAGATGTTCTATCTACGCCACTACTGATCTGACATTTGTAAAACTAGATTCATTTAAGTATTTTTCTGCTAGACAGTAAGAAGGTCGATACCCAATGGACGTGATATTTATATCACCAGTCAGATCTTTCAAAAATCAACACATTCATAACATCTAGCTGAGCTTCCTGTAGTAGGCTAATAAAATATCGCGTCTCGGCATTGGTAACTGGGTTCAAGCAACTTAACAACTTAAGTGGACATATATGGTTGTTTTTAGATTGCTACTGACTTAGCATTAAATTTTGGTCTACCATTACAAAAGATTAGGTTTATTCAAAATGCCTCATCTCCGAATCTTGACTTTTGCCTTAGAATAGATACATATTCCAAATTCATGGTTGCTTATGAGTTAAGGATGGTTGTGAACGCTTGGTGTTGTCTCAACTTCGGATAAACAACGGATATGAAGTCGACTGTTCCTCCAAGGTAACGATAAATGTTTAGCGAGCCCAGCAAAATTCAGGAACCGTTCGAAAAACTATCCAATTTACTTAAACTTTGATGTGACGGCACAGTTTTTCCTGAACGTAATATATAGATATATACGCCTAGCAGATTGTCGGCAGTAATAGCGCACGTTGCGTGCAGGACAGACGGTAGGTTGCTATGCCAGATGGGCTTCGCATTCCTTCGGAAATGGAATAGCGACTTGAGAAATGAGCGGTGTATATCAACCCAAGACTAATCCCTTCATAGTGTTGTAGCCGGGGGAGAGCCTTGACCGGAATCTTGAGCCCAACCGATGTTACAAGCTTCGCTTCTTTTCTGTAAACTTTAAAATATCGACCTGACAACCCTGCACTTCCTACTGATGCGATTACAATTGAGAGTTTTAAACAATTAATGAAACAACAAATTCAAAAGCTGAGCGTACCGTCTTTGTCTCAAATAAAAGTAATCCTAACAGATTTAATGATTGAAAAATATCGTTATCGCTTTTCTTTGATACCTGTTTTCTAAGCTTAACAATCCCCTTCCCACTCTGAATGTGTTTCTTTGTACGACACTGCCTTCTATTTCGCTACAAGCGCAAAAGAGACTCTCATTTATGTCATCGCCTCTATCGGATGTAATTGAAGATAATCTCCATAGCAGCATCTAAACTTACCTGGAGATCCTATTATTTGTTCTTTTATTTCGGTTCTCATCGTTGTTGTAGGTAACTGCTAGTAGTACTAACAGGATACCTTGGCAGACCGATGCACAGTGCAGCGAGTAATGAACAAAAATGAAAAATTGCAATATATTACTATTATTTTAATACTCGTATATAGGTAAATAGAACGTAATAACCCACTACAATTGAGATAGAAACTAGCTTTGTGGGTTGTGATCGATAACTCAACTCAGCAAACTGGACAAAGCACAGAGTTTGGTGATAACGATTTGGTAGCCTCATCAGTACAGTAGACACTGTCTCAAAATAATGCATTATTGTAATTAACAGCACGAGATGTCTCAAATTACTGCAATGTATTTTGAAGACAATGATAATTAGTTACAGTTAGAACTGTTATGGAATAAATAGATCATGAATGTTAGATGAAACGTGTTTAATTATAAAGAAAAAATTGTAACATATTAGGTTACAGGTAATTAAACTTTAAGTTAGCAAAAAAAGTACAAAAAATAGTATTTTTGAAATTTTTTTATAACTCATACATGGAAACTTTGTTTTGCGTTAAGAAAAATTATTTATGTTGTGAATCTGGTATATACAAACGTTTAAAAAATATGTTGAAAATCTTTTCCAAACTTAATGTTTGTTGAAGAAACATATTGTAAGTGAGATTTAACTGAATTTCGAATTCCTTTCACAATTATTTTTTCTGTTATGTTGTGTCCCAAAAGTATTTTTATTTTACGAATAAACTGTTTTATCTTGTTTTACTTTGTCGCACAGCTTTTTAACTATATATGAGCGATATTTTTCTGTCAAAAGTAAAGAATTATATTTCAATAAATAAGAATTCATGCAGCATGTATTATTTTGTAGTTGTAATATATCAACAATTTTATAGACTATGTATTAAATTACACTAAATAACACAGAACCTTGCCTTAAACTTTTTGATTGGTAAGACTTGATTACATTCTGCCGGATCCTGTGATACTCCAATGTATTGGTTTATTTATGTACAGACAAGATAAGAGTTCGATGGTAATACTGTCCCTTATGGTATTTGAGTAAGCGTCTTTGAAACCTATGACAGTGGGCTGGAGATATTTCTCTTCTGCCTGTCTGTTTGTCTGCAGCACTTCTCGAAAGAAATAAGATGTAATCTTGAAATTTTACATGCAACTTCAACGATGCCTGTTACACGATATGTAGTCTGGCGTAATCTTGCCTTGTTTGATTTGCTAAGTAGTTGGAAATATTAAGTCGCTATTTTTTCCAGACGCTGGCGTTATGGACAGTATCCACTTTGAAGTATGATTATTTGATTTTTACACAAAGATATATACAAGCGCTCATAGTTGAGCTCGTTTGTTTTCATATAATTATGAACTTATTTCTTAAAGATAAGGTATGTTTATTATGTAATATTTTAATTGTGATTGATATCAATATATATATATATATATATATATATATATATATATATATATATATCTGATATACTATACATCCGGATGTGTAACTGACTCACTGACTG
Source organism: Homalodisca vitripennis (assembly GCF_021130785.1). Lineage (NCBI taxonomy): Eukaryota > Metazoa > Arthropoda > Insecta > Hemiptera > Cicadellidae > Homalodisca > Homalodisca vitripennis. The sequence continues at coordinate 94,220,876 of NC_060207.1, forward strand.
ATATATAGATACAAATTCTAACATAGTTATAGAAGTGCTAGAAACTTGAAATTTGGCACACAGGTACCTTTTGCGATATAACCCACAGGAAAAGTCTGAAAACAAGACATTTTTACTTTTAAACCCCTCAAAAAGATTCGAGAAAATCCGTGCATTTTTCAACATTGCAGGCCTTTTTTGTAAACCCGATAGCGGGCGAACTGTTGGAGCTAGCTCGGATCTGACGAAAATTAGTTAGTCAGGAATGAATTGAACTACAAAAAAGGGCTAGTAACTTTTTGCTATATCTTCCATGGTTAAGCGACAAAACGCTCTAATATTTGACATTCCAGAGATTTTTTCGCTAAAAATAACGTTTTGAGCCCGATAGCGGCCGAACCGTTGGTCGTAGCTCAAATCTGATTGACCCATAAAATTAGTAAATTGCGCGATATACAGAAAAGGTCTAGTGACGTTTTGCCCTATATCCATTGGTTTGGCCGAAAAACGTGATTATGTACAATTTTTGTGTAATTTTTACGTGAAAATTTTGTTTTGGGGTCGATAGTGGTGAAAACCATTGGTCGGAGGTCAAAATAACACAAAAGTTTCATTTAGGAAATGAGATGATCTACAAAAAAGTACCAGTAACGTTTTACTCTATCTCCATTAGTTTGACCGCAAAACGTGATTAAGTGAAAATATTTGGAAATATTCGCCTAAAAATTTACATTCCACGCTTGATAGCGGCTAAACGGTTGGTCGTAGCTCAAAACACGTAGTTTAATAAGTTTTAGTAAATGACGTGTTATACAAAAAAGTCTCGTAACTTTTTGCCCTATCCTAAATGGTCTGGCCGAAAAACCTGTTTTAATGGAAATATTTTATAATTTTTACGTGAGAATTTTGTTTCTGGAGGCGGTAGCAGCCGAACCATTGCTCATAACTTAAATCCCAAATTTTCAATAACTAGATAATCTAGAGATCTAAAAAAATGTTAGCTTGCTTTTTGTCGTATATCTTTACGTAAGCCCTAAAATCTCTTTTAATGGCAAAATCTTGGTCGTAATTAGCAATTTCAGGAGTTGTAAATATAATTCGACTATAATTTGTGCAATCCGTTCTGGTTCCGGATTTAACTTTTGTTACTACGTTAACGATTGACTACAACCCCACATCGTCAATTGGCTTAGCGTTAGCGAAGCGTCAATAGTAAATAGGAACATAGTAGTGGTTAATTAATTTAATGAAATAGTGATTCATTGTCAACACTCTGGTATGGAATGATAATTTCCTAAGTAATTTAAATCCTCTGATCAACTTTTTATTTTGATGAAAATTACTGTAGCCTACACATATTCTCGTAGCACCGACACACATTTCCCACAAAAGTGCCTCGCGTACTTATAACCCTCCGACAACATAAATCCCCCTCTCGGGAATTTCCAGGTAGATGAACTCCTGATTAAGTTATACCCCCTGATCAACTTAATAATCTGTTTATACAAAATAAAGCGATCTACAAAAAAGTTCTAGTGACTTTTTGCCCTATCTCCATCAGTTTGGCTAATAAATGTTAATATTTTGTAATTTGTACGTGAATATTTTGTTATTGGCGTCGATAGGGGTTGACCCGATTGTGCTAGCTTAAATCTCAAAACATTTAGAAATAGCTATTGATACGATCTACAAAAAAGGTTCAGTAGCTGTTTGTTTTATATCTTTCCGTAAACTTGTTTACACTTTCAACGGCAAAATCTTTTTTGTGAATTGGCAGTTTTTGGGATTTTGGATTTTTCCGACTAAAAATTGTGCAATTCAAAACAGTTGAGATTGAGTTTGTATTACTGCGTAAACGACTGACTAGTATACGTCTACTAGAGCACATTGCGAATTGGCTGAGCGTTAGCGAAGGTCAATAGTAATTAGGGACATAGTGAATTTTATTTATGCTCACAAACACAACACCCTCCAAAAGAGGCCCACGTGTGTCTTAACCCCCAGTAACATTACCCACTCCCCTGATTTTAATTATGTTCACAGACACAACACACTCAAAAAGAGGCCTACATGTGTCTTAACACCCGGTAACCTTAACCTCACCCCTGGAATTTCCTGGTATGACTAGATAAACACTTGATCAAATTAAACTCCCTAAACAAGTTAAAAATACTAACTTAGTGTTGGTTTTTTATTATATTTACACTCAACAATTCACACTAGCTGCCCAGTGCACACTTTTCTCCCAAGCTCCATATCGAGAATACCAGAAATCATAGCTCAAATCAAGGCCAGAATCGAAATAATTAAATCCAGTCACTTTTGCTCGTATCTCTAACGGTTAAGCCGTAAAATGCCATTACAATCAAAACTTTGATTAAAACTGGATAATTCAATAAAATAGATCTTATTTAATTCCGAATTCCGCTTATCCCCGTATTCGGCCAACACCCAAAAGGGGACCTGGGGGCGTAGCCCCCAGCGAGCTGAAGGCGAGTATATATACACACACACTTGTGAACATGACGATATGAAGATATATCCTTCAGTTTTATATTCCCGTTTAAATACTGTATTGGTAATATGAACCCGTAATGTGCGGAAAGTTGTTTGTATAAGTCACATTGAATCTTTGTTAGTTTCGAAATTAACCGGAAACTATTGTGAGAGCTCTCCTGCCGGCTCTTAAAAACTTACGACTCGGGGAACGAGCGTGGAGTAAATCATCACGAGTATTTTGTCAGCGCCTCATTACAATACAAAGGTCGGGGAGGTGCTCTTTTACAGTAAAACTCAACAGTCGTAGAGGTGCCAAGGCGGCGATATTTATCTACTTCATAAACAGGCCGTGTTAGGCGTGGCGAGAACACTATCTGCCGCCACTAAATGTTTAGTGTTACCGGTGTAGTGTAGTGTGCGCCAAAAACGGTGTAAAATGTCGACTGTGTGCGTGCGCAACCGCGAACTACTACGCATGCGCGCGGTGACGTAAACACCATCTGGCGGGAACAATGCGCCGACAGTGACTCATCATTGTAACCAACCTAACATAACCTACTTGAGCTTATAGCCCTTTTAAAGCCACATAATTGGCGTCTACACTCGCACTCGGTTATTATAATTATCAACCGATTTGTAAGGCAACGTGTCATATGTAATGGTGCTGGCTGGCTGCTCGCTGCTCGCTACTCGCTACTACTACACTTTCTCGATGAATTGTCGGCTGGTATCGCTCTAACCTCAGGGAGCTCTACGATTCTTTTAGTTGAAATATATGAACATTTTAATTTTTTATTTCATAACTCCGACTATAGTTAATATTTAACAAATATAAAACTATGTTTAGTACATGCTAAATCATGTTAATAACTGTCGTGCAAAGTTTAAAATAATTATGTTTTAAGAAGGAATATCTAAACCAAAATCAAACACACTCACAAAACTATTACGACGAATTATATCATAAATTCTATTAGTTGTTTCTGAATGTTCCATACATCTTATTATTCATTAAAAAAATTTTAAAGTTATACGTCTAAAGAATATGTATTCCTTAAATTATGATAAATTGTGGCGGATAATACAAAGCCACGCCTGTATGATATATATAGCATCACAGAGCCACAGCGTATGGGCAGATATATTGATTTCTTGGATAAAACTAATTCTAACATATTATTATAATTTGTTTTGTAATGTAGTACGTTAATTGTTCGACTGTTCGCACTTAGGTCATTTTGACAAACCGTCTTACTTGCCACATACGTTTCAATGTATTGTACAAGTAGTTATTATTACTCATTTTAGTATACAATGTTTAATAAAGGTATAAAATATATTAAGATATAAATAAACGTATAATATATAAAAGTGTTGCAAATACTTATTACAAATGATTGTTTGATTTATTATTTTTAAACAATGGCAATAGATAAATCGTATTAGAAATATAAGTAGTACAATCATTGTTGCCTCCAATATTTTAATTTCAAGTTCCATAAACATTTTAAAATCTCTTTGTTTCGAGTTGCATTCTTTGAACTTGATCTTTACTTTATTCGCAGCCAATACAGTAATGTCTACGTAATTTCTAACCTTTCCTTAGTATCCTATATGGATTACATAATTCAGAGATGCGAATCCAAGCGTAATCTGTTGATATATAGAATCTAAAAGGATTTCTGTTTTCTGTTCGTATTATGGACTTCAAAATAATATGTCGGTTTTTAGAATATGCCCTTAAAACTATTGCAGTGGGTAATCTAAATGAATTAATTTAATATTTTTTCATGTTTACGTCCTACGTAATTAATTAATAAATTTTCGCTCAGACGTTCCATTAATATATCAAAGTAGCAAAAATACGTAAGTTGTCACTGTTTGAAATTTGGTGGGTAATTATTTTAGATGCAATAACTGTTTTAATACAAGTATTTACGTACTTACGTCCATTAACTGTTCTATTAATGTCCTATTTTGTATAAAAAGTATAATTAATTCCATAAATTCCAGCAAAGAAGTCTAAACATTGTTAGAATAATTAAAATTCAGATTTAATTAGTACTCACACTGTCTACCTTATACCTCGGTAGGTATTATGTTAAATAATAGAAAATAATATAATATTATTATATATTATAGAACATATGCCAGGTGTTCAGTAAATTATTGTGTCCATAACTTTTATAACCAAAGGTTATTTTTATTGGAGGTATGTAATAAGAATATGTTCAAGATAAGGACTTCTAAGAACAAAAGTTTGCTCTTTAAATAGCGTTATAAACTTTACTTAAACAATTTTGAATATTTCATATAGTTAACATTTCAGAAAATTGAGGTTTTACGATGTCTACATTCCTAAAATAATAATTGTTGTTAACTACCTGTTGATTTAAATTTTTGCTATGCATATTACATTTTGAGATTAACATACTTAGAGACATCTGTGTTAGCGTACCCATACTTCGGACAACAAACCTCGTTTTAAAATTTTTCTAGCCTTCAACCTTTATTTATATTATTAATACATATATAAGTACAATAGATGCGTAACATATAAAAAATGATTGTATAAAAACACTTATCTCCATGGTTAAAATGTTTGCTTAGTTATTGACCAATTATAACGACACAAAAATAATTAAATAGCAAAACCGTTAAATTCACTAACCATTATAATCGTATCGCCGTCGCATGAAACCACTTTAGAGTACAACCAAATATCAAATGGAGATATTACATAAAAATTGCAATACGTAATACACCGAGACTCCTTTTTTAGCAATTTAACAATAGTAAAATAATTACATACATTTTGAAAAATTAACTTCGTTCAGATTTTTAATATAACGTGGTCACGAGGGGACGGTCCTCTCTTGTGAAAGGTATACCCATTAATTCTAAGGCCTTTACTTCTTTCTGGTACGTACAGAACACAGAAGAAAAACTAGTCAAGTCAATATCAGTGGGCTTAAAGGTAGCGATGCTTTCATGCATTACTCTATACAGAATTAATTGCTAAGCCTATGCAATCCATATCTTCGAACCAAGACACTATAAAGCTTTTGCACTATAAGTCTTTATCGTTGGGGGGTTCTACATAAAATACCAAAGTTCCTTGTGGCTTTCGAAATAATAATGTTTTTGTATTTTGTCTGAGCTGTATAAAATATGAATATCATACATTTCTCAGGTATCATGTATGTTATGACAATACTATATCGAATGTATGAAAGCTTAAAACAAAGCATAGCAGTGCTACAAAGTCTCTTTGTGTAAGAAAGGTCATCCGAGACGTTTGCGAGATGACATTGCGAAAGACGGCAGCCGTTAGCCAGCCGCGCTATTCAACACTGTAACAGGCAGTGACGTACTCGCGCTGCAGATAAATGATGGTTTATTGCACACGCGGAAGTTAACACTGACACTCGTGTTTTATTAGGGCCGGTCCGGTTCATGTGGCACAAGCGGTCTTCATCACGCTTTTATGGGCAGTAGTTGGTCCCGTTGCCTCGGCCATGACGCCACGCCTCGCTTTGTAATATCATTTACATAAGTGTAATTTAAGGGAAGGCAGTTGTTCACACTCCGCCTACTCCTCGCTCTCTGGCCTTTCTAATGTTTTAAGAATGTTTATCATTTGTAGGAATGTAACAGGAAGTACGGTCTTGAGACATGCACTAATGTAGTGCATATCCCTACAGTACAATTTCTCTGTTGCTAATTTCTAAAAATTGTGCATACAAACTTTTATGTCTCTTTTATTGCAGTTTTAAATCATTAAAATTCGTGTGAACACATTTTTCATGAATACTCCACGAAACATGTAATACCATAAGAAATAAGTAATGTTCTGTTTTACAATTATTATGCGAGTGATATTAGACCAACTAAACTAAAATGAGTTCAATACATTTTTAAACATTCTCCATGTATAATTGTATCTAGACTTAAGGCAAATGAATAGTTTATTATTAAAATATTCATATCATATCAACACAGACTTAGTATTTGGCACACTAGCTCAGAGTGCGGCCGTGAGGAGTAGCGCCCGCGATATCTCGCGTTGTGCTGACCTCCGGGGCTGGTCCGATCTCGGACTCTGATTAACATATCACCACACAACACCATCAGCTGTACAAACAAGCTTACACGATGTTCTGATGTAGCCGAATTGTTGAAGGAATCGCGTGTGTCAAGTGTCAACACTGGCTCAGAGTGCGGCCGTGAGGAGCAGCGCCCGCGCTATCTCGTGTTGTGCTGACCTCCGGGGCTGGTCCGATCTCGGACTGTGATTAACATATCACCACACAACACCATCAGCTGTACAAACAAGCTTACACGATGTTTCTGATGTAGCCGAATTGTTGAAGGAATCGCGTGTGTCAAGTGTCAACACTGGCTCAGAGTGCGGCCGTGAGGAGCAGCGCCCGCGCTATCTCGTGTTGTGCTGACCTCCGGGGCTGGTCCGATCTCGGGCTCTGATTAACATATCACCACACAACACCATCAGCTGTACAAACAAGCTTACACGATGTTTTGATGTAGCCGAATTGTTGAAGGAATCGCGTGTGTCAAGTGTCAACACTGGCTCAGAGTGCGGCCGTGAGGAGCAGCGCCCGCGCTATCTCGTGTTGTGCTGACCTCCGGGGCTGGTCCGATCTCGGACTGTGATTAACATATCACCACACAACACCATCAGCTGTACAAACAAGCTTACACGATGTTTTGATGTAGCCGAATTGTTGAAGGAATCGCGTGTGTCAAGTGTCAACACTGGCTCAGAGTGCGGCCGTGAGGAGCAGCGCCCGCGCTATCTCGTGTTGTGCTGACCTCCGGGGCTGGTCCGATCTCGGACTGTGATTAACATATCACCACACAACACCATCAGCTGTACAAACAAGCTTACACGATGTTTTGATGTAGCCGAATTGTTGAAGGAATCGCGTGTGTCAAGTGTCAACACTGGCTCAGAGTGCGGCCGTGAGGAGCAGCGCCCGCGCTATCTCGTGTTGTGCTGACCTCCGGGGCTGGTCCGATCTCGGACTGTGATTAACATATCACCACACAACACCATCAGCTGTACAAACAAGCTTACACGATGTTTTGATGTAGCCGAATTGTTGAAGGAATCGCGTGTGTCAAGTGTCAACACTGGCTCAGAGTGCGGCCGTGAGGAGCAGCGCCCGCGCTATCTCGTGTTGTGCTGACCTCCGGGGCTGGTCCGATCTCGGACTGTGATTAACATATCACCACACAACACCATCAGCTGTACAAACAAGCTTACACGATGTTTTGATGTAGCCGAATTGTTGAAGGAATCGCGTGTGTCAAGTGTCAACACTGGCTCAGAGTGCGGCCGTGAGGAGCAGCGCCCGCGCTATCTCGTGTTGTGCTGACCTCCGGGGCTGGTCCGATCTCGGACTGTGATTAACATATCACCACACAACACCATCAGCTGTACAAACAAGCTTACACGAGATGATCCCAATATGGACCGGACCAGAGTCGGGAGCTTGTTGCTTTACATGGCACAGTCAATACAGTCATCTCAATACCTGACCGGTGGTTCAAAACCTGAGATAGTATCGAGACTACACAGGGAAACTACACTCGTTCTGCCATTTTATCAATAGAATATAATATTTTACTACTTTGTCAGTTAATACACTCGTATCACTGAGGCTTTACCGGTAGCACATTGTGTTCACCCGCCCTTCCACACAGGGTGTATGTAGCACTCCCGGGAACACTAAGTTGCTACAGGTATGAGTGCCAAGGATTGTTCAATGAACAAGACTTTACAAATCGGACGACTCGAAAAGGACCGAAGAATGTTTTCTTCAACGCCTCTGGAACTAATTCTATTATTATTACACAGGTGTTATAATGCAGTTATAACTATTGCACATTGTTACAGTAATGCAACTCGGAGTTATGAAGAAAACTATAGTGAAAACTATCAAAAATACTCAGCGCATATAATTTTCAACATTTTGAATGTTTTAACTTTTAAGGCACTAATGATTCCATTCCTTAGAACGTCGAGCTATGCTATTATACAACATCTATACATCAATTCACAAAACAACATCTACAGAGTCCAAGCAAATGTAATAGCCATGTTATTAAGTTAAAAATTAGTAAGTGATTGCAACTTTATTTATAACAGTTAGCTGATTATTAACCAGCAGTTAAATTTAATTAATAACTTTATTAGTATATTTAAGACAGAGGTAGAGCTCAGTAAAACCCTGTTAGGTTATTATTTGCCGGAGCAAAATAAATCTGGTATCACGTCCAACGTCCAAATAAAATTAACCCATATCCCACTATATTTGTTAATATTTCATAAAACATCCAAGAGTTTAGTTATCATAGTATAAAAATTGTGTATAGTCGTCGTTTTAAACCCGATATGATATATTCTGATTTTGTTTTTAGACAGTTCCTACTTACAATAAATTTTTTCAAAAGTTTGAACTAAATCTATATTCAACTAGTAAATCTTTATTCATTTTAAAAATATAAATATTAACAAACAAACAAAACAAATTGATAGACAGATAGTAAACTAAGCAAGATAGGACTGTACTGTAAATGCCTTTTTTTACGTATATTGACCTGACAAATGAAAAAGGTCTGATAGAGTAAATTGTGGACACTCTGTTTAATCATACGGTATGTCTCCATCGACTTGTAACCGCTCAAAACGTTTTGCCGTAATAATTCGACGGACAGTCGAAACATGTAATCGATCGGTTTTATCTTCAAAGGACTCTTCCTCACTCAACATGTTTGACCTTAATAATTTTACGGATGTATTTACCGGTATTTGATTGGCCTGTATTCTACAAACATACAATCACTGAACACGTTTGGCCACAATTAGAGAAAAGATGATAGTTGTCCTTGATTAGCCTATCTACCATGAACAATTATATGACATTGCGATCTATCAATACGTGCATAATAGTCCAATTTACAATGAACCTTATAGCGCAGTTTTGTTGTAATCGATCAACACGTTTAATCCCAATTGATTGACAGACATTCTTATGTTACGGAATATTTAATCACAGACATATAATATTATAGTCAGTCAACACGTTTCGTGTACAAACACATAGATTAAATATCCATCAACTGAGGAAAACGATCGTGTTGCCTCGTAATCAGCACTAAGTATGTATGTCCCCTCAACGTACTGTTTAGAGACAATTTATGACGTTGACTTCCATTTGCAGTAAACAAGAAAGAAATATTGAGATCATAACATAAATTGTTTAGACGAGTAATATACGAGTATAAAAAGGAAATCAAGCCATTATGATGACTGTTTTCTCTAATTTTACTGCGTCTCGTGATTTTATGTGCGGCATATAAACTACTGTATATTTCCAGTAGCCTTGACAAATACCACATTAACAGTAACTCCATCAAGTTTTTTTCCTTAGCCTATAGGACACAGTGCGAAATCAGATGTATAAGTCACTTTTCGCTGTTTTACACGTGTTTGAACTTAGTGTTTGAAGTAGTATAGTTTTTTTAACTTAATTACAGTTGTCAACGTTGTATTATATCCTTGTGTTGTATACAAAAATCTTATAGAAAACTTTTTAAAATCTATAAAGTCAGTACTAAAACACATATTATTTTCGAGGTGCGGATTGTGTTTTTGTAATATTATAATATTTTGTTGATATCGTATAGTTTTTATAAATAATTAATTCCCGTTTCTAAATTAAATCCAGGAGATTTTAACTTGCTAACATATACAGTATGTAATTGTGTTGGATACTGCATTATCGAATCACTTTCCCCGAATAGTACAAATTGGGTAGATACACGGGTGATTAAAGCTTTTAACAATGATTTATCATGTGCTGAAGAAACACGGGAACATAGCGAATCAGATTGTGGGATGAAGCGGGCGTGAGTATCGACTTCTCAATGTGTATTTCGCGTGTACTATTTTTTGTATACTAGATATTAAAGATTCGAACACAGGATTACTGTCGTGCACTAGCAATAGATAATCCCACATACTGGCATGCATTAAAGATTGCAAATAGGATTGTGGAGCAAAGAGGGCCATGGTATCGAATTTTCAATGTGTATTTCGCGTGTACTATTTTTGGTATACTCGACATTAAAGGTTCGAACAAAGGATGAATGCTATGTACTGGCTGTAGATAAACTCACAAATTAGATAAATCAGCTGTAGATAAACTCACTTAAACATATATAAAATAAAATCTTCGTTAAATCTATTCAGTAAGATATTATAAGCTGTTAAGTTCACTAGCAATATAATATCTAGCTGTTCCGTATCAGAACAAATATCGAATACAACATCGAAATAGCATTACCAATCTATCAATGTTTTATTCAAATAATAAATATTAAACTTACTATTTATACTAGCGATAATCAATTAAACATGTCTACCAAAATTATGATAGTTAATTAAAAATACAAAACAGTCATATGTATTAAAAAAATTAAAAATCCCCATAGGATACAAATTTTTCTTAGTTTTACAGCATTAAAAAAGTGAATAATCGCCACGTAGCGTTCTATCTATTCTGTAGAAATATTTGGCTTGCAAAATGAGATGTCATCTCTGTTTTGAGTGAACTTGTAGGTTTTCGTACGTATAAATAGCAGTTTTCTATCTTTAAATCTCACATTCATGTCCTCCTTTCATACATCACATTTTGCTACTTTAGAAACCAAACTTTTCCTTTTAAAGTATGAAAATTTTGTTTCCGTTATACCTTAAATATGTTACAAATATAATTATGATAGTCTTGTTTTCAACCCCCACGTCCAGTAGTTCTACTCGACTAATAAATAGAACATGAATAAATATCAAATTAAAATTGCCTGTTTTGATATAGTGCGATAAAATCAGTGCTATATGTTGTTTTAGTTTTAATGATAGATAAATGTGTTTGTATTTTATTCTCGATTGGTTTGGTAGCCTGTTAAGAAATTGCAACCGATAGGATCTACTGAGGATAGGTTAGTTTCTTTTTGTTATAATAACAATGTCTTTATTTTTTAGGTTGTCTGATTTTATCTATAGTGTGTTTGAAAAGTCTGGAAACGCCTTAATACTTTTTAAATTGTTCCAGATGAAATCTATAAACTTTTCATAGTGTTATACGCCTTCTTTACTACTTTTGTTGCAATAATTATCACATGCCAAAATTTGGTGGAAGGCCCATGGAGGGTGTCAAAGTAATCTTAAATCTGAGGATGGGCCGAGTGATACCTCATTAGAGTTAAACGCCGCAAACCTGTTCGATCCGCAAATTGACGCACATGGCCGTATGTGTTATTCATAATTTATGTTATGTATTGTAAATCACGTGTTTGTGTTACCTAAATTGTTTGCTGCAGACCACTTATCTTACTAACACTATTCATATTATACACTGTGAACAAAATTTATTATAATCGAAAACAATTGACCATTGTAGGAAAATGTATATAAACCTGTCAGCAGAATTGATGTTTTAATAGAACAAATTGGAATATCGATTCATTTGAAATTGGCGCCATAAAGTTAGATAATGGAAACTAGAACTGCCCATTTCCGGTGAGCGCTTGATAATCGAATTTCGGCACCGTCATTTAACATAAACTTCGCACTCCGTATTTGTAATACTTTACTCTCCTGGAAAGGTGGTAGTAGTGATGACGTCACAGTGGTTCTGCTACCGGAAGTGAGTAGATGCGACAGTCTAAAGACTGACGTTAACCAGTGGACACTCAGTCCACCTGCTCATCTCAACCGTATCTCTGTCGTCGCCGTCTCTCTTGGTAAAAGCATTCCTCCAGGATAATGATAGTGAGCTGATAACTCATCTACTAATGGATCTTTCCTACTTCCTCGGGCTACGGTTATACCATCTCGGGTATGTTTACTCGTGTACTGCCATCTATTATAAACATCGATATTACTACAGTAGCAATATTTATGACCGCAACAGTATCGAATTTTAGATTAATACCTATGTGGTATAGGAAGGAGACCATCGATATCTTTCGTCTAAGTACTTGTACTTGTATTTGATGAAAATAAACATCTATACCTCTTCAGGAAATATTTGTTTTAGTACCAATACCGTGTATCGATGCTCAACTCTATGCTTAGCTTTCTATACTTGTAATTAGTTTTCTACTTTGTAATTTAAACACCAGTAATATCTCAATTAAATATTTGTATTCGTACTAATATCATATATATATATATATATATATATATATATATATATATATATATATCATTACTACTATCATTAATTGGCATATAGAATTATCTAAAATGTATTTTAGAAGAAGACTTGGATTTCAAAACTTCGAAATCACACAATGCAGTCATGTGTTGATATAATTAAGAGTCTTCGTTAAGCCACCGCGTCACGTCGTTTGCAGAGTGACACTGGTTGCACAATTCTCACTATCGACAAACTAGTGGTAAAACCTCATTAATGGTGAATTGTTGTATCTAGAGAACGCATGGGTACGTTTTCCGTGCCCTGAATAGGAATGTAGTTTGCTTCACTACCCGGCCCTGAGAGAAACAAATAAAAGGTGACGAGACGTCCTGAGAAACGGTGTGGCGTGGTGTAGAGATGGAGTCAGAGACCGAAGTAGACAGCGTGGAATTGGTACAAGGAGAGCCATTCATGTCGAGATCCAGCAGAATAAAAGAATGATTAATGTTTGTCCACATTGAAGCGCTAATCAATATAACGCCGGGTGAATATGTGATAATGACCGAGGTCATTAGTGACAGTTCCACTGCCTCTTCTGCCCCTGATCTATTCATCTATTATCTTCCACTACCGATATTGTATCAACACGAGACGTTCTGGTCTCATTTTCCGCTATTGTACGGTAGTTTACTGAAATTTGCCAGTCACGCAGGTCACTCGTAGTCATTATTGACAGTCCACTTCCTAATCTATTTACCATTTGTCTCTGAATATCAAATTGTGTCACCACAAGACATTACGTTCTCATATACCACTATTATATGGTAGTTTACTAAAATTGGTCCTGATGAAATATTGGTATTCAGCAGTTATAGATATTTCGTTATTACGCGACAATTAGATCTCGTTTATCGCTATTGGTCGGTGGTTTGCTGTTATTTGTCGGTCACAGATCTCACGAAGTCATTATTGACAATCTCAGTGCCTCCTCTGCCTCTGATCTATTTATCAATTTTTGTCCAATACCAATATTGCGTTACTACGAGACATTATACATATGTTTGCCGCGATTATAAATTGATCTCCTAATCACGCAGATGACTCAACATCATTATTGATACGTTCAGTGTCTCTTTTCCCCATGATCTATTCATTAATTATCTCATAATATCACGTTTTTGCACTGGTTCTGCAAGTTCAATGTGTATTGCTGTATACGAGGACCAAACGACACTAGCAAACTCAAGTTTCGATCAAACCGAGGCTTTAAATATTGGTTTAGATCGAACTATCGCCTAATCCCAATATTGCGTCACTAGGAGACATTCTGCTCTCGTTTGCCGCCATTGTAAGGTGGTCTACGAGTCACGGACATGACTCGACATCATTATGGACTGTTCCATCGCCTCTTCTGTCCCATTATCTAATCATCAATTGAACCCAAATACCAATATTGCATCACTTTGAGAAATTCCGCTCTCGTTTGTTGCCATTGTAAGGTAGTCTACGACACCCAGATGACTCGATGTAATTAGTGAGAGTCACTGTGCATCCTCTGCCCTTGATCTATTCATAAGTTATCTCCTAATGCCAATATTGCGTCACGACGAGACATTCCGATCTCGTTTACGACTATTGTACGGTGGTGTGCCAGTCACGCGGGCGACTTGAGGACCCTACAGACACTTCGGGTTCTCCACCACCACTCCATAGGTACTTCAGATTATTAAGGTCTCGCGGAGGTCGAGGCCGATCGTGGTGCACCGGTTGGAAAGCCGTTACCGTCGCAAGTGCCAATCTGCAGCTGAAAACCTCTTTTGGGACTGGTAATATCGGCACAGGTTGATTTCGATCCGGTAATAGTGGTATTTCACATATTGATTGCCTGTAAAGAAATACTGGGTTCAGTAAACGGTCTTACGGCTGGATCGTCTATGACCTCAATCTGACCTATAGGGCAGCACCTCTGAGGCAACTTTGTGCTGAAGCGGTCATGCAGTAATCACTGAGTCGACGTTAGATTAAGATGGTGCATTCAAATTTGTGGTTGGGAAATTTTTTATTTGTTATAAGGACAGAAATTGTCATAAAATCATAACCTTTAAGATTACTTCAATGAAAACGGATGAAATATAACAAGATATTATTTGATTACCCCCCTCCACGAAGAATGACGTATGTTTAACATAGGAAAATTAATGTAGATAATTTTGTAACTAAGCCCCAAAAATTCTCTTGGTTGAGAGATATGAATTATTTGCATAATGTATATGAGATATAGCTTCTAAGAGTGAAATTTATTAATTGATTTGTTGAATCATGTACTTTTATTTTTTTATCAAATGTAATGATAATGCATTTTTATGTAACAATTTTATGAGAAACAATTATATAAATAAAACTTATTTCATTCTCTCTGTCATCTTTTATATAATTTAAGATCATCTATATCTCCAGGTTTGGCCCTGATTATAAGGTGTACCACAATTCTGCATGAAATTGTTCTTATGAAATTGTGAATTCTTTTTTTTCGTCTTCCGCACTTGAACTACATTGCACCTAGGAAAAGTTTCAACCGTTGAGAAAATAGAGTTGATTCTTCTATTTTCTTGAGGGAGTCACAGTTCCCCAGATACTTGTAAGTTAACCATATTGAGGTTAATTTGAGACTTGTTTAATGTAAAGCGTCTCTCGTAGATGGCATCTATAGCGCCAATTTTAATGAAATTGAGCATATGTAAAAGTGTTTAGTCATGTGAGACTTTTGGATGGCAAAAAATTGGAATATGGCATTATAAGTCAAATAATGGTAGTCTCCTATACAGCCACAATTTCAATTTTACATAACAGTAGAATTCCCTTGGTTGTTGTGGCTAGCAGGAGTTTATATTAATACATTTTTATGTCGAAAATAGTCAACCTTACACTTTTAATAAAGCTTCACCGATATTCCCGATTTTATTATATCATTATATTCCCGATAGGGAAGTCCACCATTTTCCAGCTACGTCATCAGAATTTCTTGAAAATGTTTATGACAATTTTGCAAAACTTCGCATTCCAGAAGGGTGTTCCAAGTACCTGATAGTATTTAACCCATCATTAGTTCGTTTTTGCCTTTATTCTTTCAAGTCCGTAATTTCAAGTACAAGTTCGAAATACGGCTGTATATCAGGAGAACTAATTTATTGCACATATTTGCGAGCGCATCGGCAATGATATTTCAGTAACAGTGACAGCTAATTTCAGCGTCTAATGCAGGAAGATCAGATGCTGGTGATGGGTTCACATTTGCATATAGAACCCCGCTCTGGGAGGCTCGGCCTACCATGTACGGTCGTGGCTATTAACCCTCCAGATATATTCGAACCCGAGATGGAGAGATTACAGCGTCACGCAGTGGTAACTGGTTAATTCTTCTGGGATTTTTTTAATTCTTCGTGTTTTTAGTTAACACACATTTTGTGTGGTAGTAAACGACGTTCTATTACTCTACGTAATAGAGAAAGAGACAATTCTCCTCTAGTTATGATTAGTACTGGGTGTCAAAAGTTTTAACCCTAGACACATTTCTTTTACCTTTGGCAACAATACCAGGTCATACACAATTCCTGTAAAAACCAAAATAACATAAACAATACGCAAATTTATACGTATAGTATTTATCAAATTTTAACTATGTTAACTATTAATTAACTACATTAAATTTTATTTTGTTAGTAACCTGCTAATCTGCAATCCATGAGACTTTTACCACTATGAGTTTTGGCTTTTAGATTACGTGGTGAGTCAATGGCAAAAAATAATTTAAGTCACCCGTGTAGGAAGGATGGTGGGAATTTTAGTGTAAGTGTCCATGCTCGTCGGCAAGTGAGAGTTCGGGTTCGAGACTCGGCATTGTAAGTACTCTTTATGGTTCAATCTTTACTGAAAATTATATATATATATATATATATATATATATATATATATATATATAATAAATATATATATACAGGATAAATTAAGTTCTGATACCCCTAGATATATTCCAAACGGATATATATTGTTGAACGGTCAAAGTGGTAAACACTATTCTAGAATTTAATAATTCCCAATATTACTCTTGATTGATGAAGACACTTCTCATTCAGACATGTTTGAAGTTGGTAACATGAGTATATTTTATGGCAATATCTCGATAATGTTTAAACTGCCATATTGTTGCGTAATTTTATTTCGTAACATTCCTTTAATAAACTGTCAGAATCTGAGTACAAAGTCTGAGCTGTCTTGTACATTATCTTAGATTATATTTGATTACTGGTCGTTGTGCGATTAATAGATATGATATCCTCAGGTGCAATTAACTAGTTTTGATAACGTCAGTACAATTTATAATATAATTGATAACGTGCAGGGCATCACCTCAGGTGCTGTCGATGGGCCAAAGCTCATATTTCCCCGTGTTTAATAGACCCGTATTTGACGAATGCTGTAGGCGTGGGCCATGTAAAAATCTTACTTATGTAAAAAAGACTGAATCGACCTTGATCGGCCAAAACCTGTGACAAGACAATTCCTACTGATATTTATCATTCCTAATGAATCAATCTTCAGCCAATCAATCTCGTGGCAGCCACGTCAGCTCGAGCTCGTTACCCCATCACTCCTCGTTGTATGACGGTTGTTGAAAAGTAATTTCCTTTAATAAATCAATTTCTAGTCAATTATAAACCGATTCTCGCGAATCTCGTTGCGGCGCGGCGGGTGGAAGCGGTTTTCTGCGGAAAAAAGGACGATTAAATATTGTACCTTAGTGTATGGTTTGCGTAGTGTTAATTCCTTGAATATACTTTTCTTGCATTTATTTTAAACACGGTCGTTTGAATTAGTGGCCTGCGCGACTTAAGTGCTTGAGGTTTGATTCTTAATCAATATTTTAGGTTTCTATCTGTATTTTTGATTGATATAATTCTATCAACAATCTGTGCGGGACAATATCCAACAATTTTCTTGGATGTTGGTTTTATATATCAGTAAGTATCCTTTATTTACCAATAGTTATCCGAAACAATCCTTATTTTTAGATTAAAACATGTTATCTCGCAATCAACCACGCAGCGCCGGGAAACAAAAAACACGAGCATCGTTCTCTAACATCTCCTGTCTAATCATAGTCATTGGGCGGGAACTATAGCAGCTTATTATATCGCCTATCATTACACTAAATAGGACCAGAAACTGACAACACTATGACAAGAAGTCTTCGGACATTGGCATCGCAAAATAAAAATATGGATAATAGGACTATTTGAATACCATAAGATAAATATTGTATATTAAATTTCCATTTATGCAGAGCGAATTTCGAAGGGTAAACCCGTGTTCGATAAAAAACAAAATTCTGATAAATTTAACGTTACATAGTTTTATTTGATTTCATGTTATTATTTACAAAAATCATCTGGGAATTCCTTAACGTTATATTGAACTTTTAATGTTAATGTAGTGTTCATGTAGAATGTAATGTAGAAATTTAAAATGACTGAATAGAAAAAAAATAAACATATTGTTTTCTCCATGGTTTGGGCCTCTAAATTCAACTTTATTTATTACGGATGTGTCAGGAAAACGATGAAAGACAGAGCAATAGAGGATGATAACTAGAGAGATAGGAAATATATATATAAAATTATACTATACTTATATAATTATACTGTTGCTGCTGAAACGCTAGTTTTTCCTGTTTCACTGTTTGTTTACGTTAATACAGTATTATTTTTTCATCGATTTAACTTGTGTTAAAAGTTTGTATCTCTAAAGCAGTTTTTTTACAATAAAAATGTATTCTTGCATGTGATGCCAGTCGGAGGATCAATGACACAAATGACAGATGTGAATATACGAGGTGGTGCAATAAAACTGGCGCGACGTGTGTGATGCTTGCCGCGCCGCCAACTTACCGTACTCTGTGTGTGTTATGAGCGTTTGTAGTGCAGTAATAGTCCGCCAGAACCATTACTTGTCTTATCAATTTTATTCCTAAAAAGTGCGCCGCGCTAGGCCCATCACTATAAAAGCGAACTCAAACCAATAAAAACTGTCAGTGAAGGCTATCAAATCGGATGCAACTACTAAAGGAGCTAGAAGCAAAAACTCCATCCGGTTCTCCCCAGAGTGCGCACACTAATTATTGAAGATCAGCTGTATATCGTAATGGGTATTTCAATTCCAGAAATTCCTTCTCATATCAAACGTGGACTAGTCAGCTCTGTTGTTATTTAAATTGTATAGAGACTAAGTCGCGCTTATCAATCACAGAATTTTAAACGACTGATTTGCATAATGCATATGTATCATTTTCATAACACAAATTGGGGTAGTTAAATTAAAACGTATTATTGTAATGTAAATTTAAATGTATTTTTTAATGTGGAATGTATATTAATTTGGTACTAGCCTAATTAATAGGATTGAAGTGAAATTTGACTCTAAATGCTAAATGTTGAGATATTATTTATGTAGACATTTCTTATTTATAAGTTAGAGATCATACTGAACTAAATAATGATTATGTTCTTTAACATCACTCAATGATTACTATACAAGAGACTAAAGTAGCCAATCACCACATATCCAGTACTTTGGTTGGTAACAGCTGGATTAGTACTTGTTCAATGATGCAATCGGGTTTCCGTTGAGTTATTTTTCATTGTTTTAAGTCATTTGGGACAAATTACTTTCATTCTTTAAAGCAACAGAGTAGTAGCATGCTTAACGCCTGCAAGACCAAGAACTAGATGATTTTATAAGACGACAGTAGGCCTACATAAAAATTAATTCAGACATATGCACATGTTCGGAGAACTCACATCTTTGTATCTTGTATCTTAGCCGTTTTCGTCTGGCCGTCATATCGTTCGAAATCATAATTTTCCTATCATCACTATTTCAAACGCTACAGTGTTCCTTGTGGAATCTAAGGGAAGATATATTTTAAAAGTTATTCTAAGCCAATTGAAGTTAATTGTACACATTTGAATATTTGGGTATTCTTCAAAAAGAAAAATATAATAAATCAGATACACGTTTAAATTGCATTTATTACTTTGTTTGCTCAATATTATAATTCTGGGTATACAAATCCAGAATTCAACAATGTCTCTTAACATAACAATATAACTTAATCAAAATTATTAAAGTATTCCTATACATATCGATATATTTTTGCATGTATTGTAGTGTATAAAGAAATAGCAGATCTTTAAAAGGAAAACCAGTGGTGGGCAGATCTACTACTCAATATTCCTATTACACAAAGTGACAATCTGGACAGTGTAGGAACCTTGTTCACTGTCCAATGACTAAGACACTATGTTATCGCTCATCGACACTATATGTAGGCAATGGTATATCCTTGTGTTAGCCTAGTGACACGTGTACATACCTACACTCTCTGTATTATAAAAACTGTACACTGTCCAGTAACTATGACATTTTTATCATCCATTCACACTATATGTAGGCAATGGTATATCCTTGTGTTAGCCTAGTGACACGTGTACATACCTACATTCTGTATTATAAAACCTTTACACAGTTCAGTAACTATGATTTTTTATCATCCATTCACACTACATGTAGTGGTATATCCTTGTGTTAGCCTCGTGACACGTGTACGTACCTACATTCTGTATTATAAAACCTTTACACAGTTCAGTAACAATGATTTTTTATCATCAATTCACACTATATGTAGGCAATGTTATATCTTTGTGTTAGCCTCGTGATACGTGTACATACCTACATTCTGTATTATAAAACCTTTACACTGTCCAGTAACTATGACATTTTTATCATCCATTCACACTATATGTAGGCAATGGTATATCCTTGTGTTAGCCTAGTGACACGTGTACATACCTACACTCTCTGTATTATAAAAACTGTACACTGTCCAGTAACTATGACATTTTTATCATCCATTCACACTACATGTAGTGGTATATCCTTGTGTTAGCCTCGTGACACGTGTACGTACCTACATTCTGTATTATAAAACCTTTACACAGTTCAGTAACAATGATTTTTTATCATCAATTCACACTATATGTAGGCAATGTTATATCTTTGTGTTAGCCTCGTGATACGTGTACATACCTACATTCTGTATTATAAAACCTTTACACAGTTCAGTAACAATGATTTTTTATCATCCATTCACACTATATGTAGGCAATGGTATATCTTTGTGTTAGCCTCGTGATACGTGTACATACCTAAACTCTCTATATTATAAAAACTTTACACTGTCCAGTAACTATGACATTTTTATCATCCATTCACACTATATGTAGGCAATGGTATATCTTTGTGTTAGCCTCGTGATACGTGTACATACCTACATTCTGTATTATAAAACCTTTACACAGTTCAGTAACTATGATTTTTTATCATCCAGTCACACTATATGTAGGCAATGGTATATCTTTGTGTTAGCCTCGTGATACGTGTACATACCTACATTCTGTATTATAAAACCTTTACACAGTTCAGTAACTATGATTTTTTATCATCCAGTCACACTATATGTAGGCAATGGTATATCTTTGTGTTAGCCTCGTGATACGTGTACATACCTACATTCTGTATTATAAAATCTTTACACAGTTCAATAACTATGATTTTTTATCATCCATTCCCACTATATGTAGGCAATGGTATGTCTTTGTGTTAGCCTCGTGATACGTGTACATACCTACACTCTCTATATTATAAAAACTTTACACTGTCCAGTAACTATGACATTTTTATCATCCATTCACACTATATGTAGGCAATGGTATATCTTTGTGTTAGCCTCGTGATACGTGTACATACCTACATTCTGTATTATAAAATCTTTACACAGTTCAGTAACTATGATTTTTTATCATCCAGTCACACTATATGTAGGCAATGGTATATCTTTGTGTTAGCCTCGTGATACGTGTACATACCTACATTCTGTATTATAAAATCTTTACACAGTTCAGTAACTATGATTTTTTATCATCCATTCACACTATATGTAGGCAATGGTATATCTTTGTGTTAGTCTCGTGATACGTGTACATACCTACATTCTGTATTATAAAATCTTTACACAGTTCAGTAACTATGATTTTTTGTCATCCAGTCACACTATATGTAGGCAATGGTATATCTTTGTGTTAGCCTCGTGATACGTGTACATACCTACATTCTGTATTATAAAACCTTTACACAGTTCAGTAACTATGATTTTTTATCATCCAGTCACACTATATGTAGGCAATGGTATATCTTTGTGTTAGCCTCGTGATACGTGTACATACCTACATTCTGTATTATAAAATCTTTACACAGTTCAGTAACTATGATTTTTTATCATCCATTCACACTATATGTAGGCAATGGTATGTCTTTGTGTTAGCCTCGTGATACGTGTACATACCTACACTCTCTATATTATAAAAAACTTTACACTGTCCAGTAACTATGACATTTTTATCATCCATTCACACTATATGTAGGCAATGGTATATCTTTGTGTTAGCCTCGTGATACGTGTACATACCTACATTCTGTATTATAAAAACTTTACACTGTCCAGTAACTATGACATTTTTATCATCCAGTCACACTATATGTAGGCAATGGTATATCTTTGTGTTAGCCTCGTGATACGTGTACATACCTACATTCTGTATTATAAAATCTTTACACAGTTCAGTAACTATGATTTTTTATCATCCATTCACACTATATGTAGGCAATGGTATATCTTTGTGTTAGTCTCGTGATACGTGTACATACCTACATTCTGTATTATAAAATCTTTACACAGTTCAGTAACTATGATTTTTTTATCATCCATTGACACTATATGTAGGCAATGGTATATCCTTGTGTTAGTCTCGTGACACGTGTACATACCTACACTCTTTATTATAAAACTTTTACACTCTCCATTGAATATAACATTATTTTATCTTCGATCGACAATATATGTAGGCAATGGTATATCCTTGTGTTAATATCGTGACACGTGTACATACCTACACTCTTTATTATAAAACTTTTACACTCTCCATTGAATATAACATTATTTTATCTTCCATCGACAATATATGTAGGCAATGGTATATCCTTGTGTTAATCTCGTGACACGTGTACATACCTACACTCTTTATTATAAAACTTTTACACTCTCCATTGAATATAACATTATTTTATCTTCCATCGGCACTATACATGGAGGCTATGGTATATCTTTGTGTTAGTCTCGTGACACGTATTATTTATACTCCTTGTACGATTTAATGCGGGCGTACGATTTAATTTTCCTTTTTGTTAAATGTTACGAATTCATTTCATTTTTTTATTTTTACTAATTTCATTTATGTTTTTTACTTTTTGATTTTCGTATTTTTAAGTTTTATTTACAGTTTTGGGTAACCATTAACTATAAACCTATTATTATGCCTGTTTTATTATAACATCGTAGTTCCTCAGGATCCGGTTGGCGATGTTTGTTTAGTTAATGGTTCTAATATGTTGCGTTCTGTAATTTTCGTATTGACTTGAGTTAAAAACATTAATAATAATCATTCTTTGTTTTTATTTCATTGTCATTTTTAAGTTGTTCATGCCAGAAAATAACAGATTCAAGTTTCCGGAACTGAACACACCACGAAACTGGTGCATTGACTACTGTCGACGTGTAGAAGAATTACCCACTTTAAAACCTTGACAGGAATAACATAGAAGTATATATATAAAGCAATGTATTTTTTGTTAAGTCTTCGTAGTTTATTTTTTGAACAGTCGCGAAACAGATTATATTTTACGGGAGTAATGGCTGTAGTCCTGGGGTGCGAGAACTAATTTGAATTTAATAACACATGTCGATCGATTTCTTCCTTAAATTCTGCATCTTCACGGAACGGTGAATTGTGTCCTTATATCATGCGAATTGTCTCGCGCCTCTCAGACTACTTACTCTACCAGTACACTTACGTCACGTGATTATCTTAATTTCCTAATGAGGGGTCACCTCTGTCGAACCGTATTAGCGAGCACAGATATTTCACAGAATACATCCATAGTTGGAGTCAGTTCGGAACCCACAGCTCACTGTTTTGTGATTTCACAGTTTCGATAGAGCAGTAATCGGACGCGACGCTGCCAACTTAGGGTGTTATCGCGATTTGCCGTAGACGGTTGTATACTAGTTAGATATTGGGCTACTGCCGTTTTTGGTAACATAGTTTTTTGGACCGTTAATAACGCTGGTATCTGACTGTAAGATCGGCTCGTGGTGGTGGCTTGATAATGGCGCCCTCACGATCGTCGCTATGTCAGGTGTCGGTTACATGGGCTCCAAGTTTATATGGCAATTACTAGAAAATACTTACCTATTTGTATAGAGATTTGGCTTACTTAATTATTCAGTAAACTTATTCAGGTTCCATTTTATACTCTTAAGGTTCCTCAATTTGCGAGCTCTTGTGAAGGACTGACTTCATCTGATGTCTAAACTAATCATGAGTATGCAAGATGTTTATATCACACTGCTATCACATTAACGTACAAGAAAGCAGAAAATATTTAATGTATTGGTGATTGGACACGGAAGATTAACCACTAGGAGGTGCAGTTCATTTATTGCGGTGTAAGCTTTAAGGTTTAATATAAAAATGAATAAAGTAGCAGTCGTTAAAGTTCATTTCTATGTACAAGGTGGTCCAATAAACCTTGGCGGGTTTTCAAATAAGTAGACGTTACAGGAAATAGTATTTATAAATTATTTAAATATGCTTGAAAGTTTCATTTATGGCACATACATCACGAATTTTTACGATTTTCACGAACGTGTCTAATCTCTTCTGAACACTTACTCGTGTACCATGGACATTGGTATTGAAGCAACTTAATTTCTTGAGCAGTTTTTTTATCGAAAATAAAGTAAGATTTTGTAACAAAACCTTTGGTCATAATGTAGTTTTACAACCAGACATAAAAAACTCATGAACAGGCAGATTATGAAATCGGACGGTGTCATAAAAACGTGAAATGAAATTTCCCTGGAATATTCGTGAAGCAGATGCCGTGTACGAAAAAAAAGCAGTCGCTCCATCGTGCTGGTACCAAAATATTTTCATTCCGAATTGTGCGTCAGTTGTGTTGTTCTTTGTTGGAAAAATCAGCAGTTTAAACAAAGGAACGGTTTCCGCTGAGAAACATCATTGAAGGAAATGCTCTTCGTATTGTAACACAACTATTTTAGTAAAAGAAATACAAAACTTTCCAGTAATTTTAAATTGAATATCAAAGAAGTCCTCAGAACATCAAACATGCCATAGGTAGGTGTGAATTCAGACAATTTGAAACACTATAAATATTCTTACCACTTAAAACAAATCATCATTTGACTAAAACTTAATAAAATAGTAAATATTGTATTGCAATAGCCGAAAATATTAAGAATGTTTTGGTTTTATTAGACCACCCATTCGGATTATCAGATATAAATATTATTTAGATGTGTTACCCCGTCCTTTATTTTTCAAGTATTATTCTGAATTGTATAAAATAAATTGTTTTAACTTCGTCCTCTAGCTAATCAAATATTCTAATTTACTATTTTTCCTGTTGTACGCTTTAAATGTATACCTCTTTCCAATAGAGAGGTTTAAATAGCAATAACCATTTGTTATAAAACATTTTACAATAATAAATAACACTCTTTAGGACCATATCAAACTGTATAATTGTAGTTTAATTACTTCTACAACAAATAACTAGGATCTAACATTTTTAATTGTGGAAATAAATTATTATATGTTCATACATTCGTCTGGGGCTTCTAGTATTGAGCACAAATCTGTATATGTCCCCTAATTTTAAACGGATTAATCCTGACTGAACAGTATTTTATGAATGCACTGACAGGCTATGAATTGGATTCAACTCCAGAGCGATAATAGCATTTTACAGTTTTACAATGTGCGCCAATAACACTTTGCCACTAAACTTTCATCTTTAAACAAATTCATTGATGTTATCTCGTAATTTTTAAAATCTCAGTCAATTTACACAGTGAAACAGTATAATATAGTATATGTTGTGTCAGTTATCATTTATGTTCTCATAATAGAATTTTAATTTCCTATGTTAACAATCAACCGACAGACGAGATGTGTACACCGTACTGGTACTGATCCTTTCCCTATGTATATTTGTGTGTCATTATCACCTTACTTCCAGTGGTGATGGCACAATCATTTGTTCAAAATGATTGAAACATATTGACTAAAGGAGAAATGACATAATGAGTTGGATTTACCAAAAAAATACTTATATGTACCTATCGCCGTCTCCGTAGTAACCCTTACAAAGTTGTAATTCTATCTACTTGCTCCAATCTCATATGATCGACACTCTTCTTTGAATATAGCTTAGCAGAAAATTATAATATCAGTATTAACTGAATTATAATGAAGGTAAAATGAGTTCTGACAAAATGATTACATGTACGAGTTTGAGCTCTCTGATATCATTTCTACATATGACATCACTATCCGACACGCTGACCAATCTGAGGTGTCTATTCTTATGTAGGGTTTGGGTAGAAATAGTTTATTTAAAACAATGTTGTTGCTTTTATTTGTTTTTTAAAATTAGTAATCACATATTTTATTCAATACTTCAGTTGTTATGAAAGTATATCGTTGACAAAGCATTCTATAATTTAATTCCTACAGTTTGTGGAATGGAGAGCGCCCTCTTCCCTACTAATATAACGCTAATTAGCTGTCAGAGAAAAGAACATGTGGGATATCATGATATCGTCCCGAACACGAACAAAGATTACTTGTCCAGAAGGATTGAGATGTTGATGATAAGAGAAGTGTGGGTTGCTGGAGCCGTATCCTCCAGACGAGCGCTTGGTCACGGAGAAGAGTCCTGCGAGGAGGGCACTTCGAGGCATAAATTACTGTCACTTATTCTCAACGTGTGAAAGGCCATCTGGGCGCCTTCGCAGCAAGGGTTTCATCTGGTCCTGCAACCGTCCAGAGTTCCTGTGAGGATTACCGCATCGCGTGTTTTGAAAGGAGGCGCTAAAAGAGTAGAGGCCCTTTATTTCTTTACTATTAGTATTTATTTTTACTTATACATTATCACATAATTATGTTGAACAAAATAGGATCATACTTCTGTTAATGTACTGAATTAACACATTTTACATGCGATTTTGAGTATTGCCAATGCTAGCAGTACTTTCTGACACTAACCAATATATTTTTGTTTCATTGTATCTTGCAGTTAGCTTATTTTCTGCAGTATAGTTAAACTACTCACTTCTGGATTAGATTTATAAAGATTTTAAATATAAATTCTCCCGTGTACTGCTTTCTCCTAAATCGAAACAATACCTATTAAACTCACCATCGTCTAGGATAAACTCGACACAAGTATGAAGTCTTATAAGCTGGATCTCTACAGAACATTATCTAATTGGTATCATTCATATCTACATTTTTATACGCTCTTTAAACCCAAATGTATTTCGAAAACGCCTTCTGAATTTTTCGTTTTAAGACGTGCAGTACATTACTGGCTGTTTGTTATGATGTCTTAGAACTAAACCTTTAAAATAGTCTAGGTCCTATTGCTTAAGTTTGTGTTTTTCTATTGATCCCACTTTATTCATTTATAAAACATTCATCAAGGTATACAAATTTTCGGTTTTAGACAAAAATATTACTTTTTTTGTAGATGTATTTAAAATGCGCTATTCGTACTACTACTTTCAGATAGGTTTTGAAAAGAAAAATGATACAGCAAAAGATACTACTCGCCATAATTTTGGGCTGTGAAGCTTGTGAAGAAATAAGCTATATTTTAAAACTAGGATGATCGAATTAACGGCATAATAACTTAATCTCGAGCTCGTGAAGTCGATTTTTAACCTATGCGTTATTAGGTTGCTCCCAGATCGCATGATAGTATAGAAATACGAAATCCCGAAATCATGAACTGGGCCTTACCTCTATAGAGTCATAGAAATCCACATAGCTCATTGACAGATTATTCTAACTTCTAAGTAGAGAATTATTATCGGTACTAAATAGTTGTCGGTACGTGAATATAATGGTATAGCTATATAAACCCATGAATCTGTAATACAAAATAATCGGCATTAAAAATGTACTTATGAATTTCTTCTTTGCCTCTTAAAATACCTACAAGTTACTGAAACTGTTGTATTGGCCGGAACTGAAATAATTGCGTAGAGCCTATCTGTTATTTTCTTTCAAGAACAAACTTGAGTATTTTCTATGAGATGATGGTATGTTATTTGTCTTGTTACATTTTAATAATTATTATCAATTGATAATAATGGTTAAATAAATAATAGTCTCTTGATCAGTTCACTTAGGAGAATTCAAATGTGCCCATCACTCCAAAAATGGGACGGTAGAGACCTCGAGAACGATGCTGGAGCTCTTTGTATTCTGAAAGGTTTTAGTTTACATGGGTTTTAAAAACTAATCTGATTGAGACATGTGAACACGAGATGAGTGGCAGTTCTCAGTCAAATGAGGCGTACCCAGATTCAGGAAGTACCGGCACGGTGGCCAGCGGACCTCTACCAATCACGGAACACCTTGGGAAAACCTCTCAAATCCCCCAGATTCTTGACTCTGTATTCTATTAGTGTTCACAAATTTTGTGTTCTCGCTGTTGTCGAGTTGTACAAGCCCGAGTATCTGGCCGAGATGCGATCCGCTGGACCGGCGCCTTCACGACGGCCTTGTGCTTCCTTATCCGGCAGCAGTGACTCACCTCGCCTTCAAATCCCTGTCCTTACTAGGCCAATGTTGTCAGCGGCACCCGTGCTCGGCTAGCCGTAGACGCGGCACTGCGTCGTGTCTACCCCTGCCCGCCGCGCCTCAGTGAGGCGTGATTTTATCTTCGAATCGACCCTTCAACAAGCGCACGCATCGCCTTATCATAAATTCTGTTTACTGCTTTATTGCAGGTGTGTTCAGACCACTTAATTAATCAACATGAAATGGATGTGGTTTCCTTCTGTGTCTAACTGGCCTGATATACGTCATCACAGCGACTTCGGGAGACGTCGCCAATTCGGTCTCCAATTAATCAACAAAATCGTTTCGGGTTACTCTGCCAGCGAATCGGATGGAAATGGATCGTCGCGTTTAAATGTCTTAATTGTTGCACCTATCGTGCAGAATTCGACTGATGAAGGGGCGGGCGTGAAGTCGTGATCAAGATAAACAGCGAGTCCCGCTTCGTCTTTTAATTGCAAACGATACATCAACGGCCGGTACATACACTCTGGGCCGATCTATCATTCGCTCTCAACACTGTAATAGGTTGGCGATCCTTCCAGCATCTTCGCTTGTCTTGTTAGCCTTACTGATCACTACGATGCTTGTTTGAGAGAAGCAACACCAACAGCTCTGGCTACTAAATTTGTTCAATGACATGTAACGTTACCCCAGGCTTCTAAGTACAATCTTAAGAGGATCGTTTGCAATCGTATCGGTCTATAAACTTTTTACCTTTATAAGTAGGTCAGCGAATAAACCACACAAAAACTACACCATCTCCGTAAAATGTAATTTGTACATATCTCCATTTTTTAATACTTCAGTGACTATGAGCAATGGCGATTACTAAAATGTATTTTACGACAGACGGGTCTAAGGCCACTTTCTCGAATTATCTTCGCACTCGCGGATTATATGGGTTTATGGCATTATCCGTGTAGTTGCCTTCATGTACTAAGTATATTGCACAAATCATGCTTATGGATGAGTTGTTCCTTTCATCTTTTGCGTCCCGGATGTTTTGCGTCCAACTCGACAACCTATCTTGTATTGGCAGGCATATTTATAGAACGTTATCACTGGAACGTATTTTACATAAACCTTAAACATTAATGCACTTTAAAAGTTAAAAATTAATACATTTGAATTAAACTGTTATATTTAACTAATTGTCAGTTAGTACGTGCAATGTGTAAATAAAGTACGGTAACCTTATTATCTTCTGTATGTTTTAATAATGCAACTATTGTCGAGCTATTTGTGGTTTGCATATAACATAATTTTTACCTTAATTTGTAGATTATAGAGAAAATAAAAATATTCAAAAAACAAACACAGTCTTTCGATCCATCAAATGAAGAAACACAAGCATTGAGAGCTATGCCTTCTATAACAAGTTTTGTTTTGTCTACTTCTCATAAAAAATGACAACTGTAACTACACATGGGAACAGGTTTATTGCTGAATGAATGTTTTTTACACTGGTCGAGCTTGGGATTATATAGGAACTTTGTGTGAACAAATGGATGCATTTTTTTGATGTTTTCCGACACAGTTTCGTTCCATACTACTTACATGTAACACAATAGACAGCAAACTCTATAGAATAAATGTTTTAATAGTACTTCTTGATAAGCTAAATACTATATAAAATATTGGTCCCGTTTCTTTTTACACTTTTGTCAGTGTCTTTATTAATTAACTGTAAAACTAGATACATCGACAAACATACAATGTTATTACAAATTCTTTTAAGAATTTAAAAATGTAGGGTATATTCAGTTTTATGTTGAGGATAATGCTACTTGTCAGTACCGTTGTTTGTCTTTTAAGTAGAGCTACACCATACAGTAATGTAGACAATTACGTAAGTATCGGAGTTCGTATAATATACTGCTTCAACATTGGTCTTCTGCATTGGGACCTGACGGTGCATCCTGTGTGGTGTCAAGTAATGTCTAATACCGGCGGCTCTGAGTAAAATTCCTGTGATCTGTTATATCCTTATTATGTTATCCCGCTAGAATCTCACTCTCAATTCCACGATAATTACCTGCAGACCGAGTAAGCCCTACTGGTAAGGTATCGCTCACCAGCGTATCCGATAACAATCCTGTCGTGCTCTGGTGATTATTACTGGTGCACGTTCCTCTCCGTCTCTTGTCTGTAGGTTTCCGAGTGAACTCGTCTTTGTGTTTTATTGCTGGAAACACTGCTTCTGAGAGTTTTTAAATATCTGTAAATATCACTTTTGGGCGCTTCAGAGAATCAGTTGCTGATGATTTTCATTAATTAAAAATTATACTCCTCTTTCCCTCTTTCATAATATGAGGTGCGGAGCGCAAGTGAACAATTTTAAATAGGATAGCTTATTGAGTGATACACCAATTTAGTTCAGTTATGAAACAAAATTATTTTACTTACCTCACAAATCTATATTTTTGGGAATGACAGAGAACCCAGCTGACCCGTATTTTCTTCTAGTTCCTAAACTTATATTTTTATCAACTTTTTCTTAGTAGTATTATACTTTTTCTCATTATTGTTACTCTTTTGTAATTTTATGTACGCATTTATTTACTTTGTCATCACATTTAATATTTTTCGGTTTTCCCCTATCCACTATTTCGGAGGAGGGAGGAAATTTTAAAATCCGTCATAAAGGTCCTCAGGTTATAATATTTTCCCACAGAATATTTGAAATGTCTCAACCGTTACAGGGATATAAGTTACAGGGATGGTGCGGTGAGATTGTTGGGGCTACCGGTTAAAGTTATTGTTTTTTATTGTACTGTCTGTAACTCTGATGTAATGTTCACGTCTTTATTTTTGATTTCAGGTAAGCAGAGAAGAAAGCATGAATGACCTTTTGTCCCTTCAATATAGTTTTGGTGTCGGTGAGTAGTGGCTGTGTCTCTATTGCAATTTATTTGATTTTATACAACCGCCGTTTTAGCTTCTATTTGTTTGTGTTTGTGTGTTATTATGAATTTGTATTTTTAAGTCGAATAAAACTTTGATTGAAGCCCCGCGTTCATTTAATAATCTTAAATATGGAAACTATGATCATAATTAGTTTATCGATATATTTATATTTATCAAAGTTAGCCTATTGTTTAGTTATTTCAAAGAGCAATTAATAAGTTGTTTTTTATATTGTTCTTTTTACTATTACAGTACCGACTTCCAGTGAAATTTTCTGCTTCATTTTGACCTATAACATATGACGTTTAAACACTATAATTGTTGTTATGATCACAGAGAAGCAAACCTTTGTCTGTGCTCTAATGCAAACTTTCCGGTTCAAATACGTCGAAACAGTGCTTACATTATTTAGTTCTTGAATTATTGTGGCCTCGCTGTAGAGAGCCCCTTTCAGTCAACAAACATTAAACCATAACTGAGATTACAAAAACTAAGATTAGACTGTCACTTTGATTACTATGTTATTGCCTGATCAGTATTTTTGTTTATGAGTGAGAATGGTGTGTTTTTGATGCAACGTTGCCTTTTCATTTTTTACGTTTTTACTTTATAGTTTAGTCTTATTCCAAAGGCCAATACTTGTATTGTATTTTCTAGGTTAAAGATAGAGACTTCTAAAATTGTTTTGAGCATTCCCGGTTTTCAATACGTGAATTACCTTGACTTTTCGTGCGCCTCGCTCGCTAACGCTGCGTTGGAAACCACGGATTAGTACATACACAAATATATATATATATATATATATATATATTTGTATATCAATAGGTAATTTTATTTTGGTTGCTGATGTCGACTATTTATCGGTTACACCATTTATTTATCACTATTATAAACTTATTATAATAATATTTACTTAAATTGTGATTTGTATTAATAATCGTATTATCTCAGTGTCTGACCAAGAGAGTCCAGTGCCAGTGTCTCCTCGCATGTACTACGTGACGAGTAATGCGGCATGCGGCACCGGAGCAGTCTGGTGGTGCGTTATAGAACGTTTAGCGGCGATGGCGGCGAAAGTCGGGCCGGGGCCGCGCGATGTTATTATAGTGTGATACAGTTGCGGGCCGCCGGGGGCCGCACCAAATATGGACGCGAGTTTGTCCTCCTGGCGGACGTTTTTTAATTGGAGTCATTTACATGAGGCGTTGCCCAAGTCCCAAGTGAGGGTGGCCTCGGCTGTGTACTAGTGGCGCCGGACATGCGCCGCGCCGCGCCGTACCTTCCCTTCCCGGCGCGTCGCTGCCACCCCACGCAGGGTTTGTGATTACATTATACCACTTGTCACCACAGATTGTATGTACCAAGTGTGTGGCAAAGAAGGTTCCGACCATACTAGATCGGCCTATGAACGCGTAGCATCATAGTATATAGTGGCATCATAAAAATATTACTTAGTTTTCTCGTATTTGTCTGTCGCTCCTTTTAATGTCTGAATATCTATAACACTAAAGCGTAAATTGGGGGGAATGCACTAATATTTTGAACGCGTAGGCCCGGTATGTTAAGCAACTGTTAAACATTTTCAACAGGGTATATTAAGCTAAACGATACTGTAAAATGCCCTCTTCAATTAAAGATTTTAAATTTTTAGAAGTACCAAATACTATTAAAGATAACAAATTCAAATTAGGCACAATTATTGTTCTTGCAGTCCTAAATCGAGAAATAAATTAGTATTATATTATTATCTTGTCATGATTCAAGATAGCGGACAGTTGAAATTTGTTAAAGTTATTTACAAATATATTGATATCAAAATATAAAAAATTAGGAATTAAATAACATAATAACAACTTTTGGCTCTAAAGGTTCCAAGTGAACGGCCATTAAAAATATCGAATTTGGATGAGTATGTTTTGCCATTATCTTCATAAAGCAAAATTGAAAAGCGGTATATTCACTGATCGCGTACAACTTGCATTCAGGTGTAGTAACTTGTACTTTAGTGAGGTTTTTGTATGGTGACCGTATGATATATAGTATACAATTAGAATCTAACATTAAAAGTAAGTACAATCATTATCTTAATTTCTAACTAAGTGCAAATAAATCAGAGCTTAGCTAAAATTATATTACTGATATGTTTGTATAAAATGGATTCCGCTGGGCTACGAAATATGACACTGTTTACTTTGCTTTGCACCTGGGCTTTAATACACAATTTACGATTTCCCATACATAATGTTTTATTCCTATATTCTAAGTTTGTATGAATTAACTAATTTACAGAAATTGGAATTACAGTGAACAAAAGGTTGAAGCCAATGTATTTTGTATTTTAATGAGGATTGTATATATCTTGTGAATTTGCTCCTAAAATATATTCGTATTTTTTGTTAGAGGGTTTCATTTTTTGTGACATTTTATAATCATTAAAATAAAGACAATGTAAAAAGTTACATTCGATAAACTCTCAGTTGTACACCATAAATTCAGACATACTTTTGATTGCCACTAGCATGATCTGATCATTACAATTCACAAGTTATTGTCTAGTTGCCATGAATTCAACCATGTTATATTGTGTTCGATGAATGAGACTCATACTGCTTGATGGCCTCATTAAAGTCTCTATAATAGTAGCTTACTACTCGCTCTTTGGTTTAACTTGTACTCGTAATA
Organism: Homalodisca vitripennis; assembly: GCF_021130785.1. Taxonomy (NCBI): domain Eukaryota; kingdom Metazoa; phylum Arthropoda; class Insecta; order Hemiptera; family Cicadellidae; genus Homalodisca; species Homalodisca vitripennis. The sequence continues at coordinate 94,255,056 of NC_060207.1, forward strand.
TATTACCAAAGTGGTGTAGGAGGTAATTATAATAGTATATAGTAGTCTTAGTCAACGGTTTGTTATTTTACTTCGTTCCGCATACGAACAAAAAAGATATCTCTCGTGTATATTGTACCATAAACTCGTTTTATCGTTGGATTTATTACAGTTGTAAGAAGTGCATGTCACACAACTCCATAAACTACAAACAATATATGTACTATAAAAACATATGTTTTATAAAAATATTAACTTCTTTGTGCGTTTGACCGCCAAGGGATCGATGACGAGACTGGCATTTACGTCCGTGTTTGTTGTTTTAACACACACAGCTAACTACTGCACTAGTCGCGGTCGTGCGTTTTCTACTTGAATGGTGAGAACTTTAAGTACAGGCTGTGGAAGGCAATAAAGACGGTGGTTGGAATACAAGGTACTGTGCCTAGGAATTGCACAAATGAATGGTGTAAGGAAGATAGCCCAAGGTACGACCACTGCCGTAGATGGAAGCCCAAGGTCTGCTACTCGCGCGCAATTAAATTTAGGCCGACTGATACCGATACTGCTTACGTTGATTATAGTACACACCTGTACAGTAGATTTGGGCGATGTTTGTCTTCCTTGGGCGTTTTGCTAATGGCCCACTTACCCAGTCGTGTGACGTTCATTCTTTCCCCCTTCGGAATCAGAATCAATCAAACAGCATCACATTAAGGTTAACCTCTTAATAGAAAAAATTTAAACTCAATAATTCTAGATTCCGTGTAGTACCTATATATAAAGGTTAACCACCACTCATCATAACTTATCAGATAAAAAACCCAATATTTTACCATAACTAGTTTTAGTCAGAAATTGTGTCGAAATCACAAATGGTTTTCAACTTTAAAAATATTTTCAGAATAAAAATTGGATTTTAAACCACCTACTTTATAAAATTGTGTCATATTTATCTACAAGATTCAGTTTAAACGAGTTATTCATGCGTACAAATGTACTTATAAAAACCTTATAATATAATCGATAAAAATTTAGAAGTTTGTAATTTTTTAAATCTTTTAAGTATTTTCTAGGAAACTTGTGGTCACTAGATATTTTTGTGGCTCAATTTCTCAATTCTAATTAACCTTAACCACTCTCTTCCCATTATTCTGCCTATGTTACTCAACGCTTTTTACTCCTCCGGTACTGTTACTTGGTTATGTGAACTGTCAGTTGAATGCAATTAAAATATATTTAATGTTTAATGATTCATTCATTCAAGGACATGTTGTTTCACTTTTGGTCTCGTCTTCGTGTCTTCTTATATACATCACGTTTTGCTACTTTTGGAGACAAATCTTCCTTTTGAAATCTTGAAGATATATTTTGAGTGTTGTTTAAAACGTATATAACAATTATTTCAGTATACATTTGGGCGTTATTCATTAACCACTATACTCCGAGAGTCAGGTAACATAGAGTGTTTACTGTTTATCCTACGGCCGTTACGTAACTACCAGTAAAAACTCGTCCATTTGAAGAAGAGGTTTCTCTGTTGCTGTTTGGATGCTACGTATTATTTTTACCTCATGGACAGATTTACATGAGTAACCGGTATCATAAAATATCAACCATCAGTACAATGCTAGTACAATATTTATAAAAAAGAATAATTGTATACGTTCTAACATGAGATTAATTCACATAAATGTTTCCTGTGACTGGACGGGTTTGGAAAAATCGTCTCAGATCAATTATTATGTGCTACAGGTGCCTATGAGGGCATCAATGTAATAAAATAAAATATACGCCTACTATCGCCTGCTTCAATTTTATTGTACTATATTGATAAAAAATGTAAATATTATTCCTGTTTACATTTTATTTATTAGATGCATACAGTTACTGATTGAAAATTGTTTTTGTAAATAATCTTCTTTATATTTTGTGAGCATGTTTTAAACAATTTTGAAACTCTATTTTCATAATCTCAAGAAAAAGATTTGGGTCGTAAATTAGCAATCTTGAATTATGTAAGAAGACATGACAAGGTAATCCAAATATAAAACCAACGTGTCCTATGTAAATGTAAAAATTCAAAAACTCATCTCTATTGCATTGCATCAAAAATAATTTTTTCTGAATGCCCTAAACGTGATTTAAGAGAAATTGTTACCTTTATGTGCTTCTTTGATTTGAACATTATCAACTATTATTCCCTAATTCATAGTTTATTAGTACGGTTTAATACGGCAGTTTAATTTACTCACTATCTCATTTAATGTTTTCTTTATATAGATAACTCGATTAGTTACTAATTTGATTATTATAATAGAAACGTACATTCTTCGTCTAACGTTTCGTAAAAATATTGGTATTTCATATTTATTCGATTGTTTTGGTTGCCCAAAGTACAGGGAGATATTAAGAACAAATAAATATTTAATCTCTTTCAAAAGATTCTTGCAATGTAGATTCGATCCAACTCCAGTAATGATTGTAATATTTTTCAGCATCAATTTGATATGAAATGTCGCACACTAACAGGCCTTAAGTCGGTATATATCTGCACTCAATTCATATTTAAAGTCAAAAATTTAGAAATAGGCTCGAGAGTCATCCACAGAAGTTGAGCCTCTATGAAAGTATATACAAAATATTATAGTGTATAGTTTTTATGGAACATGATTTCATAAGCATTCGGTCAGTTTCCATCTGGTTTCAGTTTACCAAAAGCAACATGTGATGCATTAATTATACTCTCTCAGCACGAAGGATGCGTGTAGACGGTATTCGCGGAGATCGCAAGCAAAAAGAAGACAGGCCCAATCTAGAGCCCTGAGGCATGCTTCTTTCAATAAGCTGGCAATCGGAAAATTAAGACACATCTTACGTAATATGAAGGAATATATAATTATACCTCGCCAAGACTATTATTAGCGTTTACGATATTTAAAAGAATTATTATAAGACACCTGATAGAGATTACGTTAACATTTTTGTTCACTCTCAAGACGTTTTACATACTACTTTCCAATATCAAATTCTATTTTGAACAATATACGTTTAACAGCTAGTCTGTAATACCACAGCTGAAAGGTTTATTGTAAATACATATAGAAGTACGTGTATTTAACAAGTGAGGAAACCCCTTGAATACAACAATTGAGTGCCAAAGCCATATGCTATCACAGAGTTAATTTAGCGTATTCTTCTAAGCGCAATAGATAAAATATCCAATACTGATTATCACACTTATATTTTATGGCCTAGATTTTATTACCAGGACTGATTATGTTACTTCATGCATCATATATCAAAGTAAGAATCATAAGCGGATTTAAAATTAATTTTTCAATAAGAATTTGCAATTAATAGCTCGTTTTATGGACTACTTTATTAAGAGTCGGGACAAAAACAGGAGTTATTACACTATTTACATGTTTAAAACCCATGATGGTATCAATATTTATGGAATGTTTTTTTTTAGATAAGTGAGAGCGAAAGGGATGGCAAAAGTTTTGTTGTTTTACATTTTTATATGTCTATTGTTGTTGACTCTGTATGCAAATGCTTCCGTTTTTTTGTAGACACCTAAGTATCTCAATTAAAAAATACAATAAACTGGCTCCAGTGAAGTTCCTGTGGTAACTTGAACGGCTACTTCGTGGCTGGGTATTTGAGTAACTTGGAGGGGGAATTTTATCTGGGTATTCCCACCTTTACCTTTACCTGGGTATTACACGACTTTTCTTTATCAATAAGAACTCTTAATCAAAAAGAGATCAGACTATTTGATAACAAAACATTCTTTAAGTACCACGCAGCATGACAATTGTTAAAAGTTGACGTTAAAGCTTGAAATCTCTAAACCCAGTACTTAATAATAGCTATTTTTTTAAATAACTAAAAGCAACAACAGAATAGTTATTGAAGAAAAAAGAATCAAATATACATAATTTAAAAATCTCTGAAAAAGTTAAGTATCGAGTAAAAAGTAGTATTTTCTAAATAGGTTTTGTACAGATTATATTCTATTAAAGTGGATCGTTGTTGGGCTACATTACTTCTACGTAGAGTTGATGTTCTGTCTATCAGAGTTACCAGATTTTCTTTTTGTGATAATGCCCACAATATACTCCCAAAGTAGATCATTCGCCTATTTTAGATATGCGGATATCTTGTGGTTATAGTTATGTGGTTAACAAAAGTAAATGTGATTACTCTGATTGGGCAAATTTAATCTGTACAAACATTTTATTGGAAATCTACTTTCAGCTTGATGCTTAACTCTTTCACAGAGTGGGTATAGTTCAAGATTCAAGATTCAAGATCTTTATTCGTAAATGCAAAATACATTTACATTACACGTCAAATACTAAAAACTATATCTAACTTAACAAATCTCTTACACAGTAAAAACATTTATCAAGAAAGTGTGTCTTTAGTTTTTTTGTTAATAAACGTAGATTTTGCTCATTTTTAATATTCAATGGCAATGCATTGAAAGCTTTTGCATCCAAGTGGTATGGACCCCTCTCAAATGCGGTGGTACTATGTGCAGCCACAGATATCAGCCCTCTTGATCTGGTCGGATACTGATGGTAGTATCCATTGCTTACAAAAAGCTTTGGATTGCCCTTATCAAAAGAGCATAGCTCTTACCCCACCAGACCCGCCATAGTAAGTATTTTTAATTCACCGAAAAGAGGTTTACAAGTTTCGAATCTCCTACGTCCTGAGATGATTCGCAAACACCATTTCTGGAGGACAAATACTCTATTAAAATTTACTACACTGGATGGACCCCAGAACATTAACCCGTACCTCAAAATCGATTGAACGTGAGAAAATTATACTGTTCGTAGAACATCTTAGCTACAGACCTTGGCGAGACAGTTGAGAGCAAATCCCATGGTTCGAAGCCTTTTGCAGACATGTTCCACGTGGCCGCTCCATGTGAGCCTATTATCGATATATAAACCCAGAAATTTAACTGAGGTTTCTTGCTTGGCTTCCTCGCTTCCTAGTTTGATAAGACCCTGAATATTAAACTGGTTTGTGTTCCCTAGATGAAACTGGATGATATTAGTTTTGCTGATGTTTAATTTAAGTTTATTTAAATTGAACCACTGATTTAAACTTTGCAACTGGATGTCTGAATTCGATATAGCCAAATGTGGGGATTTATTGGAAACAAGAAAAGAACAATCATCAGCAAACATCGTAACTTTGAGGTCTGTTGAAATTTTTGGAAGATCATTTACATAAATGAGAAATAATACAGGACCAAGAATAGAGCCTTGAGGAACACCACAAGTAATGGCTCTATATGATGAGAAAACTTTATTTTGGCCATCGTGGATTTGGACGGTTTGATTCCTATCAGACAAATACGACTTCATGAATTGAAAAGAGTGACGTCTAACTCCATATTTTTCTAGTTTTTCAAGGAGAATATTATGATCAACGGAATCAAACGCTTTGCTTAAATCACAGAAAACACCAAGGGAATGAAGTCTATTGTCCAAAGAAAGCGATAGTTCGTTTATAAAATTGAAGATGGCTGATGTAGTGGATTTCCCTTGGCGGAAGCCATGCTGCTGAGTAGAGAGAATGTTGTTGATTTCTAGGAAAGCCACAAGTTTTTGACACTATTGATTCAAGAATTTTTGAGAAGGACGATATAATTGAAATCGGTCTATAGTTTTCTGGTAGTTGTTTACTGTGAGATTTGTAGACTGGAATGATGTTACTGATTTTTAAGAGGTTTGGAAATATACCTGAAGATAAACTGGAATTACAAATGTGAGAGAATACAACACTTATATAAGGAAAAAATGTCTTTAACACTGTGCAAGGAATCTCATTCACTCCAGCGGCATTTGTACTCCTCAGCCGTCTCACCGCCGTCTCAACCTCTGAAACTGACACCTCAGAAAGATACATACGTACTATTCAAGCGTGCGGTGATACCATCCACAGGGTTGTAAGCCCCACTAGGCTGTGATAGGGGTTGCCGCCCCAGTCCTGAAAAAAACTGTTAAAATACTCTGCAACATCATTGCAATTCCTTATTCGTTTGTCATTGACACTTAGTTCAATATTTTCCTTATCTTTTTGTGGTTTCAATTTCAAGGTATCATTGACTGTTTTCCAAATTGATTTTGAACGATTTTTTTGAATCTATGATTCGATTATCATGAAAAGATCGCTTTGCTTTGTCAACCTCAATTTTGTACTCACGTTTCCTCTCATTAATATTGTTTGTTCGATTTCAGGTGTCCGTAAGGAGAGTAAAAAACGAATACTCTCATGGTCACGTTTTAAATCCGGAGTTATCTATCTCTGTGGCTGTTTCTTTCTAACATTGATTTTTTTTTTGTTTTAAGCGGGAAAGCTATATCAAAACAATACCTAAAAATTCTTGAGAATGTAGCAAATTTTTCATTTGTGTCAGTAGCATTATAAACTTTGTCCCATCTCTCCGCCTGCATTAAATTTGTAAATGTAGCAAAAGCATTGTCTGTAAAAGAACGTTTTTTTATTTGAATGTGTTTTTAAATGGCACACCTGGTGAAATATTAAAATATACTCCTTGAGCTCTATGGTCTGAAAAAGATATGCCAAGATTTTTTTATCAGCAAGATTTGATTAGAATCCTCATTAGTCACAATATTGTCAATAATACTGCTACCAGTGGATGTTATTTTTGTGAAATCTTTTATAAGAGCTATAAATCTATATAAATGAAACATGTCATTAACAGTTACACACTCTTGATTAGTCACATTGTGAAAGGGTATATTAAAATCTCCACATAAAAATTGTGCTATAACTAGAAGACTCAAGATAAAGAAATAATTCATTTAGTCTATTTATAAAAATTGAAAAATTACCAGTTGGAGGTCTGTAGATAACAATTACATTAATTCTAAGAAAAGAGATTGATACACCTGTCAACTCTATATGTGATTCCACACTCAAGCTTTTTACATTTTCCATGATTTCTCTGCACAGAAAAGTTTTTGAAAAAATTGCAACGCCTCCACCTACATGGTTCCTTCTATTTTCAAAAGAAACTAATTTATAACTATGAAAAAAACATTATTTAAGTTATCACCATGTTTCAGAGATGCAAAACTATATCGGGATTCGTGTCGTCCAAAAAAACATTTATTTGATCAATTTTATTACAAATACTTCGAGCACTGAAATGGATTAAGCTCTGCTTTTTATAAGATATGCATTTTTATGTGAAGATGAAGTCAAGTTTAGATTGTTAAGTACAGTTATATTTATATATGATATAATACAGCAGTTTTGTTATCTTTAGTACCCATTGTGTTGTTGCTTTTATCTATATACAAGATAAACCATTATTAAATTAAGTATCATATTAGAATGTGTTTAATTTTCTTAACAACTAACCATTATCATCATTTATTCATATTTTAGCCAGTAAATTTACAACTGTAATAACCATTTATTAAAATTTGTTTGAATAACCTACTTTAAATTATAGGCCTATACTTTGTGGAAGAGCCTCAAATCAAAAATATCAATTTTTAAAGATATGTATTATTATTTTATCACAACAGGCTACTTGTGAAAAACTAGTGTCAGAAATGTGTTTTTAACCAAGAACCCATTCTTATTCCAAATCTATAGTTTATTGTGTTATTTATAACTACTACGTAATCATCGAAAATAATTGAAACCAATAAATTATGTTCCTTATGAACGAATTCTATTACGATCTTTATATGTACATTGACAAATGTTTTCAACGAAACACATTTTTGTTACATATAGAAATAACACGAGAAATACTGAAAAATTATAACTCTCTCAGCTCTCTATGTCAATAACATTACAAGAGCTCCTGAGCACTGTAATGCTTCAAAACAACTGTTCAGGTATTTTTGGTGAGTTTCTGGAGACTATAAATAGGCGTAATTCGGATATAAACATTTTATTATTTTTCTGTCTCAGAATTGACTACGACTATACAAAATTTTAGCAGAAAGTAAAATGTGAGATAAATTGAATTTGTTAGTTTGTCATGGAATGGCTCTATGTTATTATTTATTTATTATAATATGTACTATTTATTATTATTATTATTATATTTGTTCACCATTGCCGTATTGTACGAACATGAGCCTTTAAGTTCGCAGTTCAGTGCTGAGTAAAAATATAAATCAGGTTGCAGGAACAAATTCACTTATGTGTGTCCCAGCCCACAAGTGCATGTTCCTTCATGGACTTTGGCTGAGCGTCAGCGAAGCCTAACTGTCCGCAGGATACTTCAAATGTTGCTGTTACTGAGGGGAGGGAAGATTTCCACTATTTTTGTTGTCTGTCTGTCAGTCTTCCGTAGGATATCTCAGCACATGTTTATACATTGAGGCAACATTGAGTTCGATAAAGGTGCATGTCTCTCCTAGGGATCCTGCTAAGTATCCTCGAAGTATATAAAATCATGGACCTAAAATAATGTATATAAGTGTGTCTTTGCGCGTGATATCTCGAGAACGAAATAAGTAATAGATTTAATACTTTGTATGATTCTTCAACGAAAAGCTTAACAAGACACGGTCTGGCGTACATCTCTGGCTCTGTTAGTTTCGTTCCTCGGATGTCGATTTTTTTAATTCCCTCGTTATTGACATTCGGCGGAGGCAAAGAGAACCGAATGATTTACTGACGTAGCACCAGTACGGTCAGAATTGGCGTTATGTGATTGGAGCCGGTGTTTAAACAAATCGTAATCGTAACAGTGGTTGACGGCGAGTGAGCAGGGAGCGCGCTCTGCAGCCTTGCTGGGACGTGAGCTGCCTGGGAACTGCGAGTGAGTCACTCTCCTCTCGCCAGATAAGGACCCGGTCTCGCAGCTTCCATCCTCGTGTCCCGTCTTGCCTTGCCCGGCCTTGCGGTGACAGCTCGGGCCGGGCCTTACCGTGTGAAGGGATGCGGGAAAATAAATTGTTCTCTTTAATTTCGTTCATAAATGAATGTAATGGTTACAACCGGGTAAAACAGAGAGCCAAGATTTGTAAGATTTACTAAAACTAGATCATTCCATAATGGATGTTTCGTTACAAGAAACAGTGAAGACCTGTCTCCTGATCTATATTTTCAACGGAGTAACGTTTATCTGGCTGATCGGAATGAGAATGTTAACTCTAACTGTATGCTACAGTTACGAAAGTAGTTTAAATCCTGTATTTAATATTTAATAGTTCGGTGTCACCAAAAATGAACCAAACTTCAATACCTCCAAAGCGCATGTCCAATATTACCGTATACTACAGTTATGAAATGAATAATAATCCTGTATTTAATATTAGTAGAATGTTGTTAAAAATGAACCAAAGTTAAATAATTCGCAAGCGTCCCATTATTAAGGAAATAGTATAAAACCGTACTAAGTACATCCGTAACATCCTTCCACTACATTAGGTATAACAAGCATTTAGTTTCGATATTTCAAAGTAACAGTATTGTCATATACCAGACAGTACGTAATACTCTACATACACAGTACATGGCAGCACATTCCCTTTTAATTAGACCAATTGCCCTTCGTACGAGCACTAACATGATGACCGTGACGATGACATTTAAAATATAGTTTTATTTAAGTTAGGGGTGGTTAGAAACGTATTCTTTAACATCTTAAATATTGACGTTAAACCAATCTATTATAAGCAATTCAGTATGATTTAATATATTTTTAAAATCTCTCTAATTGGTCATTATAAAGTGTACTGTACTCGTATACGAATCTGGTCTAAGAAAAATACAAAATACGAATTTACCAAGCGTAACAGATCAATTTCTATTGATTGAATCAACTGCTATTATTGTATTTGTATTTTATAAGCTATAATTTACTATCATAACTGGTTGTGCTATTTGTCGTCTAATGTCACCCATAAAAACTCAAATAAATCATGGAGGAAAATTCCCAGAAGACAGCCATCATAAACACTTAGGTGTTTTGAGAGGTCTGAAACTGTTTATCTAGAACGATTACGGAAATAAAGATGAATGGAATGAACATAGGAAATTAGTAGCTATTAAATGCTAATTTGTAGACAGAACTCTTAATTAACAGATCGTAGGCCAGGAAAGTTACGAGATTCACAGCACAACTAGGCGTTTGAACCATGTAGATAGCTCAGGTTTATAGACTAATTAACAAAGTCGTAAACTATCTCCACGCTTGACGAAACACGGACTCCCGAGTACTACAAACACGCCGCGCCACGCCGGATGAAAAATCTGCTTGTACTAGAATATAATAGAGTACTTTATTGTTCATACACATATTACAATGTTTCGAACATAGTCATAACGTATAGTAAATACTATTTCGTAAACTACTGTTAAAACTTCCTACAATTATGAGAAACTATGAACAAGAGTTAAAAAATTCAGATGAGTTGTAAAATTCACCATTCATAAGAAAGGATCCCAGCGTAGATTGAAAAGTATAAATTTTAGGGCAGTTCTTTATGGTGTCAGGCAAGAAATTAAATATTTTTGGTCCCAAATATAGTAATGTAACCGTTTTTGTTTCTTGTATTATACTGATGGGTATATTGAGGAAATAAGCTTTTATTGTTGAAAACAAAAATATAAATAGATTTGACTAAAAGGGAGGCCAGAGTTAAGATTCCCTATCGATGAAAATATCCTCTAAGTCTTTCTCTTCGTCTGTTTTATACAAAACAGCTGCCATAGTAGTTTTGCATAAAAATATTATGAAATTTTACACATAGTTCGTCAACTGAATTTTCAAAAAGAGAAGAAGGCCCTTCTATGCTTGTGAGACGATTCATGAACTCTGTTAAGTTTCCTCCATCAAATATCCTGAAAACAGTATACACAGGTTCACCTTTCACGTTAGATACGAGGCTATACATTTATTGATCCTCATGGTCAGACAAACAGCTGGGCAACACTTGGACCCAGCAGCCCAGAGGATCCACATTAGTTAATAACTGTCAATACAAGACCCACCAGAGCCACTCGGCCGTGTCACGTCTCTCTCTACAGTCCTCAATTAGAACAGCCCACTGTTACAATGTAGGAAACCAAGTGCATATGTAAAATGCAGGAGACTACATTTAATGGTACAAATAGAACTAACGTTCGTGAGGTCGTTTATTACCAAACGTGAGACCAATGTCTACCTAGATGTGACCGGGTTTTAAAATTTAGAATTTTTGTATAAAATTCGTGTCAATCTAAGAGCTAAAAATGTTCTAAAAAAGTTGTAATATCTTTTACAAAATTAAAGGTTTTAAAAAATAGTAGTGTAAAGGAATATCGTTAAAAACAAACGATAATTTGTTATGAAATCATATTTTTGACACACCTGAAAACAATCGTCAAACATATCAACATAAGTTAAATGAGGGTCAGCCAACCATATAAAGACTGAATATTTGCTTAAACTCTTTTAATTTCGTTAACTGGCGGTGATTTAACGATTATTTGATTCTCTAACGGTTGGTTAGTGTGCCAAGTGACGTAAATATAATACGATATAAAAATCATCATTTCATATTTTTAACCCTCTTGATACCCCTTCATGTCGATCCTCACCACATCCACTCAATTACGGATTACAGTCCATTTCTTTCTTAGGGGAAATTGCTATAGTGACGTCACGGAAAAAACCAGTTTGTGTGCTTATACGTACAACGCAAATTGGTTCACTACGTCTAGACTAATTGAATCCGTGGAACCGAAAGAGCGTTCTACTGTGGACAAACATGAACCAAATAACAGCACAATATACGCTCATCTTGTGTGTGAAAGGAGAAATATTGCATCTTATTTTTTCACTGTTTATATTTAGTATTAAGGATCTTACAGTTCCTTCTTAACGTCGAATCGTTGTCAGTCTGTCAGTCCATACGTGTGTGCAATAACTTTCAATAGAAAGATCGTAGAAACTTGGAACGTAGGGTTCCTTTTGATCCAAGGAAACCCTCTAATAGTTTTGAGGTCATAGGGCAGTAAAGACAATCAATTTTGAAGACAATAGATTAAAAAGGACATCCAACTCTTATTTCATGGGCATACTATTTCGGCATAGGCTTTGGGTACATTCTGTCTGGTTCCTCTACTTCTATGATCCGTAGTATCGCCATATTTGAGATAATTTAACCTGGTATGTGCCTAACTGGTAGTGAATTACTCCTTACGGACCCTTTTTTGAAATTTAAGTTTGAAATATTAAGTTAGGATTCTGAACGTAACTTATCCAACTCGAAATGGGCTCTAAAGGATAGTTTCTGTCATAGAATAAGTTTTCCGCGCACCCATATCAAAGGTAACTTAGGTTTCAGCCTCCTCGTATCTTACAATATTTCGATCCATTAAAAACCGTAGATGATCTAATAATGACTATACAGCTTTTATTATGTAGCCGATTTACATCTTTTGAATTATCAGATGGTTATATTGTTGGCGACAAACTCTGTGTCTGTTCCTTAAACATAAGGCAATAATAGTTAACGTAAATACAAATTGGTAAACTCTTTGAATTATACGAGTATTTTGTGTATCGGCATGTCAAAAAACTATACCGATTGGAGACAGCATATCAGCGTTTGTAATTGTTATAGCGACAGCGTGTTCCTATATCCTTATATCCTTCCTATAACCTTATATATTCCTATATCCTATATCTGACACCTTAGAGTAGGTGTTCGGCTAGGGGTTTAGCCAGGAAGGGGGCAATAAAAGGAAATTTCAATTTAATTGTTGTAAGTTTTTAACGTTATTTATAGTATAATAATAAGTATAATTTTCAACACTGGCGATTGCTAAACTACTAAGAAGTTTATATTGTTATAATGTAAATTTACAAATATTTTGCCAACTTCCACATGGGGCTTTATACCACGTAGCCAAGGCGGTGGGCCCCTCCAGAGCCTGATATGTAGCTAAGTCCCTGTGGACAAGACGTACAGTACTGTAAAAGATGATTTGAAGTTGGGTCTGGATGTTCGTGTTACACTTCTCACGGAACGTAATCTGGTAGAGACTTCGTTGTTACGGTGATTAGGAAAGGATTGCCATTTTTATTTGGTTAGTAATGCCACTTGGTCATCTACCCAATTAGATTACCCAACGTTAGAAGACCCCGTGTATAACATGTTTAACCACATCATTTTTCAAATACCGGTAGAGCTCACTGCTTACTGTAGTGTTGTGAATACCGGTTAGTGACGAAGTCTGCAATAAATTCAAAATCCGGAGCTTTTGTTGGGCTTCAAGATCTACTATAGATTTATGGATCATTCAAAGTCTATAAATTCAGTTCGCCTTAGCCCAGTAGCGTTAAACTGTTAAAATTTTTTTTAACACATGTGAAGCAGAATTTTAATTCTTGTGGTACGTTTTCAGTGTTATGACTATCATCTACGTTTTCCTGCTCATTAAATGTTTGCTAAAACAATTAAAATTATTAGATATTCCGCCCTCGCTTTTAGGAGCTTCAGTCAGCAAATGATTTTCTCTGAATACCACAAGTCAGAGTTACACTTACCTCGACTCTTAGTAATTTCTGAAGAGACAACGATTGCAACTGTGTAATAATAATATAAAGAATAAGTGTAGAGACAGTCATACTAATACCACTCGCCATTTTTTCTGGCCATCTTCCTTGCGTGTACTGGGGAATAGAAAAAACACAATTTTTGTGGAACTATACAATTTTAAAATACGAAGCTCCGGTGATTTTAAGGTACTTAATGATTTGACCGAGTCTGGATGTATGTACGCTCAGTTATCTCGGATTGTTATTGCCGCCAGTTTGAGCAGTCGGCCCACACACTCGACCCGGGACCGGGACATAAACCCTGGAACTGACGGCTCGGTCCTTGGGCCACTTGTGTCATCGTATCTTGTGTCTGGCAGTCAAAGATCCGGGAGCGATCGGGTTTAATTGTCTTCTGCATGCAAATCGCGTTAAAGCCCGCGACAATTACAAACACATGTCCTTTTCCTATCCGAATTCAGAGAGTTAAAAATAGTCACTTCTGGAGGCTCAATATAAGTTTTTTTTTCAAATTTAGGTTCATTTTATTACAGTGATAATAATTTGTACAAATGAAGAATCTGATGTTCTCTCTATATGTGTCACTTATTTCTCCACGTTTATTCAAGAATTTTCTGAGAACTTGTATAGTTTGCTACAGAATTATATGGATTTAATTATTATTAGTCCTTGGACAGTTTTTATTTGTACACGGACAGTGTATCAATGGAAACATGCATTGCTAATACATACGATAGCAGAGGACTAGATATGATAATTATTTTACATTTACAACAACTGCTTAATAATTAACGCAGTAATTGTGAGTAGTTAAACTTTAAGTTCTGACTCAGTTTCAACAGTTGTATTGTCATGGAAGTAACTTCCCCAGGTAAATAGAAACGCTTGGTCCATAGTAAATGACTCCAAGAGCATTACGCAAAATCAGTAATCCTTATTTCATGACGTAGCTCTTTCATCACCAACAGTTAAGTTTGCAACGATTGCAATCTCATTTCTGGCAACCGAATCGAACTTCAAACGATCGATCGGAAACCAATTCGGGTCAGCATTACGCCGGCGCACTCACTAATTGAAGCCATCACGAGTTGAAAGTCACCGGATCGGAAACCATCCGAACCGGGGACGCGGTAGCAGCGTGGCCAGTAAAACATCTCGCCAAATGCCAACCACCATATGTGTGTTCGCGGTAAGGTAATTCAATCAACCTTCGAGTAACGAGATTTATTTACGGCGTCCCTCACTAATTATGCGGCCAGTCTATTTAAATGAGGCCCGATTACTTTTATCGACTCCCGCTGTGTATGTGTATCAGTCGCGGTGGCTCGGTGCCGTTATAAATATGTATGCGTTATTACCCCGCATCCAATACATTACTCTGTACCCACGTCACCTAATGGTATAGCATTACATCTGTACAGCCTTAATGAGCAATCTCCCGCGTCCCGTTTCTGTTTTCGCGCCGTCCCGGTACCGCTGCCTCGCTGCCGAGGTTCCGCATCCGCATATCAATCAAGCCCAGTTTGATTTCTAATCCGCTGAAATATTTCGCTCTCACGCTTTCCCCGCACATCTGTTCAGGCAGAACCGATCTTCCGCCATATGATTTCGGTGCCGTACTGGAATCCGGGAAACAGTGAACCCAGTCATCTCTACTTTAGTTCGGCCGGCCCGAGATTCCGCTATATGAGTTCGGTGCCGTACTGGAATCCGGAGATAACAGTGAACCCTGTCGTGTGTACTTCAGTTCGGATGGGACCGATCTTCCGCTATATGAGCTCAGTTTTGTACTGGAATCCGGAGGACAGTGAACCCTGTCCTCTATAATTCAGTTCTGCCCGGACCGATCGTCCGCTGTAGAGGAGCTCAGTTTTGTACTGGAATCCGGAGAACAGTGAACCCTGTCCTCTATAATTCAGTTTTGCTGGGACCGATCTTCCGCTATAGGAGCTCAGTTTTGTACTGGAATCCGGAGAACAGTGAACCCTGTCCTCTATAATTCAGTTCTGCCAGGACCGATCTTCCGCTATAGGAGCTCAGTTTTGTACTGGAATCCGGAGAACAGTGAACCCTGTCCTCTATAATTCAGTTCTGCCCGGACCGATCTTCCGCTGTAGGAGCTCAGTTCCATACTGGAATCCGGGAGAAACAGTAAACCTTGTCATCCGAACTTCAGTTCGGCGACTGTTTCTATGGCGTAATCGGTGGTCGGTTGAGGTAACTTTATGTTTAGTAAAAAAACAAACAAAACAAAAAACATGTTAACCGTACATTTACGAGGAATATTAGGTATTTAAAGTAAGAACTTTGAAGTACTTCTTAATTAGTTCCACGGGAATACGGCTAAAGATAAGGATAATAAATCTTTACTATAAGTAATAAAACATGATTGAAGGGAGTGACGCATGTTTAAGCGTAACAATATAGTTTCTTTAAAAATATTTAATTTTAAAACTTGTTTTTTGGTCTGATTACTTTAAATTCTTACTTTAAATGCCTGTACATTCTTGTGCAGTAATGAAAGCTACTATATTTTTTCAGTCTTCACAGAAGTTATCTTTAAGAGAAATTACTCTGAAATTAAAAAAGTAGTCAACCCAACCAAACATTAATTACCACAACCGTAATACAGTAGTTTACGCTCTTATAAAAAAATCTACCTGTATCGGAATTAAGTGCATAATCCAGAGATTAAATAATTGTATGTATATTCAGTCAACTATTTTTTAAAGATTCATTTTTCTTCTTAAAGGTGACGACACTCTGTCCTTTCTTCCATTGATCTGTGAAAAACACAACACAAGAAGACTCTAAAAAAGATAGCTTTATAAGTTTATGTTTCTAATAAAGTGTAGAAGTACACTATTATATTACACGTATTGGTTGTCTGTTGTAAGTATTGTGAACACACTAGATTTAATTTACTTCATATGTATGGAGAACTTATAACTGTGTTATTGTATGTGGTCAAAATCCTCTGTTACTTAGTTTTTTTTTAGTTTAACTGTACACAATTTGCTGAGCCCTACAAAGTGCATCCAACTAAATCACTTCATAGAAGACTAATAATAAAAATAGTATGTTAAGAATTACTTAGACTGACTGAAATTATGACCCAACACATAAAATGTAACTAGATAACATAATACACAGCGTAAATTTGAGACGATCTTATTAATAAACACCACCACACAATAAATGTAGGAGCACTCAACTGGTTAAGTCATTATATTGATTTCGCCAAATCACCGAATAAAACACGTAGTTTAGAGTCGTAAATGTACACTAATATACTCGTATACTCTGCCTATTTATTAAATCAACGACTTTAAATAGTCCTAACTGAAGTATATATTGTATAGGCTACGATCTGCTCCAAAATGTGTCGTTCTCGTGAAGCCAAAGAAGCACTGCCATACATTGCCTGAAACAACACCAGAAGCGTTGCTAGTACGTCGTCCGACACTGTCGTGTGAAACCACAGAAGCGCTGCTAGTACGTCGTCCGACACTGTCGTGTGAAACCACAGAAGCGCTGCTAGTACGTCGTCCGACACTGTCGTGTGAAACCACAGAAACGCTGCTAGTACGTCGTCCGACACTGTCGTGTGAAACCACAGAAGCGCTGCTAGTAGTACTGTCGTCCGACACTGTCGTGTGAAACCACAGAAGCGCTGCTAGTACGTCGTCCGACACTGTCGTGTGAAACCACAGAAGCGCTGCTAGTACGTCGTCCGATACTGTCGTGTGAAACCACAGAAACGCTGCTAGTACGTCGTCCGACACTGTCGTGTGAAACCACAGAAGCGCTGCTAGTACGTCGTCCGACACTGTCGTGTGAAACCACAGAAGCGCTGCTAGTACGTCGTCCGACACTGTCGTGTGAAACCACAGAAGCGCTGCTAGTACGTCGTCCGACACTGTCGTGTGAAACCACAGAAACGCTGCTTGTACGTCGTCCAACACTGTCGTGTGAAACCACAGAAGCGCTGCTAGTACGTCGTCCGACACTGTCGTGTGAAACCACAGAAGCGCTGCTAGTACATCGTCCGACACTGTCGTGTGAAACCACAGAAACGCTGCTTGTACGTCGTCCAACACTGTCGTGTGAAACCACAGAAGCGCTGCTAGTACGTCGTCCGACACTGTCGTGTGAAACCACAGAAACGCTGCTTGTAGGTCGTCCGACAATGTCGTGTGAAACCACAGAAACTCCGTCCGACACTGTCGTGTGAAACCACAGAAGCGCTGCTAGTACGTCGTCCGACACTGTCGTGTGAAACCACCAAAACGTTGCTAGTACGTCGTCCGACACTGTCGTGCAAAATCACAGAAGCTTTATTGTACGTCGTCCGACACTGTCGTGTGAAACCACAGAAGCGCTGCTAGTACGTCAGTAAAAACAATCACATAAAGCAACATATGCGCTGCTAGTACGTCGACCGAAATTGAATATGTCGCTTGAAACCACGTTAAATGCCTAAGAAATAAAGTTGAAACCTATACGTGCATTGCACCCTACTAAACTGTAATGATTGGCGGTTTTAATCAACCGCAGTGTGAGGAGGCCACTCCTAAACTGTAATGCTTGAAGGTTTTTAATCAACCGCAGTGTGAGGCCACTCCTAAACTGTAATGCTTGAAGGTTTTTAATCAACCGCAGTGTGAGGCCACTCCTAAACTGTAATGCTTGAAGGTTTTTAATCAACCGCAGTGTGAAGCCACTCCTAAACTGTAATGCTTAACGTTTTTAATCAACCGCAGTGTAAGCTGAGATTGAACTTCATGCCTCAGTTATTATTGTTGCCATTTAAAGTTGTAATATTTTGTGCATGTTATACAAACACTGTTACAACTATCATGTCTTTTATAATTGTATCGACTGTACTCTAAAGAAGTTGTTGGCATTTCAAATGTTGATACAGTATTTAAATATATAAACATTTTAATAGAAAGCAGTAAGTACCATTTCCTAACATTCTTAATTTAAGATACATTCCCTAAACAAGTTAAAAGTCATTTACTGTGCACACCATCACTATGAATTTTCATTTACTACATAATAATTATGTTTTTTATTTCAGTACTTAAAATTTTTCCTAATTTGTTTTAGTACTTTTATTATAAAATTGGTATTCATATTGCATGCAAGAAAACATGTAATTATGATTAATTGTTAGGATTTACACAAAGAGATTATATTACTGAGAAAAGTACATTTTGTGTAACAATCTATAACCCTTTCAGGTCCAAATTTTTTTAACTTAATCTTTTGTTTTTTTGCAAGCATTATGGAGATAGATCAACAGACTCTTCTTATGAAACTCGATTCTGGACGAAATATAACTTAAGTCCTTCCACCTATTGTAGAAGAGATAATTAAATCCTGCTCCTCTAGAAGGTGGTATCATTACAAACATCAGTCATTTAAACAATACAGATCTTCAGGTGGCAAGTTTCCAAGTATCAAGCGACAAGTATACATGGACAGTTGCCCAGATCACGTACCCAGCCGCGTTTGTCGTGTAGAGTGACCTGGGACAAGCGTAGTACAAGGGGCCGACTGTACGCGGTAGCTGTGACTGCCACATACAGTACAACCGATAGTGGCCTTATCTGTGCTGCACATGCGCGTACGTGGGCGCGTACACGAGCGTGTCGTGCTGCCCGTGTGTCTGCTTTGTCTCTACACACACTCATTAGTCGGCATTTGTTATTAGCCGCCTTATCGCCCGCGCCTCTCAGCTGTTTGAGCAGTTTATAATTAATTGTATAAAGCCATTCTCTTTATAATGCGGTCCGCCGAGACTGGCGAGATGAGAGCAGCGATATACACTGTACGTGGATGAGTTCAAAATAGGACAGGGCATCCAATGTGTATGGACGATCACAGGGGTCGCTGCCTTATTGTGAATGCATCCTCCACTGAAATAACGCATTATTAATTCATTTCATTAAGTTCATAGGCAAAGTTCCAAAGAACATTGGAATTACCAGGCCCACCCCCCAGATATCGTTGTAGTTAATTTACTCAATTTTGGCAGCATCGTGGCAAGTCTTATTTTTATGTTAACATTTTGCTTGTAGGTTTTATTAGCTATAATTATACTTTAAGTAAACTTTGCTATACCGAGTATTCATTACTACGACCTCAGAGATCTCCAACCCAGCGTTTCTCCATTCAGAACAAAATCTGTATAGTTCAGGTTAAATATAGGCATAATTTAGACCGCAGAGAAGTCGTGATAGGTAATTTGTTGTTTACAATGTAATTTTATCAATTAATAAAAACTATACTATATTAGAAAAGTGTTTAGTTTGCTATGTCGTATTTCAAAAAGTTTAATTCTGTTACTCTTACAAAAATGATCTCTAAATCTTATCTTATAATCCTTTCATACTTATAATGCATTAAGCAAAATGTAAAAAGATGTTTCAAATATATGTATACCGTAGTTACAGTTAAGATATATAATTTTCTAAATGTATCAATGTAGGTAAACCAAAGATATAGCCAATCTCCTTTTTGCGAATGGAAAGTCTGCTTAATTCTTTATTGGGCGTCTCCCCGTAGAATTATTGAGTAGGAAATGTGAGGCCGATTAAACAGTGATAGATTGTTTTTTTTTTTAATATGTAAATCAATGTATTGGTATTCCTAATCATTCCTTTGACTAATGCTTAATCTGTTCCAACTGTTCACTGTAATCCAAATCACTCCCCCCTCAATCTCAACCCCAGCGACTTTGCTTGTGACTGTTTTGGCTTTTCCTATGAAAACATGTCGTTCCTGGAAACTACTTGAAATCTGTTTTGACTTGTTTCGATCCAGACTTATATAGTGTTTTTGTTCAATTTAAATCTTTTAGATAAAATATATTGCCCCTAACCGCTCACCTTTCATGTGAAACGTAAAAAAGTAAAAGTGTATGTATGCCAAAATTTTGTTTTTATGAAATTATTATAACTTGCAACTTTACAAAGGTGTTGATTTCAAGGATGTTGAAAATTTTATGGTTTTATAGAACACCTAAATTCTATGTAAATAATCATCTCTGTAAACACATTTCTCCAAGAGAATACCTTTCTGATGTCATTAATGTAAATTTAAAAAAGGAAAGGCATTGCGTTGTGCCGATTGCTTAGGCACGAGATTATCCAGACAAAGGCCGTGTCTTTCACACGGACCTCAGACTTGCAACAGAACAGTACAATTCTAAACTTAAATGTTGCCATTACAATTTCGCTAGCATCAATGCAATTACTCTTAAAATAACGTGAGCCAATTAATTTTGACTACCAGATAGTCACAGAAAGGTTTTTTTTTACAATTTGGTAAAACATGCAGTAGTGAGATCTGTTGATATTTGCGCAATTTCTTCCCATCCAGTTTTTTTTTTGGAAGATGGGCTTAACTTTACCCGGCTTGCATCTGGTAGGAAATATACCATTTTGGATTGGCTTTTAATTAGCGGAATTATGTTTAAGATTGGCTCAAGAATTTATTTCTGAAACAACTTTAAAATATCTTTTTCCCACCTAAACGTCTGTTGACATTTAGAGGCAAACCTTGTAAATGTTCTTTTTAATAACTCTATACGTATATGTTCAAGTGTTCTGTTGTCATTTACCTTCATGTTACGTGGGATAAATGCCTGGGAGCTTCCTGGTACGTGTTTTGCGAGAATGGCGTCGCTCGAGGTTTGTGCCTTCTACTAACATATAAAAGACTTTTGATTTAACTTACGATAAAAACGGTTTCTCTGAATTGGTATTGGCTGTGTGAAGTTTCGGGATTATGGGCCATTGATTACACTAATCGTGTTTTGTTTTAACAAAACATTCGAAGTTTGAGACATTAAGAGATATAACGTCCTGATCTTTATTGAATGTAGTGATTAGATTTACTAATACCTCCAGCGAAAAGTTCTATATTATAGTTTGCAGTTTGTCATTCGTTTCTAATAATGACAACACATGACAATTTCATTTTGTAATACTAAGAAAGTCGCAGCAAGTTTTATATTCAAAAATATGTTTATCGTTTATACCCAATTTTTCACCGTTTACAGCGTGTTAAAACAAGTCAGTTAAACAAATTTAACATTTTTGTTTAGAACAAGTCAGTTTTAACTATAAAACTGTATCTAAACCTTGATAGAGACAAAACAAATAGTGATATTTTGCTGAACTACAGTTGTACTATAGTTTGTGATTGTCTTTCTAGGGAGCTGACTTTTTATTTTTGTTTCTAAATGTAATAAATTGTGGATTTCCTTAAACAACAAAAGTCCGAATCAATAGAGACATCACTGTTCGGCGACAGTAGCGCCATCTGGTGCGTAGAGGGTCAACGAGCTCGGTCCCTCGGTCAGGTGAAGCAGGTCGTCGATCGTCCTTGCAAGGTCCCCAGTCTCCGGACCTCCACCGGCCCACGTCTCTCATGTGTCGGCTCTTCTGCTTCTGCCAGATATAATTGAGCGCACGATCACTAACATTTGCTCACTCAATTAACTGAGAGCTCGTGTATTAACTACTGAAAAAGTGTATAAACAACAACCAATGTCCGTTCATAATTAAACAAAATAAGATATTTCTTCATTATTAAGAAAATTAAGTTTATAGAGGGCATGCAACTTAAAATTAATTGAAGTTATGAAGAATGGGTATCGATCTTCTCACTAATCCTAGGGATGGCAACGAAACGGAGTTCAGGTCATCCATAGTTGGTGAGTCTAGTGGAGAGAAGGCCTTGCTGTAGTATCTGATCAGCTTAGAAAACACTACGGATGTCATATAAACGAGTTCCAGATCACCTATGGTTAGTGAGACAAGTTATGAGGGTCTCGGTGTGGTATCTGATGACCTTATACAACCCTGTGGGCAGCATCTACGTGGTCCAGATCAGACATGATTAATGAGTCTAGTGTTGACATTCTCCTTGCAGTATCTCATCACCATATGAAATTCTGGTTTCAGATCATAACTAATAAAACTAGTGATGGGGTTCTCCTTACCAATCCGATCACACTCGCACGGAATCTAAGCGGGATCCAGATCATCCATGGTTAGTGAGATTAATGGTGAGGGTCGTCGTATGGTGACTGGTAATTTTATTAGACCTCCCTGGTGACATCGAAACATGGTATAAATCAGCAAAGAATAGTGAAACTAGTGATAATGGTCTGTCTGTAGTTATCCGATGACATCATAAAACATTTCGGACAACATAGAACGTTGTCTAAACCACTAAGGATTAGTGAGAGTCTCCCTCTAGGTGTCTGATCCGCATTAAATCCCTTATGCGGCATTGTATCGTGGTCTAGATCACTAGTTAAGGTGAAAGGGAGATTATTTGTCATTGTAATCTTGGGTCAAGCAGTGTAACATTACGCCGTTACTGATATAAGTTTTAATCAAATTCTTCGTTGTACTAGTGTGTAGTTTGCTGTTAGTTTAAAACACTTAGACTATAGTTACTATTTCTGTAATATTCATTAACATATTTATTAGATTCTGCTATTCGGTTTGAAATGTCAGATAATATAAATATACTGTGTACCCAGGTTCTTAATAACACTAATTTACACTACTGGGGCATACTCAGAGGCGGAATTCCGACATGCAATTTTCAAATATTACATTTTCTAGGTGTTGTGCGGTTCTGAGAGAAGCTAAACGAGCAATATTTACCCCTAACTGGTGAGGTGTGGTCTCGTAGACCCGAGGGCAGTTTGGATTTGAGTTTTTTTGGAAAGCTAACAGTGCAATTAAATCCAGGTAAATTACTCCTGGACAGTACAACGTGTTGTTTGAGATCACAAGCGATTGTACGTAGTCTGTGACAAACTATATTTAAATTTGTTGTGGGGTTCCTCGAGCCCACCTCACCATGTACGTTTTGTTTTTTTTTTCTCTGTATTTTGTGTATTTTTGTAATGTTGCTTCTTTTCCAATGAAAATGCGTGCACATAACTCTAGCAATGTGCGTGACACGTACGCAGGTAGATAGTGAGTCTGATGTAGACATTACTAAGAATAGCTCAGGTAATAAGAACAGTTCTACAGTTCTGTTCATAATACAGAATAAGAAACATGTATTTTACATGAAGATCAAGAAGTGAAAGAAAAGGTAATAGACAGAAACAATATATATATATATATATATATATATATATATATATATATATATATATTTAAACGCATATGTGACAGATACGGCCAAATACAAAATAATAGAATCGTAAAAAGTAGGGGCTCTATGGTGTAATGGTAGCACATTCACCCAGCAACTGAGATATCTGGGTTCGAGTCCCGGCGAGCAAGTACTTTTTGTGATTCAATATTTATTGAATATATATATATATATATAACTTTTATATATATAATATATATATATATATAAACTTTTGAAGCAAGTTTTGTATAACATTCTACATGAAATGAAATGAAAAATGTCTTTATTAGAGGCGAAGTTAGGACTATAAAGTCCTCTCTACCACTTCACCTCGTTCTCAACCCTTCTACATAGTGCTGTGCTTTAGCTACACACAGATTTTTAAATAATTCAGAATTAGTAATATGTATTCCCTCTCCCTCCCCGAAAAAAGTGTGTCTCCGAAAATTATTTCAATAACTTTCTAAAAACACTGTATAATACATTTTTCACTAAAATATTGTATCGCATGCACATTCTCCAGGCATACTGGATACATAACATAACATAAATTCTTTTGCATGTTTTGTGAGACCCCAACTCACCTAACTCGCAAGTTTGTTGTACCTCACTAATTAAGGGTTAAGCAAAATGTTATGACTTTCTACAAAGAAAACAGTAAAATGATAACATTCAATGTACTATGAAATAAGACATTTCATGCTGTGTGTTGTTTAATCAAAAAAAGTTCTTTTATAGTGAGGAAAGTGAGGATGGGAACTGGTTCACCAGTAGTTGGTATGATATCTGAAAAACAAACAAGATCGATCAGTAAATTACTGTAAAGGTAATCATCAGTCGAAAACATAACACATTGATCAATGTAAGAAAACTGTCATTAATTATTAATTTAAAATAATGAAGACTAATAATGTATTTGCTACGCATATTTGTATTTCTTTCGTAAAAGTTCATAATTCATTATAAATAGACAATTCTGAAAAGATCGCGAGCATTACTGTCATCGTTAAGTCTAGTGGAAAACTTAAACTCTTTGTCTCGAAAACTTCTATTTGCTTTCTATTTCATGTCAAAATTCAAGTTCAAAATTAACACATTATTAACCATACGTAAAATATAACAGAACAAGAAACAAGATTCTGAATAAGCCAAAGTCAAACACAATATCTATGAATACAAATATTATTCTGATACCCAACATAAAAATTTACACGTAAAAGAACCCACTGCATAGACCAAAGCGCAATGAGTGAAGCACAATAGCAAGAGGAGTTAGTATCGTATCATCTGCGTTATATCCTTAACAGCATTTATGAACCCTTAATTAATTAATCATAATTAACATTAGCTTTTCAGCTTTCGTCACAAACCTTTATTTTATTCATCTGACGTGAACATAAATATTACCTGTCTAAATCGTTATTCAGCGTTAGAGTTAAAAATGTTAATTTTATTCTAATATAACAAATAAAAAAGCCATTATTCATTTCTAATTTATTATATCTAAATATCTTATAAATTTTGGACTGTATACAAATTAGCTTCTAGAGATTTTCCGCCAGTATATCTTGTGGGCTCTTATGTGCGAAAATAAGATAAAACAAATCATACAAATTGGATAATTTGTATTACATACTCAGTTTTTGTCAAGGTTAAACAATATACATCATCGCTAAGATATTCCTACTATTTCTTAGATTTTTAAGGAGTACTACTTTGCACTGTTCCTTTACACACACACGCGCGCGCACGTACTGACAAATAGAACATTCAATTTTGTTCATATTTGTACTTTTCCCAGTAGTACAGAGGTTAATTGTGTTCTGCGCTTGTCCTCTGTCCTGCCGCTGTCGTAGACTCGACCGTGACGGAGAGAGCAGCGGGAGCTGAGTCGGGCCGGGCCGGGACAATGCCGCTCGATATGGAGTGAAAGTGTACAGCCTCCACCGCGGCCACGTCACCTCTAATTATTAATTTGATTGCTTAAGTTACACGATATAATGCCCAATCAATCCGAGGCATGTTTGGGCATAATGACAGGCTGGGGCTGCTGCCCAGTACTCGCCGCTTTTCGCGATACCCGGCCTTCGGAGATGTGTGTGCAGTGTTTGACAATCGGTTATCTGACATCGATATTCGATAGTTCGTATTTCACAGCATCGATACTCAACTATCGATGCTGGGAAATACTGAAACATGATTTCCTCAGCGAATATTAAGTGTTTGACGTTCTATTAAAAAAGGAAACAGACTTCAATACAAGTACAGCTTGATTTAAAATTTAATGTCAAACTTAGATACATCAAAAGAATAAACTGGTGGTGAGTCTAGCATTAAAATATTTAAATTTATTTATAAAATGTATTTGTAGTTTTACATCAAAATATTGATGACAGCATACTTTTCAACATCGATGGTAATAATATTGAAGCGTAACAGTTAAAAAAAGTCGATGTTCGAGATAGCAGAAACGTGTTGCGGTGTTACTGGACGCCAAACCTGTCATCTCTAAGTCTGATGGCCGGCATCAAGGAGGTATTGTGCCAACTTTCCCTCTTTCTAGACGATCTCGGCTTTTATGCCGAAGCTATCAACGATTTGCGATTGCAAGGATTGGCGACGCTGAAGGTCCATTGCGAACATCGGACGCCGTAGAACTAAACAGTACTTACAGTACACAAGCAAGATCCCGACCGCCTTGAACCCTCTACAGATGGCAATAGAAACACATTGCATCTCCCCATTTCAGAGGATTAAACATTCCGAATAATGTGTTTTGCAGAAGTGAAGGAGAATCAAAATCCATCATATGCTAACAGGCATTAAATTGACTAAAATCATACATTTTAATTTTATCTGAGTTATATGAGATGTTAAACGTATGATAACGAATAAGAACCTGTACAACAATCAGATATGTTTGCCACCTGAGAGACAAGACGAATAGCATATTAAATTTTTCTATGATAATGTTTGTACAAAATGTTTGTAGTTTTCAAAATCTCATCTCAATTATGTAAGAAGATGTTTCCTATTACCTTCAGTGAATGTTTGTTCCTTTAGAACAAAACCTTGTAGTAACATCCTGATATTTCCGAGTTAGGCTATATCTCTGGTATTGTATGAGCGTTAGAAGAGTCACAGTCTACTGCGATGTTCTATTTTCTTTCACGAGAAGGGCGAATTCTGAACCAGTCAGAACTCCTTGCTCTAGTGGCCAGATAGATCCCATGTAAGGTCCGACGTCTCACTGCTACGAGCCGGGTAATGCTAATAACACGCTTTTAAAGATCCTATTAACACTCTTTCTGTCAAATCGCGCCGGAGGCGAAAGATAATTGGATTTCCAACGAGCTGACACACGCAATAAATCTGCGAGTAATTGCGTGGCTATCATTATCACCGGACCCGGCCGGCGACAAGACTCGGGCCTAACCCTCGTGTGTCAGGTAATCTCTCAGAGAACAGCGTGATCCACTGTAGTTGGTGACAAGGCTCGGGCCCAACCCGCGTGTGTGCGGTAATCTCTCAGAGAACAGCGTGATCCACTGTAGTTGTTGACAAGACTCGGGCCTAACCCTCGTGTGTGCGGTAATCTCTCAGAGAACAGCGTATCCACTGTAGTTGGTGACAAGGCTCGGGCCCAACCCGCGTGTGTGCGGTAATCTCTCAGAGAACAGCGTATCCACTGTAGTTGGTGACAAGGCTCGGGCCCAACCCGCGTGTGTGTGAGGTAATCTCTCAGAGAACAGCGTGATCCACTGTAGTTGTTGACAATGACAAGACTCGGGCCCTATCCTCTCGTGTGTGCGGTAATCTCTCAGAGAACAGCGTATCCACTGTAGTTGGTGACAAGGCTCGGGCCCAACCCGCGTGTGTGCGGTAATCTCTCAGAGAACAGCGTATCCACTGTAGTTGGTGACAAGGCTCGGGCCCAACCCGCGTGTGTGAGGTAATCTCTCAGAGAACAGCGTGATCCACTGTAGTTGTTGACAAGACTCGGGCCCTACCCTCGTGTGTGCGGTAATCTCTCAGAGAACAGCGTATCCACTGTAGTTGGCGACAAGACTCGGGGTCTATCCTCGTGTGTGACGTAATCTCTCAGAGAACAGCGTATCCACTGTAGTTGGTGACAAGGCTCGGGCCCAACCCGCGTGTGTGCGGTAATCTCTCAGAGAACAGCGTATCCACTGTAGTTGGTGACAAGGCTCGGGCCCAACCCGCGTGTGTGCGGTAATCTCTCAGAGAACAGCGTATCCACTGTAGTTGGTGACAAGGCTCGGGCCCAACCCGCGTGTGTGAGGTAATCTCTCAGAGAACAGCGTGATCCACTGTAGTTGTTGACAAGACTCGGGCCCTACCCTCGTGTGTCAGGTAATCTCTCAGAGAGCAGTGTGATCCAATGTAGTTGGCGACAAGACTCGGGCCTAACCCTCGTGTGTCAGGTAATCTCTCAGAGAACAGCGTGATCCACTGTAGTTGGCGACAAGATTCGGGCCTAACCCTCGTGTGCGAGGTAATCTCTCAGAGAACACCGTGATCCACTGTAGTTTGAATATTTCTGAACAATCTGTAATAGTTTATCTAATAGACTTTAGGGTTTAGGTATTGCACTTCGACACACGGTCTAAAACATGTTTATGCCATCAGTGGCGACTTCTAAGGCACCGAGGAAAATATGTCGGGAGACGGAGATCAATACTTTTCACTAATGGAACAAAGATAATTACTAATCCTACACTGGTGGGCAGTGTTTAATGTTTTGTGAATCGAACCGTACCTTCCAAGAATTTTAAGGTGCATTCAGTATTTTACATAGTTCGGAGTCATTAATGAGCTCTGTTTGAAATTGTATTGCAAGCATAGCAATAATGTATTATTCGTCTGTTGCAAAAACTTACATTGAATGTTGTCACTGCCTGTTGCGCTCCCGTTCATATTAGCCAATACCACTTAGACCACTCCAGACACCTAGTCACAATCAGGTTCTAAACAGTGAAGCCGACGCCACGGAACAAATCGATTCCGCACCGAACAACAGCGATAATTTAGTGACTATTTTCTATTGACAACAACGGTTACAATAAATCACCGGTTTACTATTTAACATAATTTATGGGTACCAACAGGAGCGATAAATGTTATAGTGCGTTTCATACTGTGGCCAGTAAAACATCAGTAATGTTCCTTGGTCATATGAGCAGTGTTAGCACAGTTTCTGCCCTTGTTTTATTTTTATTATCTTGCGCGGTGTCTCTCAATTTGGTGCTCATTTTACACCCCCTTGCCAACTTTTATATTTTGGAATATATATTATGTAAACTCAGTATGAAATTTAGACAACAAATTAAAACACATTATAATATTAACTAGTAATAATACTTAACTATTAAATAACGGTAGAAAATAAATTAGGATATTAATACATGAAGACAAACTTACCATTTGAGTTTAATATTCTTTTGTGCCTATATAATTGATACGATTTTCAATTCTAAATGTTTTTATTGGTTCGTAACTGCTTTAAACATTGTCAAATTCCTGAGAAGTTCTGAGACACTAAATTACTACTATAATTATTTACTATAGTATATAAATGCACGCTATAAATTATCGTACGCAATACGAAAACTTTATGAGAAGTTTCTGGTTGGTTTTAAGTCACTTTATACAAAATATTACTTCTCATTGAGGTAGACAAATAATGACTAATACTGTGTTTTCTGCAGGCTGTCCTAATATACAAGCTAACAACTAGGTATACCACACTAGACTGCTTGCTGTTATAGTAGCACTTGTGTTTATACAAACTTTCTTTATTCACATTTTGTTATTCATTTGTCAAACTTGAATACACATACAGTATTTTGTGTGGGCTCGGTGTGGTCGTACCCTCATGTGATGTGCCGGAACTGAGAATGTACAGCTTAGACGACGCTGAATTTTACAATACGATCATCAACTATTAATACGACACATGTAAAATCGTATTTAAAAGGCAATATGAAGTTTAAATAGACATATATACAAACGTCACGCTACGAAAAAATGCAAGTTATTTGTCAGCGTCCTTGATACGACGTAATTGAACTTAAATAGAACGCTTTTATAAACTAAGGGCTTGGCGCAAAAAGAGAGCAAAACACTAGACAAAGAGCAAAAACTATGAAACAATTAGCGTGGGATAAACACGCCAAAGTTATTACAGTCACCGAGTTAATAACACGTAATCAGATCGAAACAAGTTTGCGGTCCGTGTATTATGATAATCAAGTTTTTCTGGGCTAATTCATCTATTCAACTATCACATCGTGTTTGAGATGCTTCAAATTTAAATTAATTGTCAATTGTTTTTTGTCATGATTTTGTTACGTCCCCTCAAAAGTGGAGGTTTTCGTAGGCAACTTTTTAAACAAAGTATAGGTCACTTTTAGGAACCAACTTATGATTAAATTTGTATCTATAAACATAATGATTAAAAATAAAAATAAGTACAAAACTGCGCGAAAATTACTACAATTTTTAAATAATGGTAAGTAATAAAACATTTGTAATATGTTCAGGATCAAACATATTTCAAAATCAAAAGTAGTTAATACAGTTAATAACCAAGCCAAACTGCACATACGAGCTTTTCTGGAACTCAAATCCTATATTTTATATT
The DNA here is from genome assembly GCF_021130785.1 of Homalodisca vitripennis. Classification (NCBI taxonomy): domain Eukaryota; kingdom Metazoa; phylum Arthropoda; class Insecta; order Hemiptera; family Cicadellidae; genus Homalodisca; species Homalodisca vitripennis. The sequence continues at coordinate 94,285,445 of NC_060207.1, forward strand.
TGGATTGATCATTGTGAACAAATTATATGGTTGATTTGATATCCGTAATTCCAACACTACAAATTACCAATGTTTGTTTCCTTTTTTATAGAGCCACTGAAACTTTAAGATTGATTTGACTTTTACTATAACATAAATTCTTGTCCTATTCCTATATAATTGTTTTCCTTTCAACAATGCCATTAAACCTATACGCGAAATGATGTTTGGTTAACTTGTATTTTCATAACTCCTAATGGTTTACGTGTCTTAGGCCTTAAGCTAATTTTCTAAATCTAGTTTAGAATATGAATAATAAAAAAATGTTTTATATAAAATATTGTTTGTCATAATTTAATTTCTACGCACCGTTACTAACATAAACGGAACATTGGATCAAATGATGGCTCTCTAAGAGAAAATGAAAAATAGAAACGTTTTGGTATCAATAAGCTAAATAATACTGATCATCTTGATTCGCACAAGAAGAGTAGGAAGGAGACAACCTGAAACTGCGTGCTTGTGCAGATGTTTTCACAGGTTGTCACACTGAGCCATAATACTGATCACCTTGACTCGCACAAGAAGAGTAGGAAGGAGACAACCTGAACCTGCGTGCTTGTGCAGATGTTTTCACAGGTTGTCACACTGAGCCATAATACTGATCACCTTGATTCGCACAAGAAGAGTAGGAAGGAGACAACCTGAACCTGCGTGCTTGTGCAGATGTTTTCACAGGTTGTCACACTGAGCCATAATACTGATCACCTTGACTCGCACAAGAAGAGTAGGAAGGAGACAACCTGAACCTGCGTGCTTGTGCAGATGTTTTCACAGGTTGTCACACTGAGCCATAATACTGATCACCTTGACTCGCACACGTAGGGTAGGGAAGCGGGCAAACTGACCACGCGTGCTTCTGTAGGTTTTGTGTTCACATGTTGTCGTTCACATGTTGTCACACTAAGCCATAATACTGATCACCTTGACTCGCACACGTAGAGTAGGGAAGCGGGCAAACTGACCACGCGTGCTTCTGTAGGTTTTGTGTTCACATGTTGTCACACTAAGCCATAATACTGATCACCTTGACTCGCACACGTAGAGTAGGGAAGCGGGCAAACTGACCACGCGTGCTTCTGTAGGTTTTGTGTTCACATGTTGTTCGTTCACATGTTGTCACACTAAGCCATAATACTGATCACCTTGACTCGCACACGTAGGGTAGGGAAGCGAGCAATCTGACCACGCGTGCTTCTGCAGATTTTGTGTTCACATGTTGTCACACTAAGCCATAATACTGATCACCTTGACTCGCACAAGGAAGGTAGGGAAGCGGGCAATCTGACCACGCGTGCTTCTGTAGGTTTTTGTGTTCACAGGTTGTCACACTAAGCCATAATACTGATCACCTTGACTCGCACACGTAAGGTAGGGAAGGGGAAGCGGCAATCTGACCACGCGTGCTTCTGTAGGTTTTGTGTTAACATGTTGTCGTTCACATGTTGTCACACTAAGCCATAATACTGATCACCTTGACTCGCACACGTAGGGTAGGAAAAGCGGGCAATCTGACCCCACTCATATTTCTCAAGGATTGTACCCCAAAATAATTGCATCTGCTCAGTGTTATCATGCATAATTACAATATTGTGTGTTATTAGCATCAACATTGTACTTTTATGACACAACCAGTGAGTCGTTGTTTTGACATTGCTACCATGGAGAACCAACTTCAGATCACTCAAACAAGACACATATGCGTTAATTATCATCTACCAGGTGAACATTTGAGTTGCTCTTACAGTTTAAAGCAAATCATGCGCCTAGACCTTATCTTCAACCGATCTAGCGTTATTTCTTCGACTAAGCAAACAGGAGGATGCCATCAACAAAATCCAATTGCCCGCTATGTGACTTTAGAGTCTATGAGCTTATATTTCAATCTCATATATGTAATCTTAGGTCAAAGCGCTCAAGACAGCTTCCACAACTAAGCAAAACAAGGCTCTAACGATAATGGTGGAGCTTATAAAATAGACCATACTATAATATAAAACTACGAACTATCACAATCCACTTACATCTCTAGATTGTTCCACTCATAAAGATTCTCATCTAGTCTCCATTCTTATTTCACTCTCCTCAAGCAAGAGGTCATATGAAGGTTTTACTCCGTTTGGGGTGGAGGGGAGCAGAACTTGATAGAAGTTGTGTTGTCTAATGCTTTCTTGGCGTTTAAAGATTCAAAGTGTATCTGACAAAATTTTCTGTTTTCCTGACAAGGTACCACTTACATTTTACCCGGTCACCATCAAAACAACGCCAGCAAAATCAATTACGTTCCAATCGTGAATGCACTTACACGGATATATCTGACGATCGATGATGTGATGTTAGATTGTAAATTGAGCGGGTACATAGGGCCAGACATGTGTCGGTACATGATTTTATTGTTGGCCAACAAATTAACCTTTGTTGTAACTATAATTTGCAGAGAGCTTCATAGTTAGATGATTGTTCCTGTCTCTGAACACATAATTTTCTTCGCAGCTTTGCTCATATGTTTCCTTCATACCTGTTGTCCTCCTGTGTCGGCCTGCTCCTTCCTGTGCATATTCAACGTCTTATTTTATGGATTACTAAGAGAATACCACTCCCTAGGCTAACGCGCCACTCCTGAGGTAAACGGGCTGGATCTGAGTCAGTAAATTGATTACACAATTACATTCTTCAAATATTTCGACCTCAATGTGATCTCAGTCAATAGATGTTAAACCGAAACTGCCAATAATACTTATTCACCTTTACAGTCCCATTTCAAGGGTGGAGCTTTATAATGATTATCCAAGCAAAGTGTAGGGAATATAGGCCATTTTTGGACGTCCTACATTTTGACATTCATCTAAATGTGGCACATCCTTGACAGCTAGCTAACTTTCATAATTTGTTTTTGCCCTGAAATGTTTTTTATAATACCCTTTTTTCTGTATTCCAGTTATGTGTACCTGACACTAATCGAGCTATCTATATATTTGGCATATCTGTCTAACACCCAAAGGCCTTAGTCTACATTAGTGAAACAAAATTTTAATATATACACGAGTGAGTCCAACTCATTAGTGTTTTGTATAGTTAAATATATTGTATAGTATATACAAAAGCTGTCAAAAAATCGTTATTTTATGGGTTTTAGGCTTTTGTGATTAAGTCAAAGAAACATATATATTCCATATTAAATGTGTAATTAATGTCAGTATATTTTTAAATTCAAATGTTAAACTGAAACCCATGTAGATAAAATAGCTTTAGGTACATTATGAAAAACGAAACTGTCACGTTTTTACTAAAGACGCAACTTTTACTCACTATATATTTCATTAATATAATTTATATATTTTTACACATGTTTGGTATCAATCGAAATCTGTTACATTCAAGATGTGCCTTTTGTGGATTGTAAATACTTCCGGCTACAGGGCTCTGCCCATCGGGGTTACAAAGTTCCAATGTTAATCATATGAGAATATTTTTGATTAATTTAATAAAACAGCTGATTACTAAAACATACGTCTTGCTCAGGCAAGTTATTGTCGACTAGCCAACCTAATATCAGAAGATTTGCTGTAATATTCACTATACGATTGTTGCAAGGCTAGGTTGTGTAAATAAAGTGTGGTAAATACATTTTTGTTTAATTAACTTATGCCTGAGGTATATTGTTTAAACTTCACACGAGTGTAGAAGATTACTTTTTGCAACAAAACTAGCATTATAATTATTAATTGAGATCACCTTACATTATTAATAAACAATAAAGCCAACGTCTAGGCTTGCATTGATTTGTCTTATAACCAATTTATCAACTTTCGCCAATTCCAATTTCTATACGACGGTTTACACTCGTATGCAATAATAATAAAACAACACAAACAACCGTATGCTAACGTTGTAATATATAAATTATATGTAAGTATAAACGGGGTAAGTGCTTTTCGTACTTCAATGTTCATTGCAATTATATATAACATTTATATATAACCAAATTTAAAACAGTAAGTGAATTTTTGACATGTGTATAATTCAGTGTGATGAGGAACATCGAAAGAGCAATTACAGGAGGTGACGCTATGTAATGTTGTGTAAAAGGGGTAGTGATAGTTGTCTTCAGGCGGGAGTGAGGAGTTATAAAAGTCTTGGTATACTAAATATTGGAATCCAAAATAAACAGTATAAACTAAAAATATTCAACTGCATGGATCCCGAACAATATAAACCCATTTTAGTCGAGGTTCTTGGGTTTGGTTGGGTTCTCGAACGTTGAATTCATTACAGTATAACGTTCTACGAATTTGTTTTTAATTTTTCATTAACTTGTTTGTTATACAAGGATATAAAATTAAATGGAATTGGAACCAGATAAACTTAGATCAAGTAAGTAAACTATATACATGAATAAATACATGGACTTTAAGCAAAGTTTAGAGATTTTTATAGAGGTGCTGAGTTACATTCTCTATCATTCACAGGACGTAATGGTGGCCGGACAGTGTACGAATATCTTAGACAGTGTTAACATGAGCGTCAAATAAGGTTAAAGTGAGGAAGTTCAAGGTAATCCAAAGAATGTAAAAGTGTCAACCTCTTCACGGAAATCCCGGGTTAGAATCTTGAACAAGTCACTGTATACTTTTCATTTGGTCTTAGATAAGTAATTCTAAGACCAAATTAAAGGATACAGAGTGACCAATTTCATTTGTAAGACTATGAAGTCTGGAATGCATAGAACAGTTTTAATTGTATTGTTATCTGCAGAAGACTGTTGCATAAATCTTGTTTGAAGAGAAGGACAGACGGACCTCTCTCTGATCAGCTAACAGTTCCTAAAGTGACCGTCAGGACAACATTGAAACCCGTGCTGTCAGCAAGAGTAACACAGTGTCAGTTAGAGAGACTTTGTATTAGTAGGTTGTATTGTGTTAGTAGGATGTTACGAAGTCCTGTAGAGTGCATCCAGTACAAATTAGACGATGTATAGTATAATTAGACAAAATTGACAGTTACAGTGCACTGATAAGTTACAAATAGCAAAAGCTAGTTTTTGTTCACAAAATCATGCTATCGAATTTTATACTATTAGCGGAGTTGGCTGGAACACGGCCGTTATATTAATTGACCAATTAAGTCCCTCCAGCCGGCGCGGCCATCACTCCAGTGGAGGTCTCCAGTCTCCAGTTCCAGCTCCAGTCTCAGCCTGCTGACGTTCATTATACTCGTCAGTAATTATAGTGGACGCTCATTATACTAAAAGTACGTTTTGACGAGTGCCTACTAGTAGCCTCGGATAAGGCAGTGCTGACGGAAGAATGTCGTCAGTCACTTTGAGCCGCATGCCGGTGATATCCCGCTTATATGGAGTGTCTACTGCTGCAGCTTGCACTCTGTCCCACTAGATCATCCGACATTATGTTACTATCCGCTTATTAGTTAGCTACCTTGTTTATCTAGTAAAATGCCTTGGCTTTTACAAAAGTAAATTTTCCAACGGCTATCCATATCATATAGAGCAGCATGACATACCGCAGAGTTCTTTACTATGTTCGGCGATTTCTTTTACGTTACGTTTTTTCAAACGTTTGTGTATCGGGAAGATCAAATATTTAATTGGCTGAGCGTTAGCGAAGCCTATCACTCGCGGGCTTGAAAAAGTTTATTTCTAGTTCAAACAACCTGGTGTATACACTAGGAATTTTTCAGGAACCTTCATTTATATACAGGGTGAATATAAAGTCAGGACCCCCCCTCTACTTTTTTCTATAGGTAATATAAGGAGATATCCTTTGGGTAGTGGTGCAATATGGAAAGGAAGTTTCATTTTATGATATTGAAAATTTTTTGTGTCCCCCAAAAATGCGAAATTTTGGGGACAACCCAAAAATTTCAAAGTAAACCCCTATCAAGTGACCCCTCATTTTAAAGAGCATGAAAAAACTTAAATAGTGGTGAAAACCAGAGATCGCTATCTCTTTTCCAACAACATAGCCAATAAAAATTGTAATTAAGTCTTTACACCTAAATTTATTTTGTTTGGGTACAGTTTCCGTCAGCGTGGAAACAGGTTTATTGGTTGTTTGTGTTCTCAATGAGTGAGGCATGTAATGGACGAAGAATCCAATGTTGGAAAGTATACTGATAAGGAGTTTATTGTCAACGAGTGACTGGGCTTTCCCGGTTCGAAGTACAGTTAGTACAAACTAGTCCATTCTTTGTTTCAATCTTGTGAGAACAGGTCATACTTTGACAGTAGTTATTATCTTAGTGGATCATTATTATCCAGTGGTATGGTGTGGTTACTGTTCCGTGAAGTATTTTGAGAAGTTTTTATGTGTTTTAGTGTTATTACAATAATTTATTTAGATGCACTTTCGCATTGTAAGTTTTAAATAATATTATCTAATTAATACTGATTACGAGTAAAAATGGCACGTAGTCACAAAGATAAAGTAGAAATGATATTTACTCTCGGGGCTTCGAATGAAAATTATCATGAGGCAGAAAGGCGGTTTAATTTGGCACATCCTGATGGACCTATGACAAGGAAATACTTAAGAACTTTAGTAAATAAGTGCCGAGAATTTGGTTCCATCAAAGATGCCCCACGCTCAGGTCGGCCCCCTTTAGGCGGTGACAAACTGTTTGAAATTGTTGCACAATTTGTTGAAGATCCGCAGCAGTCCACCAGATTAGTAGCAAATCTTTGGGATGTTTCCCAAATGTCTGTGGTAAAGTTACTGAAAAAAAAATAAATGTCACGCTTATAAAATTAAGCTTATCCATGAGTTAAACGAAGACGATCCAGACCGTCGTCTAAAATTTTGTGAAGAAATGGAAGCACTGATTTCTGCTCATCATCCATTTTTTGTTCGAAACGTTGTGTTTAGTGATGAATGCAGTTTTTTTCGTCAATGGAGATGTAAACAAACACAACTGCAGGTACTGGGACACAGAAAATCCCCATGTTTTCCGTGAATCTCGCACCCAGTACCCAGAAAAAGTTAACGTGTGGGCCGGGATTTTTGGGAATCACATTATAGGATCATTTTTATTAATGGGAATCTCAATGGTCAACTGTATTTGGAAATGTTACAAGAATCAATTTTTCCTGCAATAAATACTGTTATTAGGGAGAATCAACATGAATTTGAAGAAAAAATCGTTCATTTCCAGCAAGATGGTGCCCCACCACATTATCATCGTGCTGTACGACATTTCTTGGGAACTCAGCTACGTGGTCAGTGGATTGGTAGGCGTGGTGTAATAGAATGGCCTGCACGGTCTCCGGACCTTACACCCATGGACTTTTTTTCTATGGGGTCACATAAAATCCATAATTTACAAAACACCAGTGGCAAACCTTGAAGATTTAAGAAACAGGATTATTGATTCTTGCAACCAAATACCACCTCAGACTTTCCAAAACGTCAGAGAGGCATTCACCCTATGCTTGTCTCACTGCCAAATATTAGGAGGGCTTCAGTTTGAACACATGATTTGACTTCGTGACGTGGTGAGTTATTAAAATTGTTCTGATAATACTGGCTATTATTTCGGATTAGGAAAGAGATAGCGATCTTTGGTTTTCACCACTATTTAGGTTTTTTCATGCTCTTTAAAATGAGGGGTCACTTGATAGGGGTTTACATTTGAAATTTTTGGGTTGCCCCACATCATAAAATGAAACTTCCTTTCCATATTGCACCACTACCCAAAGGATATCTCCTTATATTACCTATAGAAAAAAGTAGAGGGGGGGGTCCTGACTTTATATTCACCCTGTATAGGCAACACTGGTTTCGATGATAGTGCATGCAACTCTATAGGATTTGGCTGAGCTTGAGCGAATAGTTTTACATTGGCCTTTATAAGTAGCCGTGACTGCAACGGGAAAATATCACAGACTGATTCGCAGACTGGGATATTGCGGGATACGAGAAGTGTCAGTCTTGTGGCTTGAATCGTATCTCAGTAATAGAACACAGTTTGTACAAACCCGTGAAAATCCGTGTTTGTCCCATTTCCTTTGCAGCCAGCCGTCTCAGATAAAACAGTCCTACAGTGATGCTGGAGGAGACTGAGATCGAATAAGTCTACTCGACTAAATTCCTTTGAATACACATTGATCGAGGGTTGACATGGAATAGTCAAGTTGACATCGTTTTCAAAATTATCCTCAGGCATTTATGTTTTGAGGCAGTTATCTAAACGCTGCCCAACCCAGTTACTGATGACGGCGTATTATGGATTGATATACCCTCACCTGCCATACGGAGTGGGGAGTGGTCTTGTGGGGAGGTTGTGCAAACACACATTCCTCTATAGTGTTTACACTCCAGAAAAAAGCCGATGAACAATTGTAAAACTTCAATGAATCTAAAACTGTTGACATTGCCCTGAGAGACGTTTCTGCTTTTCAGATCAAAATACGATTACATTAGAGGTAGTGACTACACTCGCAAGAGATCAGAGGCAGGAACAACTACCAAACTAGGAGACACAGGACGGGTAGTACATGAACGTTTGCCTTCTCAGGCAGGAGCTCAGTTAGTCAACAAACTGCCAAATTTTATTAAAAGTGCCGCAATGGCATTTAAAAACTCGTCTGAACCCCGCATTGCTCTCAGAAGCTTTTTACAGTACAGACGAGTTCATAGCACATGCACATGTATGCATGAAAAGAACGTAGATATCATAAATGAATTCAAATTGTAGACAATTTTCTTTTCTTCCTTGACAATAGCTGTAACATGTACATGTTCAAAAGCAATAGTTTATTATTATTATTATTATTATTGTTATTATTATAGACAGAATGTGATCTATGATGGTGCATGTCAAACCATCACCTCAGCCTATCACTCAGTAGGCTAACACAATTTCTCTTTCGTCAGCTAGAAGGATGTAAATAAAATTCTTTTGTATAATTTTCTGTCAGTCTATCAGATATCCGCAGGAAATCTCGAGAGTGAAATAAGTTCTATAAGTCTATACTTAGAATTGTGCATACAACCTCAGCAAAGTATGTTACGCGACTTGTGGTGTAGCATTAACTCTTACTTTGTCTATAATGAGTATAAGTCTCAGACAAGCGTATGAGAGCAATGCAAGTAGTATTTGAGTGATTAAGTTGCCCTTTAACCTGGCATAGACAGTTCAGAGTTGAACAGGCGGCACATTAGTGCAGATACTTATCAGATAATTGAACCTGGCGTGGCCACTTACGTCATCCGCAATACAAAGAGCATCATGCAAGTTGTGGTTATTGACTGCATAATGTGGCTTAAGAATTGATTCACTTTCTTTGTTTGCATTTTTAAAACTGTTTTGAACTTGTAAGAAGGCAGAGTTATTACAAAATAGTTATGTGTGGACCAACACAATATTGATTACAATACCAACTAGAATCTGCCTGTTATTATTAACTAACTGGAAGTTTTCTTATATAATACAACTAGCGATGGAGTTCTGGATCTGAGTGAAATAGTGTGGCAGAGTAGTTTAAGGAATTACGTACTAGTACCGATGGTTCGTGATTTATTACTAAGACTTCACCATTTGATGAAAATCACTCATTTCATCTGTACACCGTTGCTGTAAAACCATTCAATATAAAAAAACTAGTATTTTTCTATTAGTTTCACCACCGTTGTGACCAACTTATAAACTAGTTAGCTTTAGGTTTCCTGTCTTGTGAAATGTTAGGTTACATAGATCCAGCGACCCAAATAGATTGATGACATCTGATCATAATCGAGATCTAATGGTCGACTAGACAAGGGCCAGATATCAGTGTCAGTGTCAGTGTATCCCGATGTCGAGATTGATGGTCGGGTCGATTGCTCTCGGCTTATTCACCAGTAGATCGGACCGTGCCTAATTAATTTGCTATCCATCTCTACTCATGCCTCCCCGCCTTCGCCGCTGTCAGTCAGTCAGCTAATTAACTCTGAGGTCTGACAAGCTCCGAAATCCAGATCGGCATCTTCTTATGTGTCCACTGAGTCTGTTGGACACCGGCGTTGTTGACTTGACAAACAGACAGAAGCGAACAGTCATCGTCCTGTGAGTGAACCTACACGTGACTGTTATTGTTAATGAGATGATCTGAAGGACCTAACAAACATAAAGTGTCAGACCCCACGCGAAACACTTCTAACACTTCTAGGTGTGTTCTGTGCTATAGGAAACGTGAACTCCTTGTGTCTGTACTGCTTGTCTGAATATTTTGTCTGTATAATATAGTCTGAGTGCTATTGAAACATTACTCTTTTTTTGTTCACACTTGCGTGACCCCTAGCTTCGAATAAGTGTGTCTTTGAAAAAGAAAATATCGAACAAATTATGTTGAATTTTGACACAGAATACAGCCTTATGACCTCAGAATTGTCACCATTATATGACTAAATGGACTCACACCATACTCTCACTTACTATTTATTATTTGCCGCGTCTGACTTGTCGCTATCACGACAACTCATAAAATGCAATGTCGTTGTTTGGTCTAATTTTTATATCACATCTTAAATTTTTATAATCTCAGAAAAGATATGCTTAGAGACAGTTTCATGTTCAATAGTTGCCGAAATATCGCTGTGATAAAAATGTGCTAGTCAATGAGCTATACATTTCGGACATCACATACTATTCAAACTCAGGCCTGATTTCTTTAATCTTATTGAAAACCTATAAATAATTTGTTTAAAAAAATGTAAGTGTCACTTTAGTCTAAAAAAACCTTTTGTCAAAAGCATCATTAATTAAGTATATTAAGTTAAACGTTTTAAATTAGACCAAAATATCGTAAATTTCGGAATTTTCGAATTTATATTACAAACAATTAAATATTAATGAGTAATTGCTGATTGACTGCAGTTATAATCCATTCGTAATTAGAAAGAATGGGCTGCGACACTTGTACGAGGTCTGTTGTAATTAAAGGCATCCGAGGAGAGGCCTCTGGGTCAAATTTGGCGAGGGAATGCTTGTTAGGAAATACCTCGGAACACAAAGGAGCCGCATTCTCAGGTCGGCATGCAGGACATGAGAGCGGCAATGGGACTCCGCAGGGCGCTGTGCTGCGCTGTTGGGTGCTGAGTTTCATGGTCGTGAACTCGGATTGCGTTAGCTGCCGGTCGCGGAGAGTCGACTCGACGAGACGTGACGGCCGAAGAGTGGATTATTATCCATGATCAGCTAAGTTTGGGGGGGGGGAGCTTCCGCAAGGCGTGGAAGATTCTAGCTCTATACGTCTTTAATAGCGTTGGTCTGAAACAGCGACGCAATTATTTTTTCTTGTGGGAAGGGTGGTTGTCGCTGGCAGTAGTAGCCAGTGGTGGAAACTGTACTGCAACATCGGGACATAACCTGGATAAATTACAGTGCTAAACAATATTTCTGCTATTATAAACACCTCACATTCCGACTTTCATATCGCCTCACATACATGGTATGGTCGTCCATGAGGATAGTTAAGGTATAAACCAATCAGAAGGTACGTACAAATCTTAACCACTTTTTAAAAGAAAAAATTGTATCATATAATCTTTTTTGTATAGCAAATTCATTTTAATAAAGTATATTCGTTTGAAGTCATTGTTTCGGGTTTGACATGCTAAAATTAAAAACGTGATATCTCGTAGTTCTGACGGAAGATATTTTTCAAACCCGGGGATTATAGAACTTTATCTTCTCTCCACATAGAGTTCTATTTTTAACTTTTTATATCTACCTGTGGTTATCTATTGCTCACGACGCTAATTTCCAGCGGGGTTTTTCTCTGTTTTTCCTCTTTCCATTATCCAGACTTATTCACTTCTTTCGACCGTTCCAGTAAATGGCTCGCTGTCAGTCCCGTCCAGCACGTGTGAGGGCTAATGTGAGCTTTGCTCTACCAAGATATACGCCGTGTATTTCATTGCCTCAGAAGTCAAGGAGTGTGAGGTGAGCAGTCCAAGTTGGAGACTTTCGTGAGAGCTCGATTTGTGCGCGAATTCTCATCTCGGTTAAAATTCAGACGTGGAGAATCTGCAATAGGATTTGTTTCCCCCCCCCCCCCCACCCCCCCCCCCCCCCACCCCCCCCCCCCCCCACCCCCCCCCCCCCCCACCCCCCCCCCCCCCCACCCCCCCCCCCCCCCACCCCACCATTCATAATAACTTTTTAAGGGGATTCTGCATCTAGAAATGGCAAAAAAATGACAAAAATTTGAAAAAAAATATTTATACATATTCTTGTTCTCTGTTTAATTCTGAACCAGAAAAACATAACTTTATGACTAAAAAAATAATATTTTATCTCATAATATTTTATTTTATTCGGCCATGTCCTGAGTGTGAACTCGACATTTTCTGGTTTCAAAGAAAACTTTACATGTAATAAGCATTATTGTTTACTCTTTGTTTCTATAGTTATTTATCTTTGTTTGTTTGTCTTTCTGGCTAGCTTGTATGTTTAGTTAGCTAACAACTGTTTGCTCAAACAGCTGATCAAATGTATTTGAGTCATATGGTAGCATAATCACAAACAAACATTCACAAAATATTCTGTTTTGTTTACAATTGTAAATTGTGCAGTTTCTTGTGTTTTTAGTGTCTACAATAAGTGAATAGTTTAGGTCAAATATGGGTCGAAAAAAGAACATCCAAAAAGAGACTAAGTGATAGAAATAGACAAGCGATTTCGCTAAGATGGAAAGATACAAGTGACAATGGAAATAGAGCTCCAGTTGAGCCTAGGCCTAACCTACAAACTTGTGATCCACAACCTAGTGTTAGTATGCAACATGTTACAAATGCACCATTTGTCCAACAACAAGTAAGTGAAGAGACTGTGGAAAATGTAAGTAGGCCTACTGGATTTGCATTATATTCTAGTTATAATGAGATAATTCCAGAAAAAAAACGAATCATCAGAATACATTTTAGTCGAAACCAAGAAGCTTGAAAGTTTTATAGGCTCTTTTTCCTTGTAAAAAATGTGTTTTTTTCTGAGAGGTCAAAAGTAATAACCAAATGCATAAAAGGTTTTTTGCTGTTTACCCTGAATGTAAAAATGTGATGACTGTGATTATGAGACTAGCTTTTGTACGTCCCAGTCGACGAATACAAACGACACTCCGAGAGGTTCTTATGACGTAAACCGCAGAGTAGTCAAAGCAATTGCTTCTATTGGCAAAGGGCATAGGGCTTTAGATATGTTTTGTATGTCCTTGAACATGAGTCCAATGAATTATAGAACGTTTCAAAAACATATAAGTAGCCTACACGCTTCTTCAAAAACAGAAATGGAACATGTTTTGGAATTAGCCCGAATTCGGAAGTAAAAAAGTGTTATGGCACTTTAGATGCTGACAATGAGGTGTTTGACATAACTGTGAGTTATGACGGATCATGGGCAGAAACGTGGTTTTCACATCCAAATATGGGATTGGTTGTTGTAATTGAAATTTTGACAGGTCTTGTTATAGATTTTGAAGTGATATCCAAATTTTGTAACATATGTGAGGTAGCAAAACGAAAAATTAGCAACCCTGAGCATTTTCAGACTTGGTACAACAATCACAAAGGTGTATGTAACCAAAACTATGTAGGTTTCATCACCAGGAATGGAGGTGGAGGCAGCAGAAAGATTGTGGTGCGGGCGTTCGGAAAAGCATTGGATTTAGATATACAACCATGTTGTCGGGATGGCGATGCAAAAACAATTGCACATCTAAATGATTTGCAATATTTATGGTGACAAACAGATTGAAAAAGTGGAGTGCCTCAATCATGTTGCAAAGAGGTTAGGCACTGGATTGAGAAAACTAGTAAAGGATCGTTCAAAATCAAAAAACCCAGTTGGAGGTCGATCTCGAGGTCCACCTAAGTGAACCAGTTATACAAAAACTAACAAGGTATTACCACAATGGTATACATAAAAACCTTGGTAATGTAACCAAAATGAAAGAGGCAATATATGCCACTCTCTTTCACTGTAAATCCACTGATGAGTCACCACATCATAAGTTATGTCCGCTAGGGAAGGAATCTTGGTGTTTTTAACCAAAGAGCCATTGCTGATGGAAGATCTCCTGAACCACATGCATTGAAAATCAAAACACCTCTCTCTCCTAATGTAGTGAAAGAAATGCTTCCTTTATATGAGAGGCTCTCCACCGAAACTTTGTTGACTAGGTGTTTAGCCGGTCGGACTCAAAATGCCAATGAGGCGCTCCACAATGTTATTTGGTCAAAGTGCCCCAAAACTGTTTACACATCTAAAACAAAACTTGAACTGGGTATTTTTGAAGCCATCAGCATTTACAACACAGGCTATATGAAAACTTGTTCAAGCTATCAGATCAAGAGGCTGCAGGTATTAGTCCTGGGAGGCACAGTTATAGGATAGCTAAGCGCTTTGATAAAAGCAGGCTAACGACTATCAAAAAGGCGCAAAGAGTTACAGATTGGAGAATATAGGAGGAGACTGAAAGTGGCAACAGATAGCAGAAGAAGAAAGACTAAGAGCAACAGAAGGGCTGGTGTATGGTGCAGGAGAATTCTAGGTCTAAAAACCTAGTAGGCTACATTGGCTGTAAAGATCTGAATGCTGGAACCACTACTTGATACGGTAGGTCTAATTTTTTTTTTTTTTTTTTTAAGACTTCAAAACTTAGATTTTGGACCAACAAAAATATTTATGGATACTATTCTAATAGGCCTATGTAAAATAACAAATTAATGTAATATTATGTTATATAAAATTGTTGTATTAATATAAACTTGTAGATTACATTGAAGAAATGAAACTATTTTAGTTTATCGCGATTTTCCGAAAGTTAGGTTTCTTTGAATAAAAATTGATATTGCTTGAGAACCATAATACATAGAGAGCTGAAATTTTTTCCAGGTATTATTCATATCATGTCTAAAATTCCTATGTATTTTCATAACTCTACAGCTTACCTAACCTATTTTTTTTAATTATAACAAATAAAATAAAATGAGAAAATATTTTTTTTAATTTTTAAAAGCCCATGGAATTTTAATCTATTGGGGTATGACAATGAAAATACATAGGAATGTAGTAGCTGTCAATAGCATCAAAATAAAATAAACAGGATAACAATTTGATTGTCCATTCAGCTATGGAATATCAATTTTAAAAATTAACGTTTTTTACAAAATAAAAACGAGTATTTATTTTATTGTATCCAGGTAAAATTAAAATATGACACCAAAGGTATTTACATATTAGTTTTTACATGTAGGGAATTGAAAAAATACATCAAAATAATAAAATGTTAGTAAATATAAAAAAACACCCATCTAGATGCAGAATCCCCTTAAGAAAGACAAAAAAATTATAAATATTTATTGCTTTATGTATGCTGCTAATTCATGTTTTTTATATTTTAACTTAGTGTAAAATAAAATATTTGTCTTAAAAATAGAAGGTTGCTAACAATTTTTTCAATGAATAAGCATTTAAAGTATTGACAAGACCACTTTTGGAAATCGCTCATAGATGAGATCTGTTCTGGAAATTGCCCTCATCAATAAGATCAGTTATGTAAATTGCCCTCAAGGATAAGATCAGTTCTGAAAATTGACTTTATGAAAAGATTAGGTTTGTAACTGCAGCTAAAATTAAGCTTAAAAGAAATTTCAGAGATTAAAAATAAATAAATTCAAAACCCATATAAAAATGTTATTGATTTTGTCAATAAAGTCACATTGTTTCAATTATTCATTCAATTGTTTCATTATTATGTTCTCAAAACTTTCATCGTTTTACATGTTCTGCTACGGAATTTCTTCTTCATTTTCTGGGTGATCACTTAAATTGTGTTTTGCTATCCTTTTACAAAATTTTTTGTTAGTAATTTGCATCTTTGTCTTTATTAAGGTACTTTGTGCAACAATGTCTGTGCACATTATGTCATGAGACTGTATTTTTTAGTACCCTTAAAAACACACAGAACAGGGTGATAGATTGTTTCATCTCTTAGTTTAATATACCACAGTTAAATCTAAAATCAGAAATCCTTTTTGATGGAAGAAATTTAAAATTCCAAATACCAGGTTTTAGAAAAGTTATTTCAGTTACTGTCTACCAAACGTACACTGGACAGTCTGGTAATGACAGATTAACAACTGTACTGTGCTGAGAAAATATGTTAAAATATTCTTGAGGCTGTATGATTGTTTCTTTATTTTCATGTCTTTTTCAATGATACCAAAGACTCGGTCTGGAGGCATGTAAGAATGGAGAACATAAATTGAGGAATACCTTTACCTAGTGCAGCAATTACAGTAAAATCAGATTGATCCTTAATATTTCATTTGTATAAACCAAAAGATTAAAAACAATTTTTTTTTAATCAATAACCAAACTTCAGTTCAGTGAATAGGTAAAGCTACAATATTTACCATTGTTTGTTTTGGTTGTACTGCTTTTGAGTTGATATTAAGTGCACAGGGTTGCCAACATATGAAAGCATAAAATCTAATACTCTTTCAGAGTATACATTTATCTGTTTAATATACAATAATGAGAAAATCTTCATGTAACAAATGACACGGGCATTGGATTATGCCTGTTATGGTACCAACTAATTAGGCAAGTTTTGGAACTGACAAATGGGTGGCTAAGATCGATTCTGGAAATCACTTGAAATTAAAGTTAGTATTTTATGTTTGATAAGGATTTTTTCTGGAATATTCTGACTGTTGCTAAGGATTAGGTTGCTATATATACACAGAGTAATATAAACACAAAAATAAATGTTCTTATTTTGTTTTTCATGTGATCTATATGCACTACCTAACACATCTGTGTATCAAACACATTTCCTAGATAGTTATATGAATTGACATTGCATATATTATCACAACTGCAATTAATTAAGTGTGCCTAATTCAATTTCAATTTTATATAGATAAGGTCAGTTTTTTGGTACTATATGACTGGATTAATAGATTCCTTCAGTTGCCATATTGTTAGTGCTAAAATAGGAGAACTAAGTACAAGTTAACACAATTAGAAATTAATTCACAAGTATTTTGCTCAATTTATGCCTCATCATGACTCCATTTACTATTAATTTACAAAGGCTCTAAGTATTTTGTCCTGAGTAACTAAAGTAGGTAACAACTTTTTATTATAAAATTATCAACAACAGTAACATAAAATAAGGATGAATTAATTTGTATTACACTTTTAGAATATAGTATCAGTCTATATGTCAACTTGTTTCTATATAATATTTGTGTTACATTTAATTTTTCAGAAACATTCAGTTTAATTTACATTTTTTTACATACAGTAACTGTTCTTTTTTTTAATATTGAGTTCATTTTAAATTGATTGCAACTTTGTTTATAAACATTATTAAAATTTCAGTTCTTGTGTTTAGTGCTATTTATTATTATTAATTCTGTTTCAATATTTAATTCAATTTAACCTTTTGTATTAAACTCATTCAGTCCAATAAATCTTAAACAAATTAGGGATCCATTATTAGAAGAAGGAATGTATCTGATCAGTACAATGTTATAATCAAACCAATAACTCTTAGAGGTGTATTAATCTGTTCCAGTTGTGGATTGGTTTCAGCTAACAGTTCCGTTGCAACGGAACACCAATTTACTTTGTTACATATCGACCCGTTGCACATAAGAGGTTTATTTCATTGCATTAAGTGACAAAGTTAAAGGATGCCGTGAGGGTACTAGTAGAAACAACCCACTTCTAACGTTGCATTGGTTGTATTGTCACAATAGTTCCAGTAAAACCTTTTATTTTTTGTTGCTGTTGTTCCGTAACTGAAACAGTTACAGAGCGTTGTGACATAGCATTTCCAATTGCAATGATCCACTCTAAGGACTCTTAAATAACTAGTCTGATAAGTTAACCAATGAGCCAACTCAAGAGCCAGTACACAATATATTAAATCAAATGTTTACATAATATTTTATTCATTATTATGATATTAAGAAATAATAATTTTTATGAGATTTACTTTAATCTTAAGTTAGCCTTTCTCATAATTAGTGAAATTGGTAATTCCTGATCATTTTTATTGAAGGGAACCAAGTTAAAAAGTTGTAGTTCCAAGTGTATTTAATATTTTAGCATATCTGGAGGTGAGCTGTTCGAGCGTGTCGTGGCCGACGACTTCACGTTGACAGAGCGAGATTGTATCCTATTTCTGAGGCAGATTTGTGAGGGAGTGAGCTACATGCACCAGAGTCATGTCGTGCACTTGGACCTCAAGGTGGGCTTTGAAACATAGATGGTGGTACGATTGTATTGATAACAGTACTTGATTTATCTTGATTCATGATTATATCTCTCATGTGTATGATTGTATTCACTAAACATAATCATTCATTAGCAAGACTATCACTGATACAAAATGTAACCACATTTGTTATAAAATGTTACAATTGTATCTTAAAGTATATTTAATAAATTTTCATTTTTGTTGATTTTTTTGTTAAAGTTCCATTTTAAGTATAGTGTGTATATTTTTGTATTAATAGTTTAAATAAAACACTTGTACAACAAAAATCTATTTATATAAAGAATTATTTATCTTATAACTGTATTGTACCAACTTCCACTTGGAAATATGTGATGGGATATTTTAATATCAAAACTGGTTTAAAGTGATATTAATAAACAACTTTTTATTTATAATAGTATTCTACCTTGAAGTCATGGAATTTTAGACATTTGTTCTTAGTCAAATTTATTTCAAGAACAATTTATGAACATGATTTTACACTTTATGATAATACACACAAACATACATACATTTTAATACATTAATCGTTTTTCATTCTTATGCACTAGTATAACTGTTCATAGGCTACCCATTTGTTTCACAGACCATAACAAAACGTACATTATGTAGGTAACATAACAACGAACAAACAAACATTCTAGAATGAGAGGTAAGAGCCAATTTGTACTTTATAAGAACAAAGCTTAGTTTTTGTGAAATTGTTTCAAAATGTTCTCTAAGAAAGGAATTGACCATTAATCATACTAATTTTGTTGGGGTTAAATTAGTATGGTAACAAAAGAGCCAGATATATTAAATTATTATTTTAATATTTTTATCATTACACTTAAAACCGACCATCAGAGAAGTAAATAATAGTTTTATCAAGAGTTAACCAATGAGAAAGAGACCGAGTCACCATTTACAATATCTTTATCTTGTTTGGCTAAGGTTATTGTAACTATTATTTATGTGTTTATGGGTTTTAAGTGTTTCAAGTTAAAACGCATGACCTATGAAAAATGTATAATTTTGTGTATTTAAACCCTTTAATGATCTTCTTATTTCGACCCCTACCAAAGTGGATTTGACTAATTATGATTAATTTCTTTCTTAGAGGACAATTCCTCTATCAATTTCTCGAAAAACTAGGTTGTGTTTTTTATAAGTGCAAATTGGCACTTAATCTCTTTTCTGAACAAGTCAGGAGAATAGGTAAAGGTGAAGGTCTCCCAATACATTGTCATAAAAATATCACGCTTATTGGGATCCAAACAATACCCTGTCAAACTAGACATGACTTTGATAAGTGTTTATATTGATCTCAAATCAACCAGATATCCATGTTCACTATCCAGTTGGCACTATACTTGTATAGTTGAATAGTTTTCGAACAGTAAACGGAACTCATTGCTTTCATTAAAACGTATGTGAATTAAACTAGCCTGATATACAATTTCAGCAAAAAAATATTGGTAAAAATCTGAGTTAATCTTTCTTATTCAGCCAGAGAACATAATGTGCCACACAAGAACATCTCACAGAATCAAAATCATAGACTTTGGCCTGGCCCAGAAGTTAGAATCTGGCACTCCAGTGAGAGTACTATTTGGAACTCCAGAGTTCATCCCTCCAGAAATCATCAACTACGAGCCTATCGGTGTAGAGTCCGATATGTGGTCAGTTGGAGTCATCTGCTACGTATTGTGAGTACTTTTAATAATACCTTATCTTAACACTTTAAAGTTATGTCATCACCCAGCAGGAATCACTTCTGGCTGGTTTAAACCTTCCAGTTGAACCTACCACCACTAGGCACAGCAAAAACCGATATGTTACTTAAATCTGGGCAACCTTATGTATGTCCAAGAGCAGCACATCACTAACCACAAATGTCGAGATTCTGGGGTGCAAGAGTAATTCAATAAGTCTACTGCGGAGATGACTGTTGGAGTTGGTAGGATTCGTTCCCTAAGTATCAGAGGTTCTTACTAACCTCAACAAGGGCGTGCTACCCCTTACCTGCTATGACTGGAGAGGCTGGTTCAGAGCTGGCCTCCCCTTCTTCCGGGGGACATGACTTTGAGATTAGTGCCCTAATTCTTCCTCATGGATTTCAATAGGAGGCGGATTGGAAAATCATATTCCCTAACCTTACCCATCCTGAATATCCTGTCACTCCAGAAGCAGCACTAAGGTTCTTATAGATATAAGTGCAATTTATAAACTTCTTGTCTTACAAAAAAAAAGAAAAAGTTCTGTCACAATTTTGGCATCTAGTCTTAAAAATGTAAGTAAGGATTAACTCGTTTGACAGAGTAAGTTAGTTATGTAATATCCAAAAGGAGAGGTGATTAAACTAACCCATTTTGATTTTAAACTATTTTTTAAACATTATTAAAATATACCACAACATTTTTTTATCAGTGGCATCAATAATAACATAAAAATATAGTGATGTAGAGTACCATATTTAGAAGAGAGAGGAAACAAAACGAAACGTGTGTAACGCTGACAGTGCATTAAAAAGTGGTCCTGTTTTGTTACCACTAATTTTGCTATCTGCCTGAAGAAGAATCTCATTTTTACAATTTTTTACTTCAATAAAAAAATGTTTTTGTTTATTGGCTGAGCATTAGCAGAGCCTATTACTCATGGTGCTCGCAAATTTACATTTTTTCATATGTCTATCTGCATGATATCTCAAGAACAAAGTGATCTGTAGACTTGAAATTGTCAGTAAAGTTTTATTTCTATATATATATAACATCGAGTTCAATGATGGTACCATGTCACTGCATGTGCTTTAGCTAAAAATTAGTAAACATTTTTACAGTAGTCTTATAGGTAACCATGAAAACCATAGAATAAACAAACTTAATACAATCATATGTGACATAGTAACACACGTAGCTATAGATTTGAAATTTGACAAGCCTTAGCAAAGTCTGTTGTGCAACACATAGTGTGGCATACTTTTATTTAGTATAATTTACAGCACCATGGATTTAGCCATAAATTTACTAAATTGAGAAATTATAGTAAAATTTTAGAAATCACCAACTAAATTTTTTACTATTTTGTCAGAAAGTACTATCATCTTTTATGTCCCAGGTTATCTGGCCTCTCACCTTTCATGGGAGACAATGATGCAGAAACGTTTGCCAACATCACGAGAGCCGACTATGACTTTGATGATGAGGCTTTTGATGCCATCTCTCAAGATGCGAAGGACTTCATCAGTGCCCTTTTGATTAAAAGGAAAGAGTATGTATGAAATTACATGTTAATGTTTATTCTCTAACAACTTTATATTTAGAACAGAGTTTCTGTCACAAGTGCTATCTCTTGTATTATGTTATTTTTTATTAGTGCTATTACAGAAGATGCTGTAATTGTTATATAGTGGTGATTAATTTGTTATCAATAAAGATATCAAATCTATATGATTGATTATAGCAAAAGCTTGTATGGCTAATTAATAAATCTGAAATGATTTATACAATTGTGTTGAATTATTTAATGAATTAACTATTCAACATGCAATTGAAAAGTCCTTAATCAGCAGGCCATTGTTGTGTGTTTTGGATATTTACTTCAACAATATTTTTAATTCTGTATATATACTATAAACTATATATAATAATATTAATTTCCAGAAGAATCTGTAGCTAATTATCTTGCATAAAGCCTTTTATTTTATGACAAATATTTTCACTCTAGCCAAATATTTAAAAAGATTTTTTTGTTTTGTTTTTAAAAAAGTGGTAAGATTGTGTCCAAAAACAAAGTATGTGATAATATAATAATATTTTAAAACATTCTAAAATGTATGTGGTTTCATAAATTGTTTAGAGTTACAATATAAATATTTTATGGAAAATTATAATTTTTTTATTTATTTATGAAAATTCCCCAAAAACATTATTTTTACACTACGGATGTCTAAGTTATACCAGAATTTAGAACATAGAACGCACTATAAAATAAAAGTATGTGTCACTAAATCATTATTGCCTAAAATGAACTAAAATAATTACAACATGTAGGTAGCACATTAGCCTCGAGTACAGAGCTATATCTACGAATTACACTATGTCACAGATATTTTTTCATACTATCGAATTATTCATAAAAGACTGACTATGTAGTACTATATATTTCATCAAATAATGACCTTTTTAGTTTAAACAGAACAAAAATGATGGCAAGCGATTGTTTTATTTTTATTCATTGTTTTGTCACCAAGACATCTTATAGATACAGGGAAACAAAATGTACCACAAAAATCAGAAACTGTTTCAAGTTTTAGTGGCATATAAATCACAATGATAGTGTTGACATGTGCACTCTAACATAATCAAAATGGGCATGTGTGAGATCTATATTATTTAAGTAATCACCATTTGTAGGAGGAGTAATTCTAGCAGGTATTTAACATAATTTATCAATGTTGGTACAACCATTTATTATCAATAGCGTTGGATTAATGTAGCATACCAGTTGTTATACTTATACTACTTGTGAAATTCCACTTCTGGCTACTGTTTAGAGTTTTAATACTTGAAAATGTTTAATACTTCAAATATTGTATTTTACCTAGCCCTCCCATTGACAGTGTTAAAAACTGCTTGGTAACTTTTTTTAACAGAGTGCAAGTATATTTAAAAAATTCACAGAAAATGTTGTTTGTAACTTAAACAAAGTTAAATATATATGTATATACGCAGGTGTTCACAAAAGGGTATCACAAACTTCTGTAGCTGATAGTACTCAACAAATCAAACAAAAAATGTCATATAAACTTACCAACAAAGGTAAGTACTGGTACTACCTAGTTAGGTAGTTAGGTTGGTTATTACTTTTTCGAGAAATAATTTGTTTAGCACTAGCCGCCATTTTGTATAAAGAAATTATTATCTCTAAAACTAGCTAAGCTAAAGAAATCAAATTTTCCACATAGGATTAAATAGACATATGGAAAATGTATAAAAATAATTGTGTTATTTTCTTTAATATTAACAAAATTGCATCTGTTGAAAATTTAAAAGAAGTCAGATAACAAAAGCACCAGTATAATTATAAAAATGCACAAGAAACCATCTATTTAGCCATTTTCATACAATTCCAATGGTACCTTATGTTATGAAATCCGTCAACGCATAAGCAAGCATGCTCACTTTATACAAGGTGTGTTCAAAAAGTATCGCAAATTTTGTGTATTTTCAAAAATTATTGATTTATTCGTGAATATCTATTTTGTCCCCTTCAAAGTAATCCCCCTGGGATAGTATACACTTGTGCCAACGTTTTTTCCAATCTTCATAGCACTTCAAAAAATCATTTTTTTGTATCTTGTTCAGCTCCTCCTTCGATGCCGTCTCTATCTCGTCAATCGTGGTGTAGCGTCGTCCTTTCATGGGCCTCTTCAGTTTCGGGAACAAGAAAAAGTCACAGGGGGCCAGATCTGGGGAATACGGTGGCTACGGTATCATTAGTGTGTTGTTTTTGGCCAAGAAGTCGCGTACAAGCAGCGATGTGTGAGCAGGGGCGTTATCGTGGTGCAAAAGCCAATTTTTGTTTTTCCACAAATTCGGGCGTTTCTGGCGGATTGCTTCGCGCAAATTGCACATAAAGTGCAGGTAATATTCCTTATTCACCGTTATACCTTGTGGCAAGAACTCATGTTGCACCACGCCCCTGCAATCGAAGAAAACTGTAAGCAAAACTTTCACATTCAACCGAACTTGGCGTGCTTTTTTCGGTCTAGGTTCGTGCGGCAGTTTCCATTGAGATGATTGAGCTTTGGTTTCCACATCATAACCATAAACCCACGATTCGTCACCAGTTATGACCCTCTGGAGCAAATTCGGGTCGTTCCAGATTCCAACATCTCATTAGCAATGTTCATGATGCTGTTTTTGATCGAAATTGAGCAATTTTGGTACGAATTTTGCGGCGACCCGTCTCATGCCCAAATTATCGATTAAAATCTAATGGCACGAGCCAATCGATATGCCTAGGTCCTCGAAAATCAACGGTGATTCGATGATTGGCCAATACCATTTTCTTCACTTCATCAAATTTTCATCTGTTGTTGAAGTGCTCGGGCATCCAGCACGCTCTTCGTCGTTTACATCTTCTCGCCCTTCTGAAAACATTTTGTACCACCGATAAACGTTGCTTTTGTCCAAAGTAGCTTCTCCGTATGCCACAGTCAACATTCGGAATGCATCTGCGCACTTAATTTCGTTTTTCACACAAAATTTGATACAGGTTCTTTGTTCCATTTTTTTGAATAGGTAAAAATCGAAGACGAACCAAAACAATCAAAGCAGCTATCAACAATTAACTGAACATTCAAAATGGCCGAAATTTTCAACATAAGTGAGAGACATATGTACCAACATAACGCCACAAAAAAATCGAAATTCAAATATACAGAACCCTGCGAAAATTCAAAATTCGCGATACTTTTTGAACACACCTCGTAGGTATGCCTACACCAAGCCCGGACCAACATTTTGTCTGTTGATAGACATCAGCTGTTTTAAATATGTTATTCAATTTTTAAAAGGTAAAACTATTTTGAAATTGTTATTACAATTATTCCAATGGCACTGTTTCCAATGAAATCCATCAACTCATAATCGAGCATGACCACTTTACCGCTCACAGTTTATTGTTGCACCACGCTCGAGAAAATCAATAAAAAGCTTGGTTCATGTGAAACAGTGGTATTCACGAATCATTTTGTCAATTTTGGCAACCAGATCGTCAGTCACAATGCTTGGACGTCCATTCTTCTCTTGATCATGAACATTTGTTCTGCCATTTTTAAACTGAATGCACTACTTCCTGACAGAACTTTCAGTCACTACATTGTTCCCGTACACTTCACACAGTTCCTGATAAATTTATATTGAGTTTGCAGTGCACATTTCAAATTTGAATATTAAAAATATGGGCAGCATTGAGATGTTCCCATTGTCACAGCTGGACTCTGACTGAAATGTCGAGCATGAGCACACCGATATATACACAACTGGCACACACCTGGCAGCTTCAGGTGAAAAAGTTCCTTACTTTCTGAATAGCCTCATATTTAACTTTGTAACATTCAATAAAGTCTCTTACAATAAAAACAACTTTAACCCTCTCCCGGTCACATTAATTTCAGGCGCTCACGGCAGAACGAGACCTATTAATTCGCGGCGGCGCGTTACGGTGAGCGCTCAGCGGCCTATAAAATATTCTACGACATCAGAACCAACAGGCAAAGTGTGAGATGGCCCAAAATCACTGTAAAATAAATTTGGTTCTGTGTAAGTTATTGTGCGAGACCAGGGAGGGGGCACACGGCCGCATGTTTGTCGGCGACAACTAGTCGTCGGCTCGCCAGGCTCAAGGTCAGCAACATCGTTTGACTCACCAGCACTCTCCGAATCACTTTGTTCAGTCAGTAATATATTATCGTCAACATCATTCAAATCACCAACACTTGATGCATCACTAACATCACTAATATCACTATTACTACACACCTCCCGATCAATCTCACTGTTGCGAAGCGAACACCTAAAATCAGCCATATTTACCACTCAACTACTGCCAAAATAATAGATAATAATTCGTTGTAATGGTTTCAATACTAAGAAGTAGGACTCCGTATAGGCTAGAAACTGTAATAGTTCAAATTAATGCCGATGGGAGTCAGCACCAGACGGACACAGTTGGTAATGTAGATCGTGGCGATTTGTGGCGTTTGACCTTCAGTGGCTCGGAACAGTGCGTGGCGATTCATGGCTTGTGACCGGGAGAGGGTTAATATTATCATAACACAACTTACAAAATACTGATTACAAAATACTGATAGCACGTACTCCTAATAGTAGAACATGAGTAACGGCAGACAGAAAGAATGGCCAAGATTTACAAACCAACAACTGTTAGAAGTCTTTAACTCCAGAGATCGCAACTCAAACTCACATGTATATTGCTGTAAACTAGAATGCTTGTGCTATTATTTGATGAAAATTAGTAAACAAACAGATTAGTGCAAGGAATGGATGTCTGAAGGCCCAATATATCTGACTTCTGCCAAGGAAAAATATTAAACTGTGAACAATGAAACTGGTTTTTAAAATATAATATTGTACAAAATAGTTAAAAATTTAATTCTTTCAATTTTCAAGAGTTTAGACACTATTTCCAATAACATCTGCTTATGAACAATACTTCCTGAATAACTACTTAGCGAACAAAGGTTATTTTCAGTGAAATTGTGTTGTTGCCACTATGATTTCAGATTCTCACAAAATATTTACAAACATTGAACAATTTATGTATTTATTTATACTAGATTTAAGAGTGTACACAGCATAAAAACTGTAGTGTAGACGATTATTGATCTATTCATACGCATATTTATAGGTCTTAAGATCTTTTTAACCCATTTAATGGCACTTCTAATTAATGTGACATCAATCTAGAAATATATTGACACCATGCCACAATATGTGTAAAGAGCACTTTTCATGTAAGGAGCATGCCTAATAAATCTCTTGGTTATATTTTTGTGTTGCAGGAAGAGGCTGACTGCTGAGGAGTGCTTGCAGCACAAGTGGCTGACCCAGTGTGATATGACCATGAGCTGTGTTAAACTGAGCACTGACAAACTGAAAAAGTTCATCATCAGGCGAAAGTGGCAGGTATGTACTCATTTAACATTCACAGAGATTGTGAGCAGGGGCAAGAAACTGAGTTTACACTGTCTTCAAATGACTTGTAAATATTATTGAAAGAAAATCTTCACACTAATACGAGGCGTGTTCTTCTGAAAAAACACACGCACACACAGAGTAAGTACCGTTTGAAAAAAAAGACAAGTAAAACAATTTTTTTCAACACAATTTTATTTCTACATGAAAGCCCAAACCTTACGCTATTTTTCGACGTAGTTTCCACTGATGTTCAAACACTTGTCGTAGCGGGTGATCAATTTGTCTATACCCTCTTCGTAGAAGGTTCCCGCCAACGAATCTAGCCATGACTCTTTGGCAGTTTTCACTTCTTCATCAGTTTTAAAGTGTTGGCCACCTAGTTCGCGCTTCATGTGCAGAAACAAGTGGTAGTCAGACGGTGCCAAGTCCGGGCTGTAGGGCGGGCGATCGAACTGCTCCCAACAAAATTGTCAAACCAATGTTTGAGTGTCACCAGCGGTATGGGGCTGAGCATTGTCATGGAGCAACACAAATCCGTTACTGAGCATTCGTCTCCGTTTGTTTTGAATTGCCCGCCTTAGTATTTTTAAGTTTTGCAATACCTTGCCGCATTAATAGTTTCACCCCTTGGGAGAAAATCAATAAGCAAAACACCTTTCCAATCACAAAAGACAGTGCACATGATTTTTTGTGCAGATATTGTTGTCTTGAATTTTTGTTTCTTCAGGGATTGCGTGTGTCGCCACTCCATTGACTGCTGTTTGGATTCCAGTGTGACATGACGGACCCAAGTTTCATCACCTGTCACGATTTTGTTTAAACAATCCTCACCATCACTTCCCAGTCTCTTGGTTTTGTGCACGTCAGTGAGCACCTAAGCGGTCCGTAACAATTTTGTACAAAAGAATGTGTGAAATTTGTTGGAAATCGTCAGATAGCGTTGTCATAGTGAAACATCTGTTTTCTTGGATTTTTTTCGTCAACTGTTCTTACCAGATCATCGGTGACGAGAGAAGGCCTACCGTTTTGATTCTCATCATGCACATTTTTTCGACCGCCATTGAACATTCTAATCCAATTCCTTCACTTATCACGTCTTCCCCCTAAAACCTCTCGAAGTTGACGATAAATTTCAGCCGGTTTCACATTCATTGCATTCAAAAATCTTATTACAGAATGAATCTCATAATCGGCATGATCACTAATTGTGTTAAATGTTTAAAACGTTCAGAGAAAACTGAAATTACAATGTAGAACAACTAAAATGGCGTGAGTCGATAGGCAGTGAACAAGGACGACTAGAGCACATGCACGGACATCAATTGGAGTTCTATGGCAGTAATATAAAGAAACGGTACTTACTTTCTGAACATGCCTCGTATAATGACTCTCATCCAAAAATTGTTGGGAAATGTAAACTTTTGTATAATTTAAAATGAATTTCAAGTATTTACAAAATCCACATGAAATATAATACTCACAATGTATTAATGTTTCTTATGTTTTGTCTTAAAACTGGATTCCTACTATAAATTGCATTACTCAGTTGCCTGGTTAATCACCTTGCTGTAAAAGACAATTTGTAGAAGATACAAAACAATTTTATTTTTATGCTGATTTTTCAACTCTGTACTCTTTTTTATTAAAATTTGTTTAACATTTTCCAAGTAGACAATAAATGCATCTTGTTACTTTAAATATCCAAACCTAAATTGTATTACTATAAAACAGTTTTAGGTTGATTTTATAAGTTAAATACAATACAACAGTGAACTGATTAATGTTTTAGTGCAAAAATAATATTTTCTAAACCAACATTTCATTTTATTTCTTGTACATATTTATTTAAGGTTTAGCAACAACTGGTTTAACAATTAATTATTGGTTAGATTAAAATTTACAATTGCTATTTTGATCATTACATGTGAAGAATTAAAACAGATTAAAATTTATAATTGCTATTTTGATCATTACCTGTGAAGAATTAAAAAAAATCCAGTATAATTACAATTCCTGTGAGAAACTGCTATTTATGAATGCATTAAAATACTTTCAATCTAAAACTGTTGATTAATGTTTTTATTATATTTAAAAACTGTGAATACACATTAATAAAATTCTCTGAAATATGTCCGCATAATACAGGGTGGCGCAGAGAAACGGGAAATTTTGAAATAATCATAATAAACCAATGTATTGTACAGCTTTTTAATGCTTAAAATGTGTTAGGCAAGAGTGGAAATTACATGAGAAATATTGGAAATAACAATAAATCTAAAGTCACTTTTTAAAAATAACATCAGTTAAGTGCTGTCCATTGCGCCTAACACATTCATTCAATCGATTTCGAAAACATCATTGTGCGAAGCAATGTGTTCTCTGGGATGTTAGCGATGTGTTCTTCAATCTGAGTCTTGAGCTCAAGAAGATTTCTTGGCCTAGTCTGGTACACAACGCTCTTTAGATGTCCCAACAGAAAGAAGTCGCATACTGAGAGGTCTGGAGACTATGGAGGCCAAGTGACTTTAGCGTTCCTTGAAATTATGCGCTCCCCAAACAAACGCCTCAGTGCTGCCATTGACAGATTGGCAGTGTGTGAGGTGGCTCCATCCTGTTGAAACCAGGTTTACTGAATATCAATATCTGGAAAAGCATGAAGCCGTGGAGCAAAAAATGTCTTCAGCATATGAATGTACCGTTCAGATGTGACAGTTACAGTGGAACCATTACCATCCTCAAAGAAGTAATTATCCCTCGACAAGACACTGCACACTATACAGTAACTTTAAGGCTGTGTAACGGACGTTGATGAAGTTCACCGAGATTTCTGCAAGCCCAGTAACGCATGTTCTGCTAATTGACATGCCCATTTAAATGAAAGTGGGCCTCATCTGACATCCAAAGATTTTCAAGGAAATTTGCGTCCTCATTGATTTTAGTCAGTAGCTGTTCACAAAATTGTAAGCGTAATTCACCGTCATTTGGTTTTAGAGCTTGAACAATCTGAAGCTTGTAAGGATGAAACTGCAGGCTGTGCAATATTCTTTGCACACTTTGATGCTCAAGTCGCAATGATGAGGCGATTTTTCGTACAGAACGATGCGGACTCCTTTCCACTGTGACTCGCACTGCATCGACATTTTCTGGGGTTCGAACAGTCACTATACACCCAGGAGGTTTTTTCTTTAAGGCCGAACCAGCCTCTTCAAAAACCATGATGATATGGCATGTGAAGAAGGAACTCGCCCGTGGGGAGGAATATCATAATGGTGTCGGAAGACTCGTTGTGCAGCTGTTACACTATCGCCATTTTTGTAATATGCTCTCACGGCAACGGCATGCTCCACACCATTCCACTGCTCCATCTCAACTAAATGACCGTTACTACTTGGCGTCAAGAGTTCCGTCCCCCACTCCTACGAGACTTGCAGGTGTACCAACAACAACTTCAAAATTTCCCTGTTTCTCTGCACCACCCTGTACTGTCTTTTTATATGATACTTAACATATAAAAAGACAAAATAACTAATATATTTTTTATACTTATATTTATCTTCATTACATTTATTTGAGTGATATTATTGTGTTTTTGTTGTGATATTATTAACATTGATTTGTATGTTGTTTTACTTAATAACATTTGTTTGAAGCAGTGTTCACAAGTTTTTGATTGTTTTAATGCTTTTTCGTTTTATTTTTGTTAGCATAAAGCAGTGATGGGTCAATTCCATTATTCTATTGTTAGTAGTTCATTGTTCATTAAAGTCCTCTAAATATTAACTTCAGGTATTGAAAAAAGCTATATTCTATTGGATAAATCCCTCATGTGCAGAGGATTACATATAAATTACTTTTGACACATCTATTATTATCTCACAGACATTACACATTGTTAAATACTAAAGTGCCTTTATTTTATCCTTTTGCTTTCATGTGTGAACTATTCAACTGATTGTACTGAAATTTTATATGGACATTCTTACGGTCTCTGGTAAAAATATAGGCCTATTCTTATTTCAAAAATTCCTCTAGGCTACCCCTCACTGGTCTATAAAGTAGTGTGAAATCCCATCTTGGCTTATAAAGTTGTGAAATATTAATTGAAAGAACCTGTGAAATGTAATCAACTGTTCATAAACATTGTTTTATGACAGCACAACCATACATATTTCATTAATTTAATCATTATTTCCAAATTATTTACATTTATTAAATTCTCTAAAGAGTAATCATTAGTTCTCATGCCGTTTTTAGATTTCAGTAACTAGATAAGTACACCTTAGAAAATGTCCTATAACATAAGATGGTCACAATTTGACTCTGGAGATTTCCTTTGAAGCGGTCGGCTAGATGAAAGTTCACTAGACTGTGCTTTAGAACTAATGTACCAATTCCAGCTCTAAATGTTCTAGAACATAAAAAGGTATTTTTCAGTTTATAAATAAATATGTAAATAAAAATATCCAATATATGTACATTTTAGCAAATATTAAGTATTATATTTAAAAGACAAAGTAGTCTAACCTTAATTGTGTGTATATATATATATATATATATATATATATATATATATATATATATATATATATTCTTGAAAAAGGCAAAATTGACTATGGAACAAAAAATACTAAGATTACTGTATATTAAAATACTGAAATACTGTAAATTAAAATGGTTATAAATATACACTTTTTACACATTCTCTTGATCGTATCAATAAGGCAAACTCAACATTGGTGTTGGAAATATAATTCATTCAAACCAGAAGTGCTCATAAAGATGCAAAACCTATGAAATTGTGTGCAAAGCAACGAATAACTACTAGTATTTATTATAAATTTAAATAAACAATAAAAACATCTTTTTTGAGCCATTTAATTGTGCAAATAACGTAATTTGTAGAATTGAGAACCTTGTTGATTATTGAGAACCTGAACTGATTCATCACTAGCTTTTGAATTATTTAACAGTTTTAATAATACTACATATGTATTAAACCGCTTTGTGTGATCTAATATTGCATGGTTTTGTGTGCTCAACCCGTAGAAAACAGGGAACGCGATACGGGCTCTGGGCCGAATGGCAACGTTGTCTGCCGCCAGTCGCCGCAACTCGAGTGGCTCGACCCCACCCTCTCCCCGCCCGAGCCTGGCCACTTCACGCTTGTCCAGCCTTGGCGAGGAGGAGTCGGATGCTAACAAGACTAACCGCGCGCGCATGTGTAGTGAGCGTAGTGACAGCGGTATCAGTGACTGCAGCTCTATTAACACATGTGCCGCACGTCCACTGCTCGGCAAGAAATACTCCATCTGCGAAGAACCCGAGTGTGACCCCAGTAGTTACAGTAGACCCGGTGTGAACACTAACCGATCGTGTGACGGTGTCAATGGTAAGTTAACTTCTGGTGTTTCTGTCACAGCCAAGATACGATCGACAAGTAGCTTAAGGCCGCGTGCTGAGCCGCCGGCCAAAGCGCCTTCACCCACGCTTCAAAAGGACGCTAAACTCTTCAGCAAAAATGAGAACTTCCAAAAGGCCTTTGCCTTTTGGAAACAGTAACAATCAAATGTACAAACACCTCGTCCGTTGCCAAAGTTATTGTTAATTTGGAAACTGTTCTATTTCGATAGAACAGTTCATGTTTTCTGTTTAGTCTGTTATTGTTTAGTTAACTATTGTTATGCTTATAGCTGAGTAAATATATAGCTTTTAACATCTGTTATCATACTGATAACTTATTTCATATCATTTATTATATTGTGTCCTGTATTGTTACTATTAGTGTCAGTAAATTAAAATTTTATTTAAAAAATTATGAGGAAAGTTTCTTTACTAACCTGTGATTTGCTACTCCTTCCATTGGCACTTTTCTTTCACAAATTAGCTGGTTTGAAATTAGTGTAAGTGACTGATAAAAGTGTGAATGTTAATTCTAGAAGTAGCAGTAGTGTCACTCACAGTCATCACTAATTCAACAACAGACATGCAAGTGTTTCTTTATAATCTATTAGATTTTGTACAAATTATAATAATAATAAATTATGTTTTTAAGAAAATGTTTAAAGCAAATAAAATATGTATAATTTTGTAAACATTCTGTTATGTAACTTAAACAGTGTATTTGAGACCAAGACTGCAAGACTAAGACTTGTTCAAAATTTGTAATGACTTAAAAAATAAATATTTGTCCTAATTTTTAGAGTCACAATATTTTTTCTATTTTGATTGGTGTACAAAAACTTCACACATCTGTTTTTTTGTCAGATAGATAGGTAAGTCATCTAAGAAATATAATCTCTCACAAGTTATTACGGTTTAAGCTAAATAACATTAATAAAATACTACATTTGAAAGACTATATAATATACTGTACTGTATATCAATACTACACTCTCTAAGATTAAGTGACTTTTTGTAAAATGTCCACTCTTAATAAATAAAAAAAGATAAACCCATAAGAAAGCAACAATAAGTACAACACAAAAACACCATAATACCATACAAATTAGCAGGTGTTTACAAACTTAGTTACAGCTCAAAACAATAACTTGACTATGCTATATTATGTTGGTGAGGTGTCAGCTCACTATAGAGAACAATTTGTATGTGGTGAAAAAAGAGGATGATAATCAAAATAATACAAATAAATCAGTACTATTATTCATTCTCTGTAAATGTTGACAAAAATATTTGTAACTAAAAGTTAAGTAATTTATAGTAAGTTAAAAGACTATTGCTTTGAATATTTTCTAAATAACTACTGCATAACAAATATCCAAACTGTTATGGTGTTGATGCTCTCTCGTCATCAGAAAAATTCTGGAGTTCAAGTTACTTGTATTAATCATGTTTATGTTTAACCATTTACTGCTTTATTCGAATTTTATGATCATTATTTGTGTGAGTAATGAGTAAGCAATTACTCTTATAGAAACATTAGATGTGTGATACTAGTAAACATTACTTGTTGGGCGGAGAACTATCTGTGCAGTCTACCTCAACACCCGACAGTTGTTGAGGACTCTAGATTAGTTTGAGAACTGTTACAACTTATGGCCAATAAAGGAAGTCATTAGGAGCCTAAAAGAATCAGTGGTTGCTTGTGCCACACACAGAATTTGGTTGAATTCATAACTTCATATATCTAACGTAGGTATTTAAAAAGATGGATTTACGTCCAATATGGCAGGAGAGAAATACAAGTGGTAGTTCTCCTGGTAGGGAAAAATTGCACTGAATGGGTACAAATAATAACTTAATACCAGTACAGTGCAAGTAATCGTTTGCTCATGACAAGATACATGAAGTAAACTAAACATTTTTAATTTAAAAACCGATCATCTGGAAATACAATTTCGGTCAAACAATACAATTGTGGAAAAATGGTGGCACAAACAAACAGTTACTCTTGATGTATTGAAAGTGTTAATGTGTCTTTATAATTTACTCAAATATTTGTGAATAAATTAAAATCACTAGAAGTCAGATCCAGGCTGTAAGAGGGATGGTCAAAACATCTCATTTGAAATTTTAATTATTTGTCAAGCTCTCTAAACTTGAGCATTGTCATTCTTCATCACA
Source organism: Homalodisca vitripennis (assembly GCF_021130785.1). Taxonomy (NCBI): domain Eukaryota; kingdom Metazoa; phylum Arthropoda; class Insecta; order Hemiptera; family Cicadellidae; genus Homalodisca; species Homalodisca vitripennis. The sequence goes on from NC_060207.1 coordinate 94,320,056, forward strand.
ACACCAGATCTGAGAAGACCAGTTGTTATTTTGTATTGCTTTTCTAGTCTTTCAAAAGTTCCACAATAATCTTCAGAAGTGGTGGTCTCACCACATGCCGTGAAATCAATGGCTAAGATCTTCTTAGCATCCCAAAGACTGTTAATAATTGACAAGAGAGGGCCTATCACTACTCTCTTCATTATGTTTGTTCTTCCACTGAAAACAATGTAAACAGTCATAATGCTCCATAAAAATCTTATAAAACACAATGCTCTCAACTTCTGATGGGATCTCTTGTGATTGCATCCATGATTTTGATGTTTTGAAAAACAACTCTGCATTACTACAATCTATAAATTATTGTCAAAAGATCCAACAGATGGAAATTCCTTCAGAGGGTGAATCAAAGCTGGAAACGATGGGTCATCCATAGGTTTTTTTATTTTCAAGAATTCATAGTGTTAAATTGTTTACATTGATGATTGTCTGCAACCTCTAACTAAATTATTAGAGTAGAAGATACTTCATTTACAAACTATCTGAAATACCTCAGCCAACGGTTGGCAACAATTGATGTGGAATACACCAATAATTCTCATGAAGATGGAATAAGGCTGTTAAAACATTTTCTAAAATTAAGATCTAAAATGCAAAACTTTGTACTTACTTTCTATTTGTTCTAATAATATTTAACATTGTTGTTTTCTGTTTAGTTAAAAATTTACAAAAATTGATTTATTTGTTTTTGAAACTGACAACTCTTATATAGATAAGTTTAGACACCATATTCTTAATGCATTAATTGTTTTATCAAATACCAGAGACCTGTTATATAAAGTATTTTATTTCTGATTTTTATCTTCAGTTTTCCGCTATGTGAAGCTATCCATACACTCAAAATAGGAAATGAGATACCTAGAAACCTTCTGATACATTTAAATTTTACAGATTTGTAAACTGTATAAATGAGTTTCAATCATCAGTCTCCATTTAATTTTAATGAATTTGTAGTAGAATATTGAAATTTTTATACTTAATTAACTGTTTACAAAGATCCATTTACATCCACAAAACATTTTAATACATAATAATCATGGTTTTGCAAATTATATTTTATTTATTTGTAATATATGCAATATTAAACAATATGTACTCTGTATTAACTTGGTTACTTATTTTAAATTTTGGGTAATAATCATATTATTTTAATATCACGAGTATTTAAATACACATTTTCCAATATTAATTTTATTCTTGCAAGGTCTTTCAGAATCAATGATTCCATCTTTAGGCAACTTCATAAATGAATAAATATTTATATTTTTCTAAATAATCGACATCAAAATAACATACTGTAAAGGAATATAATATTTTTTTATATTTTATTACATATATATATATATATATATATATATATATATGTGTGTGTGTGTGTGTGTGTGTGTGTGTGTGTGTGTGTGTGTGTGTGTTCATGTATATATATAGGCAATATCGCAATGGGATTTGACTGAGCATTAGCAAACTTTTTTACATTGGTCTTATGGGTAACTATGATGGCACTGCTCCAGGAGTGTTGCACTTGTGGCTGGATTCTAGCACTGGGTTCAGAAAAGCAGATGGGTCACACACAAATCTGAGTAATCTTGTAGATGTTCAGGTGTGGCACATCACTAACCACAAATATTTAGATATTGGGTACACATGCAGATCAATTTGTCTAGTCTACTAGTCTACTGCAGGGGATGATTATTGGAATTGGTTAAAGGTTAAGTGTTAAAGGAAGTCGCTAGTCTAGACATAAAGGAGTGCCACCCCTGTCCGCTTTGACTGGGTGCTAGCATCACTCTGAACATCCCTGGATGCAGCAATCATTGCTGCGTTCAAGAATGAGCAAGTTGATTCTTCGGTCACAATCTCTTAAAAATATTACCTCCAACACGTCTTTGGGTTGGTATATATTAATCTTCCTGGGTAGTGGACCTGATCATGGGCCGTGGGCAATTGAGGAAACACCTTCACAAGATATGTAACAATGTAGCCAGCACATATAAACTGCATATTGCTCATCTCTTTAAAATTTTGAAAGTGATTCCTTCGTTACCCATATTTTTTCATTAAGAGGGAGTTTTACTAGTTATTTTAACTGGTTTGTGGGATTGCTGGAAATGTGATGGGGTTGGTTTACTGATTTTCACTTTACTTCTAGCATGCACAGCAAAAATTATGGCTTAAGAAGACCTCAGCAAAAGGTACAACGTAGAAAAAGAATTATAGTACATCAAGAGTGGTCATAGTAGAACAGAAATAAAATGTAGAAGAAAATTCTAGAAGTGAACTGATTCATATATGATAAAATCTTTTGTACTTAAAGGGATGTTTCTTAGACACAATAATATAGTCAACATTTTATTAAAAGTTTAATTTGTTACTCAATGAACAACAAACATTTTCATTGTGTATAACAACTTTCTCAATAACATATCTTCATTTCTAAAAATACATTTTATATGTAATTCACAAACTTTATATAAGTACGTAACACATAATATAGCTCTATGTCCATGTATCAACTAACATATATCTTATTTAATCTATAAAGTTGTGCTTGAGGATATGGTATAAGCGTTTGTAGGCACGATTTCACATCATCACTTATCATTGTTATGGCCTTAACCCACATAGTTTCTACAGTTATGTTGTTCTATGAGTCCCTGTCACTAAACTGTACATAGTTTCAAACAAAGGATTTCTAAATGGTCAGTACAACTTAGTACACCATGCTGAAATAAATCAGAACCCTTCTTGTGTAATAAAACTTAAATATAAGTTATATACATCTTTAGTGTATTCTATATTATCCATTGACATAATTCTTAATGGGGTTTGCTTAAGTTTTAATTGAATTAAGATTTCTATAATAAATTATCCTCAATTAAACCCCAGCTTTTGTTAAAAAGACTCATTGGACTTCTAAGTGAGTTCTTACAAATATGTTCAAGGGTTACCCAAAATATAAACACACAACAAAAATGGAATGTGTTATGAAATGGACAATATGTCCCATCAATCTTCTACCACAGACATGATGAGTGATGGTATTGTTCATAAACAGATATAGCAATGTTATTTGATCTGCTAGTGTGATTTTATCAATTATATTATTTATTCTTTGGTAAATAAACACTTTTACTACAAAATTTTCCAACTATCAGAAAATTAATAATAGTCTACCAATGACTGTGCAATATATTTTCAATTGGTAGAAATAATCTTTAGTGAAAATAATTAGGCTCACCTTTCTATTTACTGAAATTTTCAAATTATTAAAAAGAGCTTTTAGTGAAAAAATGTTTGGGGAAGGGAACAAAAGTATTACAAAGCAGTAACTTGACAACTCCAGTTACTGGTGAAAAAGGAAGAAACATAACAGTGTTTATGAAGTTGAGTATTGTTATTTAAAACAAGAGTTTCAATTAAAATGGCATCATGTTGATAAATGGAGCTTGTGATAGTTGGATTTACTGATGTGTCTAAAATGGTCTTTTGTGGGACATTAAACAGTTGATATAGTATGGAGATGAAACAAAATGGTATAACAGAAGTTGGGATGGAATTAGGTTTCCTCTAAGGAAGTGAAAGTTTTGGCAGTATATAGAAGTAGTGTTTTGAAGTTTTTAGACAATTTTTTTTAATATTCCTCCACAATATATGTTGAATGTGCTGTTTACAGACTGATAACACTTTCTTCTATTTATGTATTTTCAACTTTCATATATTAAATTAAAAACAACATATGTTATATTCTGTCTACTCCACTCTGTCATTGTTTTGATGAACACTTACCACATCTACAAGTCTAATGTGTGATGCACAATTTTAGTATTATATGACTAAATCATCAAATTTTCTGAGATATATTTAGTCAGAAAGCTTTAACACATAATCTTCACCTGGATTTATTACAAATACGAGATACTCTTAATTTGATATAATCAAGGATTTTTTTACTTTTTATTCCATTTCATGTTATTAAAACTTGGTGGTTTTTTGGAAAATTGATAGTTGTGCATACAAATTAAGTTATTACCAAGTGACCAAAATAACCAACTGGCACTGATATTTTTTGACTATGGCAGAAAAATACCCTGAGATTACTCATACTCAATGACTTCAACAATAATAGAGATCTTTCTGTGATATACAATTTAGATGTATAGTTACAAATGCTCCTGACTTGTCGTTTCATATCCTTTGAGTTATCTTGGTTGGTGTTGCTTTGACGCTTCAACACGTGGAAGACATAGATTTTTTGTGCAACCGATACTCCGTAGGCGTCAGCATACCTCTGAAATACATAAACAGTTTAGAAATCATACTAACTTTACCTATCTCAGCTGCAATACATTGTATTCAGTTTTTCTCACATACTTTTCGAGTATCAATACCTCAAGACTGTGTCGTAGGAGATGGCCACCCCCTTATCTGCCATCTTACGGAACATCTGCCAGCACTGGCGCTCCTTATCAGTCTTGAAGTTGGGCTCAGCATCAGGGTCTGGAGGGGGCTCCACAGAGGGGACAGTGGTCGAGGCAGTGGGGGGTGGTGGAGTGAGTGCTTGCTGTTCAGTCTCTACCTCAGATGGAGGCTCACCATCACAGCTGCTGTCTTGGCTGCAACAATAATATCTCAGTTTAAAAAAAAGTGTATATAATGCTGAAAACAAAGATATCTTTTTTGAGAATTAAGGTGTTTTGTACAACTAAAAATGATTATTGCTATTTTTATCTGATACAGTTTATTCAGCTCTGTGCAAGCTAATATTGATAGGAACATTGTTTTGGAACAGAAAACAAAAATATCATTGAAACTTTTTTTTGGTTTTTTTATGCATTATTGTAATAAATATACAGTCACTAAACAACAGGTTTATGAAGTTGTAAAACAAAAAGGATAATTTGTAATAACTATTTGATATTATTAATTTAGTGATACATTTGCGTGTATTCTGTGTGCTATAAGTTCACATGTAAATTAAAAATGTTTTAATACATTTTTACCACAACTACTCATGTTTGCTAAATTTGTTAGATATAAATTATTATTGCATAGTTCACTGTTAAGAACTAATGATTAATTTCAAAGTAATAATTACTAGCAATAAATATTCTCAAGAAGAGATGTCCTGTATTACAAATAGTTGACATTCAGTGATTAAAGAACAGTTACATGTTAATCAGTAGATAAATAAAAAATTTTTTCAACAAATAATTTGGTAGGACGCAGAGAAAATTATCCACCAACTTTACATGTATTGTTATTTTATTGTAAAACTTTTATTATTTCAAAATTATTCTAACCTAGAAAATCAAACACACAGTGACAACTATATCCAACTAAATAATTACAAAGAGTAATGAAGAATAGACTATCAATCCAGTTAGAGAAATAAAAAATGATGAAGCTGCCATCTCAATGCCATACACGAGACAGGGCTGATAGAAGACATAACAGCAAGAACTGTCCAACTGCTCCATGTCCTCAGATATATGGATATGGCATCGTCTCAGTGCCCTCCATATATGGATATGTTCCATACCTGTACTGTATTGTACAAGTCAGATTCAATTTAACTTTCCGTCTGTCATCGACTCGACTGTATCAGCCGTAACTTTCTACCCTCTAGCTCTCTCAATAAATCATATTCCTCACAATTCCAGCTGAGACATGTCTTTATTTCATTTTAAATATTTAATATTGTATAAATAGTACATTGGAATAATTGGTTTAATAAAAACGATCTTTTAAGTAATAACATTTTCTATTTACTTAGACATCTATTTATAGAATTGTTATGACATTTAAAGTAGTCTCATTTCATTATTTACTGGTATATTATTTATATTAATTTTAAATTTAACTTCTGTTATATAAAACGTTCACAAATTTATGGTATATCAGTATTTGAACTTGTTAGACTCATCCTCAACCTGACTGTCATTTCTATATATAAAAGTCAAAGTCCTCACTCACTCATCAGTAATTCTCCAATATCCCAGAAACTTGAAATTTCACACTTGTATGCCTCACAACTTAAATAGAAAATCTAAAGTAGTTTTATAAAGATAAAGCGTACATAGGGGTTGAAATGGAATTGAACCCCTAGAACAACTACACACGTCTTATATTCTCAATAGACAAATCAAAGATTACCCACCCATATGTGATAAAATGTCTGTTGCAACTACTAGAACTATATTTTTGTTTTCGAATTTCCCAATGCCTTATAAAGATGAAATTTGACACTCAGATGTTCCTCATCACCTAAATAGAAAAACCAATCATTTTTATGAAAATCATCACTCACCAATAGGGGTTTAAATGAAATTGCAATCCTTAGAAGAACTATATTTTTTTCCAACTCCTAAATGTCCTACAGAGATGAAATTTTACTCACACGTGCATCCTGATTCACATATAAAATTAAAAAGATATGTTTTAAATATCAAACATTACAGAGTTTGAAATAGGTTTGCAACTCCTAGAAGAACTGTATTTTGTTTTTTACTCCTCAGTGTCCTACATCTATGAAATTTTACGCATACATGTTTTATGCTCTCTCTCAGCATATAAATAAAAGATGTGTCTTGAACATCAACTACCCAAAGATGTTAAAATGTGTTGCAACTCCTATAAGAGCTATACATTGTGTTTTTATAACTTTCCAATGTCCTAGAAATATGAAATTAGACACACATGATCTTCATTGTTAACATTGGAAAACAAGATCATTTGCATGATGATCAACCACCTGTAGAGGTTTAAATGGGGTTGAAACACGTAGAAAACTATATTTTAAAAAAAAAAACATCCAGCTGTCTTAGAAAGTGAAATTTGACACACATGTCAATATTCCCTTGACAGACTATGGTTACCCAAAATACCTTAAACAGGAAATAGGTTATAATAAAGGACATTGTAACCTTGTGACCAAAGCAGATTTTTAGACCAACTTAATGAATGTTTTCTTAATTGAGGCAACATTACAAACGCTGCTATGGTACCTGAAATGCTCACTTTTTGATTGAAGTAGACTCATAAGATAACTTCATTGACCGACAAACTCCTACTACGCCAAAAATAACTTATAGTAGGAACACAGAGCAAATCTTTTTTACCTTTTGAATCTCGTAGCAATGAATACTGCAATAATATGTACATCTAACATGTCTACATTCGATTGAAAATTATAGAGTTCCATCATACTATATCATATGTGCTTACACAAAAATTACTACGGACTTAGTATTCTTCCACTCTGGCCTTAAATAGTTCAAGTTTTACTGAAATTGTTGGAGCTAATAATTTAAATGGATGTTATAGAGAAGTTTGTGTATTCATTGGTGCTGTGTAAACTTAAATTTTACTTATTCTGAAATTGTTCAGGAGACTTTCCAGCGACAATCAATCATTTTCAGGAGTGTGTGTAAGGCTATTCCTATAATTTACCTGTTATTCAATAGGAAATCACCTGCAAATCCACAGGTAGATGGTAGTACTGTATATTATTGGTCTGAGGAATAAATAGGCTTATAAACCTACTTATGAGCCACTTTCTAATTTTACTTTGAATTATTTATGTAAAAGTAATAATATACTTGGTATTACATTTAATAATAATATTAAAACTCTTGAGTTTTAAAATTATTATCAAACATTTATAGTTGTTCTAGTGAAGTGTTAAAAGTTGAATCACATACTCCCATTCTATGAGCCAAACTTATATAAAGCCTTGCATAGTCACTCTAAACGTGTTTCAAGGAGTTCCACATTTCGACATTTCACACTCCCTGCTTTTGCAGTAAGTACGATACTATGAGAGCGATTACAATTATTGTTATAATTGTTTATATGAAAATATCTTCATAGTGATGAATAATGTGTCCTAATTAAGTTTCTGAGAACATGTGTTTGAGTTATCTTTGATTCCAATGAGTCCATCATTAATTATCGTATAGTGCCGCTCCGTTTGTGGAGTAATAACTGTGAGTTGTTTTTTCTAACAAAAGATTTTTTTTAACATAATTGACCTTCAGTGGGCGTTCTTACCTGGGGATGAAACCGTGGTAGTTGAGAGGCGGCATAGTGGAGACTGTGTCTAACAATAGCAGAGGCCGAGTATAAAAGTGAGGTTAGGGTAGGGTAGGGTACAGGGCTAACATGTCGGGGTCACCGCTCCCGCTCCCGGTCACCGATATCGACACGGCCTAGTTCTCCCCATGTGTACGGTTCCCGCTCGTCTGGTAACGTTGACAGTCGAACATGACAGTTCCGATAGACGGCTTTGTAACGCTGTCACATTACTGTTGTGTTTGTGAAACGAGCAAAGAATTAACCTCGTTTCTTTGCAGACTTGTTTCATAGTAACGACTCTTCGTCATCCCTTAAACTGTGAGCGGCAATATTTACACACAATTTGAAACGAACGTCACCAAATACCATTACAGTAACAAGTTAGGCACGGTTCCAACCACGATTAAAATTACACATTTAGTTATAAAAAAAACTTGAACCAATAATAATTAATCAAAATGTAACTTGTTAAATTATTCAAAGTTTGTGAAATGTTTGACTCGGTTATTGGATTTTAAAATTTAAAATTATTCAGTCCTGCTATAATTATTTTAAGCAATGTTTTAATTTTATATTTGTTTAGATAAATAGAGAATGCGTAATAAATCGCTTGAATTTAAAACTCTGTTAATTTAATTTCACTAATATTTTATTATTTAGCATTGCAGGCGTGAATAATGTAGGCTATTTACTATTATAGGAGAATAAAATAAAATAAAAATAACGTTTCTATTAAATTGTGCACATAACTAAGTTGGTATTATTTAGATTCTTAACATTCTAATATACTTTTATTAGATACTTATTTAGGAAAATCATATCGCATATTGTAACATTGTTAAAAGTTAACAGGACTCAGGGGCATTTGTTACTTGACAGAAGACTAGCCTACAGATCGCAGGGCGTCACGAACTACAGCAGGTGCACCGAACGCACGGATATTGTCTGCAAGAGATTAATACTAATATGTGTATTTCCTTTCTTTAAGTTATCAAGTTGTGTGAAAAAAATGTTATGAAATCATTGAAAGAAGTCGACATCGTTTTTAGACAATTAAAATATCGATCGCGAAATGTGTGGCGAAGAGACGGATAATCTCACACTCAGTAGCGGTCTACTACTAAGTGGAAGTTCATATTCGGATATTTCAATTTAACAACAAATTGTCATAAAATTCACTGTACGTAACGACCCTATTGAATTGGAAATAAATGGCACTACTTATTGATGAATTATTAAAAAGAGGGATCGGTCAGAATTAAATATATCTTTACTGCGAAATTGTTAAATGGAGAACACAGACTTTGTGTAGGCTATTGAAAAAGTTATTCTTTAAAAGAATAAAGTCTTGTCTTGGATCCAGAATCAATGAAGATGAACTAAACTCGCTGGCTGTTGTAGCCTACGAGCCGATGCTGGCAAGTTCATAGTTGAAGATCTTTCTCAGTAATTTGTAGAAGAAACCCGATAGTAAATAAAATTAGTTTACTAACCTATGTATTTCGTATTGATATGTCAGTTTAAAAAATCTCGGAGTATGTTTAATTTCCTAACTAGCTATTAAATTTAGTTCTTATTTGTCATATCCATTTCAGGCTTTTATAACAATCCATTAATTGTAGTTAATACTGATCAAGCTTTTTAACTGTCATACACCTTATAAATTATTTTTAAACATTTTATAACTAACAGTTTGTAAAAGTGATGTAATTAAAATAGAAAAAAACTCTTTCTTTTATTAAAATCTATCCACATGTTTGGCATAATTTGTCTGAAAATAATGAACTTGACATTGCCATAGAAAAATGACACCGGAAATGTGCAATAACTATGACAGAGGAGAGCCGTCATAATGGTGCCTACTACTAGTAGTAGTAGGGGTTGAAGATAGGCTACATAAATCCGCCTCTGTCCGAACCACCAACATCGTACATAAATAATAAATTTGATCGTTTAAGGAGTGAAAAAGAAGAAGTTTCCAATTTCACCCCAAATACCGAGTAGAGGATTTTATATGAATAGGATCTTGTTCATTTATGTTATTTATGTTGTTTGTTGTCAAGTTTATTTTACACAACGGTTTATATCAAATACTTTAGTTACTACTGTAGACTCGGCCTTGTGTAATATAAATCGATCGTGCCATTTTTATCTACTGCGACATCTGCAAGAATGTAAGGAAGGTCACACTAACTCTCCGATATTTATCTCTGTTTTATTGTAACCTGAATACGGAACAGAAATACAGTAAGGTGATCGATGGTTACTCCTCTTGTGGCCTAGTTGTGGACTACTACTCTACGGTACGTACGGAGGGTGTGACTTGTCAGTTGACAGCTGTCTTGTCGAGCGCACACGCGCATGTTAACGGTATACGTATATATTCTAAACCTCAAATTATTGCCACACCAAATCCACTGAACTCTTTATAGTATATCAATAACTCTTCTCCACAAACCTTTTAGTGTCTCATCATTAACAGAAAACTGTAGGTCTAGATAAGGCTCCATGACAGTATTGGGAAGGAATGCTGGCTTTATACGAGTTGAACTATTGCTCGATTATAAAGAGGAGCTGTCATTTAATCATAGTTTGTAGGAAATTCGAACAGCTCTAGAGTCACCAAATTATATTTGTTTCGTAAACTGATAAAACAAATTTTATAGTACGTTTTACGTAGGAAACCGTTTTCGACATAAGGATTTAACATTAGATATGGACAGTCCGGTGAAGAAGTTCTGTATATTAATTATATAAATAGGATACCACATGTTTATCAACTTTATCACACATGTTGATATGTGCACTTTTATCGGGAATCACATATTGCGACATAACTCAATGAACCGAAACTGCAGCTTACCTATAACTTGTGTTTTATTTATGTGAGTGGGAATATAACAAATGGTGGGACTATAACTTCCATATGGCAAGGGTACTGAGGGTTTAAGGTGGCAATTTTCTGGATAAATTATTTACCATACTGTACTTGTCTCTTCCAATTTGTTTAATTTACAAATTGATTGCCGACTAGGCGATTGATCCATTGTTCCAATGCTGCAACCACATGGCAAGACTGTAATCGAATTGCTATAGATTTTTAAAAGGAAAACTTGTTTTTTTTATATATTCTAGAGAAATAATACGATTCATGATTGAAATTACTAAAGTATACACAGGTATTGATAAACAAAAACACATAGCCTACGTTCAAATCTTGTATTAATAAAACACACAATATACTCCCCTACTTGACTTCATGGTTGCCACTATTAGACTGATCAATTCATCTTAAACAAAAATAAATCCAGACAAGGTGTACTAAGATTCCTCCCCCGTTATTTAGGAAATACTATACATAGCTTTTAACAACAATCCACAATTAAAAATTTATTTTTACATTTGAAATACAAATATTTTCTTTTATAATATAATTTGTGGATTAGTATAATTCCTCTGTGAGTGTAAGTAAATGTGACCTGTTCCTTGCAGAAAGAGAGGGTCGCGTGAGGGTGGCAGCTCATTTCCTAATGTCGGTTATAACTAGACAGGATGTTGGGTGGGGTGTGGAGCGCGTGACTGTTGTACGTACCTGTGCGTACAGAAACAACCATTGTGCCTACTTTACTTTTTCTTGAACCCTTTTTCAACTGCTTTACGAGTTTATACTTGTTTTTAAAACAGTTTTCACTTCTTTCCTTCCGTGGCACACAAGGCTCTGAAAGTACCTGTGGCACAAAGTTATGTTATCGTACGACAAAAGTTAGCATATAAAGTTGCCAAAATATGTGCATGTCCTGGAACGTTCACTTGCTTGTTTACTATACGTTTGTTTCTTGTAAATGTTGATAGTTGTCAGTCATATCATAGCACATTTTTCGTATCTTGCGTTATACAATTTCTATTACTTCCCCTGTGGCTTTCACTTCATATGAACTGACAATAAAAGTTATGTTAAAAATAAAACCCATACTGTGTATCATTCCAAATCTTATTTAAAGTTGTTAATTTTTTTTAATTTTTATGAATTAAAAAAATTAAGTTTATTGATTTACATTGAAGATCTTGAAACAAAATTCTAATTTTTATGTTGAGCACACTTTCTAATTTTGCAATAGTGTTTCACTTTTATTCATTTAATAATGATAATAAACTTTATTGTGAACAGACAATGCACACATTGTGTCACAATCGTCCTCCCTAACCTAATCATTCATTCTGGTAATAGACCATTCAGACATACATTATATCACTCACGCCTCTTTCACATAATTTACAGGCCCGGCAAATTTATTTGCTTTGAGGTCTTTGAGAATTTTTGGTTTCAATCATCCCAGCGATCCATCATAAACTCGCCAACTGAGTAAAATGCTCTCGAAATCAGAAGGGTTTTCAACTGAGTTTTGAATTATTTCCATTTTTTTTATTGATGTGTTCAGGGAGACTATTGATCAATCTGACACCAACTTGGGATGGTACGTTTCTGAACGCATCTGTCCTGTGCTGTTCTGTTGGACGCGAAAGTTGTCCCTGTCTCTCGTCTCGTGTTGGTGAAAATCCCTCCCCAAACCAAAGCACACCTCGACACGGAGTAAAGGATCACCTTAAGAATGTAGAGACAGGGCAGAGTCAGAAATCCCACCTCCATACACGCGTTTCTACACGACTCTCTAGTGTTTAAATTCAGAATTACGCTTACGGTTTTTTAAGCCTGAAGATTCGCTCCAGCTTGTGCTGTGCACAACTGCCCCTAAGTTCCATATCCCAAGTGGGGGATAAATTAAACCATATTATGCCATTTTCAATTCCATAATTGGGCAGTGCTTTGCCAAATTGCGAAGGGCAAAGATGCCCGACGCAACCTTGGCACAGACATGATCCACGTGAACGTCCCAGATTAGTCCTCGATCTAGGAACATTCCCTGGAATTTTGTTGATTCCGTTTCATCGAGCGGGAGATCATCCACAAACACTGAAGGTTGTTTCAGATTTTTGTTTCCTTAGCAAAAATTTCATGAAATTTGATTTTGATACATTTGTTTTCAGGTTGGTTTCAGAAAAAAATTAAATGCAGGAATTCAACTCAGAAAAATTAATTATTATAATTATTATTATATACATAATTATAAAGTTTTGACTTTAAAACAGAGAGTCGTGCCGTCAGCATACTGAACCACCTTTCCATTTTGGATCGATGGGTTCAGATCGTTTACGTAAAGAAGAAAAAAAATGCCCAAGGATAGATCCCTGCGGGACTCTATGGGTGATCTTTGCTTTTGAGAATAAAGCACCCGGGACCTCTGCACACACTGCACCCCATAAACCACTCCTTTCTAACTTGTACAACAGTGTTTCATGATGCACACAGTCAAATGCTTTAGAGAGGTCGAGAAATACAAACCGTAATCAATTGCGGTTTTGGAGGTTATCGCTAACCACGTTGGGGATGAAATGTGACTCAAATAAACACAACAAATCCCTTTTAACTATTGAATCCCCAATTTTATCAATATTAAAATCTCCACAAAAATTATGTCTTTTCGTGAGGTGTCTTTAAGTAGCACAGATAAAATATGTTCAAACTGTTCCAAAAACAATTTATTATTAGAATCGGGGGGGGGGGTGATACAACATTATTACAATCAGAGGGAAAGAAGATGATCGTGTTTCCATCTCGACTGCTGAACGCTCTATTATATTCTCAATTAAAAAGCTTTGAATATCTGCGCATAGACTTGCCTCCAGATTCTTCTGGACAGACACATACGAACCGCCCCAAAAAAAGTATTATGAGTTCTCCCAAAAAAATATCTAACGTTACACCCATCTAAACGGTTCAAAATTCACCTATTGCCTTCTGACAAGCAATGCTCTTTAACACAAATAATCTCAACAAAACAACCTCCCATATCAATGTATGCCATCAAGTCATACATCAACTCAAATCTGGCAAGCACATGAAGAAACCTCAGCTGCATAACAGTTGATTATCGGCACTGAAAATAAACATCTAATCAGACTAGAAGCCAATGGCACCGCGTAGTAAATACAGCGGTTATCGCAAAATAACCGAATAAAGCGAGGCTACTACCGGCTATTGGTGGTAGTTGGGAAGTTACCTTTAAGCCGTTGGCCCCATGTTAAATGTAAGAGAGGGCTTGTTAGACCTAACATCGCCTGGTAAAATAAGACATTCTTTACCTTTGCCTTTAGAAACTTCGGACCAGTGCATCTTTCAGGTCACTCCTTACATCTAAAATAGTGAGTGACTACCACATCAATTACTCTATACCTAACCTACTTGAAGATGTATTCGTTCAGTATTTAAAATTTTATATTCAGTAAGAAAAGAAATAGTGAATGAACTGACCCGATGTTGCCTGTACTTTTGGCCTTGACGAGACGACGGCGCACCAATGGAGGCGGTGGTGTCGCTGGGGCCGGTGTGCTCGCGGGCGGCGGCGAGGGCGGCTCCGAGGGCGGTAGTACGAGTAGAGAACCGGCCCCGCGCCGTGAGGGAAAGCTGGCCGTATAACTGCGGGATCCGCCCTGCTGGAAACTCACTGGAACACATGTAACTAGAGTGAACGTGAACTGAACACAATCGAAAACCAAATACGATAGTTTCATAGTCTTTACCTTTAAACAAAATTATAGGAAATATTGCAAATAACTTATTTTGCAAGCAGTAGTAACATGCAGTACTATTGAGTGTTTCGAAAAAATCTTTGTTTTTATTTTGATTTATTGTAGTCGCTTTAATTAGAACATTTCGATCTGCCTACTTCCCCACCACAATTTTGTTTAAACGGGACAAAATTAGAAAATAAACTTCAAAAGGTCAGTGCTACTATTTATTAGTATTAGTATTTATTCTACGTCTGCGCATTCATTGTACCAGTATTAAATTTAAACTCTCTTTGATTGAGCTGTTGTTATTAGTTTTATTTATTAGACATTAATAATTAAAAAGTACGAAATCCTGCATATGGAAATGCGTGCAATTAATTTTAGCAGATAATTAAAATTATCTAAATTTTTAAATAGTATAGACACGATATTCAGGTAACTAGTAGTATGTATGGTTTAGTACAATACCAATCCGTAGTCATAGTAGTTTATTCTTCTTATAAGGTTGTTTTTTTTTCATGATTTCTAATCAGCGTTAGTAATGGTAATGTCAGTGAGAAAGGCATTGTTGTGATTGGACACGGAAGCATGTTTAAAGCTAGCAGCAATTTTTCTAGTTGGGAATCTCCCAGAACTGGCAGTTCTGTGACCGCCATTCAGAATGTCTGGGAGTTATAGAAGGTAGGGAATGTTTAGTATATAAAACCCGCTAGGAATTCGGAATATTTATTTGCTATAAAGCACAAAATTCCAGAAACTTGGAATAGTGGCTCAGAACTACTAGTTCCGCGAAATTCCCAACTAGTAACAAATTTGTCAATATTTACTGTATTTACATGTATGATACAAATGATAATGTGGATTTGAGTTTTCAACCATCAATACATGATTTCAACATGTTTACGCACTTAAATGCCAAATTAAAAAATACTGTAGATAAACATGCACATTTAATTTTGTTTTCATAGGTTTATTTTTATAGTTGATACTAGCATTTCATACCCTAATTTGTTTCCAATTAAACTAATATAGTAGTAGTTAACTAAATTAGAAACGGTGATGAAAGTTCAGATTCATACTTTAAACGTTTAATAATTGGTTAGTAAAAAACAAATGATATTTTAGTCCTTTCTAATTGCATTTCATTTAGTAATAACTTCATTCCATTTGTTATATAATTTAGTTGTAAATTAATATATTTTGACTGTAAATTATTTTTCTAGATTACACAAAACTTGACTTCTATTATTTGGTCTCCACTCTCTCTATGTTTTTTTTATAATTAATGAACTCACATTGATTTGCTGTAGGTTGCTAACGAAACGTCTTGTACGCAATGTACGCAGCACTGTTTAGTACCTATATTGCCATACAGCGCCGGGCGCCGTGCTCCTGTGGTCAAAGTGCGACGCGTACTATGGCTGTACTCGTCTAGCTTCTGATTGCAGGAGTCCTTTTCAGTGAACAGGAGCAAAATGATCATTGCAATGGAATTCACCAATCGTCCTTAATTGATATTGTTCAGTCACATCGTCAATATTCTCTAGTCCTACAAGATCGCTAAGTTAAATTGTAGTAGCTCAATATATAAAACAATGTCGGCCAAAATGTCAACTGAGATCTTTATATAATAAACCGTTAAATAAGAACTACACTTCTGTGTACAATCCAATTGCTTGAACAGAATACTACAGCGACAATTCAAACCTTAATTGTGTCATGTTCACAAGATATCTCTTGAACTAGAATTATTCATTTTTCTGAACAAACGTAATGCAATAACTTGTTTTCTGTAACCAGTTAGAGACAACACACACTGAGACACATGTAACACTGTTATAGATGTGTGTGTCGTTGACTCACTACATCTACATCGCTTATATAATAACAATATATATTTAATTCACTCATTCAATTATATTTTCATTATTTGTTACTATAAGTTTAAAAAATATTATTTCCGGCATGGTAAATTTATATATACTGTATATACAAATATGAGTTGATCTTATTATACGTTTTAAAGTGTTTTTTTACCATACGGAATAATTATAATATTTGGTAATACGATCAACAATTGTCCCGAACATTCCTTTTCTACCTATCTGAATTAAACACCAACTTCTGACATAAGTGTGGTGGTGTCCGTTAGGCAAATTGGCCGTCTCAGCCACGAAACCAAATTCCCACGATCTGTGTCCGTAAGTACTGATTTTGCATACAAGTAAACACCCAATTCTGGCATAAGTGTGGTGGTGTATGTTAGACAAATTGGCCGTCTCAGCCACGAAACCAAATTCCCACGATCTGTGCCCGTAAGTATTGATTTTGCATACAATGAGTAGTTATTAAGCCCAGAATTATACAGGGTGATTCAAAACTAAACGGCAATCTCTCGGGAGCTTATTCTATAGCTAAAAAAAAGTAAAAAAGTTCATATAACCATATGCCCGGAAACGCTTCGTTAGCGAGTTACGCCTAGCGAAAGATTTCGCCCGGATTTCAGAACCCTTGGTGAAGTCAGGCCGTATAAAAATGGTAAAGGTAGTTACAAAGATACAAATACGATTGTTTTTTATGTTTTTATATCTGACAAATTTATTAAAATTCGTCCCAGAGCTGTAAATGCAATACTTTCAGAGATATCTTACGTAAAACACAAGAATTGGTGCAAAGAAATAACACATTTTTGTGTTTAACCTAAGATTACTTCCATAAATGTTAAATAAAGGTCATTTTTTTCTTAAACAGATTTGTAGAACATTTAATTCTGAAAATATTCATGTGAATTACTTAGGAAAAAAATTAATAATAGGTATTGAAATTTAGCTTTATTTAAAAATAAAACAGACGCACAAAAATGCATATTCTTATCTGCATAAAATATTAACTAATGTTTAGGTTGTGAGTAACAGCTGATCATTTATTCTAGACTGAACATTAACATAAAATGTATTTACCTTTATAAAACTGTAATAATCACCTATAATAGTTGCTCAAAGTGTCCTCCGTTGTTAGCAATGCACGTTTTCGCACGACGAATCCACTCTTTTCTAGCGCGTTTCATAACGTTTGGAGCATTCTTGATAGTTTCTGCCGCCTCTGTAATGTGATTACGTAACTCCTCTATGGTGTTAATCCGTTTTGAATAAACAATTGACTTCATCCAACCCCATAAGAAAAAGTCTGCTGGCGTGAGGTCAGGAGAACGTGGTGGCCATTTTACTGGTCCATTTCGACCAATCCATTGTCTACCGTATGTATCATTTAAATAGTTTTTCACATCATTAGAAAAATGTGGAGGTGCTCCGTCGTGCATAAACCATGCATTTATTCTGTTTTGAACAGGAATATCTTCCAAGAGGGTAGGCAGGTTTGTTCTTAAAAAATTTAAGTACGCTACTCCATTAAGTCGATTAGGGAGGAAAAATGGACCAATCAAATTATCACCCAGAACACCAAGCCATACATTGACTGAAAATGTATGTTGAAAATGCCTCGTCGCAGTTTCATGTGGGTTGTCGTACGCCCAAGTATGGGTATTACGAAAATTTACAATTCCATTTCTAGTAAAACAGGATTCATCAGTAACGAGAATACGCCGAAAGAAATACTGATGTCGTAAACAATTTCTTCTTAACCAGCGGCAGAACATCTTCCGTTTATTAAGATCTTGCGGTAATAAGTCTTGAACACGTGTTATATGGAATGGGTACAACTGTGCTTCATGAAGTGTCCGCCATACGCTTGACTGGCAAATATTTAACTGACGTGATAATCGTCTGGTGCTTGTGGTTGGTGATAATTCTACAGCATTTATTATTGCTTGTTAATTATTATAGTTCCTTGCGCTACGTTGACGACCAGTATCTATTCGCTTCGGTTTAAAGCTACCAGTTTCTCTAAGTCGTCTCTCCACAGCTTCAAATGTTTTGCGATCAGGTGTTCTTCGATGTGGAAAAGTATCACGATATTCCTGAACTGCAGCTAAACCATTCTTGTTAACTTTGCCGTAAATCAGTATCATGTCCGTATACTCTTCAAACGAATACATACCATTTACATTATCTGCCATTATTTACTAAGATAATTACATACACTTTTATAAAAAATATTTAATAAAATATTTTAAAAATAAATATTTAATAAAATATTTTATACACTTGTATAAAATATTTCCAAATAATCACAGGATCTCACAAAATACAATCTTCACACGCCACAATACAAAAACCTCCATAAAGGTTATTCAAATATTACTTCATGAACTTAATTGTTGATCAGCTGATATTGCCAACCTTTGCAAAGAAAATATGACGATAAAAAGTGTTGAATAAATGATCAGCTGTTACTCACAACCTAAACATTAGTTAATATTTTATCAACGAACTATACTACTGGAACGCGCACTGCCCATAAGCCACATGTTGTGTTTTCCGGTCGCACACAGCTGTGCGTTACTGGTGTATCCATGGATTTGCAGGCGCTTAAAGTGGGCAAGAACTCACCGAGTTCTGTACTCCATGCCAATGATGCTGATCTTAGAACACATTAACTGTTTATTGATTTTAAATCTAAGGGTAAATTAAGTAGATCAAGTGATGATGTACGGCATTGAAAATTGTAAAATATTGTTATTTGCTCTAGTTATCTCAAACAAATGCGACCACTTCTAAATTGACGAATTTACTGGAAGCCACGAGTTATTTTTAATTAAAACTGGGACTAAACTATTTTTTTAAATAATATCTCGTTACATCGAAAAAACAGAAAACTTTTGACATTATAAAAAAATCCAACTTAGAAATAAGGCAAAAAATTGGTCAAAATAATTTTATTTTCTAACACGTAAATTAAGTATGTCATGCTTGTAAATTTTATGTAGTTTAATTTGAAATAAAATACTGTCAATAAAAAGTTGTTTTTTTTCACCTGGGAAATATTTTAATGCCTGTAATCTTTGTTTCCGACTTTGAAAGAAAAATAAAAAGTCAAAATCTCAGTTATTTTGATATTGTACAAAAATCAGTTTTTTTTTAACTAAAAATAAAAATCCACGGTAAAAAGCAGCTACTAACATTTGTAATAATAAATAAATTTTAGTATTTAACAATTGTATTAAGTCTAGAAGGCGTTTTTAAAATGATGTAAGATCATTACTATAATGCCTGCCATATGGACGGAGTTAGTTCTTGCCCATTTCCAGCGCCTGCAGGCTCGGAACGCAGCCCAGGATTTCGGCTCAGTTTCTCCGGCCCAGAGCGCGTTCCATTATTATAATTCGTTGTATTTTATGCAGATAAGAATATGCATTTTTGTGCGTCTGTTTTATTTTTAAATAAAGCTAAATTTCAATACCTATTATTAAATTTTTTTCCTAAGTAATTCACATGAATCTTTTCAGAATTAAATGTTCTACAAATCTGTTTAAGAAAAAATTATGGTTGCCTGTAAAGTCGGTTTTACGGGCGAAGATTTTACGTGACAACGTCTTTTTCTCGGTAGAATATTTATTGATATGAATATTATTAAATTGCACAATAGGAACAAGGAATTGAATGAAAATAAGAATTGCACAAATTTTAACTATAGAAATATATTTTGTTTACTAAAACATTGTACATAATTTGAAATTAATTAAAATTTGTTATTGTAAATGGTAAAGTTGAATAAAACATTTACTAAAATTGGAATTTGAAATTCTTGCTAAACACAGTTAAATTCTAACTCCGCGCGTGGTGATTGGTCGGTTTAGTTCGTTTGTTTGGTCGCACTGTTATGACAGGTTAGAGGTTATAATTTGTTATTTTAAATGTTTGACTAGCAATACGCGCTGTTTCTTCTCAATCAACTGAATTACGATTGATTGCAGAGTGATTTAAACTAATAATTTACTTAACACTATCAACATTTGTCAATAGTATGACATAACCTATAAACTCAGTTTCTCAACTTTTGTGTCAATCTAACAATTAATCAATCAATCATAGTTAACGATAATGAAATATCAGTGTACAATTATTTACCTTTATTGTTGTAGTTGTTGTAAATGACGAATCTAAGCACTCCACATTTTCACGAATAAACATAGTTATCTGCTTTATCCCGTGCGGATCCCGTGCGGCGGACCCACTGGACGGGCATCGTAACGTTACCGGGCGTTACACTTTTTCATGAGTGACTCCGAGCCGCAACCTAATTTAAGACGTTGTCACGTCAAAAAATGACCTTTATTTAACATTTATGGAAGTAATCTTACGTTAAACACAAAAATGTGTTATTTCTTTGCACCAATTCTTGTGTTTTACGTAAGATATCTCTGAAAGTATTGCATTTACAGCTCTGGGACGAATTTTAATAAATTTGTCAGATATAAAAACATAAAAAACAATCGTATTTGTATCTTTGTAACTACCTTTACCATTTTTATACGGCCTGACTTCACCAAGGGTTCTGAAATCCGGGCGAAATCTTTCGCTAGGCGTAACTCGCTAACGAAGCGTTTCCGGGCATATGGTTATATGAACTTTTTTACTTGTTTTTAGCTATAGAATAAGCTCTCGAGAGATTACCGTTTAGTTTTGAATCACCCTGTATATATGTTAATATTAACATGTTATTCAGTGAGTTATAAAAGCCATTCAGTTATTAATGTTCTTATTTTTTATGATTAAAACCAGTAGTTGTTCATGCTCTACTCTTATGGTGATTCAGGTTTTATATTAATAATTAATGTCTCGGCTTAAAGCTAATTCATTTGTGGTTGTTTTAGACGGGTGTTTTAGGATTTCATGATCAACATTCGTGGTCAAAGATTTAATGAGCAACACTTCGGGGTCTACATTTCTGAATTACCAGTTCGGATGACCATCAGCTTAAAGGGACTTATTTTATTAGAACATTTATTTGGGAAATTTGAGTTGATATAAAAGAAGTCTTCAGGGCCATACAGGGATTGTAATTTGTTAAAAGGCGGTTTAATTATTAAGCCGGTCAGCGATTCATCACAGACAACTGTCAGTTAATAATGGCAGAATGTTACAATAAATAATTGTCAGTTCTGAAAGCATACAGGTACATGTTTTTTGTTTTGTTTTTTTAACAACCCACTGTACTTCGGGATAGTTTTAATTAAAGTAATAAATTATTATATTTATTTAGTATATATATTATTCTTTACAGATTATAGTACAACTTTCTTTACGAAAATAAATTATTTCTACAACCAATATAACATACACATAGGTATCGAAAAATGCAAAATAATGTAACTTTATTTTCATACATTTTCGTAATTGTTCCTGCTATTTTGTCTTTTTTAAAATATATTAAACTTATAGTTACTACTACATTTAAAAATGATAAAAAAATAAAACTTCAGTATCAGATTTTACTAAAATCTACACAAAACCATAGACTTATATCATTATTAGAAAAAAACTATCACATTTATTTAGTTCGAAAATATCTGAGACAATCTATCCTCATATTATTGTGTTGTTAAACTTTAATAAATTGTTGTTCGACTAAACAGTATAACGCGTATTCTCTACATTTAATTCATGTTTGTTCTTCATTTGTTTCATAATGGTTATGACAAAATGTGATTCTTGTTGACGTTTTGAATATTTTTGTTGTTTCATAAAATGTTTGACAGCGATTTTTACCAGTTGTCGTCTTAACGATCTTCACGTACCTTCGACATGATACTAAAATACTTTACATCGGTAGGACAGTCATATTATACATCTATTTTATACATCTATTTTGGTTAAAATCTACACGGCCCAGTGGTTTACAGATTACTAAATTTACTAAAAGCCTACTTGATTTAACATCAGCTAAAAGCAGCATCGACCCGAAACGTGAAGGGTTCGTGCGGAGAGTTGACGACATGAAGTTTTATAACGTGCTGCCGGCCGGCGATACATTTCAATTTCCGGTGAAGTTGATCGCATGAAAGAAGCCTATCGAGAGAGCGGAAGTTGTTGTTGGCGGAAGTAGAGACAAGCTGTTGGTGTAAGTTGTAATTGCCTGGCAGACACGCGCCGAGCACCTCCCGCTTATAATTGCCTCAGGTGTCGTGTAGGTGCATAGTTGTATACAACACTGCACTCTGTGCTGTACTGTTCCCTTTTACTGTCTTAATGTACCTCTGAACAACACACACACAGTATACTTCGTACTTCTTTAAAATCTATTTTCCAAACATTTTCCTTTATTGTAAACGAAACAACAAATTTGTACATTTAGTAATACATATGTTGATACACAGTACACTGTACAACAAAATGTCCAATGTCTTTTCACAAGAGCGCATTTAACAATGTTTGAATTTCAAGGTTGCCTAAAGATCCTCAACTAGACCCTTAAATATGCCAAAGTACCGAATGCGATCATTGTATAATTTAGTTAGTAGTTCTGGAAAGTTTGGAACAAATTTAAATGAGATTTTAAACCAGTCTTGAAACTACTTTAGTACAGGTAAAAATACCAGGATAACCACACACAATATTAATGATATACATAAAATACCGATCTTATGTTAAGAATAGGTTTACTAAAATCTAAGAAATGCTAGATAATGGGCAACAGAAGGTTCTATCTGCCGAATAAAACTGAAAAAATCATCCCTGCGGTTGTTATTATATCTCTATTTGTAACTTATTAATAACATTAAAGTTGACCATTTGATAACTAATAGTTTTACTTCAAGTCACATTACGTGTTACTGTTAGTGTACAAGTAAGTGTTCTGTTTTCTTAGATAGCCTTTCAACACTGAGTATTTAAACTTCATTTTTCAATTGAGGAGGTTCCAAGCAAAAGCAAACATGTCACCCAAATGGAACTTTGGGGAATTTGGAAAAAACTAGTATTACAACATTATGCAAAATTACAATAAATTTGATATATTTGTTATGATTGTTTGTAAACTTTTTTGAGTCGAAATACGTGCACATTTCAAATATATTTCACGTAATGTGCTCGTTATTAGCAATACAAATATGGACATGTTCTTATTTGACTGATCACAAAGGACATGTTTGCTTTTGCATAAACCTACATTGGACATGTTGTTTTCTTTTGCACGGTTTAAAAATTCAGTAAACAATAAAATGTATAGTAATAATACTAGTTTTATTTATGGTATACAATATTTATTACATATTATGTTGAATTACTATTTTAGAAAGTAGGCTATAATTAAATTTTCAGATATGCAGTCCCATATCAGGCTCCAAGCAGTCACACTCACACTCTTCTTCGTCACCTTCAATTTCATGACATTCCGGTGTCTCCTCAAGAATTATCTTGTACCAAGACAAGTTAGTATTGTTTATTCCATTCGTCACCGTTACATTAACTTCAGCAACGATTCAACGTCCTTCTTCTTAGATGCTTTTATAGCATGTCCAAGTCGAACAGGCTCTAAAGGGGTTGAAAAACACTTGGTAGATGACCAAACCCTTCTTCTGCAGGGAAATGAACTGTTCAGTATCACTTTGAAATCTGAAATGATCAGTTGATTTCACTTTAACAGTGGAAACTTCACGACGGCCAGTTGTTTTTTCCACTACTGCCTTTCCCTTCTTTAAGAAAATTCTCTTCTTTTCAGAAAATGTGATCAACGTTCCTAATCTTGAAGATAAACATTTTGTGTTTACCAAGGACCACTCATCTCCCAGTTTCCGCACTTCTCCTACAGATTGGTAGACAGCGTAGTAATCTTCTTTGGTGCTCATGGTAGGCTGCTTCCTCAATAACTTCTTCTACTCTGCCAAAAAACTCGGTCAGCGGGCATAAAACTATGCCCTCTAACAGGAAATGTAATGCTAATCTCTTTTAAGTTATGACTTTCCGTGCCTAAAAAATACATCAGTGTGGATCAAGGGGGTTATTTTTGTTTTGTCCTGGACACCCATCACAAAACAGTCTTATTGTGTGGACATTTTCAGACAAACTTTTTGCCTCTGAAATCAGAAAATCCAAAATAGCTGGGGATACCTCGGTTGCCCCTCGTCCAGCTAGTTCCTCAGTCCAAGTATAAAATAACTGGATCTCTTGCATCTGATCCAACAACACAGAGGCAGTAAAAGCTTAAGTTGCCTTTTATAAAACGCTTCTTGGATGGGGGTTTTGGGGAGAGGTTGTACCTGCTGTAGGTCGAAGCAGAAAGTTACTTCGTCATCTCTATTTCTCCCTCATGAGTTCATAAAAGCACTTAGCTCTTATTTTGTGAATTCTTTTTTCGAACATAAGTTTGGTGATGACTGATTTATCTACATTAGGTTTAGCTTTTTTGATTTTGATTTTAAGATCTAGTTCATAGCAAGTGCAGCATACATCTGTGGCAGGGGACCTAAAACCCTATATTGAACTCATTAAAAACTCTGCTAAACATGCTTTTTGAAACTGTTAGATCTTTTGACACTGTGTGGCAATTGTATATAAACGCGCAATTTTCCCTTGTTTAAATCTGATTGCAGGTATATTCTCTTCGACTTCTTTCGATTGTAATGGCTCTCTCTTCCTCTCAGATTGCATAAAAATAACCTCAGAGCTGTTTTTTGGGCTCACACGTTTGGCTGCACCTATCGCCACCTCTCTTGTCTGTCATAGTTTTCTCCATTTTTTATCTTCAGAGCAATGTTGTGCAAGCGGGGTTGCTTTTAAAAAGGGTGATATGCATAAAAAACTTTTTGCACACAGGTATTATCTTTTCCAGTTACAGAAATTATATATTACTTCACAGTAAAGTTGTGTTTCCTTTGAGCTAATTGAGGTAGGCCTAGGTCTCTTTCGTTAAATGTTATTTAGGACTTACCCAGCTGGCAATGAATTCCATCTTGTTTGTTCTTTTCTGCTTCCTTATAAAGGACTTGTCTTGTGTTCAAAGCATCTTTAGGTCTCACTAGAGCACATTTCACACCTTTGTTCAAAGGTTGGAAAACACGACAACCAAGAGGGGCACCATGTCGTTTTAAACTTAGCTAATGTCCTTACACTTGCTGTCTTTTTGGTTTCTTTCTTGAGCCTTGATTAGCATCACCAATTCTGACTAAACCATTGTCATCCATATTTTCCATAACTTGATAAATTAAAACATCATTAACACTATTGCAAATTATTGATAGACTGTGCAATACAAACACTGGTATAATAACCTCAAACCCAAATAGCAGGTAACTGAAAATAAAAAAATCATAATATTGCAGATCACATGATCAGATGGAGCCTTCCCATTGGCTAGAGGGACATGTTTGTGTCTGCTTGGAAACTAAGCGGGGACATGTGTTTCTTTGCTCTGAAACCTGCATATTTCAGTGTTTATTTTAAATAGGACATGTATTTTTTTGAATGAAATAAAAGTGAATGGAGTGATAGCAATGATGTTCATGATTTCAAATCAGCTGCTAACTAAAATGTTTATTTTTATGGACATGTTTGCTTTTGCTTGGAACCTTCTCAATTCATTTTGTAGGATTTACTGAACAATATTTTCATAATAAGAATAAACATTAGGGTAAGTGTATGCCCACTTACCGGTCTTGGCTGGAAACTTGCGCAGGCAGACGATGGCAGGGGTGGTGGCAGGAGTAGTGATGGTGACGGTAGTGGCGGCAGAGGAGGCGGGGTTTGACTTGGTGTCTTCCTGTTGGGTACCATGAGAGCGAGACCAAGGCGACTCCTGAGGCAGCTGCACGACTGGTTCTGGAAGATCCTCGCCCTCACTTTCATTGGGGCTGAGCAGCGACACCATGGTCACGATGTCTGCTCCCCGCTCTATGAATCTTTTGCGGTTCCGGGGCTTGGCAGGAGCTGGCAGGGGTTCTCCGTAGTTCTCCTCTTCTGAGCTGTCATCTTCATGACTCTTCGAGACTTTCCGCCGCCCACCTGTAAACTTTCTCCGGGCAGGAGCAGACTTTATGTTTCTCTCCTTCTGTACAGTGACGATATCGTCCTCATCGTAGTCGAGGTCCGTGGTTTCTGCCTTGAAATTGTTGTCTTTAACCAGACGTCCTCTGGTAGGAGCGCTCCTTCCGGCAGCGGGAGCAGACATCATTCTCGTTAAGGGTTGGATTAACGATTTCTTCAATATAGGTTTGGTCGCTTGTGGTGAAGGAGTTGCTGGAGGAGTCGAGGAAACACTGAGACTCCCGGACATCACAGGATTGTTGCTGCTATTTCTGAAATTTGCCCTTCTCATCGTTGCTGTCAAATTATCCTGCTTCGGTTTATCAGGTTCTTTCACCTTATCATTTTTCTTCCCTTCTAATTCACCCTCTTGAGATCTTTCGTCCCCAAGGTCAATCCGAGAGTAGCTCTCCGGCTTCAAAAGGTGTTCGCTTGTGGTATTCTCTGGGCACGGCACTTCGTCGTCCGCCTCGTTGTCGTTGGGTGCGGGCTCGGAGTCGTCCGCGTGATCGAACGATATCGTTATCGATGGTGTCAACTTTGGCCTGACCGGCTGCGTCACGGTATCCACATCACTGTCAGGCTCCCTAAAGGCTGCCAAAGGAAAGGTCGCTGTCGGGAACGTCTGCACTGATGATACTTTGAATCGTGGCCTCTCCCGCGGGTCATCTTCCAACTGTCGAAAGTCTTTGGTGAAGTTCGTGTTTACTATGTCTGATAGAGGATTGAAATTGCTGTTTTTCAAGTCTTCGTTACAGTTTAAAGAGTTATTTTCCACTTGAGTAACGATTTCTCTGACACTCAGGACGGCGTCTTCGTCCCCTTTGTCGACGCTGTTGTGAGCTAAGAAAATGTCAAGATTCGGTCGCTCCTGACGATCCCTCCAGGCAATACGAAGTCTCTCGGCGAGCTGCTGCCGGGAGTAGAGGATCGTGTCCGGCGGGGCGGCGGTCTTGGCGGGCTTCGCAGTGACGGGGCGGGGAAGCCCCTTACATCGCTGTACCACTACCCCCACCGGGACATCGCCTTCACAGGAGACTTGACGACGTTCCGTCCACGCGATCCTCACCGGCCTGGGCCTCACCACCACGGGCTGTGCCTCCCGTCGTGGAAGCGGCGGCTCCTGTGACACCAGAGAGCTGGCTAACACACGCAGACCGTGGTCCCCCCAGTAACGCGCTCTAGGACTCTCCTCTGACGCTTGCTTGCGGAGCTGCCTCCTCTGCGACTGCTGCAGGCTCAACTGTCGCACTGGCCCCCCGGCTCGCCGTTTGCCGCTCATCGCCCCTGCAACAATCACCGATCAGGTCAGGTCGATCGCTGGAACCGATCGGTCCCAAGGCCGCCACACAATACACAATGAAGCCTTTTACTCGGTAACGACCGCGATAACACTTGAGCGACTCTAATTGGAAAACTTTTAACGCTCCTAGACGCTAAGACGCCATTTATACACTTTACTTTAACAACTTCTGTGTTATTTATGTGTCTTTGATTGTTAGTAGTTTGTACTCATCAAACTTTTTTAAATATAAAATTACTAACGAAAAATTAAAAAATACTCTTAAAAGTCTTACAGTTTTGAAGCAAAGGTATTAATAAACATAGCACATTGCATAATACAACATATTACAATAACGTATTGAAGTACATAGTATTGATTTATTTTGAAATGTTTGCAACATCAATAATACTTGTTATGAACCAAAATGGTATAATTACAGCCGCCATGCCAAAAATAGATAATTTCACTATCTGTCATTGGGGAAAAAATGTTTAAATTAGTCACATTTTAAGATGCTCCATACAACATTAGCGGATTGTCAGAGCACACTTCTATCAATAAGGATTGTTAATATTCTCTGTCTTTGTAACATTTGAACTCAGAATTTGTTTGAAATAAATAATTATACATTTAAATGAATTAGCCATCTGAAAACTTCCGATAACCTGAGTTTTTTAATTTTAATTTTATATATATATATATATATATATATATATATATATATATATACAGGGTGTCAATTAAGTCTGGAACCTCTTTTTTAATTTTTGAACCATAATAGAAAGAAATACCAAAGTTCACACGTGCTTACTGGTGATAGTAAC
Source organism: Homalodisca vitripennis (assembly GCF_021130785.1). NCBI lineage: Eukaryota > Metazoa > Arthropoda > Insecta > Hemiptera > Cicadellidae > Homalodisca > Homalodisca vitripennis. The sequence goes on from NC_060207.1 coordinate 94,348,825, forward strand.
GCACACATCTGCCCAATTACCGAGCGGATAATCCCTTTGGGGGACGGTCCACAAGGAGTCAGACAAAATTCTTAAATAGCAGCATATATATATATATATATATATCGCCATTTTATTCCTGTCACATTGTTCCAAGACAGATATACCGCGTATTCTTCAACAAGAGTACCTGCCCAAAACATTGTTTGTAAAATAGTCTCTAGTGTTAATGTGAGAGGATTTCTACTTTTGTGTTTTTCCGAAGGTTAATAAGTGGTTAGTTACATGTGTTCCTTGCTTATCCTTTCGGGTCAAGGAGTTTTTATTTTATTCATATTAATTAATATCCCGGCTTAAATGTAATTATTTTGGGCCCTGTTTTAGGCAGGTTCGTGGTACCAATAGTTCGTGGAGACAAAGTTTCGTGGTGCCTAGTCTCGTACTTCGTAGCTATCCCTTTCATTTCATCTACCGAATTGTTAGATGCTGGATTACAAGTCATAGTATACAGTGTGTTCCAAATTTTATGGACACTGAAGGTATCTTGGAATCTATAAGAGATACATCAAAGATTAAATTGTTAAAATTGTGCTTAATAACAAGACCAACAAATTAATGTGGTCTAGTTGATTGTTGGTTATGTTGTTCACTCGCTGCGCTCAATAAACTGTTTTAAATAAAAATGTTCAAACCGTTGCAGCTCTCTTATTAGTACCTATATTGACACTTGTTTTAAAATAAATCTGCATGACATTTTTCTATTTTTAAATGTTATAATGAAAAGTTTTTCAACACCAGGAGGTATAAGGTTTGAATCAGTTTTTGTAATGTAACTTCCCATTTTTTTCTTAATCAAAGGAAAGAATATATTTTAAATAATTATAAATTGCCATCCTATGTTATAAAACCTTTACAATATACTTTTCTCGTAATTTTCATCAAATAATTCATAAAAAACCCGTTTTTGTATGAATTATGGTTGTGTCAAGGAAATTGTTATTCTACTATTCGAATAGTTGGTAAACCTTACTGATGTTTCACTACACGCACTGTTGGAATCCAGACATGGCCAGTCTAAAAATTACTGTTTTTAAAGTTTGCAATGTATTAGTAAAATAGCATGTTAGTTTTTTAGCGACGGGTTTTTATGAATTATTTGATGAAAGACATGATGAAAGTATAACATAATTGGTATTGTATAATAGTAGTACAACACCACTTTGTCCATTTAACCTTTGCTGTATCTCTTATAGTTTACAAGATCCTTTCAGTGTGCATAATTTGTATCATGTATTTAAAAAATGAAATACAAGTGTGTATCATTTGCACCGTGTGATGTATACGTATAAAACAGTGTGGTGTACTAGATTTGCTATAAGCTTTATTAGTTTTGGAACCCTCTGCACCTCGGCCATTTCTTCTACATCTCTTATTGACTCTCCCATAATTTTCTAGTCCAAAGTATGTTTCTCAATAAAACTAAAAAGGTATGTCGTCTCTACACTTACACTCACGCAACTTCTTTAAATGGTACCACTCAGCATTAACCGTATCTTCCTCTGCATCCCTAATTCGACCACCCTTCTCTCTAACGTTCATTTTATATCGCTTAAATATTAAAAATATATATTTTAAACCTTTTTACAAATATTATTTTACAAATCACAGATATTTTTATGAATGGGTTATACATTTTGTTATTACATATACACGTACAATATGATATCAACAATTTGAACGTGTATCGGTCGACACTGGAAGGAGTGAAGCTGTCCCTAGACATTCAAACCTGCAACTGGCTCGTGCTTTCGATGCAGATTTATGAGCGGTGTCAAGACACCGCATGCGACAACCGTTGTCGTGCCGGTGCCTTCCTTGTGTCACTTGGAGTCGGTTGGAACTCTACTGTATTTAGACCTTTTGAATAAACTATTTTAATTTGCTTTAGGACACTAAGACACATAGGAGAGAAATGTGTTTGGGGGACAAGTATTTAAGGTAATTTGTTATACTGATTACGATACGGTCTAGAACCTCCAAAGACATGAACGTAGCCAGGAAAACATGTTGGGGGGTCCAGACAACTGATATTGTCCCGTAGTGGACAGAGAGTAATGCCCCATTTTGTTCCTTAAAACGTTCTTGACTCATTTCTTTGTTAAGATCTATCTTTCAGAGTACATGTGAACAATACTGAATTATTTAACTAATAATAATCGTTTACTAAAAAAGTAGTTGAAAAAATCTGGGGGATCCGGACTCTTGGACCCCCTCGCTGGCTACGTCCTTGCAACAAGAGAGTTAGCTGAACTTAGCCTGATACCGACCTGCTACAAAAACGGCATAAACACCATTTAGATGTCTGACGTTTGACTTATTAGATGACATTTTTGTAAATACAACATTTAAATTTGTTATTCAATTAAATTGAACCTAAAATGGTTGAGCACAGAGATAAATACAATTTTCAACAAGTACTTTGCTCGAAGCCTTGTTTAATATTGATCTTCGAAATATGACAGTGATTTTTATGGCAAAATATTGTAATGAAATATTTCATTACAGAAACAGGGCAAGGTACTGGTCGGGTTTTTTTTATTATTGACCGAATTTTACCTACATTTTATGGCTCATGTGCCCAAGACTGATAATCAACACGATTGGAATGAAGGGGGAAAATACCCACGATAACAGACATATATAAATCATTTCAAGTAGCTTTGTTAATGAAGGATGTATGTAGTGATTTATCATTTATAATATTGTATTATTCAATAACTAACACTTTAAAAGTTCAAGGCTTTTAAAAAGTTTTGTAAGTGTTTATTAATTGAGTATAACCAAAAAGATAAATCCTTAGGATAGAAACAGGGAATCAAATAACTCGTTTATATCTCTTGCATACCTTATACTGGGAAAGAAATATTAAAGTTTTACACAGCTTCAAGTTGGAAATTAAACGACTTTGACTTTTAATTATCTGGCTAATAAATAGCATAGCACTATTTGCACAAAATTTACATTATCCTTTTCGGAATATTTTCATTTTAATTATTAATTTCGAATGGATATTTATGATTACAATCCAAAAAACACAAAGGAAAGAAAAGTGTTAGAAGGGAGGGGGATAGATTAATTTGATATGCTGATTACGAGATTGTCTGGCAGCTGTGTGTTATTAACTTTTAACAGATGAGAGTATAAGTTCTGAATTTGAATAATCAGAATTAAACGTAAGTTTTGATTTAGTATTTCCGCAGGATACATCCCTAAGTACCTTTCCCTCAACATATTCATTACGATAACTTTCTCTTCGCAAAGTATTAAAACCTTTTATTCTATAAACTGAAAAGGTCAAGACCTATTTGCATGGTATCAACACCTCCATTAGACAGATGGCTTACTAGCACTTAACATGGCTTGGCAAGTGTTAAGCATGATTTGGATCACAATAATTATTCTCTATATAAAATTTTTTCAAGTTCAGTCTTTCACACAAAGTGGAGGGGGGTGGTAATTTTGACTTGTAATAAAGATTAAAAATTCCTATACTGGAGAAAAATGTTGTAAATGTGTACAACTTTTCGATCAAGAGCAACGAAAACCATTCAACTTACAAATTACTTTATTTGAACTTCATGCCTTTAGCCTCCAACAATTTACAACCTGCAATCTAGAACTGTCATACGTGACCATCGACACAAAACACTACTAGTGTGCACTGTCATACAAGTCGGACAAGGGGAGAGTATACACACAACGACACTTTTATACAGTTCAAAGCCATACTTAATGATTAAAAACGCATCAATTAAGGCAACGATACGGGGAAATCTGTGTAGATAGTAATGTGTTGGCTCCTTCACTAGATTGGCAATCCTCTTCCGATGAGCTGTAGAGGTACCGAAATTGAAAGATTATACCGACAGTGTTTGCGAGTTCTGATCTGAAGTAGAAATCACCATTTACAAAGTACAAACCACGAGTCGCGTTACAGGTTTCGCTAAGGATTTTTGCTAACATAAAGATGCATGTGTAAAAATGCATCAATGTAAACTTTTACATGTCACATGTAAAAATTTCTTATGGTTGTATTCAGTCAGTTTATAAATTCATTTATTTTGAGATTGTCTCGTTATCATCACGTATAAGGGGGCCTAACGGTTAACCATGAGACTAGTATAAAATATTCACTAAAACTGAGCCAAATCCAAGAGAACTACATGCACCGTCATCGAACTCGATGTTGCCTTCATAGAGATGAATTTTTCTACAAAAACTTCAAGTGTGTAGTTCGTTCCAGCTCCTCAAGTGACAGGTTTCACTAACGCGGAACCAAGTATATTCCTGGTCACGAATTCTTTGAAGTCTACCAGACAAATTATCTCATAATGTAATCATCACTCCATACGTTGTCCGTCTGTGTACAGTCTATGACAAGTACTTACTTTTGTGTTTCTCCTGATTTTTAGTTTGCATTACGCTAACCAATTCGGCTTCTGACCATTTTCAAGTTTTAGGCTATCAGCTACATTGAACATTTCTCAACACTGTAGTACAAGACATTAAAATATTTAAATTTTACTATTTTACTGAATTCTTTAACGAAGACACGTTTTACTCACATAAACTTGTGATAAGGGGCATTTAGGTATTTTTATTATAGGGAAGCAATCCAAACTATTATTCGGAAACTATTATTAATTTTCTTAAAGTTTTTATTTTCTGTGACTGAACCACAGCTTCCACCAAGGTCGGATTAAAATTTTAAAACTTTTCACGTGTCAAATCCGACTTCGAGACCGATTTTGAAATAACGTGGTTTAAATACTTGTGCATTACATTTCATTTAAAAGAATATAAAGGGATTGGGTGTTGTGTTCAAATTTTGCTGTCATATGCAGAATACCAGTAAGAGAATCAGGAGTAGCTATAAAAACTCGCGTATTTTTGCCATCTCCGTTAAGGTACTTGTTTTTAAACAATCCAATCAACCGACTGTAACCGATATGTAACTCGGTCAGAAAACACAAATTACTGAGTACAAATTTACGACGAAATGATCGTTGCTTTATGAATCTGATTATGAAACATTAGATTTAAGGCAATTGTATAAATTAGGTAAAAATGTTTAAGAAGCGAAAAACACGTAATCTACGGCAAGATATTTAGCCACACTTGGTTGTAAATGTTTGTAAAAATGTAAAAAGTCTGATGTCGATAATTAGTAACTTTATTTTTAATTTTATAAATATTTTATGTTATTTTTCTCTTTTATTTTGTTGTTTAATTTGAACTGCGTCAGTTAGTTCACAAAAGTAATGTAATTCCGATAGATTCCCGCATCGTTGTTATATTGCATGCTACTAGCAATAAATCAGAGTTTAAGTTGTCTGTGACCCAGAAACAGTAGATTGGACGGGTTGTATACAAATCAGCAAACATATTATAGTGTGTATGTGTCTTTCAAATTTACCTTCGTAATCAGCTGGCAATATTGACGTTCTGGTGAGGACAGATTACATGCTACCAGATTTTTGTCTGCATCTCAGAACTAGATAAAAATTACAGATTTAAAATAAACAATTTGTATGTTTCTTGCACTTTTTTTAATACAGGTTACTTTAAATTTGATAACTATAAATCAAATGAAATCCTTATGCATTGCACTTGAACAAAAAGACTCATTTTTCTAGAATCTTTTTTGCATTGCAAGTGAATTGACAGAAAAATATATTTTTAAGATATATAATATTTCTGTTGACATAGAAAAAGAATATAAGGAACAATGAGGTGTATACAACTTTGGTTACTTTAATGCCTACTCCACTTCCAAAAAGATATGTTCTAACATCAACTAGAGAAACCTATGCTGGAAATATGAATATCAATATCACCATTACATTTAATGAGAGTAAGTAAAGAAAAATTATAATGTTGATGTGATATTCATATTCATATTTCCAGCACAGCCTTGTCTAGTTGTGGTTGGAAACGATCTTTCTTCTTTAATTATATTTATGCAATGTAATAAACTACATATTGTGCTTTTTTATGGAAGTGGAACTGTAACCAAAGTGTTATACACCTAACGTAGCTAGTGTGGGAAGGGTTGATGTAATGCGAATTATGTGTTAAGCTCAATTTAAATCTTCCGCTTAGTGCAGCGTCTGAAATCTGAAACTGTACAGATTGACTCCTGGAAACTGGAGTTCACGTTTTTCTAAAGAGACCCATACAAATTCGGCAACGAAAACTGTAAAACCAACTCTTTGCATCGTTTTGACATCATAATCAACTAGGCTAGAAGTCCGGTCACCCAGCAGCTATACAATATAATCTATATGGAGAAGTACTGTAACTCTCATTGACTCATCAGGTGCACAATTAAAGTGCACTTTAATCCCAAAGCACGGCATAGCTTACGGTCAGTTTGGAGCCCACTTTAGTATGTCAACATGTTATCTACATTGTGTAAGTAGTTATGGAGTAGTTTATTTCAAAATATCTTTGGTATATCAACAGCACAAGCTGAATCGTTTCTTGGCGCAGCATTAGTTATCTGCAGAGGCTAGAAACAGGAGCGCTACTCAAAATACATTGAATATGGTTTAAATTGGTCCCGAATTTAGGCGTGGGTTTTTAGATTCTAGTATAAACATAATCTGCTTTGTCATAATCTTTATCGTCCGATATCGTTTGGATCTTCGGGGAATTAGAGCTTCTTCGGACCTTTTCGTTTAGATCTTAGGGGAATTAGAGCTCCTTCGGACCTTTTCGTTTTGCATTGTTTGATGAGAGAATGGTACTCAAACTTTGTTCTTGTTATTTTCTTTTTGTGTGTAAAATCATTGTGGGTAACTGAGGTATGATGTAACCATAAAACACTCTCTTGGTTGCCATTGAAGCATAGGATACTAATATATTTAGTAATCATTTCTATCTTTGTACCAACGGTTCAATTTATTCATATATTAGTAGGCTACATAATGTTCCTTTTATTATGCAAGCAATAAGAAAAATGGAGAATATTGAAAATGCGCTATCTGGACTTTGAAAATGACACGTTCAGTTCCAGTCTTATACCCCGTCTTATAACCAGTTCCCCACCACTTTCTACCACCTTTCCCCATAAACAGTCTGGCCGTACCACTCCGCGTGTTTTCTCCCCATCCGGCCTTATCGCATCACACACCCGCTTGTGTTATTACTTTCTCACACACCCCTCCCCCTCCTTCAGTCTCACCATCGTGATCGTACTTCACATCTTGTCGCGTGACAAAACCGCGTGGAGCTATTCGATGTTATTGGAATGGGCGATATAAAGGCACTTTTCATTGTGAATCTAATTCGGAGAGGGGTGAGAGAACAATCGTGAACATAATCTTGTGAAACAAATCTTGCATTGTGAAACAAATCTTTTTCTTCAGGCCACATGTTGATATGTTCCTTTTTACGAATCCATGCTATTTGGTACTTTTAATCGATCGATCATATTCAAATATCCTTTGGGGATATATAACAATAGCATCTGATATATTTTTATGATTGGATAACCTATTGAGTGATACCTCAAGCTAAAGGGTTTGATGAAACAAATGTAATAACACAAATAAAACAAATGTTTAGCGCATATATTTAAAAAGAGTGCCGTCTGAACACATATGAAATTCTAACCTTAACCGGACGTTTTTTTAGATACAATTGTTTTAGACTACCTATTTTCAATATTATTCTTAGGTATTCTTAGAAAACCCAAAATAAATTTAGAACGATACATATGGAACGATACTCCATTCCCCATATTAGATTGGAATTCATTCTACTGAAAATCTCATTTAAACCCTTAGTGTTGTCCTCTCCCCTTCGTTTTGAGGTAGTTTTGAAATCCAAGAGATACGTCCTCAGGTAAAATTCTCAAAAATATTTAGAAATTCTTAATTGTTCAAAATTTAAAGGAGGTGCGAGTCTTTTGTTACTCGGTATAATGAGTGTAATTCATGATATTGTTGTAACGATATAATATCGATCAATCCTTAGAAAGGAAATTGGCAAAGTAAAGGATTAGCATTTTGAACTTAATTACACTTAAACATATAAACCAATACCTAAAACTTTTATTTTTGTGATGCCTTTATAACAGCAAGGATACTTCGTCAGACACATCACAAAAGTAAATACAAAAAGTAATATCGAATTTTGTATTGGTCCATCTTCTTGATTTAATGAATCTTCTGTGCTTGTTTGATTTATGTTATAGCCTATGCTTACCACGCATTTAAACATCTAGGTGTGTTTTAATAGTTTTAGGTTTTTCTTTGATATAGTGTGTCCGGTATTGATACAGTGGAGTGCTACGGCCGATTTTTCTTTTCTGTTGAGTTTAATGTGGGAGCAATGTTTTTATGAATCTTTTATGAATTTTTCTTCTTGTCTGTCCAATGTATTTTTTGTTGCAGTCATCACATTTGATTTGGTATATCCTGATTTATTAATAGTTTCTTCATCATATTTTGGATTTTTCAATTTATTTTTCAAATTACTTGTTGTTTTATAAGAGAAATTTTTGTTTATATGTTTTTTTAATGATTTTTGTACATATTTTGATAGATTTGTTCATGTAGTGCTAATACAATTAGTATTTGTGTCTTTAATTCATTAAAGTGTTTTCTTATACTTTATGTAATGTTTATTTATTTTTTATTTTTAAACATATATTCGACTAAATCAGTTTTATATCCTTTAAAACAGCAACATATTTTTATATACTGAAGTTCTTTTTTAAATCTTTCTTGTGATAGAGGAGTGTTTAATAATCTATAAATCAATGAATGGAAGACTGCTCGTTCTTGTGCTGGTTGATGATTTGATTCATTTGTTTTAAAACGATCAGTGTGTGTTGGTTTACGATATATATCGAACTCTAATCACTTTGAAATTTTGTTTCTGATTACTGATATATCTAAAAATGGAAGTGAGTTGTTGGAAGTTGTTGGAAGTGAATTGTTAAATTTACTCATGAAATTCTGGAATAAAATGAATTTAGTTGATTTATAAAATTCAAGGTTTTCATTTTTGTTGAACACAGCAAATAAAAGTTTTAAGTATTGGTTTATGTGGTTAAATGTAATTCAATTAATAGTATCCAATACAAGCTCCATCTTCAACAAAGGATTAGCAGTTTTAAATTATTTCGATTTACTAAGAAATTGGTCAGATTCTGTTGTACATTGAATGTAAATGTTGATTCTCGTCTCTCTTGTTTCAGAATGTGTTACAACTCTCAATCGAAATCTTCGCAGATAAATCCATCTATCTTTCCAACATTGTAAAACTACAAAGCAAACAAACAAAAACCGGGAATATCATCATCAAAGACTTTACAGTAATGTATCAACCAACATTTGTATTAACTGATGAAAGCCAATTCGCGATTACCCATTTTTGAGTGAGATTAGTAATAACCCAGGAGTCGCGGGCTAATCTGCATTGTATAAGCAAACAAAATTGACTGTATTTAAATCGATAGAAAAAGTCATCCAGGGAAGAAATTTATCACCAACCACGCTTGTTTTAGTAGCAGTAGAAGTTGGAGAATTGATTTCAAAAGGGTTATAAATATTAAACAAACATTAGATCAAATTAGATTAAATGTTCAGATCATATTTCTCTGAGCCTTTAAATCGTTCTTTCCAAATATAATTAATAGTTTTATCACCGTCACAACTAGATAAACACTTATATACGTGTCTGACGGTTAGCTTTAAGTTTGTGAAGCCAAAACATTTGGCCCGAGAAAAATTGATAGACACTCTACCATTTTGACCTCCTCTAAAACTTATCCATCTGTCAATCGAATTATTTTTAGACCAATTCTTCTATAGATTTTAAGTAAAACTAGATTTAGTGTTTAAAATATAAATTCGCTCTCGGCTACTGCACTATAAGCGAGTACTATGTTTAAAACCCCGAGAAATAGCAACGCTGCCTATCGAGTTCAAGTTGAGTGTGCAGGAGATCCCTCTTTGGACTACAGAAAAATGTTCAATATTCCGCTCAATTGTGAATTCATTTAGGAACATTCCCCATATTTGAAGGAACGTTTCAAGGAAAATTCGTAAACTAAAGTGATTAAAGTTTGAATATTGAATAACTAAATGACAAATTAAACTTTTAAAATATTCCTAGAGTGCTGTTCTTTTCAATTTTTACTGATCATAGTATTAAAAGAATATAATATTAAGAGATCGTAATCAATTTTCTTGCATACAAAAATTCATCTTTACTAAGTAGTAAAGATATAAGTATTTATAAGTAGTCAAGTGACAATTGTGTCTTCCAGCTGATTTTCAATTATTATAACTTAACTTCTCAGAAAAACAAGAGAGGGAATTAAGGCTGAAATAGAAGAAATAGGAACAGAAGCGGATGAAGCAGGAGAGGCACCGGGAAGTAGGCAATATCCCGATGAGATCTCGTGAGCCATGCATGTCCCTATAAATATCCTCAGACCTACTTCCACCTTTCCATATCAATACCACAAGCGTACAAAGTTTACATTCTCGCCACCCCTATCAGTCTAAATCATACTCGCCCAGACAAAAAGATACAATCTCCCAATTTATTCATAATTTTACTTTTTTCGTACCTCAGAAATAATCACATCAATTAATTTTCTTACTGTTAGTTGTGATCAAATCCATTTCATCCAAATTATAAGCAATTATCGAGCTCCCGGCAGAAAGTAGTTAGAAAATTAAGCGAAGCCCTACTGACAATAACTGTTTAGCTACTGGTATAATACATTAAGTTAAAAATAGTATATATGTGATACGGCCTACACAAGTCTGCCAAATGTGTTACCATCCAGCAATATCACGATGGCCGAGAAAGGGTTGCTTACGTAAGATTATTCGCAATGCAAAATTTTCAGTGAGTCTTAAAAATGTATTCATATAATAGATTAGTTATATGAATCTTCTGTCCGAAGAAGCACTTAAGCTGCTTTGTAACCATAGAGGTGTTTTCAATGCGCATTACCAATGCGTTTATTGATTGTTGTTAATTCAGTAAAGTTAATTCCGCATGCAATCTTCATATCAAATAAAAAATAACCCATATACTGTGCATTCTAGTTATGAAATAGTAAAGGTGTATTAAAAATCACCACTTTAACATACCACACTTGTACAGTGTTTAGAACCATGTTCTTCATATTTAGTCTTGGATATAAAATATTTAATAAAATTATTTCAATACATTAAACATGTTAAATACTATCTTCTATACGCCTGGCTGATGACTCAGAGCTACCAGGTAGTGGGGTTTGGGCGGCCAGCTATGTTAGTGTGCGTGTAATGGTAAAGGGTCTATAATTCTTAAGAGGCCATGGTTCTCCGGACAGAGCATAAATCAAGCCCAAGCAGAGAACATTGATTATTGGAAATATCATAAAACAGTGACTGACTGATTGTATGGCAACTTTGGTTTACAGGCCACGGCCGTCTAGGCAGGCAACGTCTACTTACTTCAAAGCTAGTAGTTTTAATATGCTGTAAGGACGAATTGTTAATTTTCATCACTGTTGGAACTACACTATGAATCCAAATGTGCATTTATAAACATCGCATTCAATAAGCTACAACCCCAATTAGCCAATTTTTTATGTCATTAATATAACAGATATTTGTATTGTATAGATATCGTCGTAGAAATCACTATTAGAATACTACAACAATTGTTATTCATTACAGTAAAATCTAGCATAACAACAGTAAAATCTTTCTGTGTACGGAGTAGGCAGAAAGAGAAAGAATGTAAGAGAGCGGGCAGAGAGGGTGGGGGAGTTAGAAAGAGAGAGAGAGGGAGGGGGAGAGAGAGGGAGAGAGAGAGAGAGAGAAGAGAGAGAGAGAGAGAGAGAGAGAGAGAGAGAGAGAATTCTTTATTACGTGGTCCACAAGATTAGAACAGTGCCAATACAATTTAATTCCGAGAAACAAAACAAGTATAATCAAGTTTAAGGCCTTCATGTTTAAATGCATAAGTTGCTTGTATACCTATATATTTACATTTGTATATCTTATGTGTTAACTTTTGTTAAGGTTCTATTGATAGCATACAACGTTCATTCCTCCTCTGTCCAAACGAAATTTGCAGTGTCTTTTATTCATTAAACATTAGGTCATTGTTCCTGCAGTAGTCTATAACACCATATAGTTTACAGCTATATATATATATGAGCACACAGCATGTATATGAGTTAACCACGATGTTGCGGTTTACTTTTTGAAGCTTGTACATAATTTGAAAAACGTTGGATATTGCGTAATAACGCAGTATGTGAAACTTTACAGCTATGTGAAACTATATAACTATGTGAAACTTTATAACAAAACTAATCCACTGGATGTTTTTTTTTTTTTTTTTTTTTTTTTTTTTTTTTTTTTTTTTTTTTTTAAATAACCTAAACACTATATTTTATCCTAAGTTTGCATCTTTTCAGTTATACATTTGTTTATAAACAGAGTATTACTTGACTAACTGTGGATCGCTTATAAAATCTCAATCCTCAATATAACCGTACAAAATACAGCAGAGGAACCCCTACAACACCAAAAACTAGCATTTGTGTGTACGTGCGTTGTTATAAACAAAATTGCAGTTTTTTTCAGATCGAGTTTAACCATATAAATTGTATATATTACTATTTGACATAACTTATGAGTGGCATACTGCGATGTAGATCTGGGCTCGTAGTAGCCTATAATTAAGTTAACTATTGCGACAACTGCCTGCCTAAAACTACATGAGAAATTGCAATCGTAGGAGATTATACACCACAAAAACTCAAAACTCGGAAGTATACTTAGACAACATCTAGAGTAAAGGGACTCCCTCATTTACGAAGGTTTTAAATATCTTAATATCATAACTATTATTTCAAGGAATATGTTACAGTAATACATCCGCAAAGTAACAAATCATTCTCAGATTACGCCAATAGTCTATTGTCTATTATCACTTTATAATTCTCTTTTTTATAACTTATATTGGCCGTTTTTTTTTCTTCCGACTATACAATATTAAAATTACCAGCAGAACAATACTGATTTACTAACTCTGTATTTATATCAATTAATTATTTATCAACCACTTAATTTTTCTAATTCTAAATTAAATATTAGAATTATATTGTTGGCAATGTTGGTTTATAAACACAACCATTTAATTTAGTTATATCATCATTAGACTGTTTTAGTATAACCCTCGCCATTATCAGACATCTGGAGGTATGCATAAATTTTCAGTCATAAAAAAGTGTATGTCCTTAGTTTAAAAAGGTTATAAACAGAATTTTAAAATCGTATGCAGGGTTTTCACTGTATGTGCTATAATTCAACTGTTTTGTGGATATTACGAATTATATTAATTTAATACATTATATGAAATTTACACTCAAAGATGGAAGTACGTAATAAGACAATTAAAATTTTACATGAGCCATCAATAATGAATACTGTGGATAGTATACGGCGGTATCCAACAATATTATATTATATCCTCTCCAACTCCTCTCAAAACCCTGGGTTTCAAAAAGTTGTTATGCTAACCTAAACCATAAATAGTTTAACAGATTGGCTGCGGTGGACACAGCTCATTACTATCCAGGCTGTCCTAAAGTCTGTACATGTCTAGTGCCGCAGTGAAGGTGTTAATGTAATTGTAGTTTACTGTTCGATTTGCTGAACTAATTACAATGCTTTTTATGCTTGTATATATTGTTATGCACTATGAAAATTAAAAAAATTATAATATATGAATTCATAAATTTTTAGTTTCTTTGTTTTATGTGATGATCACTTAGATAATTACAATTTACCCGAAATATATTCCAAATCTATTACATAAAGACAAAAAACCAATTGAAATTTCAACAAATCACATTTAGAATTCTGAATATTACATTGCTGTGAGTAAATGCCAGTTTCCCCATCCACTCTGCTTGAATATCCCCTGCAAGTAGTGCTAAAATGGCTTATGGAATACTTTCTTGCACACACATTGCGCGTTTCTATTCTAAAGTTGAAGTAAAATTCTTGAAAAAGTTTCACATTTTTAGTTGTTTACAACCAAATTTTTTAGAGAAAGAGTTATCGTTTTTGTAAAACTTAAAGGGGAAATTATAAAACTAGATTAACCTTTTAATTATTATTTTAGATTAACCAAAACCTCATATTTTAGAGAATATAATACCTCCTACTGGTATTTTATTGTCATCGGTGGTTATTAATGGTATTATTAAAATAAATAATAATTATAATTAATTATTGTTATATGTAAATTTTCTTCGCGTTTGCAGACCGTTTCAGGCTCAGAAAAAGTTGGCGAGAGCGGCTCCAATTCCTTTCTCCCATTTCAAATTTTATATTATTCTGGAATCACTGAAAAAATTCTTAATATGCAAAGTGCAATGCAAGGTCTTTTTACAGTATCTCCTTTTTACATAAGAAAAGGTGTTATATTGTTTTAAATTATAAGTTATATCAAAATTAAACTTCATTTATTTAAATTACAGAACAGATAAACGTTGGAAAGCCACTGTACTTGAAAATAAAAATAAAATCTATATGCACCGCTAATAATATGAAATACGTGTTTTAAGTGTACGAATAAATTAAATAAAAAATGTGTTTATTTACACATTACTCATAAAAGTACATACACAACTAAGTAAGAAATAATAATAAATCCTAATATTAAATGCGAAAGCGAGTCTGATTGTTTGCTACGTTACGCGTAAACTATTCAACAGATTGTACTTAATTTTTGCATGGGCGTGCTTATGGTCCCTGGTTAACATATATCCATATTATTATTTCAAAAATCCCTATGAGCTACGCCCCTCTACAGTTGCGAAAAGTCCCATCGTGGTTTCTAAAGTTCCACTACAATAAACAAATATTATCAATTAAAAGAACTTCTTAAGGGGAGATATACAACAAAAAATTAAAATTTTGACGAATGTTTTTATTGGATTTTTGTATAGTTTGGATCTATTTTGTTGCTATTACATATAAAAAATGTATACTCGAGTTCAGTTTAATATGAATATAATGTTAAAAAAATGTTTGTCATTTTACAGGAGCATATATTATTCGCACATTTAAAAAAAAAAAAAAAAAAAAAAAAAAAAAAAGTAAAGAATGTCTTATTTTACCAGGCGAAGTTAGGGCTAAGAAGCCCTCTCTAACACTTAACCTGGATTTTTTATTACTATTAATGAGGGCAACAACGGAAGGTTAGAGATTCTGAAAGTTCCTGGGGTCAAAGTTGGAAGAAACTGTGCAAAATCTCTTAGTAAAATCGACAGAGACCGGATGATAAAATTAGATATAGCATGTGAAGAGAAGACGAAACTTGCTAGGAAAAGAACTAGGATGGTCAGGAAGAAGCTCTTGAATGTTGAGAATGAAAAGGAGCAGGATTATGAAGCTGGAATGTTTTAAAATATAAGTAAACTTTTTTTCTGTGTTTTTATTTAGATTTCCTGAAAATCTACTTTTTCAACACAAGTGTCCCGTTAGCTCAGGATGTAGTGGGTAAATTTCATTGAATATTTTACCATGTATTTAGCATATGTACATACATACTTCCTACTAGATCTAGCTCAAAAACAAAAAATAATAAAAATTATTTTAATATTATGTAAAAGAAACTTTTATATATATAAATATACATAAATATAAACAAGTATGTATATATATTTATATTTATTTATTATATATATTTATATTTATTTATATATATTTCTCTTAGATCTTTTATATATATATATATATATATATATATATATATATATATATATATATATAAACACACATCAATATAAATACGTATATATACATACTTTTAACTGTACACTGTAGCAAATATTAAGCATGCAGTACATGGTCAGTACTGTAATGCAGATGTAAAAACTTTTACTATACAATTTAATACTGTTACAAATCATATCTTAGTTGTCTACTTTTGACAGAAGGCTTTTCAGGCCAGTGTATATATTTTTTGATCGGCAAGCAAGGCAAAATAAACCATGGAACAAGAAATACTAAGACCGGAGTAACTTACAATGGCCATAAATACACACATTTAACAGATTTTCTTGATCATGGCAACAAGGCAAGCTCAACGTTGGCGTCAGAAATATAATTAGCTCGAACCAGAAGTGCCTATACTCGTGTTGCGGTTAACTTCTAGTAAATTATATTTTGGTAAGTTAAGAAAGTAGTTTTAAATGTTCATATTTAAAATCATTATTAATCAATACCACTGTAATTAAAATTGGATTAGGGTCGAGTCAGACGTCTTATCTTTGCCAAACTTTGCAAAAAATAGCCACCCTTAATTTCTTCAATTAATAACGCATGCAGTTTCTACTCAGCACTTCACAATACACGTCAACAAGTATGTTTATACACGCTAAAGTTCAGCTCCACAAACTACCACATTCAGGAATGTTGAGCGTATTCGTTTTTAACCCTCGATCGTTACATTCATGAGCTCCATTGGGCCCAGGAATCGAAAAGAGATTGCTGCTAGTAGATCAATTGTTCAACAAAAACACTGTTCGTTATCGCTTTTTATAAATATAGTAACTTTTATTGCGTCCTTTCTAAAAGTTCTTATTGAATCTTTATGGAAATCGAAACTTTGTTGGGAAAAATTAAGAGTAAATTAACCTAAGAGTGTTTAGTTAAGAATAATTCCCAATGCTTTAATTTTATATAATATGAAAGACAATTTAACTTAAAATGTAATTTTAAATTAAATTTAGTCAAACGTTGGTAAAAAGTTAGAAATCTTATATTTTACTCCTTTATTCAACCGTATCTTTTCTTACTAGGTATTAAACTAATTGCAAACATGATAAAAATATATTTTACTATTCATTAAATAAAAATGTGTAAATGGAATTTTGTGTATTTTTGTTAAAAACCATCTAAAACAAAAAAAATTCAATCAAAATTTGTCCTTTTAGTGGGTGGTCTAGGTATTAGAAATGTTTGGAAAGATTATTTCTTTCTAAATACATGTAATTTAACGAGAATAAACTTTGTCTACAAAATTCTCGATTAGGTTACTTTTTTATATTTACATTTTTCTATAGTATTAAGTCTCTAGTATAGGTCCAGTATTAAATATATACCTAATATTATGTTAATATTCTTATACTATTAGAATCGTATTCTAACATTATTTCACAAGTATTAATATCATCTATGTAAACTTTAAGACTGTCACTGTTCCGAAACTATACAATAACTTGTATACAAAAGTTGTATGTATACAATTCCGCAAGCCCAATGTTGACCATAAAATTGTGAGCTAACGCGAAGTCCTAGAAAAGATATCTCATTTTAAACGTCTGGACATGAAATTTGGACAAAATGTGAAGTGCCTGATGATCATTGATTCTGAAAGGCCTTGCAATAACAAAATAAATATATAAATATTAGAAAATTTGTATTTATTTACCAGTGATAGTAAAACTTTTTTCCAATGCTCCAAGACTCTTAATTGAAATAATTTATAGTAAATGTATACTTGTTTAAACATTTGTTTTTATATGATTTTTCAGAATTAACTTAAAATTTGTAAGTTTACTTTTGTTAAATCATAGTTTAAGTAACAAAATGACCAGTTACCTGTTACGATATATCTAGTTTGTCATTATATACACTTAACGTATAAAAAAAAATAATTTAAATTTCATTATTGACGTTCCCAATTACATTATAAATGTATGTTTTTACGCGTACACTATTCAAAGTATTGTACGTTAAATTTTACATTGACATTCTGACGGTCCCTGGTATGAATATAGACCGATTCTTATTTCTTTATTTATTATTTATTTGAAGTAGCGAAAATAATTCCATCTTGGTCTCCTTCTAAAGTTATGAAATATTAATTAAAAGAGTCTGTCAAATGTAATCAACTGTTCCGTGTAAACATTGTTTTATGACAACACAACCATTTGTTTAATTAATCTATTGTGTAAATTTAACTAATGAGTAGCCATTAGTTTTTTCGCCTTTTTTAAATTTCAGAGATTAGGTAAATCCTCATCTACTTTAAAAAATGTCCTAAAATATAAAATGGCCAAAATTTGATTTCAAAAACTCCCTTTGAAGCAGTCGGCAGGAACTAACTATGCTAGATGAAAGTGGACTGTGCTTTTGAACTAATGTACCGATTCCAGTCCCAAATGTCAAAAAATTTTAAAAATACGTTTCAGTTTATAAAGAAATAATCTATAAGTTTTATTAAATATTAAGTATTAGATATATAAGACAAATTTACTATCTAACTTTTACTATAAATTTAAAGACTGTTACAAAATCCATAATCTAAGTCTTAGATCAGGCTTTTCAGATCGGCGTATGTATACATGTATGATTTCTTAATCGGGAAACAAGGCAAAATCTACTATCAAACAAAACTACTAAGAGGACACACACACACACACACACACACACACACACACACACACACACATATATATATACATTAAATTTGTATAAATGGCAATAGCCTTATTTAATTTCAATAAACATTGAATCACAAAAAGTACTTGCTCCGCCGGGACTCGAACCCGGATCTCTCACTTGCCGGGTGAATGTGCTACCATTACACCACAGAGCCCTTACTTTTTACGATTCAATCATTTTGTATTTGACCGTATCTGTCACATATGCGTTTAAATAACCAAACTAACATATGATCGGAAGACCAAATACCTGTCAAATGACTTTTTATTTACATTAAATTTGTATAAATGGCAATAGCCTTATATTTCAATCAACATTGAATCACAAAGAGTACTTTTGTTTCAGCTTCAATGGTTGAACAAAAACAAAGTAACTGATAAGCGGTTGCCTGGCTTGACTAACAAACTTAATTTACGAAATCTTAAAAGGCTCTTATGTGAAAGTAAAACTATACAAATAGTTTCTTTTGTAATGAGTATCCCCTTTTTTAAATACACTTCATAAAGTATTCAGAAAAAATCTTTTATATGAATAACTCAGGGGATAAAATTAATTCTACTATGGAATAAGTTGAAAATTTATGGAACATGTATGTTTCTATTTTCCTTATCTGGAAAAACGCAATCGCTGTAATTTATACTTTTTGATCTCTTTATATGTGTATATATAATAAATATAATATATATATATATATATATAATATTTTTTACATATTATATTACATACATATATATATATTACATATTATATATATATATATATATATATATATATATATATATATATATATATATATAAACACGGAAAACTTAAAAAGCACGTTCCACTACATCAACTTATTTAGATTGACATTCTGTGATTGAAAAACAAGGTAACCGCGTGTATTGGTAACATTACTTTTCCTTATTTTTTATTTACATTTAAGTGAACGGATTCTTGAGATACCTATTTACAAGAAAACTCCATCAGTTTTCTATAAAATAAAATATTCAGTTTTATAAAATATTCTTCATATTTTATAGTACTATATAAAGGATACATTTTTATATTTAATACAAGACAGTTGTACACCTAAATGATAAACACAAGAGATGAAGTTACCCACCGTGAGGTAGCACGCCTCGACAGAACCTACGTCCGACTGGGACTGACTAGCTCAACTTTTTATTGATTACAATCGGCCGTATTTTAGACGTCTTTGTTGACCGTCGCCATGGAAACTGGTTGCCGCCAAATCTATAAAACATATTTACAAATGGCGATCGCTTTAAAGTTCGGACCATTTGGGAAGTATTTTTCTTATCTTGTCTTAATCACACTGTGCATTACTATACTCTCTTGTACTGTAACCTATTTAACAATATATAAATTGAGTCTGTATCTCTAAATGAAAAGATATTTTAATTAGACTTACTCACCACTAATGTATGTTATACTCGGTATCACGTAACTAATTAAAAACATATAAATTAGGTTGGCGAAAATAAGGGTTGAGTGCAAGTTAAGAATGTTTGATGATAGTAATTTTTGTTGTTTTTTTGTTGACGTTAAAGATCGTAAATCGAGATTTTTAGTCACTTTGTATCAGTTCGCAGTGGAAGAACGCATAATATAAAATTCCAAGGCATTACTGGTAGGCGATTGGTTCGAATACAAAGACACGTGTAAGTAAATATGTTATCATCACCATTATCATGATAATTATCTATTTGACAAACCGTTTACATTGAATTCGCGCTTAATAATATAAACAAAATCAGGAAATAATGTTGCTCGCTCTCGACGGTGCCGTTAAAACTACGAAAAGACGCGAGTCTGTGACGCAGCTCACGTTTTCCAAGATCCGTTGCTTATTATACAAATCATGTTTCGTTCTCGGCAAGCAGATAGGCAGATAAAACACATACTAGCAAATTGACTAGTCATTGCGGAGGTCACACGGGTTCACACAAATCGCCCATGCACAATTGCGCATACGGTTGTCGGAGACCGAGCCAAGATCCGCATAGGCATAGTCAACTGCTCAATCAGAGAAGAGAGGATACCTTCAAAACTCTGCATCAAATGTGGCGGAGATTACAAGATACCGAATACAAGAGATAACGATGAAGCTTAAGCCATGTGTAGAGAAGGAGAAAAAGAGGATTGTAAACACATCATGAAGCCAAAGTTGCTCGGTCGCTTCGGAGGAGACGCGAAAATTCGCCAAACAAAGAAGATGGAAGTCTGGCAGCAGGATTTTGTAATCACTGCATGGGAACACCTCCTAAACAGTCGGTGTCAGAAGCTACATCAGACCGGCTGCTGGTATCTGAGTCTTATGGGAAGCGTAACAACTCGCAATGGACAATATATTGGCGTCACGGGGAAGGCCGCAATCTGGACCTTATCGACCTTACATTTGTAAATCCCAACCTCGTAACAGGAAATAACAACTCTTGGACAGTGACAGATACTTGCGACTTAAACGATCACAGGTGGATAGCCTGGGAAATGCCCACGGATCGCGGAAGGAAACCGGCACAGGTAAAAGGACCAACGCACGAGTTTGGAAGGTTAGCATGTTTGACCATGAATCCTTTGCTGCTACGTTGGAAAAGAGATCCATCAAGACTGAGGAATCCACTGAAATCATTGATGAGATGGTGAATCGGGTGACAAGCATGCGGCACGACAATTCTTAAAAAAATCGACACCCATCAATGTACTGGTGGAACAATACGATAGTAATGCTACGGCAGACGTGTGTTCAAATAAGGGAGAAAGCCACGCGGATGAGGACTAGGCCAAACTATGCAGAGCTACAGAAGAACTACAAAGAGGCGCGCATTAAACTCGCGAAAGCAATCAATACCAGTAAAAGGAAGTGCTGGGAGAATAGGTCAATGATAATCCGTGGGGAAAACCTTATAAAACTGTTATGGAGTCCAGGGTTGCTGCACCAGATCATGACAGAACTGTTACCACAGAATCCTAGTTACGAATACCACATTAAACAAAACGGCATGGAATAAATACCTCTAGAAATGAAGGCAGCCTGCACCAAAGAGGGAACTTGACAGTCCTCGGGCTGAACGGCATCCCAAACATTGCACTTAAGACAGCAGTCTAAGAAGCGTCGGAGATGTCCCGCTCCACGTTTAACAGATGTCTGCAGGAGGGGGTTTTCCCGCCAGGTGGAAGCGGCAGTGGTTAGTTCTCCTTCTGAAGGGGAAGCAACCAGCGAACGAACCACCATCTTACTGTCCGCTCTGCTTGTTGGACACGGCGGGGAAAATTGTTGAATGCATTATACACGGAAAAATAAAATAAATCTCGGAGATACACTTGACAATCAGATCAGACTTCGCATGCGACGCTCCACACTCGATGCCATCAAATTGGTTATTGATGCTCTATCAAGGTGATGATTTTAGGTGATGGATGGACGGGTCGAGATAAAGAATTGTCTGGTGGTTACGCTGGATATCAGGAATACGTTCAAATCTGCCAGATCACATCTTGGGGACAGTCTCAGGATACCTTCAGAAGATAGTGGTGAGTTACTTCAGTGGACTGATCCTGGAGAAAGACACAAATTACAGATTAAAGGATGCCACGTTTCTCGAGGAATACCATAAGGCTCAGTGCTAGGGCTGCTCCTCTGAAATATTATGTACGAAGGATTAATGACTATAAAATATGAGCCGTGATCCCAGTAGCATTTGCTGATGTCTTTGTACTGATGATCGTGAAAAAGTATCTAGACGACCTGGTTAAACCCGTTTCAGGTCACCTTCAGGCTGGAAAAAAATTGTTCAAAAGCCGGCAGAGCATAGGAAGGAAGCTACACTCATTACCAGTAGGAAGGCGCTGGAAACTATAAACCTCAGAATCGGTAGGCACCACATCATTTTCCTGCAAGCTATACGCTATAAAGGTTGGGTCGAATTCACAAAGGGAGATGAACCCGTGGGCTGATCTCTCAAGTCATCGTCACATGGCGGATCACGTATTTTTCACGTGTCCCCGGTATAATATGAAGCAAGACGAACTGGATCGATCAATCCTGGTAGAAATTACGCCCAAACGACTCATCGGAGCGATGACGTCCTCTCAAGAAGCGCGGCAGGAAATAACAACCTTTATCACAGAATTCCTTAATGACCTACGGAACAAGAGGAAAGAAGAGAGAAAATCAGAAGGAAGAAGAGAGCTCCATATCTAGACTAATACCTAGGCAAGGTTAGGGAACAGAGAGGCTATGACAGAGGAAAAGAGCTAACAATAGCTAATGCCTGCCCCTCGAAGTAATGCCTAACGGCCGTCCAGCGGAGATCACGGGTTGGGGGTAGAGAGGTTATTTTAGTTGGTCAAGTCTTGGTAGTTATATGCTCCCACCAAGTTCTGGTCAACGACATCTGAACAGACAAGTGGTGGCAACGTCCTCCCACAACTTGGCCGAGCCAGTACTACATTTGATAAAACTATTTTTCTTATATTTATTTTTTTAACACGCATGCACACATACACACACGTCTCCACAACTCTGACATTGTTGGTGAAACAACAATATTATGCTCACTTACTACAATATTCCACTAAAAGTAACATAGGCTATAAAACAAAACAAACAAATCGTGAACACTTTTTCAATCACGATAAGTGTTGCAAAATAAATATTCCATACTCTGTGGACTATTATTCCGTGGTCTGTATCTAGACATTGCATTGAAGTTAGTAACTAGGACTATTCAATAGAATTTGCTGAGGATGATAGCACTAGTCCTGGCTGTCAGATCGTGCTATGAACAGTTAATTCAGTTAGTAGCCTATATAAACCGCTTTCTTATCTGGCTGACAAGTTTGGTTATCAATTTCAAAACTAACTTTGCGAAGAATCAAATACTTGAAATTTTGAACACAACTCAGAAATGAATGACAATGCAATTACAAATACATTTTATATGTTTTATATATATATATATATATATATATATATATATATATATATATATTTAAGTAAGAATGACAACTCTAAAGTTTTCACATTAGTTTTATAGATACCCATGATGTCAATGAAAAACATACAATGCAGAATCAGAACTGAATGACAAAGCAATAACAAATACATTTTATATGTATTATATATATATATATATATATATATATGTTTAGAACCTCGGCACTTGCTGGTCCAGGAGCGTAAATCGTGCGTACCTTGTTGGTCATCGCGCCTCATGCTGGTCCGGGCCTTGAACGTGTTGGTCCGGACCCGCAAGTTACGAGGCTCTGTATAGAGCGTGTAACATCCTGGACCTAGAAGTGCTGCTTGCCTGTAAAGTTCATTTGATTGTACAGTAGCTCGCCTAGCGTGAGTATAACGAACTAAATACTCGAATGAGGGGAAATCCCCCACCATTCTCGGACCAAGATTCGCCGGGTTTCTGTACAGGGCATACTGTCGAACATTGAATAAAGTGCTTTTTCAAATCAAATGAAATCCGTCATTATTGCCTTTTAACAGCATACAATATTGTATAGAAGCAGTCTGTATTAGCCAATGTATTAGTCTATCTACTCATTCACACACAATTATACATACAAAACGTTCCTCATCCAGACATACATGCAATGGCTAATCGGATCCTGTTAAAACGTGTTTCGATTTTAATTGTCTATTTACGGGCGGCTTTCCATGAACTCACATACCGTGTCAAAAGCACCTGACATCAATAGGCATTGAAGACGAGATTTAAATTTTTTGGTACTGCCAATGTTTTAAGATCCTCAGAGAGCCTATTAATCAACCTAACACCAGCCTGCGATGGCAAATTATGAGACGCCACCGTTCGATGTGGTTGACTGCGATAGTTGTCCCTGCCTCTTGTCTCATACTGGTGAATGTACCTTCCCTGAGCCAATGTGCTCTTTGATTTACAGAACACAGCCACCTCGAAGATGTAGAGGCAGGTCAAGGTCAGTAAACCAAGCTCCCTGAACGCATCCCTGCACGATTATCTTCTCTTTAATTTTGAAATGATTCATACACAGTTTGTTGTTTGCACAGCTGCCCCAGAGTCTTACTCCATATGCAAGGTGCGGATAAACAAGGGCAAAATAAGCCATTCTCAGGATGTCGTGAGAACAGTGTTTTGCCAGATTCCGCAAAGCATACAAACCTGAAGTTACTCTGGAACAAACACTTTCAACATGATTGTCCCAGGTCAGACCTCGATTTAGGTACATCCCTAGGAATTTGATGGAGTCAGATTCCTTTAAGAGTTTGTCATCTACCAGGACAGCAGGTCGTGCACTACCTTCAGGCTGTCTCAGACAAAAATCAATTGTGTTTGATTTTGAGCTGTTTGTTTTCAAATTGATTTCCGAAAAAATTGGATGCATGAATTCACTGTGACAAATAAATTAATTTCAAGCTTCTGCAAAGAATTTGCAGTAACGCAGAGAGTCGTATCGTCAGCATATTGAGTCACCTTTCTATTCTGGACCGATGAGTTTAAATTGTTAACGTAAATAGTAAAAAGCACTGGCCCATGGATCGATCCATGAGGACGCCATTTGCCATTTTCAATTTCCCTGACATGGCATTTGAGATCTGCACGCACTGGTCTCTATCCTTATGTAGGACGAGATCCACCTATGTGGTAGACCACGTATTCTTCATATCGTTAACTGATGCATCAGTGTCAAAAGCCTTAGAAATATCGAGAAATATGCTGAGCACCTTATCCCGTCTCTCAAAACCATCGACAACAATATCCACAAGACTTGAAACCGCATCAATTGTTGATTTGTTTTTATGGAAGCCGAATTTTTCAGGACACAGTATGTCAAAACTTTGTAGTTCATTCAAAAATGCCTCTTCAAAGATTTTGCTGAAAATTGGCAAGACTGCGATTGGGCGGTAATTTTTGGTTTGATGAGGATCTTCTTTCTTAAAAGTCGGGGCAATTTTTGCTGTTTTCAAATCATCCAGGTAAACTCCAGATAGAAATGAGGAGTTTACCACTTTTTTAGTGGAGTCAAGATACGCTTGGAGCATTTTTTGACTAGCCACATGGACATACCACTGTTGTTACAAGATTTCTTTTAATTTATTTTTTGCACAATACCAGCCATCTCAGCCTCATCGACAGGGGTCAAGATCATAGACGATACCGGTTCTCTACCAAGGTTGCGGGAGAGGGTTTCAGTGAAGCACTCATCACACGAACCAACTGAGGCAAAATACTTGTTAAATTTGTCAGCAATTTTTTGAGGATCATCTATAAGTTGGTTTTCAACGAGCAGTAAACATTGTTTTGATTTTTGTATTGGATGTTCTCGTTTTACGGATTAATTTTCCATGATATTTTTGAAAAGTTCTCGGTATTCTTTAATAGTTGGTTTAATTCATAGGCTTTAGCAGCTTTTATAACTTTCTTATATATTCTTCTATAATTTTTTATAAATCTTTGAAAATTTTCGTTGTTTGTATTAATAAAAATTGAGTGATAAAATTTGAGTTTTTCACGAGATGTGAGAATACCTTGTGTAACCCAAGTATTCTTATGTCGCTTACTGCGTACTTCAAATTTTCTGTAAGGACATGAAATATTTAAATAATAGAGAAAGTGTTCATTAAAAGCAGTGTAAACTTTATTTGGACACTGAATGTTATTTAAAAAATTCCAACTTTCTCGCTTAAGGTGATAAATTAACTCGTTAATATTTTGAGGGTTTAGAGCTCTTTGGACCGTATTTTCTGCAAGCCTAGTCACCGGATCAAGTCCATTAATCAATCTCGTGAGCGAAGTGATCAGAGATGGCAGGATTGAACACGACAATGTCAACTTTCGGGATGTTAATGATAACGTTGTCGATGGTTGTACTCGTCGTGGCACATACTCGTGTAGAAGAGTTCACTGACCAATTTAGACCAAAAGATTGAAGAATATCACGCAGCCGCCGAGTGTGGGGGTCGGGGTGGTCCAGTGCGTTTATATTTAAATCACCAATTAAGAGAAATAGTTGATTGTTTGAAAACAAAAATTGGTTAGCAGGCTCTCTGGTTTTCCAAAAAAGGATGAAATAAAACTTCGGTTGTTGTTTGGACGGTATATTTCAACAATATTAACTTTTTCGGACGAATTTAAATTTATATTAATACCAGCAGCCTCAAAATCAAATTCTAGAGTATGAATTACTTACTTTTTTCAAATTTCAAGGGGATTTTTACAAAGATTGCCACACCACCTCCCTTAAAATTGGAACGAAGGAAAATATGTGCCAATTCATAATTTTGCATTTTTTTAAATGCTGATCGGTTGTAAAACAGTGTTCCGATATTACAATAATATCAGGTTTTCGCTCATCGCACATGAGGTCCAACTCTTCTAACTTATTGGTAGCGGATTGAGCATTTAGGTGAATAATTTCGAATTTCGAAATTTTATGAAAATGTTGAGTGGTTTCTGAAAACGTGTTCTGAATAAATAACGGGATCTGATACCCCTCTCTCGTTTTACATTCGTCATAGGCTCTTCGTTTTTTTTTGACAGGAAACCGTAATATTGTTTTCGTCAGGTTTTACAGGCGAAGTAGCTTTGATGAAGTGTCATGCTGCATGAGACGGTTCTGGGCAGGACTGGCGAGCGACTCACAGGTATCAGCAGCAGCAGGTGAGGCAGCGGGCACTTGGCAGTGTTAGAGACAACTCAGGCGCAGCAGGCGGTCCGACAGCAGCAACCAAGCCCTCCACTATCATTTCGACCAGCAGCTCTTTACCCGGCAATTGCAAATGCATGCCATCCGTGTGAACCAGTTTCTTCCGATATCATTGATATCGAGGAGCTTGAGGTTTGAGTGTCTCACGCATAGCTCCTCTATGTAGTAATTGGCGAGAATGGTCCGTTGGTTCACAGGATGGCTAACGAGCAGATCGTGAAAATAAGGGATCATTGCCAAGATCACATCGGCCGAACTCAGTCGAACGGTGACTCTTTCTTCCAGGCGATTATAGATGTTGTGTGACTCACCGGCAGCGATGTCGTTGGTTCTGGCGAGCAGGATGAAGCAGCTAGAGGGAGGCGAGGGGCTGCTGAACGTTACATTCAGGAGTTTGGCCCCAGGCTTACATATGCCAGTCACTTTGGCAGCCGATGAGACGCGGCGCTGCACAATGCGGGCCAGGAAACGGGTATTACTGTCACCCTCAATCACAACATTCCTGAAGGAAAGCAACTCTCTTTTAATTTTGCCTTTCAATTTTGGCCTTCTACCAGGAGAAGACTTTGGAGGAGGGTGTTGGCCGAATGGTTTACTATTGTTGCAGGTTATTGTACGGGTATATTTTTGTTGAGCTGCATTAGTGGTTGCGATGGTTTTGAGAATGGGTGGTTTTTCGTTTGTATTTTCGAGAGGTTCAAATCTATTGCTGGTTGCAAGAGGAACATATTTTTTTTTTTAACAGAAAATCCAATCACCCGTCGCCTGAGAGTAGCAACAGGAACACCCCTGGACCTCCCTCTCGGCCCGTAGACATTCAATCTCTGCCTCGAGTACCTGAATAGTTGTCCTCAGATTGGTGACGAGGTCGCGAGTCTTGGAGCACTGTGAGACCTGACAGCAGGTGGTCACCGGTGGCTCGCACTGCACAGCGCAGTCTCTTACAGAAGCTCCCGCTGATACTCCGGAAAGCGAAGATCTCGCAACAAAAATGTCATTTGTATACCGAAGAAGCCTTGTGTCCGATTCAATGGAATGATCGACAACCCTCATCAGATCGACATTGAGCTGCCTTATCTGCTCCTTTAATCTGCAGTTTTTTTGACGCAAGTTCGTCAGCATCAGAGGCTCCCGACGAGGCGACAGGCGTAGGCACTTCGAGTGAGTTTGTAGTAGCGAACAGGTCAGGTTTTGTTGCAGCGACAGGGGTCGGTTTCTCTTCCGTAGACGCGTGGAACGCAGTAGTCTCGCCCGCCGGTGAACTGATCGGTGTGGAGGATCTGGATGGAGTGGCGCTAAGCGCAGGGTCCGGGTCAGGCGTGGAGCAGGCAGGCGGCGAGTCAGATGCAGGCGGAGTAGGTGAAGCAACGTCGCGTCGGTCGCAGACCGAGTCCTGGACAGCGGTGACAAAAGCGAACGTATGTATGGTGACTGGGTGTTCGCCGCTGTGTTTTTTATTGCAAACAGTCAGTGCCGTTATATTTGGATCGGTTTTAAGGTTGGGACACACATAACCGCACCGTGTCCGACACGTGAGTCGGCCGATTGTCGGTGCGGGCTCGGCTCGGTTACCGTGAGGCCACACATGTCCGTATGCAGTCCGAGCGCAACAATCTCACTGTTTGTACTAGAACATGTTTCTTTTGAATTCGAAGTGACAGATACTTAAAAAATATTCGGAAGATTAAGTATTGCTTGAGAAAATTGTTAATATCATTGTTGTTATTTTTATTAATCGCTGTGGTGAATGAAACATTGTAATGCTACAGTAAAGCTTTGTACAATCAGCTAGCATGTAAAATTTGTAAATATCATTATCTTGGTTATATTTTTTATCCCTATAATTCTTGTTCATTGTGTTTCATTGCAATGAATTTCGGTCAAATACACTATAAACAGTATATTTAGTGTTTTTTTTGTATTAAACCCAAGAGCTATAGTGTGATGCCAGAGAGTTTGCCATGTTGCAAGCCCTTTTATAATAATGTGTAAAACATAGTAAATATTTGTAAAATATATACTGAAGAACTTAAAAAAGACAGATTTTACTAAATGTTTTTCTTTTATAGCTCCGAGGACAAATAATTTATTGCCAGAATTAGTCAAAAATAGTAGAAACATAAATATATTTTCTAAAAAAATTAGAGTATGGTTGATCGGTCAAAATGATATTGACTATTTGTTTAAGATAATACATTAGTGTATGGTTAGTCTTGTCTGCTAAGTTATAATAATATTTAAATAGACACGTTAGAGCATTATAAAATAATTATTTATAATATAATATTTAATGTTACATGTGTAAAGACTAATATTTAAATTGTAAATCATGCATAAATCCTTTTTGTTTAATACAGCACACTAGTTATACTAAATTTAAACTTTGATACGTAAGAGTACATTATTTACTACATAAGCTACAATAACTCATTTTTATCATTTCATTCTTTATTAGCTCGATTCCGCTATTTTTATTTTTTACCCTTTTTGTATATAGTATCCCCAACACAGGCACAGTCTCTTATGGGGTACCTAAATTTCCCTTATTTTGTAAATCTATTGGCCTAATTATTAGTTAAAAAAAAAGAAAAATCTAAAAGGATGTAACCTACTTTTTATATTTTATTACTCTAAGTACATAAATTTGAAATAAAGTAAGTATAAAACATTTTTTTTATTTGTTATTTACTGCTATTGTAAATACGTTACGTCATAGTATTATTTATTATTAAGCACTGGCAATAATATTTATTTGTAATATTCAGTTTGTTATTATGGGGAAATAAATTATTTATTATTATTATTATTTATTTTTAACATGGGTTTTTCTTGCTTGAAAATCTTATTGTAAATAAAATATTTTTATTTTTAATTTATTGAAGTAAAAAGAATAAAAAAATAAAAATGTCGTAGAAACATTCTAAATATGACCCTTACAAAATACCGGAATAAATGTATCAAGTAACTTCAATACATAAGAAAAATAGATTTTCGCGCAAATAATTACAAGCTTGTTATTTTTTAGTTAATGAAAAATGTTTATAGATTTTTCATAATTCGAATTTAGTTGTTTAAAATCACTTAAGGTACAACATGGTTTTCAAATTTGTTGTAATAAGAAAAAATGCACAATAAGATAGTATGACTAGTTTACTCTAAAGTAAGAAAATGTAATACTTTTATCAATAAATATGATTTTGTACGCGAACACAGGATGTAGAGTTAGTAGGCTATACTAAATAATTCACTAAAATAGAACGTGTAGACTACCTACTTAAATAGTTTTAAAAAGAAGAACGCAACAGTAAACAACATATGATGCCGCTTGTAGACCGCACCGTGCCCGTCAAAATTCAAACTAAACATATCGGTGACGGTGCGGGCACGGTGCGGCCACGACGGTCCGGTGTCGGTGCGGACATGTGTGGACTTGCAGGTTGAAAACTGCGCTGCAATTTATTTGCCCAGCATACGGCCGACTGACGTGTCGGGCGCGGTGCGGTTATGTGTGTCCCAACCTTTAATCGATGCGCTGCAAATTTTTTCCGAGACATCGCCAAGATATGTAAAGAATACAGGGTTTCCGGTTTTTGTTTTTTCTATTGTAAATTGCATATTTTTGTCAAATATAAATTAATGAATAAATAAATAAATAGATAAAATGAAAAGTCACGATTATTAAAAGAACCTAAGTAATAAATTTATAAGAAATAAAACTTATTAGATTAACAATAAAAACAGTTTCTCTACAGCAAAAAGGTGCTTCTGTCGGTGGGAATCGAACCAATGTGTACTGAGATGCTGTGCCGTGACCCCTACTGTTGCTGCCACGCAGGTAGAAAAGATGTGGTAGTTACTTCTTGTTCATACGGCTCGTCGCTCTGTGGTTGTGTCAAAAATGGAGTTGCACAGTTGTATTGCAAGTCTAACCTTGCTATTTTTGCGACTAGGTTTAGGGCTAAAACTAACAGATAAATAAACTATCCAACTCACTGTAAGGCGTTATTTATCGGTAACTTAAAAGTGTTCTTCAGTAACTAATTCTAACAAAACTGTGATGTAAAACCTTGCAAAATTTCGTCTATGCCAGTGCCGCGCTCGTGTGTACTTTCTTGACAGTATACTTTGATTATCAGTAGGATATTAATACGTACAGATTCGAAGACCCTAATGTTTCATTTTATAGAGCCTAAAAGTTAGTTTTGCTTTCAAAAATTATTTTTCAAAGTTTGTTATTTCACTTTTCATTCTTCATGTATATAAAACGAGTTCAGGTACATTAAATCAGGTATGCTGATCGTCTGATTTTAATTTCTAACATTCACTCTATTCGCAACAATTTGAGTGCGGAATTACTAAATATATACCTGTAAACTTTTTTTATTTCAGTTTCCTTATTCTATACACCTATTGTTATATTCTTACATGTATTTCTTATATATGTTACAACCTTTTATCATATGTACATGTTAAAAATTTTATTTCTGATGATAAATAGACAGTTTATTAACCATATGAAATACCTTGGATAATTACCGGTTTCTCAGATCAATCTAGACCAGAAATTAGATGAGCTACCGTTTGTAAAGACAACCTTTCGACACTGCGTTGAAAATCCAATTTCAAATGGTCCTGACGTTTAAAAAAAAAATTAATCCCTAAAAAATTTAGGTAATTGCTGTAAAAAAATCAATTACTCGAAAAATTAAAATATGTGGGAAAATATTTCAAAAGCCATGGATATAAACAAAGATAAAGAAAGGATTCCAATTAATTGATCATTTCAATCAAGGGTCAACGAAAGGTTAAAACTCTACGATGTAAAAGATGAAGCAGATTTATTCAAGAAATATTACGCGAACGTCGGGGACCGCCTAGCCCGGTTTTTCCTGTAACCTGGGTCGTCACGAAAGATACTGAGTACCTGGTGGACGCTTACTTCCGGGTAGAATCTATAACGGGCCCCGAACTCCAGCACGTTGTCACGGATATGAAGGGCGGCTCGGCTCCCGGCAGTGATAACATTCTAGCTTAATTCCTTCAAATTTATTTGGCCTATTTAATTTTTCCCTTGCTTCATATAATAAATCAGAATATTAATGAGGGCATTTTCCCAATAACTTTCAAACTTGGAAAAGTAATCCCGTTTTATAAAGGGTAAAGTAATGATCATGATTTTGGGCGGACTTCCCAAGTACGTTCATTATTAACAGTAAATATTCATTAAATTTATCTAGAGTAATGAATGTGATTGAATGATAACATATAAAATATATCTTCTTACTGGCCGTTCTTGTATATGTTTATTCTTTACGCCTCTGAAACTACTAAGTTACGTATTGACTGTTTACATTTCTTTCAGTGGCAATCCAAAATTTACCCAAAGAATTATATTGCTTGTTTTTTTTACGGTTTTTAACTATTGAATTATGGCATAAGAGCACAATCATCTTTTTAAATTTTTGCTATGACCAATTTTAAAACGGCGGTTACCCATCCAAGCAGCTGCCACGCTCGGCGTTGCTTGATCCCGAACCGTTACACTGTGCCATTGGCAAAAGGAAATGTTCGCTGCTACAACTATAAAAAAACTAAGGTTGCTATGGGCTAATGAAACAAATCATAGGATTTAGTTACAAATACTGCTTTATGTAAACAGTGGTTTGCAAGAAGACCTATAATATTTCGTGAAAAAATATCCGTATTGCTTTATAGTACCTTGAGAATGAAATTATGTTCAGATCAAATATTTCCCCCATATCTGAACTTCCTAGTTTAAATGAGGATAAATAATGGTCTATAATGGTCACTATAATGGTCATAGTAGGATATTATTAGTATTTAGGAGAACATGATAATTTAGAAAACAAATTTTTCCTAAACCAAGCATTTTTCAGACATAATATATTTTTATGTTAAACTGTTTTTATTTTAACCCCTAAATATATTTTAATGACAGGTGGATTTATTACCAAACAATACAAACTTGGAAATGAACTATTTCGATATATTTTAGCGTTATGCTCCTTATAAGTATAATGTGTATTTTTGTGCATTCAATAAATTAAGGGAAATCAAGTTATATGAAATTAAAGTTTAGTTTATCCGATTTCTATACAAATATTTCAATATATTTTAATTTTAGATTGTTTTGTTCAAACGCATTTATATAGTTAAAGGACGAAACAAACACGATAATAGCACTCAAGAATCAAGTACTTAATAAAACCAATATCCGTAAAAGATTTAAGGGTATCGTAGGGGTAACACGTTCACGGTCAAAATTTGTTCAAAGGACTTTTATAATTACTTTCTTAGAAAGAGGGCTGTAGGGTGACTTGAGCAAATTAGCAGTTCTACATCAATGAACCGCAGTTTACAGAAGTTTATAATAATGAAGCAATGGGGATTTCCAAAATGGTCATTCCAATGTATGTCCACTATATTTTTCACTAGACCAGCGGATGTGTTTTGTTATGGGTGAGAGGCATTACGGTGCAGTAACCATATTAAATAAAACCAAAATCGCAGTTATTTCCAGTGAACTATTCCCTTACGGGGAGATTTGTGTTCATGGAAGGTTTGTGAAATGGCCATATACTCATTTGATCTTTACATTCATGCAAACAATGTTTTGTATAAATAATTTACGGAGTGTTGAATGAGTAGACTGTAGAAAACAAACAACACATGGGCGTTACAATAAATATATCTATTTAAGATATAAAAACATCCTCACTACATGCACAGCACATAGAACGCCATTACGTTTACTTACTTATGTTAACGAAAGTGATGTATTGCATTTCTCAGTCAACATAATTTGTTTTAGATAAAATATATGTTAAGCGAAACGTACAACTTTCCTATATGACTGACCATTCCTATCCAAAGGCGTATCCAGGAGGCTTTTGGGGTAACCCCCCTCCCCTTATTGATACAAACATTCAAAGTAGGCTTATATTTTAACTTACGTTAAACAGAATTTATACTCGTTGTCAAACAATGAATCACACTCGTAGTTCAGTTTTGTTTTTTATTTGTTTCGAAATTTTAACTATAACAGCTGACATATAGTAAAACACAGGACTTGTGCTTTATAATTTTTCTCGGAATGATAAGTCCGTCTGCTACCTCTAGGGGTTGACAAATATAATAAGACACTGTCGCTTATCAAAAGGTGTTTTATAGTTGACCAACATTTAAAAATCAAATAATGAACTTCAACCCTTTGGTAGTGACTTAAAACACACAAAAAGTTACGTAATAACCCATGTAATTTATTTTAGACCATCTTTTAATCAAATATTTACAAAAACCATTATTCCACAAACAACGTAATCATAATATTATTGTTATCATAATATCTGACTTAAAGTTCGTATATTTTTATTTACTTAATTTTTTATTTAAATAAAAGAACATATTTTATTTACATCAAATTCCACAAACAATATATAAATAATAAACTAATATTAACAAAATATTATCATAAAGTAAATGTGAAACTCTTAATGATATCAAAATGAACTCGAGAACTGTATGCAAACAGTAAAAAGTCTTTCCGATAAGATAACTTTTGAGTTTTGAGGCATAAATAATGTAGGACTTAAGTAAACAATTAAATGTTTATAAATTTGTAAGTTAAATTTTTTAATTTTTATATAATTCTAGTTTCTATTTATGAAGCTTTGTTCTGGACTTTCAAACGTGTGTTAGTTGTGGAAAGTAATATAACTGCAATAATAAATTAATTAATAACAGATAATTGAGATGCTATATCACGAAAAATATTCAAGTATTTAATTTTTAGAAAACATATATCAGCCTATAGACTGAAATATACTACCGTAAGTCACCCTGAGAGTATCATGGTCGGTAACGTCAAAACCGTAATTAAACAGAACAGAGAGAAATATTATGCTCATTTCACTCAACGGCGGTAACTCTTTTTCGAACAAATAAAGAAAGGCAAAAATTGTCGAGGCATTATGAGGATTAGGATTTGGATGAACAAAATGTATTATTCTTTTTAATAAAATAGTGTTTTATGGTAATGGATTTGAGTAATGTATTCTAGTCCAGTAACGTACAGTAGATTTTACGTTATTCAGAAATGTACTATGTTCTCAATATTAAAAAAATCTTATGTTATCGAGATATCAAGGTTAAAATTTAATTTTTTTAGGATTTGAAAGACCTTGCTAATTTAAAATCAGTTGAGAAAACACCTTACATGTTTGAGGATAGTAAAAAAAGTCGAGTTAAGGAATAGACAAATACATGTTGTTTGACTAGAAGAAGACAAGAAGAAATCTGGATTCAAACAATTCGATTTTGTAGAAATAAAATTAACTAAATATACTCGTATTATAATATAACAGTTAACAGATCTAGATTGAATTCTATAAGACTGACCTGTTTATCTATAAGTCTGGTCTAAAATCACAACACAGTAACTTTAAACTAATGTCACTTTTGACATAAATAGATAAGATTCTCGACAAATGTGTAAGAATTCAGTTACCCAGTTACCTAAAGCAATTTCATATTGTAGCTAACGAAAATTATGATTTTAGAGAAGAAAAAAGTACATCCGATGCTTTAATTGATGTTACTAAGTTAATTTCACATAAATAAAAAAACACGTTATAGTGACATTCCTAGACCAAGATAAGGTTTTTGATTCCGTTAATAGAAGAAATCTCATTAGAAAACTGGAAATTACTGGAGTTAAGAACAACGACGTGGAGTCTCTGCAGGAATTATTCCAGTAAATTTATCTTTTTGCAATTTCTGTAAGTCAAATGTATGTATGTATTGTTTGGAAACAAATAAATGAAATGAAATGAAACGTTTACTGGAATAAAGGTAATTCGAATTAGCCGAGCAGTCCATAAAGTTAGTATTATAGTTTTACTGTAGAAATTTCTTTTAGATCGTGCGAGATAAATTCGTTGAGTTTAAATTCTTACATCTCACGTTTATATCACGAAGATTAGTAACAATTTTCCAAGTTGCACTCAAAAGGGTTCCCACCTGTCAAAATCTACTCTATGTTAGTTAAAACTTCTTTAACTGTGAATAACTATTAGTTCTATTGGGCCATTGAATTGTAAGATATAAAGTATCTTGAAGTTTTTTTTGTCTATTAATTAAAAAAATTATTAAACAAAATTAGCTTCTTACAAAGTGATAAGAGAGCTTTGTTTAAATAGTCTTTAATAGTTTGGAAGACATATTAACAATTTAACGATTTCTCTAGCGATCTAACATCAATATATCGAGAAAACTCTACTCCAATTTTTATTATGCATTGTTTTTCGTTAGTTTTATTACTAAAAACTATCACCTTTACTTTTTCAGCTTATCAACGTTCTATGAAACTGAAAAATAAAATGCTAATTTGCTACGAAACAGATTTACGAAAATGTTGTATATTCCGTGCCTGGGGAGGAAATACACTATCATCTCAGATCTATCTTATTGTCAGATCTCAGTTTGATGACTAATAGTTTGTCTAAAACTGTAAATACAAAGAGTATCTAATATGACATTAGAGTCTGT
Organism: Homalodisca vitripennis; assembly: GCF_021130785.1. Taxonomy (NCBI): domain Eukaryota; kingdom Metazoa; phylum Arthropoda; class Insecta; order Hemiptera; family Cicadellidae; genus Homalodisca; species Homalodisca vitripennis. The sequence continues at coordinate 94,385,628 of NC_060207.1, forward strand.
GGCATAATTATAATATTGAAATTAAAATTGTCAACAAACTAAATAGATTTTTTGTCCATTTATATTGGTATACCAGCATTAAATTTTATGGTGGTTATTTCCCTATCGCTATAATATTTTTGTGTCACACTTTGTGTGTGGACCCTAAATTTAGACAATGGAGGTCAACCACTCACATACAAGGCGGCGGAAACACATACAATTACTGATTATTTGTCTAAAAAATTTGTGCAGTTGTATTTACAGTAAATATATCCTTTATAATGCCTTCGTATTAATAGTATATCGGAGAAATTTTAACCTATATTGGTTAGAATGTAATTTAATTATACTTTATAATTTGTCCTGCTGTGATATTTGAAATTGCAGATTTGCCCTTAATTCAAAAATAGTTACCTTAGTGTGTCTTTCTCTCTATAAGGACTTCCTGATACTTGGGACTCTTTGCAAGTCACGTTAGTCCGGGCAGGTATTCCCCTCGGCGCTCGGAGTATCGATTTAAAATAGGACTCACAATGGCCAACCCAGGCAGCTACACCGCCCGGTTCAGAAGGGCCGGTTTCGTCGTCGGCCTGTTTTAACTGACCATCAGCGCTTTGGCATTTTGGTTGATATAACCACAAACGCACTCTCATTAAAATTCAAACCATTGATATAAAAAGTACATGCACAATCAGCCACGTTGTTAGTCTACATTTCCACGAAATGAGATCAACCCGGCGATGCCTCAGTTTGAAACTACTGCTGCCACGTTTAGCTTTATAGTTTGTTTATCGTATGATGGGTTTTCCAGATCAGTATTTCAAGAACGCAAATTTAATAGAATAGGCATTCCAAACTGGAAAAAGCCTTCCTCTTTTCGTTAATATGTTCAATAGACTGTAATGCATCTCATATGGAGGCTAATTTTAACATATCTACTGTCTTATTGAAATAAAAGAGCTGGCAAACTTAACGCGGCTACTTTCTTCAAAGGTCGCTTTCATCGGATATCAATCCCTCTTTTAGAAAAAATATATTAAAGAGCCTTCAGTTTTGTCATTAATTTATATTTGCATCTAGATAACTTCATTGCTTTAAGAAGTAATGCTAGTTGGCTTCCGGCCACGCATCTGAGTCAGATTTTGCCATGGGCCTTGCAGATTTTGCCTTGCATACCAAATGTATTTCTTAAGAGACCCTTACTAGTCGTATCCTGTCCGTCCACATAGGTGACCAATCAATACAAGGATCTTATGAAACAGAATAAGGAGGAAATTCGGTACAGAGAAGAACGATTGTATTAGTAAACGATGCAGCGGTCACAGAGGAGAATCGATTTTGCGCTATTATTACTTCAAAGTTTTAGGTCCGGCAACGAATGCGCTAACACTACAACTAGGTCGGGCCACCGTACTCTGCTGCATTGATATCACATTGAAACCTTATGAAAAATAAATTCCCCTTAAACTATAACCAAAAAACCCCCTTTTCATATCAAAACCATGGTGTTTATATAATTTGCGGCGGTAGTCAGAATTTTAATGACGGTAAGTTTATGGCCGACCAAACTGATGTAGCAAAGTGCACTGATGGTCATTCTTTACTGAACAGACGATAGCAAAGCCGCATCTTCCGATCATTTATGTATACAACTACTAGATAGATAACTGAGCAATTTAAAATTTGTCTTGCCGACTGGGATCTTTGGATCTACCAGACGACAATAAGACGGCAGCTGCAGTAATTACGTATGTTGTGATCGCCTCGTTTTTTTTTGTACTTGCTCAGTCAGTTACGTCGTTATACTGAATGTATGCTTATTAATAATGTATATTTTTTACCCGGTGATAAAAGGTTTAAGAATCATGAACTGAGCATGAAGAATTAAAAATGATGAGCAAATCAAGAATTGATTTACTTCTTCTTGCTGTTTGACTCAAATGTCACATGATTTAATGATAGACTTGTCACATCCGCTCGCAAATTGTAGAAAATTCATTGCTATTCGAGGGTAGGCATAGTTGGTACTTTTATTCTAATAATTTTTAAAATATAGGAATTTATTCACACATTGGTAAAATCTTTTAAACTATTTGTAAATAGTGATTTATTCAAAGTTTAATATTTAGTGTTAAAAACAATCGTTTTCACGGGGAAAATATTTATTTGAGATAACTACATTTTTAGTTATATATTATCCAAATACTACTACAAATCTCGATTACATTAAATATGTGCAAAAATGGATCTTGATAAAACAGAATTATTTTCCTAACACGTAAATGCAATCTTTTTTTTTTTTAAATCTAACGCATCCTTCCTAGTTTGGCAATTCATACAAACTGTGCAGGATGAACTAAAATCACTAATTCCTCTAAAATAAAGAACGGTGAAAGAATTGCCAGATAAGTTTTTTCAATAAACCGAAATCAATCGAACATAATGTGAACACCTACCAATCACTCAGTAGCTATTCTCTCGTTATAAATATAAAGATATTGACGGTATCTAATGACCTCACTTCCATATTAAACTCCCGGGACTATGAAAGGGCTCTGTTCACACAGAAGATAAACTTAAACAATTGCAGTCCTTCCAGGAACCAGGCTTCTGAATCGTCCTATGCCGGCCCGAACCGAGGGGCAACTATTTATGCTCGGCGCAATCTAGCCAAATTTTTTCCCCCAGAAGTTTTAAGAATGGTCTACTATGGCCTAATCCATCTTCATTTTGCGTATGGAATAAGACTTTGGGGAAGTTGTGCAAAAAACAAAATGGAACGCGTCTTTAGACTTCAGAAAAAAGCTGTCAGAATCATTGAAAATTTTAATTACAGAGAGTCGTGTAGGGAATATTTCAGAGAGTTGAGATTGCTGGCTTTGCCCTGTCTCTATATTTTTGAGGTGATCATGTACTGCAGATCAAGGTGCATTGATTCGTGGCAGGAACGGTCATCAATATAACACTAGAGGCAGGGATAACTTTCGAACTCATCAACGCAGATTGACATTAGCGCAACATCTACTGCAAGAAGTTGGTGTCAGATTAATCAACAGGCTCTCTGAAGAAATCAAAATTTCCAATAATCAAAATCGATTTAAAACGCGTCTCAATCTCCTTTTGGTGTCCAAGGCTTTCTGCTCTGTTGATAAATTCATGATAAGCCACTGGGATATTTGAGAGTGCTGGATCTGAGGTCAATGCGATTGTGTCTTGAATGATTGTGTGAATTGTGAATATGAGGTTGCGTTAATGTGTAGATAAAATCGTGTAAATTTACTTTAACTATATTGGCTATTGCGATACGATGTAAAGATTTTTAAAATAATGCAATAAAGAGATTTTATTATTATTATTATTTTATTAAAGTTTACAGGTGTGACAAAACGATTTTGTGAATTTTTGCGCTCTTAATTGTCTCAGCGATTCATCATAAACTCGTCAACAGAGTAAAATGCCTCTGGCACCAAAATAGTTTTGAACTGATCTTTAAATTTAGTTGTTTAGTACCTTCAGGGAGACTGTTATTAGTCCGACACCAACTTGAGAAGGCAAATTCCTGAAAGCATTTCTTCTGTGTTGTTGGACTCGAAAGTTATCAAGTTACCTCTACTGCCATGATGGTGAAACCCCCCCCCCCTTCCAACAAAGCGCACTTCAGCTCAGGCAGCCGCGCAGTCAACAGCTCTGTTGCCTCGCTCTCAATACATCATTTCTATATACTGCAAATTGATAGTTTTGTTCACTAATATCGTTTTATTACGTGTTTAAAGTGGATAATAACTGTAAATAAGTAAAAAATGTCATCAATCTGTGGCGTCTGTAAAGATCAACTATCAAAAGATGGAAGTGAGGTTATATGCTCCGGTGGTTGTGAGGTTAGTTTCCATATAAAGTGCATTAAGACTGATCTAGAGGGCAGAAAGACAAAGGTCTTACAAGGACTGGAAGTGTAAAATCTGCAGATCATCTCAACCTGACCAACCTAAACGTGAGTAATGATCTAAACATTGATACTGATTGCCTAATTAAGATCTCTGAGGAACTTGCCAACCTAAGAAAGGAGATGAGTGAACTCCGTGCATCAGTTGAGTTTATGTCTGATTAAAACAGACTCTACAATACCATTCATGAAAGAAATTAAAAATGAACTAGCCCTTAGTAAGGAAAGAAAATGAGCAATTGAAAGTAATTAACAAAAGCCTAACCTCTGATGTATACGAGCTGCAAGACCGAGTGAGATCTCTTGAGCAGTATACTAGGAAAAAATAATATAGAGATCAGCGGATTACCATCATCGCCTAATGAAAACATACTCGACATACTGAAGGATGTGAGCCAAACGATAGGCGTAGAGCTGGAAGATAGTCATATCTCGGGCTTCCCACCGCATACCGTCATACAGCAGGCAGCGAACACCATCCATAATAGTCCAGTTCCAAAGGAAGGCATTAAAGGACACTTGGATTACCAAATACAGAGAAAAGAGAAATTTAAGTGCTAAACAGGTAAATCAAACTTTTCCCGATCAAAGGGTCTTCGTCAGTGATCATCTGTCCCCGGAAAACAAAAGGTTCTTATCAAAGCTAAAGATAAAATGTAAGGACATAGGCTACAAGTTCGCCTGGAGTAGAGATGGAAAATTTTTTGTTAGGAAAAATGAAGGGGAAAAATGCCAGAAGATTGTGGACCAATGATGACATTGAAAAACTCAAGTAAGCTTAAATGTTATGTTGTGTGTTATCTAATAAGTAAATTTAGACTTATAAATTACTTCTGGGGTTTGCTCTATATTTTTGTTTTAACCTGGAATATTGTTACTACTTATTAAGTTCCACTAATATTACACTAACTGTTTGATGTTGGATACAAACAATCAGGATTATAATATGTCTCTTAAAGACTTCTTTGGTGCCAATAAAAAATCAGGCTTCAATATAATATACGCAAACATAAGAAGCCTTAGAAAAAACTTTAATACTCTACTTGCAGAAAATTAGCCAAATTCAGAACAAATTAGATTTTATTATTTTGAGTGAAGTCTGGATTGGAAGTGACGAACTCCATCTCTATAATATTCCAGGTTACCAATTTTTTTTGCTTCATATGTAACAAACACATATAGATCCGGTGGAGTAGTGTGCTATGTTGAAAATGGGTTTGTAGTTGATAAGGTTGAAAATGGATATGGTTACTGCTGACTTGTTGTCTCTAAATGTAAGCTGTTTAGGTTATTTTTTTTAGATTGGTATGTTTATATAGATTACAGAAGTACTCAGAAAGTGAATTCATTGATGACTTAGCAAATATCTTGCCTCTTCTGAATAATGATACAATATATATAGGCGATATAAATCTAAATATACTGGATAATAACGGAAAAATACACAAGATTATTTGAGCCTAATGGACAGTTTTGGATTTTTTTTCAATGGTTAATTCACCTACACGAATATCAAGTATTTCCAGCTCTTGTATTGACCACATTTTTATTAAGAACAGAAGAATAGATATATTTAGACAAGTAATGTGTTTGATAATGGTATAACCGATCACTGTATGTTAGGTCTTAGTTTAGTAGAAAATTGTACTTTAAGTAATATGCATGAAAAAACAAAAATAAAATTTTAGGAATAATATAGACTATAATATGGTTAAACATAAGTTAATGAATACAAATTGGGGTGATTGTTGTCGATCCAGGGATGTAGATTCAAAGCTACGATACTTTTATAGGTATTTTATCTGATGTTATCAGTAGCAGCAGTGCATGCAGTAATGGAAATAGTAAATTAAGTAAAGCAAAAACTTACCAGTCCTTGGATCACACTTCAGTTAATTAATAAAATAGAAACAAGAAGGAAGTTACATAGAACATTTTAGAAAGAGACCTTATGACAGTGCTTTTAAAAAACTATTATAACAGATTTTGCAATAATTTTAAAAAATGAAATAGACTTTCGTAAAAATGCAACATTACACTAACAAAATTAGCGCTTGTAGTGGAGATTCTGCTCAACAATGGAAAAATTATAAATAGCCTGACAGGAAGGAATATAAACAAAACTGTTGATAAGGTTATGTTAGATAATGGCACTGTTGTTGTGACTGATGTGAGGAGCTGTAGCCGAGATTATAAATAAAACACTTTATCGCATCAGCTGATTATCGCAGTCAAGGTCAGACAACAGCTGTGCCTAGCGACAGTCCACCTACATCTCGAGAGCCTATCGGTATTCATTCTTTATGGACACCTGCAATTGAAGGACGAGGTTATGTCTGTTATAAAAACACTTGAAAAAAACAAACGTTCAACTGGACACGACTCATTTTTTGTTGAAACTTATCAAGAATATTGCTGAATATATTGTCCCCGTTTTAACAAAACCTAATTAATTTAAGTTTGTACACTGGTATATTTCCTACAAAATTGAAAACAAGTATTGTCGTTCCCTTATTCAAAAAAGAAAAATCTATTAAATTGGATATCCTCAGGCCTATCAGTCTTCTTTCTGTATTTTCGAAGATCATTGAAAAAATAGTTAATGTTAGACTGTTAAATTACCTAAATAGAAATATTGTTTTAAATTTACCAATCAATATGGATTCATAAAGGGTAAATCCAACTGAAGACGCTCTTATTAACGTAACAAACAGAATTTACAGTAGCCTAAATGAAAAACAAAAAAGTGACTGGTTTGTTCATTGATTTTCGAAAAGCGTTTCGATTCTGTTAATCACAACGTGCTAATAAATAAACTGGAATCAATTGGCATTAGAGGCGTTCCCCTGAAACTGGTTTAAGAGTTTCCTTACGAATAGATACCAACAGGTGAGAGTTACAAATAATTTAAGTCCACCTTTGCTTATTAAGACAGGTGTCCCTCAAGGCTCTGTAATGTCTGCAACGTTATTCTTAGTTTTTATAAACGACCTTCTTGAACAGCCCTTTTGCTGGTGCGGGTTAATGCGTTTGCAGACGATATCGCACTTTTTCTATTCAGACGAAGACTCACAATCCCTGTACCGTAAAATAAATCACGATTTAGATTTATTACAGAACTGGTGTAACTCTAATTTTATGATAATTAACGTAAAAAAAAACGAAGTACATAAATTTTGGCTATACAGATTTTGCTTTTCAATATTCCGATTACATACCACACTCTTAAATTGCACTAAGGTTAACTGTGACTGTTTGAATATTGAGAGGGTAGATAATTTTAATTACTTAGGATTAATTTTGGATGACAAATTAAACTGGAGGGAACATTACTCTTAATCTTCATCGAAAAAATTTCGCATACGCTAAGAACTTTCTACTTTTTGAGACGCCTATGTGATCCAAATTTATTACGAACACTCTACTTTTCTTTAATTCAATCTAGGTTGCAATACGGGTTAATTTGTTGGGGAGGTTCGTATAAAAACATTAATGGATAGGTTAAGAGTTTTTCAAAATCATATTAATACGTATAATTTTAAATAAAAAACCACGAGACAGTTCTTTTCCATTATATTGCCAACTACAAATCTTACCTATACAACACCTTTATGTGTTTAAGGTTCTAAAATTATTCTACCTGAGAAGTGGAAATGACGGAAACACAATTCTTTGAGGTTATGACACAAGAAATGTAAGTTCGTAAAATCTTTAGAATTCCTAAAGTCAACAAAGAATTTTTTAGACAGTGTTTCCTCTATTCTGGACCAAAATTTTTTAACATTTTACCTACAGAAATAAAAGACATAAACAATTTAAAAATTATTTCTTCGTAAGTTAAAACAATGGCTTTTTGAAAAACAACAATACAATTTTGTTTAATTTTGTACTAAAGTAAATGCTCCTGTTGTGTTGTACGAATCCTCTTATCTATTTTTTGAAAGTTAAAAAATTTAATCTTTTTGTTTCTTTGGTTAGTTTTATTTACTATTTTTGTTCTTATGTTGTGTATGTCGACTACTTGATCCTACACGTTTTACCTTTTTTATTTTATGTTGTTGTGATACTATTACGTTTTTATTCTGTCAGTGATATTGTGTATGATATTCTGCATCTTGTAAAGTATAGTATTATAGGTATTTATATTAGGCGCCCAGAGAGTGGCATTCTGGCTGTTTTTTATTAAATTGTTTATTGTGAACTGGAACTCACAACAAGTTGTATTATTACTTTGAATTTTAATTTACATGCAGCTAACCACATTACTGGCAGCGTGGTTTAGCTTATTCTTAAGAAACTTATGTATATTTTTGTATTTTGAAATTTTTATGGAAAGAATAAATCATTATTTCATTATTTCATCATTATTTCATTATTTCACTTTTGATCTGGAGTAAAGGATCACCTTGAGAATATAGAAACAGGACAGAGTCAGTAACCCGACTTCCCTAAAAGCATCTCTGCATGACTCTCTGGCTCTCAAACCAAAAATCATTCTCACAGTTCTTTTTTGGAGAATGAAGACCCGTTCCAACTTGTGTTTTGCACAGCTACCTTGAGTTTAATTCCATACCCTAGATGAGGATAGATTATGCAAAAATATGCCGTTTTCAAGACTCCGATGGAGCAATACTGTGTCAAGTTGCGAAGAGCAAACATTTCTGATGCAATTTCTGCACAAGCGTGGTCGATGTGATTATCCCAAGTCAAACCTCGATCTAGCTACATATAAAGGAATTTCGTGGTTTGAGTTTTTATTGTTTACATGTTTTATACTGTAAAGTTCCATTAAATCTAGAATACAGTAAATGTTTTGTTGATAGTGCTAATATTGACAGTGTCCTGCACTGGGCGCCAAAGAAAAAATTTAACTTTTCCTGTAAAGTGACGAGATGTATAATAAGTTTTATAAGAATTAAATATAGAGTAATATGAAATATTATTATATTGTTTACCGAGACTCGGCCGGCAAAGCAGATTCGGGACGACTCAGACGAATTTCCAGAGGTTCATATCGGTTTGCTTCCGGAGTGAAAAACTCGTAGAATCATCTATTAAAGTCTATAGTTTTATATTTTAATACATCCATGACCTTTTTTATTGATACAAAAAGCCAATGTAGTTCCTAAATCTGGAAATAATACTAAATATGATTGTATAAACCTCCCACATTTTAAATTTACTGTTCTATAGATCTCCCCGAGATACAAACGGAAAGACACACATTTCTGCTTTAAAGATTTAGTGATAGATTTTATTTAATGTAACATTGTTTATGTACAATTCAAAAATTTAGTTCAAACAAATTTAAAACCTTAGAAATTTATTAAATTAATGAATAGTGCTAATGGTTCAAAATTAGTGAAGCCTGTAACTCGAGGGGCTGGAAAAACTTAATTTATGATTCTCTGTCTGTCTTTCCGAACGACATTCCGATAACTAAATGTGCTATTGACTTGAAATTGTGCATGAAGCTTCATATCTATTTGAGGAACACCGAGTTTCATGATGGTCTGTGTCACTCTATAGAGTTTGGTTAGGCACTAGCCAGAGAGTGGTAATAACACTAATATATTTGTTTCGTATTGCGCACAAAACTTTTATACAAAATTGTACACTATAGATTAATAATACCTCATTTTTTCTATTGAGTAATTATTTGTGCAGGATATTCATAAAATAAATAATAACTAAAGAAGAACATACAAAAAGTAAATATTTGTTTCGTGAATGCTTAGCTGTTAGCTGTGATATTTTTAGGAAAGGGGTAAATTTATTTAATTAACAATAAATTCAACATATTCAAAAATAATATTTTGGCCTGACAAATTGCCCCCATGTGCATACTAGTATGTCTAAATTTATTTTAAATCATCAACACACTACAATGATTTTTTTATGTATCAATGGAATTTTATATTGTGGAAAATTAGCATTTCTTTGTGAAACTCTTTATTTTGCTCGAAAGGTTTTAACAAATACCACACAGTTAGAAAACATTTTATAATACTCTTTTTAATAATATGCACTGTTAAGATATTATAATTGCGTTATCGTCTTCAATTCAAGAGTATTGTCTTATTTAGCTGTTCTCTCTGGAGCGGTTCCCTGATATTTATAACTCCAGGCTATCGCTTTCTAGATAATAAACGTGCCACTCAGAACACTCAACCATTGAAACCGTTGGTCTCACATAATATCAACTTACATGATGTTCCATTCCAATTGGCTAATTAGATAGCAATATAATCAAAAATCTGTCATAAAGCAATCATTTTCCAAACTCCTGCCTATCATGAAAATTTACATTGGACTAAAATCCTAGTTACAGTTCAAATATAGACATGCGTAGATATTAACTACTTCATCATTCAGCTAACGCACTTTTTCCTGTCTACAGTGTCATTTACATCGTAAAAAAAATTCAATACTCATGCGATAATTTTATGTAACGCTGTTCTAATGTACTGATAGACTTTACCAACCACGTCATTCATGAGAGGGCGCAATGAAAGCTGATTGAAAAGAGGAAGGAAATTACTTTGCTTGCTTTGCTCTCAATCTGAAGTATAGGTTAGGTTGCATCTTGAACCTAATGCATAGATGACAACTGCGGTGCCGGCTCGGTATATTCATCACTGCATGACAGATCAGTTTCTATTACTTCGGTGCTCAGTGCACAGTTTTCAGCTCTGCGATCAGAGCACACAGTGCATTCAGTGCAGGTGCAGGACACCGAGGAAACTCGCTTCCAGTCTTCTGTCAAGAACGGGGCGAGTGGGCGAGAGAGAGCGAGCAGTCGAATGACAAAGAATGAACATCCGCCCCGCTGACAAATATAGTACTCTTCATTTCGTTACACTTTGAATATTTATTGGGTGCCAGCACAATTGGTCACATCATTAAAGATACTTGCTCAAAATTGTGGACATGTTTACAACCAATACACATGCCTACCAAATCAGAGGAAGATTGGAAGGAGATAGCAAAACAATTTTACTTGCGAACGAACTTCCCAAATTGCATTGGTGCCATTGACGGCAAACATATAAGAATTCAGAAGCCAAATCACTCTGGATCTCTTTTTTACAATTATAAAAATTACTTTTCGATTGTGTTACTTGCTGTAGTAGACGCAGACTATTGTTTTACAGCAATCGATGTAGGATCTTACGGTAGTAACAGTGATTCAAATATTCTGAAAAACTCCGCACTAGGTGCAAAGTTGATTGATGGCAAACTGAACATCCCTCAAGCTCAAACTCTTCCTAATGACGAAAATGGAAAACCTATGCCATTTGTTATAGTTGGAGATGAAGCATTTGCTACATCAAGAAATATAGTGAGGCCTTATCCCAGGAAGAATTTATCCATGAAACAAAGAGTATACAACTACAGAATGTGCCGTGCTCGAAGAATGGTGGAATGCACGTTTGGTATTTTAGCCAACAAATGGCGAATTTTCCATCGGCCATTGAATGTCCAAACGAACTTAGCGGATGACATTATTAAATCATCCTGCGTTCTCAACAACTTTGTAAGAAGAAAAGATGGTATTCGAGTTGAAGATGAATGCTATGAGTGTCCGCTGGTATGTATACAACAAGTCGGTGTACGGGGTACCTCTTCAGGTATCGAAGCAAGAGACTACTTGGCAGATTACTTCATTTCACCTCAAGGCTCATTACCTTGGCAATACGACCATGTTTAAATCAATAAGAAGAAGTTGGCATAATAATACATGGAAGTGATTTACAGAAGAAACCTCTGTTTAAAAAATTGTTTAATACATGTTAAGAGTAACTAAAGTTTAATAATTTCATTATTAATCATTTATACAACCATATCTTGTTAGCCAAAACTACATTTTGGTTTAAATAAATTGCTAATAAAACTATGAACGATGTTTTATTTACAGAAACCTATTAGGTAGACCCTATTAAAATGAAATATTGAAAAAATGTTTCTTGTGAAATAATAATAAAAAATAAACAAAACTGTTGGGAATAAATTAAAAAAGCATACAATATTTTAATAGACGATAATATAATAGATTTATAAGATAATACAATATCAAAGACGAAAATAAATTGATTAAATCGGGAACATATAGAACTGCAATGAATCCGATAAGATATAAATTATAAGTTAGTGTAGGCTACATTTTTTAGATATCCTGTAGGTGGTATTTTTAGCCAATTAATGCTATCATATTTAAATCACTCACCTTTATGTTTCTTTTCTTTTGATGTAAGGTCATTCCAGTTTTCTATCACTTTACCACACACTTCAGTCCACAGTTTTTCTTTTATATTTCGGTCACTGTACTCTTTTAATTGTTTATTATAAAGAGCCGGTCTCTTTTCTACTTCACTAATTAGCAAATCAGTATCAATGACTGATAATACTAATTTACTAGTAGAGGTTTCACTGTCAGACATATTTATTTAGTTAACAAACAGCCACCGCTCGACAGTACTCAGTCAAAAATGCGACTAAATAATCGCCAGTGGATGCATGTCGATGCCTGTCCGTGTGACTCATTTTATTTCCGCGACAGTCGCGTCGCGGTCAAAATAGGTCCAGTTGCGTTTTTTTAAATCGCAGTCGCATTTCTGTCGCATGTGGATGCGCCTGCATTTAAAACAATAGGTTCTATTTTTGCGACTAAACAATCGCGCGACAACAAATCGCAAGTGGAGGCCGGGCCTTACTACCACTACGACGCGACAATAGTACTCTTGTCCTGCGTGCCGTGACCGTGGTCAGCACCTCCTGCACTTGGTCAGGAATTCATTTATGAGTTTTTCTAAAACACTTCAATAACTAACGCTCGCTCCCACTTAACTCTGTGTTGGCAGCCGATCTTAAAGGTTGACTTTTTGATTATTCCTAATGACTGCCATTTTGGGTATTAAAAAATTGTTTAGATTCATCTCATAACCAGAACTAAAAACTGTTAATGATAAAGATATGTATTTAAAGTAGGTGCAAGTAGTCTGGCTGAAGAAAATGTCAGGAATTTATTTATAAAACATTTTTTAACTATTTATATATTTTGTAAAAACATTTTAAAGCTATATTTAATCTTAACCAATTTAATTTTCTCAAATCATTAAAATTAAGAAATTTCACGTCCTGAAGTTACTATTTATCTACGTACAGTCAAAATTCACTTTTTTATCATCGGCATCGGCCGTTTAATGTGGACTTCATCACAAACATTTTCTCATTTACACATATTAATCGTAAAAATCCTGTAATATTGCTGTATTCCTATATTATTAACTTATTCCATTACGACTTATATTGAGGTAATATGTGAAAAGCTCGTATCTATGATTTGATGTAACTCATTATGTAGTGAGGAAATACTTCCTCCCGTGTTTAGTAACTTTAAATTAGTATACAGCGGTTTCTTGCAATAAGACGGAAAAATTTATATGTTATTTGGAGAAAGGAATTCAAGTATGATCGTTGGATAACATGCAGTTAATTATAAACGAAATGGGTTCAGTGATAGGTTAACATCAAAAGTTACAGTATGTATTTAACATTTAATGGTAAATAAGAAACAGTATTGTGCATTGGTGTCCCATAGCGTTTAAATGTTGACAAGAGTTTAAATCCAATCAAATAGGTCTCAGTTCCTTATAGGACATATTTGGTTAGGGATCATAAGTACTATCAGACACAGAACTTTGTGACACACTTTTAAGAACGCCTTGCTTTAAGATTATGCACCAGAATTAGTGCAAACAAATATTCTAAACTCTAGGACGGAATCAGTAATTTAACGCTATTTACTGAGTGTTTATCTATCGTATACACATAACAGAGATTAGGAGCTTTTGATAGCGATGCTTCCTTTCCTGGGAAGGAGCGGTGGATTTCCCATATGATATTTTTCTTATATGGAGTAATCTTCATTCGTTCATAACTGTTACAATATTTACTATATGTGTTCTATATAGGTTTATTTCGAAAAATCTGCCATTTATTCTTGGATTGGTATCCGCAAAGCAATGTTAAGCGACCATCTATCTTATCGCTGATTGCCAGGTTCACATCTTAAGGAAATTCTTTAAAGCTGAAACAATTTTATTATTTTCATTTCTCATTTTAAATACGTTAAACATTTTTTTATTTTTGTTAACATCATGTTATTAACCTTAATTATTAAATAAAAATAACACAAATAGGACAATATTCGTATTGTTTTTGCTAACATTAACCATAACAAATAACATATTACTTTGTAAGTGTTATTATTTTTCAGGAAAATTTTGATTTAATTAAAACAACTATATACGGAAAACTAAGGCGCGGCGTTGAAGTTTCAAAATCAAGCAACATTGGAAACCTCTTCTATATTTATCTCATAAGAGTATATTTAGCTGTTATTACTGTGTTGTGTAGTGTTTAAATCGATAGAAATATCTTGAATTCGTTTTCATGAATGTGAAAAAATTGAGGGGAGGGCTTATTAGGCTAGACCCCCTGATCAAGTGCAATGCACATTCGAGTAAAGCAGCCTTATTCGGCTTAAGCATTAGGTGTGTAAAAACGTTGATATGTATTAAAAAATATATATTTTTTTAAACATTTTTATCGGTACTTTCACGCCATTCTCTATTTGGGGCGGTTCCCTAACACAAAGAAATTTATAATGATAATCATAAAATAATCAATTTGCAAAATTCGCACCTATAATATTTTACAACAGTTGACATTTAAGAGGCTCTTTTAATTAACTAATTTTTGTAACTGTAGAGACGGAAAATGGAATTTTTAGCTATTTTATAGACCAGTAGGGCGTAGCCCGAAGATATTTTCGAAATAAGAATATGCATATATTTATCCAAGGAACCCTAAGAATGTCTACGTAAAATTGCAGTACAATGGGTTATAGTTAAAGCGTGAAAGCAAAACAAACAAACATAAGCAATTTTCCATTTATAATATTATTAATACCTTCATGTTGTATCCAGGCCTAAAAATCATTGATAATAAGGATAACACATTTTACCGTACGTGCTAGAAAAGTGGCTTGTGGGAATATTTTATTTTATTCATAATAAAATTCCTAAATTATATTTGATTTAAATATAGACATTTTTAAGATATGTGTAACTTTAGATAAGTAATTATTTATGAAAATATATTTTTTCCTTTCCTAAAGTTCTAAATTACGTTAAAAAAATAAAATTTTGATATCCATCCGTTTTTTTTTTTGGTCCTAATTTATGAATTTGACAAATATTTTCTACATTCAATGCACGTAGGTCTTAAAAGCCATTAATAATGCTTTATATTTACGAGAGTGGTCTGAAAAGTTTCCGACCTAACAAACATGACATAATTTGTGAAGTAAAAAAATCAACATAGTCTCCTTGTCACTCTACACACTTCTATCAGCGATACCATCTCTGTAACCCGTAAAAATTGTACTCGAAATATTTCTCTGAAATACAATTGTTCACGAAGGTGATTGCCTCTTCATTTGACGATCACATTGTCCTCCGAGCGCAATTTTGAGATGAAGGAACGAAAAGAATTCGCTTGGGACTGGATCTGGTAAGACGGATGGTTAAGCAGTTAAACCCGTAATTCATGGATTTTCGCCATCATAACCGCTAAGGGACGAGAAGGTTCGTAGCCTTGGTGAAACATTATATTCTTTTTCTACAAATGTGGGCGTTTCTTTAAAAAATGTCTACCTTTACCTTGTCAAGTAATGATGGATAGTATGCTCCTGTAGTGGTTTTCCTTTTTGAAGCTAATCTATTAAATTAATTCTATTAATATCGCATAAACAGTAGTCATGGCTTTCCTAACCAAAGAAGCAGCATTTTTTCTTTTTTGAGTCTGTTCCCCTTTTGTAACTTTTTTCGGGTGTATAATGGTGTAGTCAAGTTTTATCTACAGTAATTAATCAGCGCATTTGGATTATTTTACCTAAACTGCGCCAGAAGAGCGTTGGAAATGTTCATCCTCGAACCTTTATGGTCTAAACGTGAGCAAACGCGACATTAAACGCGCGGACAGCTTTCTCATGCCTAAATGTTGATATATTTTTCACTTTAATTCGGTGGTCGTCAAGCACCATTTGGTTAACTCTGCCGATGATTTCATGGGTAGTTGCAGTTTTTGGACGTCCCGAACGTTCATCGTCTCTCAAGATCTTATGGCTATTTTTAAATGAAGCAGCCCAAAATTTCACTGAGGTAAATGATTGTGCAGAGTTTCCATACACAGAATCCAACTCATTTTTGATTTAATAAGGCGTATTGCCTTTCAAACACAAATAGTTAATGGCAGCACGATAATCGTGTCTATATCACAAAAACACTCACATCAACTGACTCGACTGTTACATAAAAACGGCACGTCGAAAATAGCTAAAACTTTTTTAGTAACTGTCAACAGACGAAATTCAGTAGCTTTTGTTAACGAACCTTCCATCTTCACGTTCAGAAAGCAAACTTTTCAGACCACCCTCGTATAATATTACCTAAATCCGATATGTTTAATACAGAATTATACAGAATTAGAATGTGAAAAGATCTATGTTGCTTTTATGTACCATCTTTTAATGCAGAGTATAACGAAGAGTTGGTTTTACCATCTGTGAATGTAGAGTGTGAACATACCTTAGCTATATTATGGTTTTTATATTATGGTTTTATATTATGCTATATGGAGATATGCTTGTGTAATATCTCATTGTGTAATACCAATATATTTCTTCCCAAATTTAGTAACTTTAAATTAGTGCTCAGTGGTTTCTTGCAATCAAACATTTAATATGTAATTTGAGGAAGTAAATTCTTGTATGATTGTTAAATAAAATACAACCATAACCAGTATAGGCTAAAGTAGTGAAAGACTAACATCACATGGTACATTCGATATTTACAAATTAAAGGGCCAATAAAAAGGGGTAACATAAGAAACAGTATTGCGCATTGGCCTTCTGTATTCTTAAAATTGTTAAAGGTCCCAATGAACTAAGAATAGGCGAATTTAATAAAATAATAAAAATTTTGCGCACTTATATTTATAAAATATTGGGAAAAAGGAATAAATTTAAAACTTTACAATTAAGTGCAGTACCTGAGAACTAATAATATTTTACAAGATGAGCTCAAGATTTTGTCCACAATAAATTGACATGTTAAGACATTATTTGTATAAACTTGGTATAATGTTTATTTTTTAGCTTTTAGTGAATTCAACTCCCTTCAATATCACACAGTTATAATTAAATTTTTTTATGGCAGATTTATTATAAAATGTACAACTTTTATTTTTCATTTCATTCCGTATTTATAATTTTAGGAGATAAATATGTTGCTGGTTATCTTATAGTATAAATAGGTAGATGTAATTCAGCAGTTAGTATAGAATTAGTAGGCCTATACGTGTATACATTCCTGGTCCCTGATCATATTCGAAAATTAGTTTAATTAAAAACAATTCTTAGATTTAAGTTCATCATTGATGATTGGTGTATTATTTTTAAAATGATATTAATGTAGAATGTTTACATTCTTTTAGTGTGTTAGGGTGATATATGTGATGTAGATGTTTAAAATTTTAAAATAAAAAATACTTTGAAGAGTGCTTTAAGGTTTATAATGTTCTGGCAAAATAAAGCTGTTATTTTATCTATTTCAATGCAATTCTTTCGCTGATTTGCTGGCCAGACAACTAGCCACCAATAATTGAGACGCTTGAGGCATAATATTCTCCGTGTGTAAACCAGCTACTGTCAATTAACTTTTATGTTACATTCACTACAGAAACGCGACCCATTAACAAATTAAAAAACAGTATTATGACAAAAAATGCACAGCATAGATAAATATTACTTACATTAAAACATGCGCATTACCATATCTATTTATAATTGTAAATATAGAAATAGTTTAAACTGAAAATATTTTTAATGCGTATGATTTAGAAAATGTTATTCTATTGAAATATATGTTTAATATTATGAAATACAATAAATGTATGTGGGTAATAAGGAGGCCACAGATCAGATGCAACAGCAATTTATGTTTTAATATTAATGATTATCCAAGATATTCTGTTACTTTCACCTATATTATTGATTACCTTAAAATGAAATAAAATGTGAAATGAATGCTTTACAACTTGGAGTTTTACAAACGAAAGGCAAGTACAGGTCTTTTCAATATATTACAATCAAAAGGCAGATGCAGGTCCCTTCCCCTCTTTCTCCCACCACCAACCACACGACCCGCGGATCAACATGTACCGCTTAATTGTACGGTGTATAAAAAGGACCAACATGGACCGCTCATTACACGCGGACCAGCATGTGGACAAAAGTTTTTATATATTAAAAAATATTAGCATACATTTTATCAAGCAAGTTATAAAACATAAATGTATGCTGAGAACAAATTCATAACACGGTTATATGAAGGTTTAAATAGGGGGCTTGATGGACCTGCATCGGTCGCTGTATAACACAGGACCATCAAGTGCCTTGTTTTCCGTAAATATATATATATATATATATAATACATATAAAAATAAACAACTTTTGCTTATAAACGTTTTAATAAATTATATATATTATATTTCCTACTATAACATTTCTGTGGTTTAAAGTTTTCACATTAGTTTTATAGATACCCATGATGTCAATGAAAAACATACAGAATAAACAATTAGCAAACAAACAAGGTGTACTATGAAATTTAATAGTATTAAGATTTTCAAGAAGATACAAACTCGTGTGACGAAATAACTTTTTATTGATTCGTTGCAAAAAATTGGTTTAACACTTTAACTTAAGGTAGTGCAATCGATTCTTGGGTTGAAAAATATTTGTATGTTAAATTCGTAAACTTTTAGTATCACGTCTCTGAATACAAAAAAAATCTGAAAAATATTGATAACTTCACGTGAGATCAAGGGTATTTAATGTAGACAGTTTCTGCAATTTGGTTTTCAGGCCTAAATACAAAATTGCAATAATAAAAAGACTGAGGTTTAAAATGTCAAATGTTAACAGTATATGCACGAAACATGTTAGGCAAAGAGAATTTTTTAATTTATAAAAAGTTTAATCTCGTTCTTATAACAACAAATATATTTTATAGTATGTATTTTCAAAAAAGTATTTAATTTATAAAAATTTATTTTCTTACGTCATAAATGAATTTTTTTGGTAGCTACTGCAAATTGAATTAATATTTCAATTGAATATATATTGCAATTTCAATAAATACTTATATACGCCTTCGCATATGTATAGGGTTGTGCTCTTAAACAAAAGAAACACTTTCTGAAGGTTGACTCGAGACAGATATTTTCACTGACTGGCTCACTAGCTCTATCCTGATTCATGCTTTCGCAGGCACAAGTGAATTCGATTTTGTAGCTTGTGTCTACTTTGTGTACAATAAGTTCATTGATTGTTAAATAAAGATCACCTTTAAAACATATTCGTGAATGTAAGATTTACCACTAAGATGTTTAGTTTATTATTATACTGAATGTGTTATTTACTGTAACATATCACAACAACGAAATTGTATTAAATCAATGTTTGTGCTTGTTCGTTTTAATTTTTAGTTAAATAACTATTTAATACATTATTTTTAGATAGGTGTAATTAAATTTTATTTTTCTAAATTGGTGACGGAAACAATCCAAATATAAAGGTATTTCTTAAAAGCCCCTTTTAAACGGACTGTTAAGAATAAAATAATAATTTTGCCTACAATCAAAGAGACTCAATCCCATACAGATTGTGCCTAAAATGTATAATTGTTAATCTTAATTGTTTTGTTAATATTTTTAAATTTTGAAACAAGAAACGTAGGTTAGATGATTAGTAATTATTCATTTCTTGCTCTCCACTTGTTTTATTTGGAATTTGCATATATTAAAATTCACTACTATTATTTATTGAACAATGTTAATGGGATTATGAATCTGTTTCAATGTGGGAGAAATTATTTTACTCTTTAAGTTCGTTGTAAAAATTTGTTTTAGAAACTTTAATTTATTTATCTTTATTTGTGATCTGTACAACCTCGAACTTCGTCTTCATGAGTCAATATAGAGTACTCTCTTCTTGATATAATAACAATCCTTCAAAGAGGAGACGCCAAGAAGTAGCCTACGTTAACTCATTTTGTTATATTAATTAGACATTAACTCAATTTATCATCAAGGTTGGTTTCAATTAATTAACCGTCAGAAGAAAAGTTGTACATTCCTCAGGTCAGGAACCGAGGACAGCAATTGTTTGTTGGAACGCCTTGTGTTTTTGTCTGCCCGTCAGGATATTTGTATAAGAACTTTCTCCGTGTAGAATAGGCCGCGACGAGACCGAAATATCTAATGATGGTTGTAATGTCAAACTCGTAATGTTCTGACAGGGAACGAAAATCTAAAAAGATATTCAGCACTCCAACCAGCAGATTCTGTTGTCGACCGACCCGCTCAATAGGTGCGGCGAGTATTGGAACTACGTACAGGAGGCGAAAGATAAAGGCAGTATATTGTGTGTTTAGAACAGGATACGGAAGGACTCCTCGGCAGCGGCAGTTTTGCACCTATCAACGTACTTGCTTCTAAGAAACTGCTAAATAAACGGCTAAATTTACTATGTGAAAGATTAACAAAAATATTGTCTTTACCGTGCCTACCATGTCAGATCTCAGGTTGATGAAAAAGTGCTCCAGTCCAAATCAGTACTTCTTGCAAGTTTACATTGATGTGATTATCGTAGTAGTATTTTGTGTTTGTGAGAGGCTTTAGACTTCAGAATTAAAACTCGTTGTTGTAGATGTTAAAAGAATACGGTTATCACAAATAAATGAGTGAAAATATGAGAAAATTCCGACCTGGATCTTAACCCTTTGATTTTCACCTTATGAAAACATGTTTATAAAACCTGGATCTAACCATCAAAGGAATCGTATTTTCCTTTGCTAAATAGTATTGACAATACTGTCACATTTCTGTTATTCCAACATTTAAAATTACAACATATTATAAATGCGAATCCAAAAATGTATAGTTTACGACGCGTTAAATATTCATCTTGATCAAGTTCTTCAATAAAAAAAGTATTATGGTGCAAAGTTTTTCCTAGACTCTCATATAGTTACTGACTGATGACATGAGTCTCTTTATATACTTCTCTGGTGGTAAAATAATTATTATTTATGTAAACCGGTCTGTTTTAAAAACTTTGAAAAATGTAATCTGAGAAAAACAGATTGAAATATTCTTCTCATATTTTAACCCTATAAAATTTGACAGTATACCTATATATCTAATTTAAATGTATATCAATTTGTCAGGAAATTTCATAGATTTTGGTGCCTATTTGGCATTGGATTTAATTAAAATCTTTAAATTTGGAATATAGTGTTTTCTTTTGAATTATAGAATTTCTTTAATTTGGGTTTTTGAGCAAATAGAAAAACAAATTAAATTATAAACACCGATTTAAAAAATTGACAGGTCTATTATAAAGGAACTTATCCCTCAAGTAGTTATATATTTATAAGACATTATTAGTGAAGTATCACTAGTTCTGAGTGGTACTCGCTACATTTGTTTCGACTCCTCCCTCGACCATTGTTTAGATTGATGAATATTACGTTATGTTTAGGAATTTTCTCCAACTTCCTCTTCTCCTCAGATCTCTTCTCCATAAATCTTTCAATCACCGCTGCTAATTTTTCTCCAGCAGTGTTGCCATGAAGTAAAGACCCATGACCAGGAGTGCCTGGGCAGACGATTGTGAGACTGTATGGAGTTTGTTTCACCGTAGTACAGATTGAAAGTCTCATCTGGGCTTGGCAAGCCCTCATAAAGACCACAACCCAACAGATTATGATTTAAGGTTTAAAAACAGTAAAACACGAAAGAAATTGTAAAAAACATTGCATAATCCTATGACAAAACAAAAGCAATCATGTAGGTAATAAACATTCAACAGAAGACAGATCAAGACAAAATGTTTCAACAGCTTTGCAAGTAGATGGAAATGAAATAAATGTACCAGTCAGAATTGCAAACCATCTAACTGATCACTTTGTTAACATTGCAGAGATAACTTTAATACAGAGTGGAAAAATCAGCTGTATCCTGAAGGTGGGCCCTCAAAACTGATGACAAGATTTACAAAACCTTTTTCTACACCCAACAACAGAAAAGGAAATAGACAGTGTGATAAGTTCATTTAAAACAAAAACCATCTGCTGGGGTATATGAAATATAGACAACAGTTCTAAAGGCATGTAAAAGAACAACTCCCAGCTACCATTAACAAACATAGCAAACAAATCCTTTGCACAAGGCAAATTCCCAGTACTGTTTAAAAAGTAACAAAAGTTTACCCTCAATTCAAGATAGGCAATACAACAAAATCCAAAGAAACTGCAGACCTAAATCACTCTTTAGCACATTTTAAAGTATTAGAGAAACATATCCTGTCCAGACTAGTCAAACATCCAAAACAACACATCTTAATCGCTGCTAAACAACATGGCTTTACTCCAGGAAAATCAAAATTCCTAGAAACTATCATTGATCACTTAGAATCTTGACAACATTTTGATGGCTATATACTCTTGGACTACAATATAGAGTTTGACTGTATGGCCCTACAACTAACTTTTGGGAGAACTAAGAACTTGTGGTAATGAAGAGACAACAGTTTAAACTGGTTTGAAAGCTACCTTGTCAGGAAGCAAATAGTGGAAATTAAGCACACTGATAAAGGAACAACAGTTTAACTTATCAAACCCAAACCACAGACAATAACAAGAGGCGTGCCACAAGGTTCCATATTGAGGCAATTAATGTTCACTCTGTTTTTCGAATGACTTTCTAGAGTATATCCAAAAACATAGTACAATGACACTGCCCGATTGCTAGGAAAACAATAATCCAAATTAATATTGCAGGCACCCCACATGCAGAAATGCTTCAGTAAAAATAATAACTGTTTTGTTGGCTTTCATCTACAGCATTTTGCTAATGCTAGCATAAAGAACACATCTGTTTATTTTTACTATGGTAAAATAACATAGTTTTTCTGTATAATTCAGTTTTGGCGATTTTTTATAGTTTAATTGTGCCTCAAACAACTGAAACTAAATTTGGCTACATTATTATATGGATATTATGGACTGGAATGCTAAAAAATGGCACAATCCCTATTTATCAAAAAATAAATCAAAACAAACATAAAAACGACATTGATTTAAATGAATTACGCTGCAAATGGACTGATAGTTCTGTTATAAAAGATGGGTTATTTCTTACAATAGCTACATGTCATAAGCCAAAATTATCTGAATGACTAAACCATCCATGCCATTCATGATGGTAATTTAAATTTGTTAAAGGTGTAATAAAAATTATATTATTTATAAACCAACATTGTATTTTCATTTTTATAAACAACAATAAGAATAAGAAATGAAGATGATTCTGATACATATCAAGAGTCTCCTTGAATAAACAATCCCGTAAACAAAGTAGCTCACTATGATTTAATACTGTATTCTCTGGCATTAATCTTAAACCAGCTCAACAATAAGCTAAAATTAATAAACTTTGGTAAAAAAAAAAACTAAATTACCCCTATTAAAATCTTATCAATTAACACAAAAATATCATCACACAATATATCTAACAACACACTTATGATAATTGTGTTTAAAATACTACTTTCCACAAAGGGCATGGTGCAATTAAATACTTATCCTAAAATTCTGGTTGAACTATTGATATTGGACCAATCAAACAAAGAACAGACACCAGACAAATACATAGATAGATATATATTAGCAGATAGCCATTGAAGGAAAGTGATTGAGTGAATCATTGAAGTCATATTCAAAAGTAATGCAGTGAGTGGTGTGAAATAAAATTTAAAATTTCATTAATTATAAAAGGAATAAATCTCAATTTCACAAACACCTCACAGAGGACAACAAATTATGAAACAAAGGAGGGAATGTACTTTTATTAAAAGTTTAAAAACTCAACTATAACTCCAATTTTGCTTGGAAGGTTCTTGTAAAATTGCTATTACAAATTTGATTTATTGACTAAAGACATTTTAATCATTGAAATTATGGATCTCCTTCTGGTAACATAATTAATTGTTTTTTCTATAATTTGAAAAACTTCTTTTAATGTCACTTTAGGCTAGTTTACCAGCATCTAGTGAAGTAGCAACTACTGCGTAGCCAGTGTGACATGCAGTAGCAGCAATCAACAGTAGTGTGCTAGTTAAAAAGCACTAGCTTCAAGAGTTGAAACATGTCCAACTTTTTAATCTATTGTTTCGCGCTAGTGAGTTACATGACCAAATCACAGCTAGCAAGTAGCCACCTGTAGCCGATTGTGACAATGTTTACAAGTGTACTAGCGGCAAGGTGCACCACATGCTCCCTATCTTTATATTTGCTTATTATTTTTGTTATTCTTAAAATGACTGATCCTGTGTAGTGTAGGTGTGATTGAATTAGTACATTTTTGAACTTATATAGAAAATGTCAAAGCCATTTTGAAATGGGACATTAAAAACACACTTTGTAAGGATGTAGTTTGGGAGTTGGAAGATGCTGGTTTGGCTTCTTAAAGAAGAGATTTTAGTTAGATCAATGTGATTCGGTATTTTCACATCTTACTCATATAATAATAAGAGACAACCATTTTCTATTAATGTAAGGAGACAAGGCCTCAACTACCGTAGTTTTCAGCTACTATAATGAGAGTGTGACTGGTTTTAGTAGCAGCTACTAAATAGGTAGCCTAGTGCGACTTAAACTTTAGCAAATAAAGTTAATAATGTACGGCTTTTTTACACATAAAAAATATGTATGACATATTGATTTTGAAAGAATTAGCTTTAAATATGTTAAACATTGTTCTAAGCTATACAATGTTTCTTATAAGTGTGAATTGCAGATTTCAAAATTAAGGATTGGTAGTACTCTTTTATTTACAAAACATAACTTCAGGAGACTTATAGCTACGTTCAATCACTCTTGTCTTCTGACCATCATGTAAAAATTGCAGAATTAAGTAAAGCTCTTGAATTAAGGTAATACAAGAGGTGAAGAGACATAAAAAACAAATTGTCTTAATTGTACAAGCAGAATTGAATTGAATCTTTCCTCCTGCAAAATAGACAAGAAATTGAGAAAAAAATTAACTGTTTAAGAATTTTGTAACAATTAAGGAGCAAGTTTTAGAAATGCATTATCAGTCAAAAGATATATTTAAACCATCAAAAGAGAATAACATATAATGAAAACTGGTTTGCTAAAATAGAGTTTGTAAAGCTTTTAATCCCTTTCATATCACTACCCCTTCATTTCCACCACGCTATTACCAGACAGCATGCCCATCAACATAGAATATAAATCTTTCTCACATAAAAACTAATTTAAGTCTATAAATACAGCCCTATTTATTAAGTAATGATTTTCTAAATTCTTAAAATAATCCAATGACACAATGCTACTAGCCAGCTATCACTATGATTCCAATCCGCTATTTCCCATCAACGGGTGCCACCATTGAAATTAATTTGTTTCCAACTATTAATCTGTATGTTGACTTTTAATTAGGTTTAAACAAAAATTTTATCATAAATAAATACCAAATCTTTCTTTAGTTTGAATTAATCTTTATAAATAAAAAATGAATTTCCGTTCGTTTAGTCTCGTTAAAACTCGGGAACGGCTGAACCGATTTGACTAATTTTGGTCTTGAAATGTTCGTGGAAGTCCAGGGAAGGTTTAAACGATGAGAAAATATAACAGAATTCCAAGGAAAAATACTAAAAACGACAATTAGATTTTCCCATACAAAGTGTTTCTTACCTGTCAAAACGTTTGATTAATGTTTATGTATCCAAATTAGTCTGTGTTGGGTGAGTTCAGAAATATACATTGAAAACGCCAGACCGTTGTTGCCAAATTAACTACTTTATAGCTAGATCATCTATAAAATATTCCTTTTGATCATTAAAGTAAAAAATAAATAATTTAAATAATACAATTTCCCCCCCCACCCCCCCCCCCCCCCACCCCCCCCCCCCCCCACCCCCCCCCCCCCCCACCCCCCCCCCCCCCCACCCCCCCCCCCCCCCACCCCCCCCCCCATTTAAACACAAAATCTAAATTAATTCCCTTCTCTTCATAAAAATATTTGCAATGCGAGATAAAGCCTTATAAATCAGTGATTATTTTGTCTAGCAAGTGCCAACTTCCTGTCTCAAAGTTGAAGCTAACTATTAGGAATTGGTTTCCTGTTGAATTGTAAGAAAACACTCTCAACTCAGTCTTAAGAAAGACAGTCTTTTATTGGGTACTTTTCCAAATTACATTCTGGTAAAGGTATATTTTGAGCATCACGTCCTTGATTTTCATAGCTAAATAAGTGTGAACAAAGACTTTAAATGACTTTGAATTCTTCGAGACATCAAACTGTTATCAAAGAGAACTTCATTTTGGTATCTCCCTACAGTGGGTAGCGAATGGGGGGGGTCCAGGGGGTCCGGACCCCCCCCCGAAATGTTAATATATATTAAAAAATAAAGTATTAGAGCAGGAGAAAAAAGGAGAGTTATCATTAATCTTGTCTACAAAACATTCAGTTGATTGATTTAATTGATTAAAGTGACCATTGTTAAAACTATAATTGTCCTTTCGTTTGAAATCATTAAGTATCAAACGATACTTTTGGGCTATACCTTTCGGAAAGTGTAGTGTTAATCACAGTATTTGTATATGCGCGGGTCACGTGACGTCGCAAAGTAACCTGAACCGTAACACAGTGAACAGTTTTAAATTACCGACCACTTCGTTCAAATTCGTCTTGGGAACGTAAAATGGACTGCTTAGAATTAAGTTACGACGTTGATTTTAGGTTGTCACTAAACTGTAGATGTGTATTTAATTATCGAAAAAATATAGAAAATCACTTTCGGTTGAAAACTCTACTGATTAGAACTTCAACTAATTTGGACTTCAGTGATTGAGGTTAGACGTTGGTGTTTTCGATTGAGTTAGGACGACGATTTTTTGTTATTATTAAACTGTACACTGTACTTATATTAATTATCGAGAAAAAAATCACTTTCGGTCGGTAAATACCGAAGAAAAGCTCTGTACAGATTTGACGATTTTAGATTTAACTGGTGAGTGTTAGAGGTAAAGTGGTACTTAGAATTATGTTAGGACGTTTGATTTTAGGTATTAATTCAACACCGACTAAATACATATATAATTATTGAGAAAAAAAAAATAAAATCACTTCGTTTGGAAAATACCGAGGAAAAAGCTGTACAGATTCAGATTTTGACGATTTTGGATTTCAGTGGTTCAGTCGTTGAGATAAAAGTGGTACTTATAATTATGTTAGAACATTGATTTTAGGTATTATATGAACGCTGACTGATATACCTATAAAATTATCGAAGAAAAATTGAAAAAAATCACTTCCGGTCGGGATAATTACACCGGAAAAAACTGTACTGATAAGACGTTCGACTACTTTGGATTTCACTGACTGAGGTATTATTTCATTTTCCTTAGTATATTCCAATCGGAAGTAATTATTTTATTTTTTTCTCGATAATTCTATATCTATTATTTGGCGTTGAATTGAATTTACCTTGAATTTACCTAAAATCAATGTGTCCTAACATAATTATAAGTACCACTTTTTACCTCAACACTCAACCAGTGAAATCCAAATCGTCAAAACTTGAATCTGTAGAGAGCGTTTTTATCGGTATTTACCGACCGGAAGTGATTTTTTTCTCGAAAATTATATAGGTAGTCGAGTACACTTTAATGATAATAAATAAACGTCGTCCTAAATCAATCAAAAATACCTCGTTTACCTCAATAACTGAAGTCCGAAGTAGTTGAAGTTTAATCATTAGAGTTTTTCAGGTGCATTTTATTTCCAACCGAAAGTGATTTTTTGATATTTTTCCCGATAATTATATACTCGTTATAGTGTAATGATACAAAAATCGCCATTATAACTCATTCATAAATACCTCAATCAATGAAATCCAAAGTAGCCGAAATTCTAATCAGTAGAGTTTTTCGGTGCATTTTCCGACGTTATAGTTTGATCTGTACCCGAGCAACGCTCGAAAATTGCCCTCCTTTTCTAAAGGGTTTTCGGCCGTCAGGGCCCAATGTCCCCGAAGGGGTATTTCATTTTCTCCACAGAATATAGTTGGGTCAATTATATGCTTGAGTGAAAGCTCTGTTTTTTCTTTTTCTTTCATATCAGTGAATCCAACACCATTTTGGTGCCTTTACTCGGCCAGAATCGAACTTCGTAAAGATTCTGTAGGTATACAAGAAAATTTGTAGTACTAGAGTTACTGTGATAGTTGAATTTGCTTATTACATCTTTCCACTTTCTATACGGGTACTGTAGTTACTAAAGCTCCATATTTTTTGGTATTTACCTTTTACCAGTGAATTCACTGGCAAATAACACACAAAACTTCCCCCGGATCCCCGGTTTCGGACCCCCCCCCCCGAAACGAAATTTCTGGCTACGCCACTGCCTCCCCTAGTTACCACTATCTTGGATACAGAACTTATTTAATTTGAAGATTAGTACAAATTTATATAGGTACCTAAAAGTACCTGAACTATAAAAAACATTTTCTAAATTAAAAATAGAACTTCTTTAACTGTGAACATTTAAATTTATTAACTGTTATAAACTTGCTACCAACAACTTTATTGAACTTGAGATGTCCTATTATTAAATTTTATGAACATATATACTCCTTTATATTTGATAACATTGACTTAAAAAACTTGAACTCAGTTTTATTATTCCTTATTAACTATTTTTTGAACTCATTTAAAACACTTGGATTTTTTATTTGATGTTCATGCTGGTTTACTTAATAGACTACTTATCAACAGGCAGCACTACCAACTATCTCTGAAATTCTCTTTACTACAAATTTTAAATTTCAATTCCTCAATTTATCATCCTTGGTCACTTAAACGGTTTAATATCTCCTTTTGTATTAGCATCTTTTTCACACTTTAATTCATTATATTTCATCAGTAAATATTCAATTTCATAATTTATAAACATATCTCAGGTACTTTTTTAAATTTAATTATTTGTATTTTGTTTATACATATTTAAGCAATAATATATAACGTGTTGTTTGCAGTGCTAAAAAATATTAAAAGTGCACTTTTTTAACTATTTTTTTATAACTGTATTAATTATTTAAAATTTATCTTTCTATTTTGATTCTTTAGTCTTATAAATAAAGTAGAATAAATAATATTTTCATAAAATAAAATTGTTTAAAATCTTTATACAATCTAAAATAGATACATACTTAATAAGAAACCAAAACTATTCATGTTTTTCAGTTTGAATGTTATAAATGATTTGATTATATGTTTTGATTCAATATAATTTTAATTTAATATATGACAAAGAAAATCAGAAGTGATTTATTAATCTCATAAACCAATTGTATAGTGATTCTATAAACAAAAGACTGCAACATTGGCTGAAAAACTCTCTTTAGCATTTCTCAAAGGTACAAGCCCTTGAGATTAAAGTGTTGAAGAAGCATTTAATATTTTCATTCCCTATTAATTCGCATCCAGATAAAACTTGCATTTTTGTATGTACCTTTTTGGGTTAAATTTTCAATTATTTTAAACCAAAATTTGTTTATCTTGTCCCTAGTATCAATTGTTAATTATACAGTTTTTAAACTACAGTATTTCCTTGAAGTTGAGTCTAGTTTTGAAAACTATATGTTTTTTATTATACTGAGCTAAAATAAAAAAAAATCACTTTTTATCAATACTTTAAATCATTACAATATTTATAGTTCTTTTACAAGCCTGTAGGCAGATTTCTGTTTTTAAGGGACTTGTTAAATGCTTTATGAACAAGTAAATCAGCAGAAATGTATCAGTAAATTATAATTTACCTCTAACTCTCACATTTGTTGGATCTTTTAAGGAACATATAGTACCTGTAATTCTGAAATTTATAATTTTATATTTTGATAATTCCAAACACTGGTTTATAATTTTAAAAGATCAAATTTTAACTCATTCATTATATCTAATGTGATTACTTATTGAGATTTTTGAGAAAATCATTAAAGAAAACTCTTAAAGAGCTACCTGGAAGTGGAAAAACTTTTGTGAGCCATTTGAACTTTTCCTCGACCTCGGGGAGCATTCCAAGCTTCCAAATACTCTGTTCTGGATTAAAAGGAACACTCCAAGTATTCAGCAGGTTCATAATTATCATTGTACATCCTCTCCCTCTCCTCAGAGTAAGGATATATCATTGTAAGATGCAAGGCGAGAGTATGGCAAGATATCTCTTACCGTACGGACTTGTCTGTAACGAGGACAGAACATATCACAATCATCTTCTACCCAGACGTTTTTCTGTTTCAATTGAATCTTATCCATAAATTTAAATTTGCCTTTTTATAGCCATCATCTACTTCCTGGAAATTCCAAACATCACTCGCTAGCAAACCCACATTGGAATAAGCCCGGTCTAGTTCCTCATTGACTGGGTTCATGCAATATCATGTCAGTCCAAGTGTTAAAATAAATTGGACAAATCAAATATTTATAAACCATCATTTTAAGTCAGTAAATAAAAATATTTATGATTCAAGGTGATTTACATGAAAACAACATGATCTTTTGCATAATAATGGAGACTTCATTTGCTAAACTGTCTGGAAAAATGTAGAACATAGCAATCGGTCTGGGGGGAAAATGTCGGTTTTAGAGTGTAATGAGTTTATTTAAAAAGCACTGTACAAGAGCAAACATTATTATAATGATAAATTATAACCTCTTTTTAGAGACTTGTAATAATTACTCTCTAGGTCATAATTAGAACACAATTTTATCATAATATATTTTGCTTCTTTTTCCATTTGTTGTGTGTTGTTTTTTATCTAAAAGCTCATAACTAATGGATGGTTAAATATACAGCACTATGATTTTGCACATTATTTGTCTTATTAAAACCCAACTTCAACATGAAACTATCATACTATTTTTACTGATTTTATAGTAAGAACCGTTTAAAAACTTCTGTGTGACATTCACAAAAACCGGCAAATCACCAATAGTCTAAACATCCCACAAGGCCTAAAATTTTATGTTTATTAGGATTTAATTTTTTTTTAATGAGAAAATTAATCCCCATCACTGTTGTACATCTTTATTTTGAATAATTAAAATTTACATACTCAATCAGTACAATCTGTTAT
This sequence comes from Homalodisca vitripennis, assembly GCF_021130785.1. Taxonomy (NCBI): domain Eukaryota; kingdom Metazoa; phylum Arthropoda; class Insecta; order Hemiptera; family Cicadellidae; genus Homalodisca; species Homalodisca vitripennis. Next base: position 94,416,905 of record NC_060207.1, read on the forward strand.
CTATAAAGTTACAGGAGATTTCTTAAACTTTATGAGTTAAAAACTATTTTCAAGAATCTTTTACTAAGATATTGGTACACCTGTATTTTTTAAATTAATTAGACCTTCATTGTCATCAGGTACTATGTATAATACATACACTAGGATTGTTAGTTTTTAGTATTTAAAAGAGTTTCAAATGAAAGATATTTTATTTTGATAAGTTAATATCCTTATGTTCATATATAATACCAACTATTTAAATACCAAATAATATGGTAAACAATCTGAACATTAACAAAATGTTGGAATAAATCCCATATATTCATGGAAATTCACCATGATGTCATGATGTGGTTACTACGTAATGGTTGTTGTGATTATAAACAAGTAACTTTACATTCATGCCAAAGTTTAGTATAAACTAATATACCATTTTATTTTTTATTTATTAATTGGTTGTTTATTTGTTACTGTGTTATTTATGTACCAAAATATGATTCATGTAAGAATAAACCTCTTTTGTTTTTTTGAAATACCATTTACAATAACATAATTTTCACAGACACATCATCATATATATTTAAGTAGATAAACATTGACTTATTAGGTTATTTTATTGCTGTTATTTTTAATAACTTCCTTCATATTTTGCAAATTGTTTAATCATATTATAAGTGCAAATTTACAGTAGTACATAAACATGACTGATACAATTTTATAACAATTTATTGAACATCTTAAATTTCACAAAAAAATAGCTGTTTTGTTTTGTTTAGTCTGTCTGAAGGTAAAACTAATAGTTTAGCATTTCTGGATGTCTGTCTTAATGGGTATTATGTCTACGTTTTCCTTAACATCTACAAGTATTAACGAACTGTAAATATTAAAGAAGACATTTAAAATTAATATTTAAATCTGTAAAACTTCAGAGCATAAACTCTCTCAGAGGAATATGTTTAATGATTCATAGAATGTCTTAAAAATGCTTTTTCTACCCTATTGTTTTCATCAAACATGTTATTCCATGATAGAAGGATAAGATTGGATGCAAGAAATCATAGCAAGCGTGATATACGGGTGTACATAAAGTCCTGCACGGGTATATATATTTTCTGAACGATAAACAGATAAATAAATAAGATTTGGTACATCAATACTACACTCCTAAAAATCTACTTTTTGAAAAGAATATCAGTTTTCTGTAATATCATGGGGACGTCCGCCAAGGAGTCGGAAGAAATCTTAAATAGGAGCATAGGTCCAATATGACTTCATTTTAAAGGGTTGTCTAGCAGAGTTTAATGCCGCAAAACTGCACTCAGAAAGATTGATCCAGTACAATATGGCGGCTGTTCAAAGATTTTACTTGGTTACATTTTATTAGTAGCCATAACCCAGTAAAGCAAAACGTGCAACCAAACAAATACTGCAGCTAAACTACTACATTATGCTGGTCAGTTGTACAGAAGTGAATTATGACATTAGTTATCCTCAAGGGTTATAAATTTGGTCCTAAGTATATTGATAACGGGGAAAAACTGATAACAGTAACAATTAGAAATCTCTTATCTTTGGGTCGCAGTTTGGACTTTCCTATTAGCCAGTCTATTCATAGTAGGCTATTCTAGTTTTCTTGTTTTAGTAGTGCTGTCCATCCATTCTATCAGTGCGCTATAGTACAAAAGAGTTTGTCGTAATTGCTTGTAGTTCTTCAACTACACTATGTCGCTTGACGAAACGTGAACGTATAACACTTCTTATGATGGTTGGTTGGGGAAATAACAGACGATCACACGAAGAAGCATGCCATTCATTTAATAACTACTTTCACGAGAGGCAGCCAATTTCTAGAACAACTGTAGGGAGAAACTGTTCAACACTTTATGAATAACAGGAAGTGTTTCCGATCGTTATAGGTCGCTGAGATTTCTAATTGTTACTGTTATCAGGTTTTCCCCGTTATCAATATATTAGGACCAAAATTTGTAACGCTTGAGGATAAACTAATGTCATAATTCACTTCTGTACAACTGACTAGCATAATGTAGTAGTTAGCTGCAGTATTTATTTGGTTGCAGTTTTGCTTTACTGGGGTTTATGGCTACTAAAAATGTAACCAAGTAAAATCTTTGAACAGCCGCCATTTTGTACTGGATCAATCTTTTTGAGTGCGGTTTGCGGCATTAAACTCTGCTAGACAAGCCCTTTAAAATGATGTCCATATTGACCTATGCTCCTATTTCTTCCTATATTCATTCAAAAATTATTGAAGTTTCATCATCATTGGTGACTTCAACATCGACGTTCTGGACCACGCTAACCCCCCTGGCCCCAGCGGCTTCGCGATATCTTATCTTCTTTTCGGTTTAACATGGTCCGTGAACTCACCAACACGAGTCTCTGCGCGTCGAGTACGGCCATCGACAACGTCATCACAAACATCCCAGACGTTTCGGTCTCTGTTCTGAACGCGGCCATCTCGGATCACTTCGCCCAGGAAGCCATAATTACCCACTCCAAACCAAAATTTAAACTCCCTCCGTGAAAATAAAACGAGATGTAAAGTCTGCAAAACGTTGATCTTTTCAACAATTGTCTCAGGAAGGAGTCGTGGTCATTCCTGGATTCTTTCGATCAAGTGGAGGAAGCCTTCAATGCATTATTTAAAGCGAGTAATTTTTCATTTAAATGTCACTTGTCCATTCAAAAATTTCAAAGAACGTTTTCAAAGGAGAAGAGATACCTGGATTACTCAGGATTTTCTCAAATCAAGAGAAAGGCTTAGTTTTATCATTCGATATATGTAGGGACCGAAAACGAACAATTCAAAACTTTTTTTCGAAATTTCAAGCAAAATTATCGAAAAGAAATAAGGATGGCCAAGGCACGAGATTGTCGAAACCAAACTGAGACAATCAGACAATTTATCAAAAAGCGCTTGGAACATTATAAAAAACAGCACAAAACAACAAAACTTTTCCAAATTTTCAACTCCGACACTTAAAACAACAAATAAAATAATTGATGATCCGTTTGAAAGTGGCAAGCGAATTTAACAAATTTTTTTTCAACGTGGCTGAACCAGACGACTCATTTTCGGATAGCCCTCGCGATGATCCATTGACGAGACCGATCTCGTCTATGGTTCTTATTCCTGTGAGTGAGGTGGAGGTGGCCCGTATCGTGCGGGATTTGAGACCGAAAAAATCCAGTGACACCAATGGCATGTCTGTGTGGTGCTCAGGGGGTGCTTCAAATACCTCTTGACTCCAATCACCCGACTGATCAATCTTTCATTTTCTCAAGGCGTATTCCCGTCGGCATTGAAGATTGCTAAAGTTTATACCAATTTCAAAAAGGACGATGCTTGCATTCCAAGCAACTATCGTCCAATTTCTATACTCCCAGTTTTCAGCAAAATTTTCGAAAAAGCTTTTCTCAAACAATTTGAAAAATTTCTTGATCGTTATCGAGATTCTATGTCCGAACAATTTGGGCTTCAGGAAAAAATCAAAGTCGACAATCGACGCTGTAACGAATCTAATTTACAAGTGTTGTCGAGGGCTAGAGAGGCGAGAGCACGTGCTAAGCCATATTTTCTCGACCTCTCTAAAGCTTTTGACTGTGTGCATCATGCAAACACTGTTGCACCAGTTGTGGTCAAGTGGTATTCGGGGACTGCCGCACGATTGGATCTCGTCTTATTTAAAAGATAGAGAGCAGTGGCGTGCAGATTGCGAGTGTCTTGTCAGGACAAAGTCAAAATGCCCCTACGGTGTCCCACAGGGATCAATTTTAGGACCAGCCCTTTTTCTAATTTACGTCAACAGATTGAATTCTACAATCCAGAATGGAAAATTAATTCAATATGCTGACGATACGACTCTCTGCATCAGATCAAAATCAATAAAACGAACTTGAAATGGAGTCATTCATTGAATTGAATTCATGCATCGAATATTTCTCCAGAATCAATCTGAAAACAAACAGTTCCAAATCAAACGTCATACATTTTTGCCTTCGGCAACAAGGACAAGAGCTCCGACCCGCGGTGATGGTGGACGATTTCCTTCTGGAAGAAACAGACGTCCATTAAGTTCCTTGGAAATGTACCTTGATCGGGGGCTGACATGGGACGATCACATTGAAAACGTTTTGCTCTAAGATTGCTTCGGGAATTTATGTCCTGCGCAATCTTGCAAAATTTTGTTCGGTGGATGTATTAAAAATGGCCTATTTCGGTCTGATACATCCACATTTGACATATGGCTTGAGATTGTGGGGAAGCTGTTCCAAGTACAGATTTGAAAGAGTTTTCAGATCTCAAAAGAAAGCCGTAAGAAATTCTTTCAAAATTAAACCCCAGAGAGTCGTGCAAATATGCCTTTAGGGAGCTTGGATTGCTGACGCCTTCCCTCTCTCTCTATATTCTCGAGGTGGCCTTGTACTGCCGACTTAAATGCGAGTTGGTACGGGGCAGGGATGGATGTCCCACCAATATGGGAACTAGAGGCAGGAATAACTTTCGAGTCGAACAGCACAGAACGGCAGCTTTCGAACACTTACCATCTCAAGTTGGAGTCAGACTAATCAATAGGCTCCCTGAGGGCATCAAACAACTCAATGAAACAAAACCAAAACAATTCAAAACTCGACTAAAACATTTTCTTATGTCAAAGGCATTTTACTCAACTGATGAGTTCATGATGGGCCGCTGGGATGAAAATTTTTGAAATTAACAATAACCACGAAATCCCCGGTTCTGATACATGCAATGAAATATAATTCTTGTATGTATTTACCTTGGACCAACATTCATTTATCTGATGTTACTTATTTACTTTATATAGTTATGTTGACGCATGCCATGCAATATTTTAATTGTTTCACGCAATAAAGAATATTATTATTATTATTATTTTAAGATTTCCTTCTGACTCCTTGCGGGACGTCCCCATGATATTACAGAAAACTGATAGTTCCTTCAAATCAAAAAGTAGATTTTTAGGTGTAGTATTGATGTACCAAATCTTATTTATTTTATCTGGTATCGTTCAGAAAAATATTATACCCGTGCAGGACTTTATGTACACTCTGTATAAACTACCTGTATTTACACATTGTTTACAACTACAGATAAAATATGGAACTCCAGCTAATTTTAAACACACACACTTTTAATACAGGTTTTAAAATAAGTTTTATTATCAAAGTTTACTTTAAATTATTTCACATTGTCTTTATTTGCAAGTTACAAAGTATAAAATGAACCCTTCAGTTTTAGACCACTGTTGTTTCAGAAATTATTTGTAGTTATTAAGTTATAGAAAAATCAACACCAATACTGATCCTCACTAGACATTTATTTCAACTGTTTCATGTTTAACGCTTTATTTTTTAAATACATACTACATATGACGATAACATGTGAACAAACAGATTTATATCTTGACCCAAAATATCAGAAGATATAACAAAACTTCCAGCAGTGCAAACATTGTGTGATATGATCAGTATATTGCATGGCCAGGTAATTTAAACTTTTGGTAACTTATATTTACATAGCGCTATCTGGAAGTTATACCGATAAAAAAAAACATTAACTAAATTTTTTAAGTTGGTTAATAGCAAGTGTTTCCAACATAATTTAATAGACTGGTATTTAAATATTGAGAGAGCCTGTCTAAATTTTATTAGTAATAAACCAGTAAATATCAAGAGTAATTTAGCATACATGTCATGGTGATGTGGACAAGTATGGGGATACAGAGAATTTGACGCAATTGAGGGAGTATCAAAGAATGTTTTTGAAAAAACTTTTTAGACTCCTCTTTAACACACCAAATTACACACTTTTCGTTGAAACTAGCTCGGAAAAAATTATACTACTTTACCCTTCAATTAAAATCTAAATTATCTCGGAAGAATCTGGAGTATGACGCCAAATCGTTTACCTTACATATTAGCAAAGGAGATTGTATTAAAAAAATATATATATTATTTTGGTTCAGGGAGGAGTGGAAGAGCTTAGGAAGTAAGTGTGGAATTGAGGTAAAATTTTAATGTTGACAACAGCATTGAGTTGGTGGGCCAATTGTCTAGAGTGGTTGAGGCGATGCGAACAGGTTGGCGAGTGGAACGTACAGGACGTGCTTGTACGTCTGTCTATCATCCACATTAACAATAAAACTTGACCTTGGAGATAAGACATTCCTGAAAGATTGTTATGATGTGAATATTATGTCTTGGGCAATTAAGGCGCGGGCAGGCCTGGTTGATTTTAAATTACAAAACTTGGTTTCCTGATAAAAATCACGTATGTTCTTTGTGTAACCGGAATGAGTTTGAGACGGTCTTTCACTTTGTGAGTATTTGTCCTATTCTGGCCAACGATTCAGAGAAAATGGTTTGGGAGTAACGTGCTAAGCGAAAAAGAATTTTTTTACTACCTTGATGGAAAGGATTGACTTCAATTTGGAAAATATATGAGAGATGCGTGGAAAATTGCGGTGGGATTTAGTCTATGTAATTTAATTTTTAAATATTAAAATATATATATATATGAAAAAATTTTATATGACAGTTGTAAGGATTCCAAAATAAAATAAAATAAAATATTATATTATTTTGTGTGTGTGTGTGTGTGTGTGTGTGTGTGTGTGTGTGTGTGTGTGTGTGTGTGTGTGTGTGTGTGTGTGTGTTGTGCGCGCGCGCGCGCGCGCGCTTTCGTGTGAAATATTACATTTGCCTTTTCTTTTTTCTGATATTTTGAACCTTATTTGAATCGCCAAACGTAAAATGTCTAGAGTTTGCCAACCTGTTTTACAGAAGTGCCAACCAGACAGACGATCGAAATGACCATTGTATATATAGTGCAAATTTTTGTTCCTTACTTAGGATAATTAAATACTTATTTTTTTTAGAGAGCTAAAGCTAGTTCCTATTAAGATTAGTGAGGGTTAATATTTTGTTTTTGTTTATTGTACAAATAAAGCACTTTTCTTCTTCTTCTTCTTTTTTCTTCTTCTTCTTCTTCTTCTTCATGGTGATGTGGACCAAGTTTTTGATAACTATGCTTTTGTTTAGCAGTAGATTGGACCATCACTTAACCTTTAGCATTCAAGAAAGCCTACAAAATATACAAACACTATCAAGACACAATCACTGTAATAATAATTATGATAAACCAACATATTTACAACTTATGTACAAGAACTCGTAAGTTATTACAAATTTAAACAATTTACCACTGGTGTTTATTTCAGGTACCATATTTGAATTTACCTTGTTATCTCGATAAAGAACATGAAAATACTGTATATACATTCCGGTAATAGCAGTTACCTACTGTTCCACACACAATTTCCCTGCTGAACAACTGAGACATCATAGCATGCTCAAATATTCCTGTGATAAGTGATAGTCAGCAAACAATATTCAAATCGTCTAATCAGTTTTCAAATAATTGGACTTTTTTTAAAGAGCAAGTATTTGAGGCCCAGAATTCGGGATTGAATCAGAATTGGTAAAGTACTAATGAAATAAATGTAAAACAAATAAATATAAAATTCTCGTGTCACAATGTTAGTTACATTACTCCTCCAAAACGGCTTTACCGATTTTTAACAAATTTTATATGCATATTCAGTAGGTCAGAAAATCGGCTACTATCTATTTTCCATACCCCGAAGTGTTCAGGGTAGTCCACCAATTGAATTTAGATAATCACAGTTTTTCAAAGCGCCTGCATGCATATTGGAAAGTGCAAATACGAGACAGTTACGTTTGTTATATAGGCCAAACACTATTTGAAGGCACTAAGTTCAGATTTATATTGGTGTTTACAATAAATTATCTATGGTTGAACTTAAAGCTTGAATTTTAGACAACTTTATAATAAAGTACATGTAAGTGTACCTTGCGTATTTTTAATTTTGTTTTTTTTTTCGTAGGGACACTTCAGCCTACAAAACAATTTAAATCTTCTAGCATTCAATTTTTAAATATGAGCAGTAATACCATCATTAAGTCATTTTAATTGTTTATTAAACGTTACTTGAGTTATTATGTGTAAAATTAACTTGATTTTTGTATTCAACCATAAAACTATTGAA